>NC_067420.1:7982503-8582503 GCF_009764475.1 Pristis pectinata
CACAGAATTGAGGTGATGTCCCCCAGCTTGATCCCAATTCAACTCCTGAGTTGATCCCTGACCCCCTGAACCTTTGTCCCTTGTGACAGTCCTGACTTGACCCTGGTTTTTGTGACCTTCCTTTTCAGGCTCTGCATTGGCGTAGCACACAGAGGGAAGAGTGTAAAGGCCACTCATTGGTGCCCAGCACCCAAGTCTCAGACCCTTTAGTGAACCTGCCCCATCCCCAGTGCCAATGAACTTCTAGGCCAGAATCGGCAATGTCTTGGGAAATTCAACAAACCTGTCGGTTGACAAAGATTTGGTTCCAACTGGTGCCCCTGACAATAATGACAACTTGTTCATTTATGTAGCCTAACCTAACCAACCATTCCACTTTATAGGGTCAGCAGCTTTAAGTTCCCAAGTGTTAACATATCGGATGACCTGTCCTGGGCCCAGCGCATAGAAGCAATCACAAGGAATGCATGCAAGCGTTTTTAATTTCTTAGAAGGTTAAGGAGGTTCAGCATGTCGTCAAACACTCTAACAAACTTCTACAGATGTACCATTGAAAGTATCTTGACTGGTTGCATCATGGTCTGGTACAGCAATTTGAATGCACTAGAATGTAAGAGGCTGCAGAGAGTAGTGGACTCAGCCCAATACATCACAGGCACATCCCTCCCCGCCATCGGTAGTTTCTACATGAGGCACTGCCTCAAGAAGGCAGCATCCATCATCAAAGACCCCCACCATCCGGGCCATGCCATCTTCTCACAGCTCCCATCGGGCAGGAGGTGCAGATGCCTGAAGTCCCACACCACCAGGTTCAAGAACAGCTACTTCCCTTCAACCATTCGGTTCTTGAACCAACCTGCACAACCCTAATCACTTCTTCAGTACAGCAACACTATGACCACTTTGCACTACAATGATCTTTGTTTTTTTGTTCTAATTATGTTCTTTCTTGTATAATTTTGTATAATTTATGTTTAATTTATGTTTTTCTTGTGAATATTGTGTATCAGATACTATGTGCCTGACACTGCCGCAAGTAAGTTTTTCATTGCACCTGTGCGTACATGTAATTGTGCATATGAGAATAAACCCCACTTTGACTATGACTTTTAAGAGTGTTAGCAAACATAATTTTGCACCAAGACAAAGCGGGTTGCTGTTTGGGACAGGTTTTGGGGATTACTTTGTTGCCTATCCAAGGAGATATGGCTAGCTGTCAGTGTGGAGCTGACTGGAACATTGATACAGATTCAATTTTCCTTTAATGCCTGTGTTTCTTTTTCAGTGTTGTCAACACGTCTCAAGCATCACCTGCAACCCTGTCTCTGAATACGCAAAATTTGGCAAGTGCTGCCGTTTGTGTCCGCCTGGTGAGTAATGATATTAAGCAGCTGAAGCAACACACCAAGCACTAGAGGAACTCAGCAGGTCAGGCAGCACCTATGGAGGGAAATGGACAGTTGATGTTTCAGGTCAAAACCCTTCATTTGGACTGGAAAGGAAGAGGGGAGACGGCGGTATAAAAAGGTGGGGGAAAGGGCTGGAGCAAGAGCTGGCAGATGATAGGCAGTTGAGGGAGAGGAGAGAGTGGGAAGAATGTCAGAAGCTGGGAGGTGGTAGGTGGAAGTGACAAAAGGCTGAAGATAATGGAATCTGATAGGAGAGGACGGTGGAGCGTGGAATAAAGGGAGGGAGGTGGGGAGGGGAACCGGTGGGAGGAATGTGTGGGCGATGGGCAGATGGACAGGGTGGTGGGAGGGGAAAGCCATAGGGTGATGGGGGCCAGTTGGATCAGGAGGAAGAGAGAAAATAAAAATGGGGGAAAGGGGACAGGGCGGGAGTGGTTACCAGAAGGTTGAGAATTCATTGTTCATGCCGTCGGGTTGGAGACTGCCCAGGCGGAATATGAGGTGCTGTTCCTCTAATTTGCATTTGGCCTTGACCTGGCAGTGGAGGAAGCCGGGGGCAGACATGTCACTGTAGAATGGGAAGTGGAATTAAAATGGCTGGCCACTGGGAGATCCCGGCTGGCATGGCGGATGAAACAAAGGTGCTCAACGAAGCAAATAGTTGAACTCGGGGCCTGAGCTTTAGGACCAGGAGTAGGCCATTCGGCCCCTCAAGCCTGTTCTGCCATGCATACTAAATTCTGGTCTATCTGCAAATCAGGTCTATCTGCAAATCACTTCCATCTACCCACCTTAATATCATAATGCAGACACACTCACTGGAGCACCAGAGACATGTAAGGTAAGCCCAGTCCTGCATTTTTCAGTCAGGAGAGGGATTCTTGCCAATCCAAGGGCATCAAAGCACAATTTCACTGCCCTGCCACTGTCTGTAAACAAGACTGTGGATCCATATGGATCAGGAGCGTGGTAGATAGTGTGGCTAACTGTTGACCTAGGGAGAAGTCTGTTGTGTTAAGGCTACAGGTGGAGATTTCTGAGCTCTGAATCAGTTCACTTGCCAATGTTGGTGACTAAACCAAAGACAGGATAATAAAGGTTTATCCAAAATACCGAGTGCATTTTCTGTGCTGAGAGGGTCAAACCTTTGTTGTTTGCAGGCACGTACATGAGCAGCGAATGCAGCGAGAAAAATGACTCGAAATGTCAGCCTTGTGGCCCTGATCGTTATCAGTCAGATTGGAACAAACTGGAACATTGCCATCTGCAGAAAGTCTGTAACAATAGTGAGTATCAATTATTGCTGCGTGTCTAATTGATTAGGGAGTGTTGGTTAATTTTCAATTAAAAGTACTTGGCCGACTGCTTCATGAAGAGAACCACTTTTACAATGTTGTCATTTTATTTAAAATGAGCGGAGAGCACGTTTGTTTAAAAACGAAAACTACTTGACCCAATACTTTATGAAAGTGTTGTTTCTTAATAATCCATTATAGTCCTTCCTCTGTTGTAGCAAATGGGCAAGTGGTGTGCTGCCACCTCTAATTCTCTGCTTCTCTTTGTGTAGATGGAGGATTTGTGGTAGAAAAGGCTGGTACCAGTACCAGTGACACAATCTGTCAGTGCCAGGTTGGGAAGCACTGTCTCAATAAGGACTGTGAGATCTGTGAAGGGAACAGCGTCTGTGAACCTGGGTACGGAGTTGTGTACAAAGAACGTAAGTCTCCCATCACTGCTCCATCACTTCTAGAACACACAAGGAGAAGTCATCAGGTGCAGTGGGTCTTCAACAGAATCAGAGCATTAACAGACTATTCCCCACTAGATCGAGTCATGGTTTTGTGAATTAAATGATCTCAAGTTTTTAGCAATGAGAAAAAGGCCATTGTGCCAAAATGATAATTTTTTGATTTTTTTATAGCTTCATGCACTTGAGCTTATCTGAAACCCTGCACCAGTCCGTTTACACATCACCTCCAGAATCACTTAACCACATTTGACTCATATTGAAAATCTGAACTTCTCATCGTGTTCAAATCCTTCTGTCTTAGTATTTATGTCTAATTTACCAGAAAAAATGTTGGTAATTTGAGCCTGCTCAGATGGTTGATAAGCTCAGAAAGCGTTGTACTCTTGCAACACCCTTCAGGCTTGGCACCTCCTTCTCTGCCTTGGCTTTGACTGGATCTGCCTTCAGTCTGTCTCTGGAGACCACGTGACCCATGAAGGAGACTTCCTTCCCCTTGAACTTCAACCTTTACCTGCTCACCTTCAGCTGCTCTTCCCTGAATCTGCTCCTCAGGGCTCTCAGCATTGGGTCATTCTCCAACTCTGCTGCTTCCACTGTTGCTCCTTCTCCAAAGACCACCAGGTCATCTGCTGTGGTCTTCACCCCCACTCACACCAGGTTAAGCCTCCAGCCTTTGCTGAAATCCGTCGGGACTGTGTTGATTCCGAGTGATGTTCCACCCCAATGTTATCTACCGAGTGGTGTGTAGAAACAGGTTAAATATGAGCTCTCCTCGTCAATCCCCATTTATCAGAGCCCGTTCTTTACACCCAGCCCACTGAAAATCCTTGCACTGCTCAGGTCAACTTCTCCTACTGTCCTCATGGGCCAGTGGCTCCTCGTCAGAGCTCCATTAAGGTCTCTCGTGTCCAGGCAGAGCCTCAGCTTGTCACTTGACTTCTCGACACACCAAGCTGGGTACTTGGGGTAGGGGGACCTACTGAGTGATTGTCACTGCCTTGGGCAGTCTCTCCCAGCTTTAGGTTTTCCTTGAGAGCCACAGGAACATACCTTGGAGGGAGTACGACCGGCTGCTTCCTGTTGTCCACCTCTGGGGATATTTCCCTTCCAGTTCCCCTGCTCTGTAAAGGATATCTGATCTTCATCATTATTTGCACTGAAGCAATCTTCATGATCCTGTCACAGTGTAACTCTTCCCATTTGCTGCACTGTGATACTCGCAGCAGAGGTGGGATGTTTCATTAGTCTACTCTGTCGAAATCCATATTCCTTCTTGTGACCAATGTGGAACAATAACACCTCTACTCTGGCTCAACACCTGGTGAACTTTACCTTCCACCCATCCAAACCTTGGACAAATTAATTGCCTTGAAATCCAGTGGCTCCGGCTTCTCCATTTGTTCTATTGTTTATTATCTCTGAGCTCTCCCTCTCCCTCTCCCTCTCCCTTCCCCCCTTCCCTCTCCCTTCCCCCCTTCCCTCTCCCTTCCCCCCTTCCCTCTCCTTTCCCCCTTCCCTCTCCCCCCCTTCCCTCTCTCTTTCCCCCCTTCCCTCTCTCTTTCCCCCCTTCCCTCTCTCTTCCCCCCTTCCCTCTCTCTTCCCCCCTTCCCTCTCTCTTCCCCCCTTCCCTCTCTCTTTCCCCCTTCCCTCTTTCCCCCCCTTCCCTCTCTCTTCCCCCCCCCTTCCCTCTCTCGTCCCCCCCCTTCCCTCTCTCTTCTCCCCCCTTCCCTCTCCCTCCCTCCCTCCCTCTCCCTCTCTCTCTCTTGCTTGCTCACTCTCTCGCTCTGTGCACATCCACGTTATCCCAATTGGAAGGGATCACTCCTGATGTCTGGTATTCCAATTTGGGCACAGCTTCTAAATCTCATAGTTTCAACAATCGGCACTTCTGACACCGTATCTCAGTATCTCCAAGATCCTGGAAAAATAGTTGCTCATTTAAACCAACACTGAGGGTACTTTATTAAATTAAACAAACTCAGGACAGCATTTTCTTCCTGTGGCTTTTTTCAGAGAAGCAGACAACTTCTGACAAGTTCCATGCTGAACAATGTTGCAGCTCAGATGAGCTGCAGGGCAAAATCCTTTAAGTATTACAGACTTAAACAGCAATGATCATTAATTACATATAACACAAGTGTTATACCCATATAAAAGCTTCTCATTTCAGTGGCATTCAGTCCTACGATGTTCTAAGAACCCAGTGTTCCCACAAATCTGTCCTGTGTACCTCTTGCTCTCTTCACTCATCAATGGAAGAAATACCTTAAGCCGTTATCTCTCAAATTCCTTTCATTTCTTCATCTTGCTCCTTCTCTTTTAAAATATTCTTTAAAAGTTAACTTTCACCAATCAGTCACCTGTCTGGGGATATTTCTCCTTCTTAAGATTCATGTAAATTTTTATTTGATTGTGAAGTGCCTTGGGATGGTTTGACAGAATAAAAACATAAATGGCAAGTTTTTGCTGCAGTGTATTGAATTCTTTCTAAGCACTTTGCAAATAAAGTACGTGGAACATAATTTAAAATCACACTTTTCTTTTTCCCAGAAGGTGGGAATTTCACAGTACCCGTGTGTGAGATATGTGAGGCTGGATACTACTCAAATGTATCTTCCAACCTGGAAGCCTGTAGGAAATGGAGCGAGTAAGTCTGGCATTGAATGAAATTTCCCAAATATAATACTGACACAATCTCAGATGTAGTTTAACATAGAATTATCAAAAGCACGTCGATAAAGATGCTGCTGAGCGTAGATGTACAAAACGGAAATCTGTGCTAGGTTTGCTGATCTCAGCCAAGGAAGGAGATTTTGTTTTGTGTGCCAGTGCAGGGAAAGGGGAAGAAAGGAGAGAGATTAGTATCAGGCGTCACACACAAAATGCTGGAGGAACTCAGCAGGTCAGGCAGCATCTATGGAGGGAAATAAACAGCAGATGTTTCGGGTCGGGACCCTTCATCAGGACCTATGAAGGGTTCGACCCAGAACGCCAGCTGTTTATTTCCCTCCATAGATGCTGCCTGACCTGCTGGGTTCCCCCAGCATTTTGTGTGTGTTGCTCCAGATTCCAGCATCCACAGAATCTCTTGTGTCTTACTATCAGGCATGTTCCTAGTGATATCAGCTGGAAAGAATGTTCACAGTGTATGAGCTATTTAATTTTTTTGCTTTCTCACAATGTTCAATTGTATTGTTTTCTGTAACAGGAGAGTTAAAGCAGGAGTCAGTTCAATTTTAATGAATTCTTAGATAATGGAGGGAAATGCTGTAATGGCAAAGAGTACTAAAAGAGTAATTTTTAATGACATCTGGTGGACTACAACAATGGTTTTTAGTTGGTAGGATATTTAAGGAGTGAATTTTACTGCATGAATTTGAATGTAAGAGATATGATTTGGGAGCAGAGGGATTAGATTGTTAAACTTTGATGGGTGAGTTTGAGTATTAATGGGCCATATTTCAATCGGAGGGCTCCGATATCAGTGGAGGATGTTTTAGAGGAAGCATCTGAATGAAGGGAATGAGTATGGATATTAAAAAGGGAAGTTTCCATAAGATAACTTGGGTATTGGAAGGCTAACCATTGATAGAATGTTGGGTGAAACAGGACGATGTTTCAAATGGAGAGTTTGGTGTCGGGGAATCTGTTTCCGTGGGATAGGAGAGGGGTGAACATCACTGAGCCACATGAGCTTTTCTCTTCCCGAACTATACTGAATGTTCTTGTGACAAGGTTCAGGACTGATCCTTCCAGTGCTCTGTAGCTAATGTACCACCTTTGGCCAGATGTGAAGGACTATTCATACTGCAACACATCTTGAGCTGCCTGATCACCAATCCAACCTGCTGGTAGCTGGACAGTTGTACGTGAGGCAGGGGTTCTCAGTGAAGGGGAGAAAAATAACAAAAATATTTCCTGTCTCTTGCCTTTAGTTGTGGATCCCTCCAGATGTTGGTGAATGGGACAACAACAAAGGATGTGGAATGTGGTAAGTTCCACTTCAGAGATTTTGATTTAGAAATTCAATTGCACAATTTTTCCAACATTAAAAGTGTTAGCAGCCTCCCCACTCTGTTTTAAAAAGCTCCGTTAAAAAAGGGAAATTCATTACCATCAGTTGTAACTGATTCATGGAACATCGACCATAGAACAGTACAGCACAGGAACAGGCCCTTCGGCCCACAATGTTGTGCCGAACTAATTAAGCTAATGATACCTAATCCCTTCTGCCTGCACGTGGTCCATATCCCTCCATTCTCTGCATTTTCATGTGCCTGTCTAAGGACCTCTTAACCGCCTCCACTGTATCTGCCTCCACCACCACCCCTGGCAGTGTATTCCATGCACCCATCACTCTGTGTAAAAGAAAACAAAAAAAAACCTTACCCCGCACATATCCTTTGAATTTACCCCCCCCATCACCTTAAATGCATGCCCTTCATTTCAACCCTTGGGAAAAGATACCGACTGTATCTATGCCTCTCATAATCTTATAAACCTCTATCAGATCTCCCCACAGCCTCCACCGCTCCAGAGAAAACAACCCAAGTTTGTCCAACCTATCCTCATAGCACATGCCCTCTAATCCAGGCAGCATCTTGGTAAACCTCTTCTGCTCCCTCTCTAAAGCCTTGATATCCTTCCTATAATGGGGACGACCAGAACTGAATGCAATACTCCAGATGCGGCCTAACTAAAGTTTTATAAAGCTGCAGCATAACTTCCTGACCCTTGAACTCAATGCCTCGATTAATGAAGGCAAACATGCCACACACCTTCTTTACTGCCCTATCAACCTGTGTAGCCACTTTCAGGGAGCTATGAACTTGGACCCCAAGATCCCTCTGCTCATCAACACTATTAAGGGTCTTGCCATTAACAGTGTACTGTCTCTTTACATTTGATCTCCCAAGGTGCAACACTTCACATTTGGCTGGGCTGAACTCCATCTGCCATTTCTCCGCCCATATCTGCAACTGACCTATATCCCGCTGTATCCTTTGCCAGTCTTCTGCGCTATCCACAACACCACAAATCTTCATATCATCTGCAAATTTACCAACCTGCCCATGTACATTTTCATCCAGGTCATTTATATACATCACAAACAGCAGAGGTCCCAGTACGGATCCCTGAGGAACACAAGGACCTCCAGCTGGAATAAGTCCCCTCGACCACTACCCTCTGTCTTCTACGGGCAAGCCTGTTCTGAATCCAAATGGCCTATTCACCATGGATCCCATGCATCTTAATCTTCTGGATGAGCCTCCCATGAGGGACCTCGTCAAACGCTTTACTAAAATCCATGTAGACAACATCCGCAGCTCGGCCTTCATCAATCACCCTCGGCACCTCGTCAAAAAACTCTATCAAGTTAATAAGGCACGACTTGCCCAGCACAAAGCCATGCTGACTGTCCCTAATTAGGCTATGGTTTTCCAAAATGCTCATCAATCCTATCCTTAAGAATCCTCTCCATTAATTTCCCTACCACTTACGTGAGACTCACCGGTCTGTAGTTCCCAGGATTATCTCTGTTTCCCTTCTTGAACTGCAGGCATTTTGCAGGGGAGCTGACCTACGACTGGTCCTGGACTCCCCAGCACAGAGCAGAGATGAGGCAATCCCCAGCACCAACTCAGGGAACCTGCAGGAAATGGCACTGTGTGCAGTTTGATGCAGGGAGTTTGCAATAGTTTCAATGCAGCAAATAGTTGTAAGGGAATTAATGTGTTTGTATCTTTAGGGTTTTTAATTGTTTGTGTTTAATTGAATGTTTTTATATTTTACTTATTCAAAACCTACTAAAAGTAATCAAATTATTAAGACATAAGAATGTTTCCAAAAGGTAAAAACGTTCATAAGCACTTTTACACAGTGACACCTTTGACGGTTGGATGAGCCAGGGTGTAGCTTTGCTGTTTTTCAGTAGTTTCATGGGTAGGTCTTGCTCTGGCCCTTCATCTGATGGGTGCCTCATCACTGAGATTGCAGCCGGCTCTGTCCCCGAAGTTTCCATTAGGAGATCTGTGTAGGGCACGTGTGGAGTTGTCATGTATTTTTAGAGTTTTGCTACTCAATGCAAAAGTTGGCCCTGGTCTCCCAGTGTTGTGTAAACCTGGGACCTTGGAGGATAATACGGTGGGAAAACTGAGTTAACAGACTAGATTATTTTGCCTCATTTCTCAATCCTGAGCATCTTCCTTCTGAGCTATTTACTGGCAGGTCATCAGGCTCCCTAGCTGTGGTCCAATGGATGCTTAGCAGATCATGTGATTCTGAAAATGCCTGCACTCTATCCTCTGCACTGGATGTAATGATTTAAGTGGGTCCAATAGACCCAAACCTAATTAAAGTAAAACCAAGGCTCAAACATCAAACTTTGAGTTGCCATATGGGGCCCTTTGATATTGTTAGCCTGTTGCAGAGTCCTGGTGTAACACTACACTATACAGACAACAGGTGGCGAGGTCTGATGTCTTTCCAAATCAGTCTGTTCCTCATGGTGAATTCTGTCATCACGCACCAGTGGGTGTAGTTTGCCAGCGGATGGGACCTCCTGTCTCCCTCTCGGTGAGGTAGGATGGTGCCAGCCATTCTCAGATAGTAGGTTCTTCAGCCCCAATCCGTGAGACAGGATGGTCGAGCTCTGAGGTGGATGCCCACGTAACCTGCCAGCTTGTCGCGCACCAGAACATCGATCGTTCACATCAAGGGGCAGAGAGTAGAAGGAAGGTAAACTGGTGTGCTCTCCCAGTCACCAAGTATAGTTTCTAGCAGAATTTTCTTAATTACCCATCCATCCCACAGACAAACTTTTCAAGGAATCGGAATTTGTTACAGATGCCTGATTATTTATTGCTGATTATTCTGTTTGTTTGCAGGGACACCGGAACCTCCATCCAAGGTGGGATTGGTTGTGGTCATCGTACTCCTTAGCGCAGTACTTACTGTCATCTTGTTATCCTTCTTCATCTACTCAGGATATAATCAAGGTGAGTAGTTAAAGCATTTCATTGTGCCTATTTTTTAACCCATTTTCTACATGTTACACTTGTCATGATGAAGCATGTTCGACTTGGGAAATTCACTCCATTTTGGGTGTTCATGGTATTAAACACCCCAGTTCAATCACAGCACAGATAGAGTGAATGCCCAGTTGAACATTGCCAGTTCAGGCACAGCAGGGAGTATGTACAAAATAAAAGCTCCTGTTAGACTGTCCTGTCAAAGATTCCCAAATTGGATACACGATAGTTAGAGTCATACAGCATGGAAACAGGCCCTTCGGCCCAACTGGTCCATGCTGACCAAGATGCCCCATCCAAGCTAGTCCCATCTGCCAGCGTTTGGCCCATAAGCTTTCCAACCCATGTACCTGTCAAACTGTCTTTTAGAAGTTGTTATTGTACCCGCCTCAACCACTTCCTCTTGCAGCTGATTCCACACACATACCACCTTTTGTGTAAAAAAAAAAGTTACCCTCAAGTTCCTCTTAAATCTTTCCCCTCTCACCTTAAACCTATGCCTCTAGTTCTTGATACCCATCCCTGGGGAAAAGACTGAGTACATTCACCCTATCTATGCCCCTCATGATTTTATACACCTCCATAAGATCACCCCTCAGTCTCCTACGCTCTAAGGAATAAAGTCCCAGCCTGTCCAACCTCTCCCTATAACTCAGTCCCTCAAGTCCTGGCAACATCCATGTAAATCTTTTCTCCACTTTTTCTAGTTTAATAACATCTTTCCTACAGCAGGGCAACCAAAACTGAACACAATACTCCAAGTGCAGCCTCACCAACGTCCTGTACAACCGCACCATGACCTCCCAACTTTTATATTCAATAACCTGACTTATGAAGGCCAGCGTGCCAACAACCTTCTTCACCACCCTGTGACTCCACTTTCAGTGAACCATGTACTTGTTCTCCAAGGTCCCTCTGTGCTGCAGCACTCCCCAGGGCCCTGCCATTCACTGTGAAAGTCCTACCTGGATTTGACTTTCCAAAATGCAACACCTTACACTTATCCGAATTAAATTCCATTTCCCGTTCTTCGGCCCACTTACTCAGCTGGTCAAGATCCCCCAGTAATTTTTGATAATCTTCTTCAATGTCCACTATACCACCTAGCTTGGTGTCATCTACAAACTTACTAACTATGCCTCGTACATTCTTATCCAAATCGTTGATATAGATAATGAACAACAATGGGTCCAGTGTTGACACCTGAGGTACACCACTTGTCACGGGCCTCCATTCTGAGACACATCCTTCCACTATCACCCTCTGCTTTCTACCATCAAGCCAATTGTATATCCAATTAGCCAGTTAGAATTGGGGCAAAATTCCCTGTGGTCTGATCTGACCCTTTTCCTTCTCCCAACCTCAGGTCAGCATCAGGAATGCAACTTTCAGCTTCATCCTGTGACTGTTTTGGATGAGATTGCCATAATGTATTCCAGATGTCAGCCAACCAATCCTTTGGCTCCATCTGCCTCCCTGGCACTAGTTGAACTCTCCCTGTGTCCTGCACAACTTCCAGTGCCGCCAAAGTCACATTGGCTGGCTCTGTTCTATTTCTGGGGCCCCATCGGTGCCCCAGTCAGGATGTCAGCTCTTTCTGTGATTTACATTTTGTCGATCCATGCCCACTGGAGATACATGAAGGTTCTTTTCAAGTGTGTCAGAAGATTCAGTCATCACCTGTGTCTACGTTCCTTCAGGACAGGGCATTGCTGGGTGCAGGTTATACATCCTGACTGATTGCATTTTGTTTATTTCTTTCAGAGAATCGGACTAAGGCATGGATTACCTTTACCAGGCTGGTAAGTTGTGTAACGAACAAACCAGTACATCAGGCCAGCTTACGTCTCATGCTGGAGATTTGGCACTGAACTGGGGAGAGACCTCTGATGATGATTTGGGGAAGAGTTCACTCTTATTGAGGGGAGGGGGTTCACTGGTGGTGATCAGGGGAGGGTGTCACTGATGCTCAGGGGAGGCAGCCACATGGAGATCAGGCAAGTGGACACTGCTGATGACAAGGGTCAATGTAGATGAAAGGAGGGAGTTAGTGGCAGTGAACAGGGGTTGGGACGGTTTCACTGACTTCAGTTAAGGGAGGTTTTGGGCCATCAGAGTCATTGATAGTGATCTGGAGGGAGCCACCGACCATGAGGAGAGGGATCATCAATCGGCGAAGGGGGGGCCATATGGTGACTTGGAGAGGGAACCGCTGATGATCGGGGCTGTGGGGTGGGTCACGGATTACGGCCACGGAAGGGGTCAGCGGTGGTGATTCGGGGAAGGGCGTCACCAAAGGCGCTCAGGGGGTCCGGGTCAGTGCCGACCTGGGTAAGGACCAAGGGGGGGCAGTGGGGGGGATGGGGGCACTGTCTGCCTGATGATCTCCCTGGCCTGGTGACACGGTAGCCAAATGGTGGTCCAACCAGCAGCACGGACTGACCTGTGGGCCTTAACTGGAGGGTAGATCACCACTGATGCAAACCATAACAAGGAAAGGGAAACTGTTCTGCCTTTCGATAATCTGATCCAGGGTTTTACATTTTCAGCTGAAATGCGCAGAGACCACTAAAAAGCCAATCCAGGAGCTGACCGAGAACGGGAGGATATTGGCCACAGCTGGAGATGAAGACAAGAGCCCGGAGATGATGACTGAGCTTCTGCCCGTGTAAATGGCTGGAGGATTAAGGGCAGCAGTAGGCAGTGAACATTGCAATGACGCTGACGCCTTAGTGTTTGCTGCCATTTCTCCCGACTCCGGCAACAGTCTGCTCTGGCCTTTGAACCGAGTTGACCTCCAGCTGTGAACTTATTAATCCTGACATTTTAATGCTGGTGTGGAACAGCTGCCACAGTCAGCCTCACCTTTCTGTGCTGCATCTGGCCGTGGTGCGGTGGCAGTGAATGATTGAATCAGTGTGTGCGGTGACAGAGCACATACACAGCTGCTTGAATTGCAGCACACAGATTTATTTCTACCTTCACGTGGAGACAAAAACTTTTCAGATCCAAGACGTTGCAACTGGTTCACTGCAGAGGAACATTCCTTTCTACCATTCCTCCAAATGCGCTGCTTCAAGGCAAATAAGTATCTGTGGATGTAAGAGCAGTTGAATTACTTCTGTGGAGCTTGCCTGTGTAAATAATCTATTGGGAACATAATTGGACATGCAGGCCATTTCCTTCCTTGCCCTCACTCTCTCCCCTCTTCCACTGTCGCCCCACTGTCCCTGGTCACTGTATTCTCCTGCTGGCCTATGTATATTGTTATAAATGTACAGTTATAGTTTATAATAAATGTGGAGTTGTAAAAAAACTAAGACCTGTGTTAAGTCAAGTCAAGTTTATTGTCATGTGCACAAGTACAGTGAGGTACAGGTACAACTAAAAACTTGCTTGCAGCAGCATCAGGTACAGACGACACACAGGATATAAATTATAGATAAATTACACAAGACAGTGAAGAGAGAGGAAAAAAAAACGAGAGCTTAGTGCAATCAAAACACAATCAGAGACAAGTCCATGGTGGTGCAAGAGGTGGTCTGTAGTGTTCCATTGCTGAGGTAACACAATCCTGAGGAGTGAACTCTGTATTTGTTATGCTGACGGGTGCATTGTGAAACTGGCCAATCCCATTCAAATGAATGATTCTGTAGCGGCTGCTACTGCGATGTGAAAACAAGACACTAGTCGATGGGTTTCAGAACACAAACTGGTTTATTTTCCCGCCTTGCGCGGGCCTTTTAAGAGGAACGGTTCCCGCCCACCGAAAATGGAATGACGTATACGCTACGTCATCAAACCTTTCCCACGCGTGGGTTCTCCCTGTCGCTCAGGGAAGACGAAGGCCCAATGCCAGCTTGGGCCTCACCGCTCCGACGACACGTGACCTGACCGCCGAGCCAGTTCGCTTGCTCGGACGGTGAGTCACTACACAACCCCCCCCCCCCCCCCCCCCCCCCCCCTCCCAGAACCAACAATACAGTCCCCAAGGTCTGCGGGCTGTGTTAGCCGTTGCTTAGGAGGTCAGCCTCTGCATCGCAGTGCTGGAACCTCGACCAGTTGTTGTAGATCTAAGTGGGCCGGTTTGAGGCAGTCCGTCGTGAAGACCTCTTCCTTGCCCCCAAAGTCCAAAATAAAGGTGGACCCATTATTCCTGATGACCCGGAATGGCCCCTCATATGGTCGTTGCAACAGTGCCTGAGGTGTGCCCCTGCGAACGAAAACGAACTTACAGTCTCGTAGTTCCTTGGGCTCACAGGATGGGGCTCGACCATGCCGCGAAGTGAGAATCGGCGCCAAGTTGCTGAGCCTCTCGCGCAGTCTTTGCAGGACTGCCGTAGGCTGTTCCTCTTGGCCCCGAAGGGCGGGTATGAAATCCCCTGGGACGACCAGGGGCGCCCCATACACGAGTTCAGCTGACGAAGCATGGAGGTCTTCCTTAGGGGCAGTGCATATGCCGAGCAGGACCCAAGGCAGTTCATCGACCCAGTTAGGACCCTTCAGGCGGGCCATCAAGTCTGATTTTAGATGGCGGTGGAAACGTTCCACTAACCCGTTTGATTGAGGGTGGTAGGCTGTGGTGGTGTGTAGCTGCGTCCCCAGCATGTTCGCTAATGCAGACCAGAGGCTGGAGGTAAACTGGGTGCCCCTGTCTGAAGTGATGTGGGCCGGAACACCAAAATGTGAGATCCAAGTTGTGAGCAGCGTCCGGGCGCAGGAATCAGTCGTGATGTCGGATAGAGGGGT
This sequence comes from Pristis pectinata, assembly GCF_009764475.1. Taxonomy (NCBI): domain Eukaryota; kingdom Metazoa; phylum Chordata; class Chondrichthyes; order Rhinopristiformes; family Pristidae; genus Pristis; species Pristis pectinata. Next base: position 7,997,443 of record NC_067420.1, read on the forward strand.
TGCCTCTGGTCACCTCGTGAACTGGTCCACGATGGTAAGGAGGTACCGGGCTCCTCTTGAAACTGGCAGAGGACCAACGAGGTCAACGTGGATGTGGTCGAACCTTCTATGGGTAGGCTCGAACTGCTGTGGCGGGACCTTGGTGTGTCGTTGGATTTTTGACGTCTGGCAGTGCGGACAAGTCCTGGCCCACTCACTGACCTGTTTGCGCAGGCCATGCCAGACAAACTTGCTGGCGACCAGTTGGACAGTTGACCTGATGGACGGGTGCGCCAACCCATGTACCGAGTCGAAAACACGTTTCCGCCAGGCTGCAGGAACTATTGGGCGGCGCTGACCTGTTGCGACATCGCAAAGGAGGGTCTGCTGACCTGGACCGACTAAGAAATCTCGGAGCTGCAGGCCCGAGACCGCGGTTCTGTAGCTGGGCAGCTCGTCGTCAGCTTGCTGTGCGTCAGCCAGGGCCGTGTAGTCGACACCCAGGGACAGGCTGTGGATGGTCAGTCTGGAAAGTACGTCAGCAACGACATTGTCCTTCCCAGAGACATGTTGGATATCTGTTGTGAATTCGGAAATGCAGGACAAATGTCTCTGCTGACGAGCTGACCAGGGATCAGAGACTTTGGAGAAGGCAAAGAACAAAGGCTTATGGTCAGTGAAAGCGCTGAAAGGCCTGCCTTATAAAGAGTACCGGAAATGCCGGACCACCAGGTACTACACTAGAAGTTCCTGATCAAAAGCGCTGTATTTCAGTTCGGGTGGTGTAAGGTGCCTGCTGAAAAATGCCAAGGGTTGCCAATGGCCTTCGATTAGTTGTTCCAGTACTCCACCAACTGCGGTGTCGGATGCATCCACCGTGAGGGCGGTTGGGACGTCAGTCCTAGGGTGTACAAGCATCATGGCATCTGCCAGGGCTTCCTTGGCCTTAACGAAGGCAGCCGCAGCCTCGTCGTTCCAGGCGATATCCTTGCCCTTACCAGCCATCAGTGAGAACAAAGGGCGCATGATACGGGCTGCTGCAGGGATGAACCGATGGTAAAAGTTGACCATCCCCAGGAATTCCTGCAGGCCTTTGACCGTGTTGGGACGGGCAAAATGGTGGATAGCGTCTACCTTGGCGGATAGGGGTGTTGCTCCGCCGCTGGTGATTTTGTGGCCGAGGAAATCGATAGAATCAAGTCCGAATTGGCACTTGGCCGGGTTGATCGTGAGGCTGAAATCACGGAGACGGGAATACAGTTGGTGGAGGTGGGAAAGGTGTTCTTGATGGTCACGGCTGGCGATTAGTATGTCATCTAAGTAAATGAACACGAAGTCCAGGTCTTGGCCTACCAAGTCCATCAGCCGCTGGAAAGTCTGTGCGGCGTTCTTAAGGCCGAATGGCATTTGAAGGAACTTGAAGAGGCCAAATGGGGTGATAATCGCAGTTTTGGGGACGTCATCCGTGTGGACCAGGATTTGGTGGTATCCCTGAATGAGGTCCACCTTGGAGAAGATGCGGGCCCCATGTAGGTTTGCTGTGAAGTCCTGGATGTGAGGGATGGGGTAGCGGTCCGGGGTGGTGGTGTCATTCAGCCTGCGGTAGTCACCGCAGGGCCTCCACCCGCCAGTGGCTTTGGGGACCATGTGCAGGGGGGAGGCCCAGGGGCTGTCTGACCTGCGAACGATCCCCAGCTCCTCCAGGCAACGGAACTCTTCCTTTGCCAGGCGGAGCTTGTCTGGAGGTAGTCATCGTACTCAGGCGTGAAGGGGTGGCCCTGTGGTAATGATGTGATGCCGCACCCCATGTTTGGGCATCGAATTTGTAAACTGAGGTGCCAAAACTGATGGGAACTCGGCTAGGAGCTTGGTGAACTCGTTGCCAGACAGGGAAATGGAGGCCAGGCGCGGGGCTGGTATGCTGGCTTCTCCGAGGGGGTAGGTTTGGAAAGTTCTGGAGTGCACTAACCGCTTCCCTCACAGGTCGACTAACAGGTTGTGGGCCTGAAGGAAATCGGCTCCTAGGAGTGGTTGGGCATCAGTGGCAAGGGTAAGGGTCCAGGTAAAACGGCTGCCGCCGAATTGTAATTGAAGTGTACGGGTACCAAAAGTCCGTATTGTTGTGCCGTTTGCGGCATTGAGTACAGGACCTTGTTGCCTGTTACGAGTGTCGCGGCCGGTCGGGGGCAAAATACTGACCTCTGCTCCAGTATCGACGAGGAAACGCCGCCCGGACTGCTTGTCCCAAATTAATAGGAGGCTGTGTCAGTGGCCAGCTGTCGTAGCCATCAGCGGCGGCTGGCCCTGGCGCTTCCTTGAAACTTGCAGGGTGGGTGGCGTCGATGGTCCTCCGCGCCCCACCTCTGATGGTAGAAACACAGCTGGTCACCAGTGTTGTCATCTGTGTTTCTGGGGTGTGGTCGCTTGGTTGCTGGGACTGGTTTAGGCAGGCGTTGGGCTCGCGGCCAGGCGATTTGGCTGATGGATGAACCGCTCTTGTGTTTGGCCTTCCAGAGGACATCTGCCTGGGCAGCTACCTCAGGTGGGTTGCTGAAATCGGTGTCGACCAACAGCAGGTGAACGTCATCGGGTAGTTGTTCGAGGAAGGCCTGTTCGAACATTAGGCAGGGCTTGTGTCCCTCAGCCAATGCCAGCATCTCATTCATTAGGGCGGATGGGGATCTGTTCCCCAGGCCATCGAGATGGAGCAGGCGGGTGGTGCGCTCGCGATGGGAGAGGCCGAAGGTCTGAATCAGAAGGTCTTTGAAGGGTGGGTACATATCCTCCTCCGGAGGAGACTGGATGAAGTCTCCGACCTGGGCGGCTGTCTCCTGGTCCAGAGAGCTGACCACATGGTAGTACTTTGTGGAGTCGGAGGTGATCTGCCGAAGGTGGAATTGGTCGAACCTGGTTGAAGCTTGAGTGCCACTGTGTTGGCTGCTGCGTTGTTGTCCATTGTGCGGGTCCAAAATCTGTTTGGACCGTCGGGGTCACCAATGTAGTGGCTGCTACTGCGATGTGAAAGCAAGACACTAGTCGATGGGTTTCAGAACAAGAACTGGTTTACTTACCCGCCTTGCGCGGGCCTTTTAAGAGGAACGGTTCCCGCCCACCGAAAACGGAATGACGTATACTTACATCATCAAACCTTTCCCGCGCGTGTGTTCTCCCTGTCGCTCGGGGAAGACGAAGGCCCAACGCCATCTTGGGCCTCGCTGCTTCGATGACGCGCAACCCGACCGCCGAGCCAGTTCACTTGCTCGGACGGTGAATCATGGAATTGATGATATGCCTGTTTTAAATTTAGATGTCCATGATTATTTTTAGAGCATTGTTTCCTTTCTGTCTTCTCACTCCATACCTGAAGGCATTGATTCTTTGAGTCAAGTTTCTGTAGAACTGAAAGAACAGCATTTCCAGAGGACTTGTTGGTATGCCCCAAAGGCATTTACAGCTGAACAAGTACCTTTGAAGTGTGGGGACATGAGCGACTGCAGGTGCTCGAATCTAGAGCAAAAAAAAATTGCTGGAGGAATCGTGTAGGGAAATGGACAGTTGGCATTTTGGGTCGAGAGATCAGATGAAGGGTCTCGACCCAAAACGTCGACTGTCCATTTCCCTCCACGGTTGCTGCCTGACCCGCTGAGTTCCTCCAGCATCTTGTTTTTCACTTTTGAAGTGTGGTTGAGGCTATAAGATAGAAAATGTAGTAACTATTAGCCCGGGTGGGGGCTGGGCGCAAGGAACTACAAAGGTGAACAACCTTATAATATATTTAGTGATGTCAGTGGAAGGGTAAATGTTGGACAGATTGAGATTGAAAGTAAACATTATTGCCATTCATGATCACTACACCATGAAAGTGGACTGTGTACATGGAATCTGGACGAAGACGGCAGTTGAATTGGCTATACCTTGTAGCATGAAGCACAAATGGGTGCATTGGTTGTCCTGATCTACTTGAGAAGAGACAAATTCATCTCTTCTTTGGGTCAAGAGCATCATGAGTGCACGTGTGAAGCTTTGCCAACGTTGCGAGCTTCTCAATGGCACAGTGGTGATTGACTGGACCCACATTTGCCTTATGAGATACAATGCAGAATGTAGAACTGTATGAGGCCAGCAAGTTGCCTGGGATCCTCAAGGTGAATGCCAGATGCCCAGAGAATTTGTACAATGGATTCACGTTGTGACAGTCACCCACACCCGTCATGCTGGAATGACGTGACTGCTGGAGGACAAAGTCAAGTCTCGTCTGCCAGATGGCGCCATTAACATTCAGTCCTGGAAACTCTGGTTCTGAGTCTGAGCACATGGTAAATTATAAGGTGAACATGTCCCCACAAACTCAGCTCTGTGCAAGTACACCCTAACTCAGGACTGTGCAAGTAAACCCTAAAAGTCAGGAGGCAGGTAGCTGGGTGACTGTCAGGAAAGGGAAGGGGTATAGACCTAAAGAGCAGAACACCCCTGTGGCCATTCCCATCAACAATAAGTAGACTGTTTTGGATACTGCTGGTGGGGACGACCTACCAGGGACAAGTTGCAGTTGTCGCGTCTTTTGCACCGAGATGGGACCCTCGGCTCAGAAAGGAAGGAGGAAGAAGAAGAGAGCAGTAGTGATAGGGGATTCGATAGTTAGGGGGACAGATAGGAGGTTCTGTGGGAGAGATTGAGAATCCCGGATGGTCTGTTGCCTCCCTGGTGTCAGGGACAGTGATATCTCGGATCGAGTTCTTGATATTCTCGGGAGGGAGGGTGAGCAGCCAGATGTTGTGGTCCATGTAGGGACCAATGACGTGGATAGGAAAGAGGAGGAGGTCCTGCAAAGAGAGTTTAGAGAATTAGGTGCAAAGTTGAAGGACAGGACCTCCAAGGTTGCAATCTCAGGATTGCTACCTGTGCCACGAGCTAGTGAGGCTAGAAATAGGAGGATTATGCAGCTAAATACGTGGCTAAGGAATTGGTGCAGGAGGGAGGGCTTCATGTTTCTAGACCATTGGGCTTTGTTCCAGGGAAGGTGGGACCTGTTCCGATGGGACGGTTTGCACCTGAACTGGAGGGGGACTAACATTCTTGTGGGTAGGTTTGCTAGTGCTGCTCCGGGGGGTTTAAACTAGATTTGCAGGGGGAGGGGAACCAGAGTGTTAGAGCAGATAGTGAGGTGGAGGAGGAGAATGGTCATGCGAGGACTGCAGATATCGACAGAAATCAAAGGTTTGTACGTGATAGAAATGTTCTCAGGTGCATCTATTTCAATGCAAGAAATATTGTAGGTAAGGTAGATGAGTTTAGGGCGTGGATTGGCACGTGGGATTACGACATCATTGCTATTAGTGAGACTTGGATGCAGGAGGGGCAGGACTGGCAGCTTAATGTTCCGGGGTTCTGTTGTTTCAGGCGTGATAGAGGGGGACGGATGAAAGGGGGAGGAGTGGTGTTACTAGTCAGGGAAAATATCACAGCTGTGTGGAGACAGGACAGCCCGGAGGGCTTGTCTACAGAGGCCACATGGGTGGAACCGAGGAATAGGAAAGGTGTGGCCACACTAATAGGGTTGTATTATAGACCGCCCAATAGTCAGAGAGAATTGGAGGAACAAATCTGTAGTGAGATAGCAGACCGATGTAAGTGTTACGGACTCAGTGAAAGTCCCTTTAAGATAGAGAGTGTGTGTGTATGTGTGTGTGGGGCGTGCTTACGTCAATAGAAGGTAAAGGACGTAATGACGTTGTTGAAGAAGTCAGAAGAAGGAGAGAGAGAGAGAAGGGAGAGAGACACCAGCCTGCTTGTTTTCTCTATCGATGGATGAGAAACAATAACTGTGTTTGCCACTGAAACCCATGTATGGAAGTTGGAAGTAATCCGGTGGAGTTCACTTTGTTGCTGACCTGTAGCAGGAAACAGATATTTGTGTGTGGACGACCACGGTTCGGATGCTTTTTGGGGTGAGGAAGTCACTACCGAGTAAACACTGAAGTGTCGTTTGGGTTCCATCATGGAACATTTGGATTTCGTATGTACTCTCTCTATGTTTTTCTACATCTACATCTTATCTTCAGACAACGGTGGGTGTTGAAGAAGCCCTTGCTCATGTTTCACCTTATGGCTTGCGGAACTGAACTTTAAGAACCATTCCGGAACTGGGAGTTTTGGACTTTGTCACCCACACACACGAAGAGTTTAGTTTTGGGGTTAACGTTCGAGGTTTAACATTTTTGAATTCTAACATACTAACATTTTTACTTTTATTTTACGTATTATCATAAGTAGTGATTAATAAAATAGTTTTTAACACTAAATCATGCTCAGTGTGTTTTTTTTGTTGCTGGTTCGTGACAAAATTGGGGGTTCGTCCGGGATAGTTCCCAAGGTTAACGAGATTCGTCCGGGATCCAATCCAAAGATTAACGAGTGTCATCTGGGATCGTTCCCCAGATTGACGAGATTCGTTCGGGATTCAATCCAAAGATTTTTGAGGGAGGTCTGATAAATTCTTTTTAATTGGCTTGTGTGTGTGGAAACCAGCAGCAATGGATATTAAGGCATTTTTGGAGTCACCAACCCAAAAGGGATTGGAGGTGGCGAAAAAGGATGATTTGATAAAGATTGCTACAAGGCTAAACCTTACAGAAGTAAAGCAGTCTATGAGAAAGGCAGATATTCAGAGACTGATAGCTGGCCATTATGTGGAAAAGAAGGTGTTTGAGGAGGAAGTGTTAAAACAGTTTCCTGGCAGTGAAATAGCAATTTCTGAGGCACAGGTGCAGATAGCAAAGATGGAGTTAGAACAAACACGACTGAAGTTCGAGTTGGGACAAAAGAAATTAGAGGCTGAATGAGAGCAAACCCAGTTAAAGATAGAGGCTGAACGAGAGCTAACTCAGATGAAGATAGAGGCTGATCTAGCAATGAAGCAGATGGAATTGAAGAGGATGGAGCTGGATAGTGAGGAGAAGGAGAAACAGAGGCAGCATGATTTACAAATGATGCAAAAGAGTGTGGAATCTGATTCTGATGATGGTTTTTCAGCCAGTAGGGAGGTTCGATTAGTCCCTCCGTTTGAAGAAGATCAGGTTGATCAGTATTTCCAACATTTTGAAAAGGTTGCTGTGAGTTCAAACTGGCCAAGGAAAGGATGGGCTCTTATGGTACAGAGTGTGATTAAAGGTAAAGCTCAAAAAGCTTATTCTGCTTTGTCTGCTGAGGATGCAGCTGATTATACCAAGGTAAAACAAGCTATTTTGAAGGCCTATGAATTGGTCCCTGAGGCTTATAGACAAAAATTCAGAGATTTGAGGAAATCTGCAGATCAGACTTATATGGAATTTGCCAATGGAAAGAGAATATGTTTTGAACGATGGTACATGGCTAAAAATGTAGATGGGGATTTTGATAAATTGAAAGAATTGATATTAGTGGAAGACTTTAAAAGATGTGTTCCAGCTGAATTAACAAGATATTTAAATGAAAAGGGAGTGGAAATTTTACAAGAAACTGCTAGGTTGGCAGACATTTATGCTTTAACCCATAAATCCAAATGGGGACAACCTAAAACCTTTCAAAAGAGTTATAAGGACAATCCAGGTAAACTGGAGATTAAATTGGGAGGTAATCAAAAAGGAAAGGATGAAAAGAAGCCAGTGCTGGAGAAACCTGTTGAGCATACTTGTTATTACTGTAGGAAACCTGGCCATGTGATATCTAATTGTGCCCTTTTGAAGAAAAAGAAGGAAGCTGTGCCCAATGCTTGCTTTCAGGCAATTAAAAATCAAAAAGGTTTAGGAGATGCTGTTAAAGATCAGTCCTTGCAAGAGGTAAAGGCTGAAAAGTTGGTGGAGGTGAGGAAGGAATTCCGTTCTTATGTATCAGAGGGTTTTGTTTCACTGAATGATGGGTCACCCCAGGTGCCAGTGAAAATTCTTAGAGTTACTGGGGCTAGTCAATCTCTCTTGCTGGACAGTGTTTTAAATTTTGGTGAAGAAAGTGACACTGGTGAGGTAAATCTAGTGCGAGGCGTTACAGATGACACCATGTCTGTCCCTTTACACAGGGTGATTTTAAAGTCAAAATTCGTAGAAGGACCAGTCGAGGTAGGGATAAGACCTAGGTTACCAGTGGAAGGAGTTTCTTTGTTATTGGGAAATGACCTTGCAGATGGAGAAATTGTTCCTGTGGTACGGTTAACGACCAAACCAAGGATTGATGAGTCTGAGAATGATCCAGATGTTTACCCATCATGTGCGGTGACTCGAGCTAGAGCTAGAGAATTAGCCAAGACAGACAGTCCGGTGCAGTCTGATGTGGTTCCTTGTGACAGTCCTAAACAGGAAGAAAATTATGATGCCTTATCTGAGACTTTTCTGTCTTCACTGGAGGATCAACATCCTTATAGTGAGCCTGAATTTAAAGATTTGTCTTTGTCGAGGAAGGATTTTATGGTGGAACAGACAAAGGACCCTGAGTTGACAGAATTGAAAGAAAAAGCACTCTCATGTGAGGAGATTGAGAAAGTGACAAGTGGATATTATGTCAAAAATGGAGTGTTAATGAGGAAATGGAGACCTCCCCATGTCCAAAAAATTTAAAACTCGGTTGGAAAGAGTCTGCCAGCTAGCGAGAGAGAATTTAAAAACCAGCCAGATAAGAATGAAGACATATTTTGATAGACGTGCTCGGCCTAGGACATTTGCAGTGGGGCAAAAGGTGTTGGTATTTTTCCCTAGCCAAAATAATCCATTGCAATCTCGTTTTTCTGGACCCTATGTTATTGAATCTCAAGTGACTGATCTAACATATATAATCAAAACACCAGATAGACACAAGAAAACACAACTCTGTCATGTAAACATGCTAAAGCCTTATTATGAGAGGGATTCAGTTGTGGCCTTGGTGGATGATGTAAAGGTTGTTTCTAGAATGCCTGATGTTGATATTGAGGAAGGCCAATTTAGACCAAATATTGTTCCATCAAAACTAAAAAACCAAAGTATCCTGGAGAACCTTGAAACGAAGTTGGACCATTTACAAGTTTCACAAAAACAACAGATAAGAGAATTAATTTCAAAATTTAAAAATCTGTTCCCAGATGTTCCAAACAGAACATCGATAATTACCCATGATGTTGATGTTGGGGATGCAAAACCAATCAAACAACACCCATATCGAATGAATGTGGAAAAAAGTAAACTTGTTGATCAGGAAATAAAATACATGTTGGAAAATGATATTATTAGACATTCTACTTCAAACTGGAGTTCGCCCTGTGTTATTGTACCTAAACCTGATGGAACTGTTAGATTTTGCACAGATTAAAGGAAAGTGAATGCTGTAACAAAGTCAGATGCTTACCCTATTCCTAGGGTGGATGATTGCATAGATAGAGTGGGAAAGGCAAAATTTCTTACAAAGATTGACCTATTAAAAGGGTACTGGTGTGTTCCATTAACAGATAGAGGAAGGGAGATTTCAGCCTTTGTAACCCCTTCTGGATTGTATGAATACAATGTTTTGCCATTTGGAATGAAAAATGCTCCGGCAACATTTCAAAGAATGATTAATTCAGTGATTCATGGGTTAAAACATACAGATGCCTACATTGACGACTTAGTGACTGGGAATGATACTTGGGAAGATCACATCTCTGCGTTAGAAAGGTTGTTTGAAAGACTTTCCAAGGTTAACCTTACAGTTAACTTGGCTAAAAGTGAATTTGGTTGTGCCACTGTGACGTATCTTGGTTATGTTGTAGGTCAAGGCAAGCAAGCTCCTGTTCAGGCAGAAGTTCAAGCAATATCGGAGTTCCCTATTCCCACAGGTACGAGGACTGTTAGAAGATTTTTGGGAATGGTTGGATATTATCGAAAATTTTGTAAAAATTTTGTTGATATTGCTCTTCCCCTAACTAATCTTCTGAAGAAGGGAGTAGTTTGTTTGGACAGATTCTTGTCAAGAAGCATTTGAGAAGCTGAAAGCCATTTTATGCTACCATCCGGTGCTCAAAACACCTGACTTTGAAAAGCCATTTTCATTAGCAGTAGATGCCAGTGAGGAAGCTGCAGGAGCTGTGTTGTTGCAGAAGGGTGACCTTGATGATATTGACCATTATGTAGCTTACTTTTCAAAGAAATTTAATGAGCATCAAAAGAATTATTCCACCATAGAGAAAGAATTACTGTCGCTTGTGTTAGCCTTGCAACATTTCAGTGTATATGTTTGCACCACTCAGAAACCATTGACTGTATATACAGATCATAACCCATTGGTGTTTCTGAGCCGAGTCAAAAACAAGAACAGAAGGCTGTTAAACTGGAGTTTAATTTTGCAAGAGTTTGATCTCATGATAACTCACATTAAAGGCAAAGATAATGTGATTGCTGATTGTCTTTCTCGATGTTAAATGGGAAACATGTATCTGTACTAATCTGATAATCTGTAGTTGTGTAGCATGATAATTATTAACATTACTAACTGTATGCGCGGTTAAAATTTTCTTGGGAAAATTTTTTTTTTAGGTGGGAGGTGTTACGGACTCAGTGAAAGTCCCTTTAAGATAGAGAGTGTGTGTGTATGTGTGTGTGTGGGGCGTGCTTACGTCAATAGAAGGTAAAGGACGTAATGACGTTGTTGAAGAAGTCAGAAGAAGAAGGAGAGAGAGAGAGAAGGGAGAGAGACACCAGCCTGCTTGTTTTCTCTATCGATGGATGAGAAACAATAACTGTGTTTGCCACTGAAACCCATGTATGGAAGTTGGAAGTAATCCGGTGGAGTTCACTTTGTTGCTGACCTGTAGCAGGAAACAGGTATTTGTGTGTGGACGACCACAGTTCGGATGCTTTTTGGGGTGAGGAAGTCACTACCGAGTAAACACTGAAGTGTCGTTTGGGTTCCATCATGGAACATTTGGATTTCATATGTACTCTCTCTATGTTTTTCTACATCTACATCTTATCTTCAGACAACGGTGGTTGTTGAAGAAGCCCTTGCTCATGTTTCACCTTATGGCTTGCGGAACTGAACTTTAAGAACCATTCCGGAACTGGGAGTTTTGGACTTTGTCACACACACACACGAAGAGTTTAGTTTTGGGGTTAACGTTCGAGGTTTAACATTTTTGAATTCTAACATACTAACATTTTTACTTTTATTTTACGTATTATCATAAGTAGTGATTAATAAAATAGTTTTTAACACTAAATCATGCTCAGTGTGTTTTTTTTGTTGCTGGTTCATGACATAAGAAACAGAAAGTTGTAATCGTAGGGGATTTTAGCCTTCCACATATTGACTGGGACTCCCACACTGTGAAAGGGCTGGATGGCTTGGAATTTGTCAAATGTGTTCAGGAAAGTTTTCTAAATCAATATATAGAGGTATCAATGAGAGAGAATGCAATACTTGATCTCCTATTAGGGAACCAGACAGGTCAGATGACGGAAGTATGTGTAGGTGAGCATTTTGGGTCCAGTGACCATGATGTCATTAGTTTCAAGTTAATTATGGATAAGGACAGGTCTGGTCCTCGGGTTGAGGTTCTAAATTGGAGAAAGGCCAATTTTGTGGAAATGAGAAAGGATCTAGGAAGAGTGGATTGGGATAAGTTGTTTTCTGGCAAGGATGTGCTCAGTAAATGGAAGGCCTTCAAAGGCAAAATTTTGTGAGTGCAGAGTTTGCATGTTCCTGCCAGGATTAAAGGCAAAGTTAACAGGCATAGGGAACCTTGGTTTTCAAGGGCTATTGGCGATCTGGTTAAGAAAAAGAGAGAGGTGTATAGCAGGTATAGGCAACTGGGAACAAATGAGGTACTTGAAGAGTATAGAAAAAGTAAGAAAGTACTAAGAAAGGAAATCAGGAAGGCAAAAAGAAGACATGAGGTTGCTTTGGCAGATAATGTGAAGGTATACCCGAAGGGTTTCTACAAGTATATGAAGAATAAAAGGATAGTAAGGGACAAAATTGGTCCCCTAGAAGATCAGAGTGGTTGTCTATGTGTGGAGCCTCAGGAGATGGGGGGATCTTAAACAGTTTTTTTGCATCAGTATTTACTCAGGAAACTGGCATAGTGGATATGGAAGGAAGGGAAACAAGCAGTAGTGTCATGGAACATATAGAGATTAAAGAGGAGGAGGTGCTTGCTGCTTTACAGCGAATAAAGGTAGATAAATCCTCTGGGCCTGATAAGATATTTCCTTGGACATTGAGAGAGACGAGTGTAGAAATTGCAGGGGCCCTGGCAGATATATTTAAAATGCCCTCAGCCACTGGTGTGGTGCAGGAGGACTGGAGGGTAGCTCATGTAGTTCCTTTGTTTAAAAAAAATCTAAAAGTAAACCAGGTAATTACAGGCCAGTGAGCCTGACATCAGTAGTGGGTAAATTATTGGAAGGTGTTCTGAGAGATCGGATATACAAGTCTTTGGATAGCCAAGGGCTGATTAAGGATAGTCAGCATGGCTTTATGCGTGGTAGATCGTGTTTAACAAATCTCGTAGAGTCTTTCGAGGAGGTTACCAAGAAAGTAGATGAAGGAAAGGCTGTGGGTGTTGTCTACATGGACTTTAGTAAGGCCTTTGACAAGGTCCTATATGGGAGGTTAGTTCAGAAGGTTCAGACACTAAGTATCCATGGGAAGGTTGTAAATTTGGATTTGAAATTGGTTGTGTGGGAGAAGGCAGAGTGGTAGTGGATGATTGTTTCTCAGACTGGAGGCCTGTGACTAGTGGTGTGCCTGCGGGATCTGTGCTCGGGCCATTGTTGTTTGTTGTCTATATCAATGATCTAGATGATGATGTGGTAAATTGGATCAGCAAGTTTGCCGATGACACTAAGATTGGAGGCGTTGCGGACAGCGAGGAAGGCTTTCAAAGCTTGCAGAGGGATCTGAACCAACTGGAAGAATGGGCCAGAAAATGGCAGATGGAATTTAATGCAGACAAGTGTGAGGTGTTGCATTTTGGAAGGATAACTCAAGGTAGGACATACACAGTAAATGGTAGGGCACTGAGGAGTGCAGAGGAACAAAGGGATCTGGGAGTTCAGATACATGATTCCCTGAAAGTGGCGTCACAGGTAGACAGGGTTGTAAAGAAAGCTTTTGGCATCCTGGCATTTATATATCAAAGTATTGAGTATAGGAGTTGGGATGTTATGGTGAGGTTGTATAAGACATTGGTGAGGCCAAATTTGGAGTATTGTGTGCAGTTCTGGTCACCTAACTATAGGAAGGATATTTGTAAGATTAAAAGAATGCAGAGGAGATTTACTAGAATGTTGCCGGGTCTTCAGGAGTTGAGTTATAGGGAAAGACTGAACAGGTTAGGACTTTATTCCTTGGAACGCAGAAGGATGAGGGGAGATTTGATAGAGGTTTACAAAATTATGAGGGGTATAGACAGAGTTAATGTGAGTAGACTCTTTCCACCTAGATTAGGAGAGATAAGTACGAGAGGACATGGCTTTAGGGTGAAAGGGGAAAAGTTTAGGGGAACATTAGGGGGAACTTCTTCACTCAGTGGTGGGAGTATGGAACGGGCTGCCATCTGATGTAGTAAATGTAGGCTCACTCTTGAGTTTTAAGAATAAATTGGATAGATACATGGATGGGAGAGGTCTGGAGGGTTATGGACTGGGTGCAGGTAAATGGGACTAGCGGAATACCATTTTGGCACAGACTAGAAGGGCAGAATGGCCTGTTTTCCGTGCTGTAGTCTTCTATGGTTCTATGTTCTAACTCAGGATGGGTGCAAGTACACCCTAATTCAGGACGGTGCAAGTACACCCTAACTTGGGACGGTGCAAGTACACCCTAACTCAGGATGGGTGCAAGTACACCCTAACTCAGCTCTGTGCAAGTACACCCTAAATCAGACTGTGCAAGCACACCCTAACTCAGCTCTGTGCAAGTACACCCTAACTCAGGACGGGTGCAAGTACACCCTAACTCAGGACTGTGCAAGTACACACTAACTCAGCTCTGTGCAAGTACACCCTAACTCAGGATGGGTGCGAGTATACCCTAACTCAGGACTGTGCAAGTACACCCTAACTCAGGACTGCATATGTACACAACTCTACAAACTGTGCAAGTACACCCTAACTCAGAGCTACACTTGTACACTCACGCTCAGGAATGCATATGTATGTCCAAACTCAGGATTGTGCATGCACACCCTAACTCAGGATGTACACATACACCCACGTTGCAGACTGTATATGTGGATCGTAATGCAGGATTGTGTCTGTATGCCCAAACTCCAGAGTGTGCTTGTACATCCAAACACAGGACATTTTGCCCGTGTATCTGAACATGTGTCCCCAGTACTAACTGGCGCCTTGGCACCCGGTGCTGGGGTCTGCTGTATGTGAATTGCAGCCCCCACCTACCTACCTTCCCCCTCACACCTGGATTCACCTGTCACCTACCAGCTCATACCCATCCCCCTCCCCCTCCCCCCACCCTTTTATTCTGGCTTCTCCCCTCTTTCTTTCCAGTCCTGATGAAGGGTCTCAACCTGAAACGTCGACTGTCCATTTCCCTCCATAGGTGCTGCCTGACCTGCTGAGTTCCTCCAGCACTTTTTGTGTGTTGCTGCAGTCTGAACCATCCTGGGTTAACCCAGTTGAAAAGTCGCTGAGTGTGACAATGGCACAGCACTCCCTCAGCCCTCCACTCAAATGCCTGCCTTGCCTCTGGGCTCTTCTGGTAAGATGTGAAGTACAAGAAGCAAATGTTTTCCCACTGGTCAAATTAGACCTAAAATGAATATGTGCAACTATGGCACAGCTCTAAGTCCTACAAACACTCATCAGGTCAGTCTGCATCCCTGGAGCGAGTGCCAATGCTTTATGCTGAATGTTGTTTCCTTGGTCCAGTATCTCTCTGCCTCTGCATTTTATTGGAAGCAGTTCATCGTGATCACCTCGCACTCAGCTGAACAGGCAACATTAGCTCTGTGCTGGGAGTATGTGTGTCGGGGAGGGAAGGGTGGGGAGAGAGGCTGTTGCCTGCTGTAGCCCTCCCCACAGTGTCCGGCTTGGTGATGGCAGATGCTGCCCTCAAGTTGATACATGGTGGAGCCAGGCCTTGGCAGTGCCCACCTCACACAGTCCCCTGCCCACTCCTCTGCCTTGTATGACGCAGTGATTTGCTGTCTCCAAGTGCCAGTGGGATAGAGATGGGCCGAGTGACCACGGGGAGCAGACTGGCAGTAAATCGGCATCACTGCATAACCTTTGCTGATTGATTCGGGCGATTCAGGCTGTTTCTGTGATGTGCCTGGATTTGTTTTTGCTCAATGACAGGCTCCTTTATTTTGTTTTGGGATCTTACAACAATATCTGAGGGCCAGAGAGAGGGTGCGATGTCAGTAAGACAAACTCCCATAATCCGGCACCCTCGGCTCTTGGTGGAGACGGACCGGTGGATTTTCCAGACTATTGGATGTTACTCCTAGTGACATCCCAACATACTTCGGATTTGCTTTTTTTAGAGATGGTACACAGTAATATAATAAGAACTTTGGCTGCTGCTGAACAAGTTTATACATTTAGTGCAACTGTATTTTCTTCGTCCAACTTGGTTTTGCACTAACCCTGCACTCATTTTGTGTTCTGTATATCCTGTTTTTTGCACTATTTGTACTTGCACAATTTTTCCGTCTGCGTTTATTGTATGTCCTCTGTTCTATGTACGTCCTCTGTTCTACGTATGTCCTCTGTTGTGTGAGTCTGGGGGAAACGACATTTCGTTCCTCCGTGTGCTTTTTATGGCATAAGGGTGAATGACAATAAAGTACAACATGAACTTAAACTTGAACTTGATAATCCATTAAACCAGCTGTGTTTAAAGGGAGCGCAGAAAATGGGGACCAGTTTAGTTTAAAGGGAGTGCAGGAAACAAAGCCCCAGTGTCTTCAAAGGCAGCGGGGGAAATGAAGCCCATATGTATTTAAAGGGAGTGTGGGAAACGGGGCCCCGGTGTGTTTAAAGGGATGGTGGGAAACGGGGCCCCGGTGTGTTTAAAGGGATGGTGGGAAACGGGGCCCCGGTGTGTTTAAAGGGATGGTGGGAAACGGGGCCCCGGTGTGTTTAAAGGGATGGTGGGAAACGGGGCCCCGGTGTGTTTAAAGGGATGGTGGGAAACGGGGCCCCGGTGTGTTTAAAGGGATGGTGGGAAACGGGGCCCCGGTGTGTTTAAAGGGATGGTGGGAAACGGGGCCCCGGTGTGTTTAAAGGGATGGTGGGAAACGGGGCCCCGGTGTGTTTATAGGGAGTGTGGGAAACGGGGCCCCGGTGTGTTTATAGGGAGTGTGGGAAACAGGGCCCCGGTGTGTTTAAAGGGAGTGTGGGAAACAGGGCCCCGGTGTGTTTATAGGGAGTGTGGGAAACAGGGCCCCGGTGTGTTTATAGGGAGTGTGGGAAACAGAACCAAGATGTGAAACAATTGGATGGTGGATTGTCAGAGTTTTACTGTTTCTGACTGTGACAAATTATGAGCCTGTGATATAGACCAACTCCCCCACGGATGTATATGTGCAGCCTCCCCCAGGATGTACTGCACCCTGAACCTCAGGGCAGCTGGTGTAGGGGATGGGGACGGTGAACTGGTGGAACTTTGTATCTCTCATTAGTGTAAGCTTACAAATTTACTGCTGTGTATTTCTTTTGGATTCCCAGAGGGCTGGAACAGAATATACTGTATCATTTATTCTAACTAAAGTCCTTTCAAAGTAATGAATTTTAGTTAAATACAGGAAGAGGGTGTTTCATACCATAGCTCAATAAAAAGTCACTGTTAATAAAACTAACAACAGAAAATGCTGGAAACACTCAGCAGGTCAGGCAGCATCTGTGGAGAGAGAAACAACTAATGTTTCTGGTTGAAGATGCAGCCTGACCTGCTGAGTTTATCCAGCATTTTCTGGTTTTACTTTCGATTTCCAGCATCTGCAGATTTTTTATTTTCAGTTGCTGTTGCTATAACACCAGGCTTTCAGTGGTTAATACGAGGAATTCCATTTTCCTTACAACAATGCAATCACATCTGATTATAAACGACATGATTTCAATGTTTGCGTAGCTGTATGGTTACTGTAATGATTAAACCTATTTTACAAGCTGAGCATGAGAGGAATATGTTCCAGATTGCAGGCAGGTGTGAGGTATGAAGCAATACAACAGGAGCTGTGGTGTGGTAATCAGATTGGCACTGTAATCTGGGTGTGCATTTATATTGCACCCCCAGCCTTCAATTGCATCACACCTTTGGCTTCCCCAGTGGGATTTATAGACACTGCCAATACTTCTGCAGCTCTTCCTGTGATATGGAGAGTTTAGCACCTAATTAGTGGACAGCAAGATCCCACTGACTCCTGATGATGGCCCCGATCTTCCGATTCAAATATGTCTGTTCCACTTGCCGGCTTTTACCGATGGAAAATGTCTTAGAACATAGAACACTACAGCACAGTACAGGACCTTTGGTCCACAATGTTGTGCCGACATTTTATCCTGCTCTAAGAACTATCTAACACTTCCCTCCCACATAGTCCTCCATTTCTCCATCATTCATGTGTCTATCTAAGAGTGTCTTAAATGTCCCTAATGTATCTGCCCCCACAACCTCTGCCAGCAGTGCGTTCCACGCACCCACGACTCTCTGTGTAAAAAACTTACCTCTGACATCCCCCCTATACCTTCCTCCAATCACCTTAAAATTATGCCCCCTCGTGTTGAGGGAAGGTGGAAATCCTGGGGCACATCAGCTTGCAGATCAGTTGCTGAGGAAAAGGTCTTTATAAGATGCCAATGTACTCAGGAAAATCTTGTCACAAACAGTCTGGATAGAGTTAGGGAGCTCCGGTATTGTGTAATGGTTGATAGAGTAATCACTGTGGTACACTTTGGCAGTAAATATGACCAACAAGATTAATCAGAAGGAATGCACGTGATTTAAAATATTTGCACATATTTCTTATAGAAATATGATTATCCAGGGGATCAACCCTGGTTCAATGAGGAGTACAGCAGGGCATGCTGGGAATACCACTCGGTGTAACCAAACATGAGGTGCCAGTTTAGTGAAGCTGCCACACAGGAATACGTACATGCACAGTGTTAGCTTCCCAGTGCTGTGAGCTGCCTGCTGTCGATACTCTAGGTCTCTGAACATCCAGGAGGGCAGAGATCACCACTCCCTGGTCGACAATGAGTTTTGTGCCTGGTCATAAAGCCATAGAGTAATAATGTATGGAAATAGGCCCTTCGGCCCAACTGGTCCATGCTAACCAAGATGTCTATCTGAGCTAGTCATACCTGCGTTTGGCCCATATCCCTCTGAACTTTTCCCATCCATATCCCGATCCAAATGTCTTTTGAACACTATAATTGTACCCGCCTCTACTGCTTCTCCTGGCAGCTCATTCCATATACCCACCACCCTCTGTGAAAAAGTTACCCCTCAGGTCCCTTTAAAATTTTTCCCCTCTCACTTTAAATATGTGCCCTCTAGTTTTAGAGTCCCCTACCCTGGGAAAAGGACTGTGAGCATCCAACTTATTTACTCCCCTTGTGATTTTATACACCCCTCAGCCCCTACACTCCAGGGAAAACAGTCCCAGCCTACTCAATCTCTCCTTATAACTCAAGCCCTCCAATCCTGGTAACATCATTGTGAATCTTTTCTGTATCCTTTCCAGCCTAACGACATCCTTTCTATATCTGGGCGAGCAGAACTGCACGCCATACTCCAAGTGTGGTCTCACCAACGACTTGCACAACTGTAACATGACATCCCAGCTCCTGTACTCAGTGCCCTGACTGTTGAAGGCAAACATGCCAAACACCTTCTTCACCACCCTGTCTACCTGTGTTGCCACTTTCAGGGAACCATATGCTCGGTCTCTATGTTCCACAGTGCTCCCTCTGGGCTCTGCCATTCACTGTGTATGCCCTGCCTTGATTTACCCTGTGATCTAACCTTCTGGACCAGCCTACCATGTGGGAACTTGTCAAAGGCCTTGTTAAGGTCCATATAAACAACATTTACCACCCTGTCCTCATAAATCCTCTTGGTTACCCCTTCAAAAAACTCAATCAAATTCATGAGACACCAGTTCCCACGCACAAAGCTGTTCCTAATCACTCCTTGCTTTTCCATTTGCTGGTAGATCCTGTCTCTTAGAATCCCCTCCAGTAACTTTCCCACCACTGATGTTAGGCTCACTGGCCTGTAGTTCCCCGACTTGTCCTTGCAGCTCTTCTTAAATAAAGGCATCACACTAGCATCCTCCAGTCTTCTGGTACCTAATGAAGATACAAAGATCTCTGACAGGGCCCCAGCAATTCCTTCCCTTGCTTCCCATAATGTCCTAGGATAGCCAGGCCTTTGATGAGGCCCCCGGGGATTTATCTACTTTTATGTGCCTCAAGACCGACAACACCTCTTTTGCAATGTCGATATGTTTCAGAACATCACTGTTCTCTTCCCTGAACTCTCTAGCTTCCATGATTTTCCCCATGGTAAATGCATTCATTTAAGACCTCGCCCATCTCCTGTGGAACTACACATAGTCTACCAAACTCATCCCTATTCTCCCTCTAGTTACCCTTTTGTTCTTGTGCTTATAGAATCTTTTAGGATTCTCCTTTACCTTACCTGCTTAGGATATCTCATGTCACCTTTTTGCTCTCCTGATTTCCTTCTTAAGTTTACTCCCCCATCCCTTATATTCATTTAAAGGTCGGCACAACATTGTGGGCCAAAGGGCCTGTATTGTGCTGTCCTGTTCTATGTTCTATCAAGGGTTGGCCCCAGCTGCCCGTACCTTACATATGCCTCCTTGTTTCTGACCAGAGCCTCAATGTTCCCTTTCAGCCAGGGTTCCTTAATCCTGCCAGCCTTGCCCTTCATAGAGTTACACAGCATAGAAACGGGCCCTTCAGCCCAACTTCTTCATGTTGACCAAGGTGCCTTCCTGAGCTGGTCCCATTTGTCTGCGTTTGGCCAACGTCCCTCTAAACCTTTCCTATCCTTGAAACTGTCCAAATGTTTTTTTTATGTATTTATATCTGCCTCTACCATCTTTTCTGTTACATTCTTTCAAGCGATGTGAGCTTCACAAGCTGAGCCAGCATTTCGTTGTCTGTACCTAGTTGCCCTTGAGAAGGTGTGGTGAGCTGCCTTCTTGAACTGCTGCATTCCTAACAACATTGTGAGTATATCCACAATGTTATTAGGGAGAGAGTTCCAGGATTTTGACCTAGTGACGGTGAAGGAACGGCGATGTATTTCCACGTCAGGACAGTGAGTGGCTTGGAGGGCAACTTCCAAGGGGGTGGTGTTCCCCATGCTTTTGCTGCCCTTGTCCTAGCTGGTCGAGGTGGTGGGTTTGGAAGGTGCTGTCTAAGGAGTCTTGGTGAGTTGCTACAGTGCATCCTGTAGATGGTACAACCTGCTGCTACTGTGCATCGATGGTAGATGAGTGAATAGTTCTGGATGGGGTACCTATCAAGTGGGCTGCTATGTCCTATATGGTGTCAAGGTTCTTGAGTGTTGTTGAAGCTGCACTCATCCAGGCCAGTGGAGAGTGTTCCCTCACACTCCTGACATGAGTCTTATAGATTGGTGGACAGGCTTTGGGGAGTTAGGAGGTGAGTTGCTTTCAACAGGATTCCTAGCATCTGACCTGCTTTGTGGCCACATTGTGTATGTGGCTACTCCAGTTCAGTTTCTGGTCAATGGTAACTCCTAGGATATTGGTAGTGGGGGATTCAGTGATGGGAATGCCACTGAATATCAGGGGGTGATAGCCGGAGTTTCTCTTGTTGGATATCGTCAATGCCTAGCACTCGTGTGGTGTGAATGTTACCTGCCACAATCAGCCCAGGCCTGGATACTGTCCAGGTCTTGTTGCATTTGGATGTGGACTGGTTCATTATCTGAGGAGTCATGAATGATGCTGAACATTGTGCAATCATCAGCAAACATCACTACTTTGGACCTTACGACTGAAGGAAGGTCATTGATGAAGCAGCTGAAGATGGTTGGGCCTAGGACACTACCCTAAAGAATTCCTGCAGAGATGTCCTGTGGCTGAGACAATTGACCTCCAACCACCAGCAACCACCTTCCCTTGTGCTAGGTATGATTCTGTCCAGTGGAAGGTTTTCCCTCTGATTAGCCAGGGCTCCTTGATGCCACACTCGATCAAATGCTGCCTTGATGTCAAGGGCAGTAACTCTCACTTCACCTCCGGAGTTCAGCTCTTCTGTCCATGTTTGGACTGAGGTTTAAATGAGGTCAGGAGCTGAGTGACTTTGGTGGAACCCAAACTGAGCTTCTGTGAGTAGGTTGTTGCTGAGCAAGTGCTGTTTGATAGCGCTATCGATTATCCCCCCCCCCCCCCCATCTCTCTGCTGATGATCGAGAGTGGACTAATGGGGCAGTAATTGGTCGGGTTGGATTTGTCCTGCCTCTTGTGGACAGGACAAACCTGGGCAATTTTCCACATTGTTGTAGCTGTACTGGAAGAGCTTGGTCAACGTCGTGGCAAGTTCTGGAGCACAGGTCCTCAGTGCTATGGCCGGAATGTAGTCGGAATAGTCTTGGCTTTATTCAATGCCTTTAGCTATTTCTTGAGATCATGTGGAGTGAATGTTACACTTCTTGAATGCTGTCAGTGACTCTACATCCACCACTCTTCAGTACTTACCTCCCACTTCACCCATTACCACCTGTCCTCATTGGCTCTTTGTAACCCCTTCCCAACCTATAAAATGAATTTAGAATCCTCATTTAAAAATTGCCGTGAAATAATTCCTCTACGGTTTATTTCTATCTTAATTTTGCAACTCCCTGCAGCCCTTCTTCCCTAAACCCAAGTACACTCCATTCCCTTTTATTCATCAGTTATGGAGAGCCGCTCGGTCTTCTTTGCCTATCCACCTGGTTTAAAGTCCTTTGCAAAACCAATCATTGACCATTCCTCTGGGCAAATCATAAACTCTCCTTTCTTGCCTTGAGCTATTTTTATACACTTTATTCTGTTACTGTTAAGTGCTGTGCAAGAGGTTTTCATGTTAAAGAGGCTGTATAAATAGATGCTGCAGGTGTTGAAATAAAATGGGTGCAAGTGTGCCATGGACCTGTTGAGGTTGAGTTAGGTTTTGCCCGTTTCCTGGTTGGCTTCTTGGGATCGGCTTGCTCTCCCTGTGGAGCAAGTCCTGCTCGTTCATGGCCATTCCATGCTGGGGTGTTGCTGTGATGTGCTACAGTCATTGACCATGTGGTAATTCGTTATTATATAAATTGCAACAGTCCAACTGTGAGGGAGTTTGCTCTCTCTCATGTTTGTAAAGGAAGCCATGTAACAATTTTGAAATGAAACCAGGAATTTGCTAACATCTATTTCCCAACAATTATTTTCCATGTTCCCACAATGTACAGTGTCTCCTATTTGACATACTTTACAATGGCTGTGAAGCACTTTGGGACATTGTGGGGGGGGGGGGGGGGGGCAATGTAGCTACAAGTTCTCCCACTTGAGCAAGAGCAATTTGTGAACTCTGAGTCAATGTCTATTCATCCACCATTTTACGGGGTGTGGTGATCTACATTTAATAAAGGAGCATTATGAAAGATAATCATTAATCAGTAATCCAGTGATGAAGCACACAATGGAAGTGGGCCAAGTGTTAACAGTAACTGCCAGCATGGCATTCAAGCTCAACTTCAGTTTGGGTTCATTCATAGCGAGGGAAGAAGAGGAAGAGGAGAATGTTTTTAACATATTAAGATAATTAAAAAAAAATAATTTTAAAATATTTTTATCAAAATATAATTATTGTACATAATTATATATAATACATGAAAACAAAATTAAAGTAAAATAATATAAAAATATATTTAAAAAAATATGGGGCTCAGCAGTGAGCTAGCTCCTCAGTAAACATAGAACTAAGTGATATAGACAGACTTCCTCAATTCACTGGAAGGAAAGCCCTTTCTAGAAATCTCCCTCCTCCCAAAACTCAGACCGGCATTCTTGCTGTGACTTCCTTCACACTCCCATCTTTGCTGAGATTACCCAGCATCTTCTGATCAGCCCTCCTTCTGAGAAACTGCCCCTTCACCCTACTGCTGTTGTAACTCTGAGGCAGTGTCTTGTTAATATCATTGGTGTGCACTCAGAGGGTCTTGTCTAACAACCAGCACTGGATAAGCACTAGATACCACCAGCTAAACACTGGGGAGACTGAGATAACTATCTCTGGGAATGCCACAATTCCGGCACTGTACCCAGTGTAAATACCCTGCCCCCCACTGCATTGGCGGCTGGTGATATCATCCGCCTAGGACATTCACAACCTCTGTATGGGTGTCTGGCAGTTCTGAAAACCATTTGTTTCCTTTTGATATAAATCTTTAACCACTGCAAGATCAGGTTAAGAGATAAGCAACTTCTTGCACACTCCAGGTCTCCCATCGTCATGTTCACCTCAGGGGAACTACCAGTTGCTCAGTCAGTGCTTTTTGTATTAGGGTTGGACCTCAGCAGATACTGGAATTCATTGACAGTGATGGAATGTCATGTAACAACATCAAAGAAACTTCCCCATCACTTTTACTGTGGGAAGCTGGAGGTACTTGTGGTGATCAGCCAGGTATCTGTGGGTGGTTGTGGTGGAAACAATGTTCACTGAGTTGCACCCTCCAACAAACAATGAATTGAGGTTGCGCTGATTCTGACATGAAGTAGGTAGCATAATCCTTCAATGCAGTCTAGTGTTGACATTGTTGTATTCACGTCATTGGGCCTGACTGACAGTTTAGGAAGACACAGGTCAGTGTTTGATCTGCAAAACATTCCAGTAATTCTAGAGTTGTGATTCTTCTGTACTTGGTAACCACCTGAACAGCTCATTTGATATATAATGCCTATAAGATCTAATCTAAATTGTTAGGCTTGTTTACTTTGCCCAAAGATTATGATGGATGAACATCCAAGGTACTTTCGTCTCATGTGCAGTCTAACTGGTGGTTTTTAAGGATTCACGGGCTGCTTCAATAATGGGCTCATTGCCATCAGAAGCTGGCAGGTTCCTCTGGACTCTTGTGAAGGAACAGCAGCTGGCCACCTGGCTTTGCAGTATGTGGGTGGGAGCCTGGATTAAACTTTAATAGTGGGTCGGATTCCCGGGGCTCCAGGAATTAATGCCAGTTCAGCAGCCTAATGAAGAAACAAATGACATTTCAATGCACCCCTCATTGACCAGGAGGAACAGCATCCCTAGTCCGGATCCCTCAGTAAAGACTTCATCTGGTCCCTTACTTGCTTCTGCGATCAGCAGCTGCCTCTGGAGTATCCTGTTCCAAGCTCTCCTCACACCCCCACCCTTCTCGCTGTTGGGCTCTGTTAAGTGCCAAGGGTTTTGAGACCATGGTATTTCCTCCTGGTCCATCCTCCCCTGTGACGATCAGGGCTTTAACCTGATTCCAGTCAAACTGTACCCAATATTGTTACAACATGGAAACTTTTAGAACGTAGAACATTACAGCACAGTACAGGCCCTTCGGCCAACAATGTTGTGCCGACATTTTATCCTGCTCTAATATCTATCTAACCCGTCCCTCCCACATAGTCCCCCATTTATCTATCATTCATGTGGCTATCTAAGAGTCTCTTAAATGTCCCTAGCATATCTGCCCCCACAACCTCTGCCAGCAGTGAGTTCCATGCACCCACCACTCTCTGTGTAAAAAACTTACCCCTGACATCCCCTTTATATCTTCCTCCAATCACCTTAAAACTATGTCCCCTTGTGTTAGCCATTGTTGCCCTGGGAAAAATTCTCTGACTGTCCACTCGATCTATGCCTCTTATCATCTTGTACACCCCTATCAAGTCACCTCTCATCATCACCCTAGCTCGTTCAACCTATCCTCATAAGACATACTCTCCAATCCAGGCAGCATCCTAGTAAATCTCCTCTGCACCCTCTCTAAAGCTTCCACATCCTTCCTATAATGAGGTGATCATGGTAGTGTGGAGCGGTTAGCGTAACGCTTTACAGTGCCAGCGACCTGGGTTCAATTCCGGCCACTGCCTGTAAGGAGTTTGTATGTTCTCCCCGTGTCTGCGTGGGTTTCCTCCAGGTGCTCCGATTTCCTCCCACATTCCAAAGATGTACGGAATTTGTGGGCATGCTATGTTGGCACTGGAAGCGTGGTGAGACTTGTGGGCTGCCCCCAGAACACTCTACGCAAAAGATGCATTTCACTGTGTGTTTCGATGGACATGTGACTGATAAAGATATCTCATCAGTGATTTTTTTATTGGGCGGCTCAGGGCAGGTGCAGAGGACTCTACCTGCAATACCTGGAGAGTGGGGGAGCTTCAGGAAGGTACAAACTTGCTTTTCATGGGCATTAGCAAGTGTCAACAGATTAGTGAGGTTATGTTTGTCCAGTATCTGCAACAGTGTGGTTGTTGGCTGGAAGGAGAACAGCACTGAGAGACTTTTAAAGCTCTGCAGCCACATAACTGGGTGTGATGAATGAAAACGGCCCAATAACCCTGCTCTGCAGCTTCATCTATCTTCGGAGCATCATTTTACAGTAAAAGCCAACTCCCTGCTCTGTAACTCTTAACCGCCCTCTGAATGACCCAGCAACTCATTCAGGTCAGGGACTAGCTGTGGATAGACAATCAATTCTGGCCTGGCCATTGATCCCCCCCTATACCTATCCATGAATTAGAAAAGTCCACCATCACCCCATGCTAAGAAAAATAAGTTGATTGTTTGATTCTGGTCATTCCCCAGCCAGTTACCCAGTCTCTAATATTTTAACAATTGATATATTAAAGTCCTCAAAGTATAATTTTATTTAAACCAAAAGCAAACACGACCAGTGCTGGAAATTTAAAAACTGAAATCTCTTAAATTTGTGGTTTATGTTGGCATGATATAAAGTAGCTTTTAATCTCCCAGGTAATTGGGTAGCAGCCTGGAAAAGGTCATAAAAGTAGTGGTACCTGAAGAGTAATTCTGTGGGCTCAGCCTTGGCTACAGCGTGTTCATGGTATGTCTGTCTCCTGAGTGCAGTGCCCGTGGAAGCTGGACTTTGGTGAGGTTAGTGCGACGGCGAGGTTGGGGAGAGGGTGAGGTTGGGGCATCTTAACCTCACCATCACTTTGACAGGATGTCATGTATGAGATTCCTCGACAAAATTAGATTGCATGGTATTGGGGTTACATGCTGGTGGGGATTAAGGGTTGGTTAATGGACAGAGAACAGAGTGAGAATAAATGTGTTGGGAGTCTTTGACCAGTAGGGTGTTGAGGGACCAGAGCAGGGACCCCAGCTATTCCCAATCTATCAAATATTTCAATGAGGGGATCAAATACAACATATCCAGGTTTCCTGATGGTATGAAGTTGTGGCAACGTGGGATGTGAGAAGGATATAGAGAGCCTTCAAGGGGATATAGGCAGGTTAAGTAAATGGATGACAATATCACAGATGGAATATGATGTGAAAAAACGCAAGGTCATCCACTTTGGCAGAAAGGTGGAAGGTGTAGTTTTTTTTAATGGTGAGAGATTGAATGGTGTTTGTGTTCAGAGGACCTGGGTGTCCTTGGACACAAATCACTGAAAGTTAATGTGCCCTCCTCCTTTGCACTGGGGACCTGGAGTGGAGTGTGTTACACAGAGCAGTACCATGTAACAGATTCTTAAGTCGGTTTACAGACTGCCCAGCCACCTGCCGTCTCTGCAGCCGGGAGTAATTGGTGTATCATGTCTACGTGGAGTGTGAGACGTTGCAGCCTCCGAAGGGGCTGCTCCTCATGCATTGGCTGCACCTCAGCCCCACGTTCCTGATCTTCGGTCACCCGGGTCAGTCAGGGGCAGGGGATCTCCTGGTTGGTTTGTTCCTGGGCCTGCCTAAGGTGGCCATTCATGGGTCCAGGTGGTGGGCAGTGGAGGGTTCTGCCCTGACCTGATTGCCTGCCTCTCTTCCGGGGTTACATTTGTGCCCATGTGTCCCCGGAGAAGGTGCATGTGGTGTCCACGGATACACGGAGGGTCTTCTGGGACCGGTGGGCACCACAGGGGCTCGAGTGTGTTCTGGATAGTGATGTCTGTGTAGTAATTTGAAGCTATTGTCTGTAATTAGTGTGAATCATGGAATATTGTAGTATTGTAATAATGTGATGTTGTAATCACTGAATAAGCCTCCTTTGGAAAAGGAAACAAAAAGTTAATGTGCAGGCCCAGTAAGCAATTACAATGGCAAATGGTACATTGGACTTTAGTGCAAGAAGCTCTGCGTACAAGAATTAAGATGTCCACCGCAATTATGCAGAGCCCTGGAGGAGCAATCTCACCCTGAGGTAGAGAGGTCTGGTCTTCCTACCTCAGGAAGGTAATACTTGCGAAAGAGGTAATGCAGTGAAGGTTCACGGGGTTGATTTCTGGGATGGCTGATTTGCTGTATGAGGAGAGATTAAGTAAATCTAGAAGAAGTAATCTCATTGAAGCACAAGGTTCTCCTTGGGAAGGTAGGGCAGATGCAGGGATGATGTTTCCACTAGTTGGAGTGTCTAGAACCAGAGGTCACTATCTCAAAATAAGGAGACTGAAATGAGAAGAAATCTCGTCACATGGACGGTAATGAACCTCTGGAATTCTCTACCCAAGCAGATCAGTCACTGAGTATATTCAGGGTGTCAATTGATAGATTGTAGATATTCAGGAATTGAGATTAGTGCAGGGAAGTGGTGCTGAGGTAAAAGATCAGCCTCGGTCTTATTGAATGGTGGAGCAGTCATGGGGGAGATGAATGGTCTACCCCCGTTTCTGTTTCTTGTGTTCTTTAGGACAAAGACATGAAGTGTGCAGGAACATCAGCACCAAGTTCCTCTCCAATGTATCTAGTATCACAACTTGGAAATATATCACTGTTCTTTCATCATTGCTGGATTAAGATGCTAAAACTCCAAACCAAAAACATTGTTGAGAATACCTTTACCCGCAGTCTGTGGAAATTCAAGAAAGTACCCATTTCCCATGCATTCAATAGTAAATGTTTCCAAGAAACTTGCAAATGTAATCCATGGTCAAGTACAGGCAAAACACAGAGAGCAATTACTAACAATTTGAAAGCTTCAAGTGGAACCTGATGAGTACAAATAGTTCTAGGCTTTCAGCCAACCTGCTTAACTTTTCCACTGTCACCATGGCGATGGACATTGGAACAGCTCTCTGGGAATTAAGCAAGTGATTCCACTTTGCCATAAATTCAAAAATTCCCTCTCCTCTTCTTTACAACATTTTTATTAAATCCACGAAAAAAAATACAGAGTATATGCATCAAAAAAGAGAGTAAAAATACTACTTAATACGTTGTGTTAAACCATACTTAGGATCACAATACTCTAAATTAATAATCACATGTAATAGTTAGTTAATAAAGGAAAAATTGGAATATTTTATTATAAAAAGAATCTACTCCCACTACCAAAAACTGAAGCTGTTTAATAAAAAAAAGGAAAAACCCTTGAAATGTAACAATGTCAGCCAATGTCTGTATTTTAGTCACCAAATCAAAGGTTTTGAAAATAATTCAAAAAATTGAAAGTCTAAATTAGATTCAAAAACTGAACAATGGATCTTCTCTAGATTCAGGTATGACATAACATCCCATAACCATTGAGCATGTGTAGGCGGAGTAACTTGTAGGCGTCAATTTCTGAGGAAACTTGGAATGAAATTTTTAAATTGATTAATACTTCGTCATTATGTGCCTGTCATTCTCTCCTTCAATTTAAAGTGGTCCATAGAGCACAATGGCTTGTCTAAAGATCAACTATCCCGTTTTTATTCTGATATATCTCCTTACTGTGACAAATGCAATAACGGAGAGGCTTCTTTAATTCACATGTTCTGGATGTGTCAGAGTCTTAAAAAAATATTGGACAGAGGTCTTTCAAACTTTTTCTGTACTTTCCAAAATAAATTTTAAACTTAATCTTTTGACTGCACTATTTGGGATTGTCGGAGAAAAAGATATAACTTTGAAGGCTTCTGATCTACACATTCTGGCTTTTATTTCTCTTATAGCCAGGAGGGCTGTGTTGCTTAAAATTTCCTCTCCTCCCCTTGTTGATTGGAGCAGGCTTGTCTGCTACATAAAATTGTAGGGACCTAACTCATCAGATCCAAGGCATGAGAATAGCACATAATTTAAAACCTCATCGTCTAATTCCTTCTGCTGAAACTTACTGGTATCGCAAAGTTGCTATTCTGAATTGAAGGCTTGAGTGTTTCAGGATACACACAAGCCAGCACGATCTGTTAAATGAGTGGCAGGGTGATCACAGCAGGCAGCCATTCTGGGAACCTGCACCCAGTGAAGTTTGGCACAGGACCCCCCGAGGATATCTGAATGACTCTTTTAGTTGATAGGATATCACATTCCTCGATATCTGCGACATTGCTTTTTTTGTTCTAATTGTGTTCTTTCTTGTAAAAATTGTGTCTAATTTATGTTTAATTTATGTATTTCTTGTGAATGCTGCTTATATGATGCTCTGTGTCTGTGATGCTGCCGCAAGTAAGTTTTTCATTGCATCTGTGCACACATAGAACACAGAACATAGAACACTACAGCACAGTATAGGCCCTTTGGTCCACAATGTTGTGCCGACATTTTATCCTGCTCTAAGATCTATCTAACCCTTCCCTCCCACATAGCCCTCCATTTCTCTATCATTCATATGTCTATCTAAGAATCTCTTAAATGTCCCTAATGTATCTGCCCCCACAACCTCTGCCGGCAGTGCGTTCCACGCACCCACCACTCTCTGTGTAAAAAAAACTTACCCCTGACATCCCCCTTATATCTTCCTCCAATCACCCTAAAATTATGTCCCCTCACATTAGCCATTGTCACACTGGGAAAAAGTCTCTGACTGTCCACTTGATCTATGCCTCTTATCATCTTGTACACCCCTATCAAGTCACCTCTCATCCTCCTTCTCTCCAAAGAGAAAAGTCCTAGCTCACTCAACCTATCCTCATAAGACATGCTCTCCAATCCAGGCAACCTCCTGGTAAATCTCCCCTGCACCCTCTCTAAAGCTTCCACATCCTTCCTATAATGAGGCGACCAGAACTGAACACAATTCTCCAAGTGTGGTCTGACCAGAGTTCTACAGAGCTGCAACATCACCTTGCGGCTCTTGAACTCAGTACCCTGACTAATAAAGGCCAACACTCCATACGCCTTCTTAACAATCCTATCAACCTGCATGGTACCACATGTACAATAAACTTGACTTTGACATTTTTGACTTTGACATTAGCTGCCCATCAGGTTGGGTAGCATCCCATTCCCAATCTACCTTTCTATTCAGTTCCCCTCACAGTAAATAATCATTTGCCTTAGCTTCTCTAATTATTGACTTTACCCGCATACTAGCTTTTTGTGAATCATGCACTTAGATCCCCAGATCCCTCTGCACCTCGATGAAAAACACGATGATGCTGGAGGAACTCAGCAAGCCAGGCAGCATCCGTGGAGAATAGCTGCCTGGCCTGCTGAGTTCCTCCAGCATCATCATGTTTTTCATCGAGATTCCAGCATCTGCAGTCCTTTGTTTCCCCCTGCATCTCAGAGCTCTGCAATCTCTCACAATTTCAATAACACAATTCCTTTTTTTGTTTTTCCTGCCACAATGGACACTTTTCCATTTCCCAAGCATTCTCTATTTCAATTTGGCTGCTGCATTTCCTACAACCAGTGAGTACATGCTCTGTTTTTAATTGGTCAATCCTGTTCTTAAGCCATTATGTGGGTGTCTTGGCTTTTTCTTAAGAAGTGGCAAGTTTTCCCATGGTTTCTGACATTCCACAATAAAGCACAACTCCATTTTGCTAAACGCCAATGTTCCTGAAACGAAACTGACGATGTATTTGGGGTAAATTCTGCTACAGCACATAAAGTAAAATCTTGTTGCATTCACAATAGTGTAAGTAGGCTGTCAATCTCATGACATGTGGAGCGATGGCTGTTGAAATGTGTAGTAATGTCCATAGTATGGCAAGCACTGGACATTGTAGAGTCAGTCAAACAGCATGGAAACAGGCACAACTGGTCCGTGCCGACCAAGATTCCCATCTAAGCTAGTCCCATTTGCTCACATTTGGCCCATATCCCTTTAAACCTTTCCTATCCATGTACCTGTCCAAGTACCTTTTAAATGTTGTTAATGTACCTGCCTCAACCACTTCCTCTGGCAGCTCGTTCCATTTAGTGACCACCCTCTGGGTGAAAAAGTTGTCCCTCAGTTTCCTCTCTCCTCTCACCTTAAACCTATGCCCTCTAGTTCTTGATTCCCCAACCCTGGGAAAAAGACAGTGTGCATTCACCCTATCTATGCCCTTCTATAAGATCCCTCATTCTCCAATGCTCCAGTGAAAAAATTCCCAACCTGCTCATCCTCTCTCCATAACACAGTCCGTCAAGTCCCGGGCATTCTAGAGTCATAGAGTAAACCTCGTTAACACCACAGACACGTCACAAAAGCAGGTCTGTTCTTTTCATGAGGACCTTCAAAGGGAAATGAAATGTTTGAAGAAAGATCTACCGGTTGCTACAACAACTGTGTAATTTGTCAGGGATGTGGAGGACACTTGGAATCTCCCTTGGCAGCTGAAGGGATGTTAAGTCAGCGCCTTTGCATCAGATAGCACAGAGACAGTGAGCGGAGTGTGCAACTCCTAGCTATAGAGTCAGGCAGCACAGAAACAGGCCCTTTGGCCTACCGAGTCCACATTTCAAAAAGCCTTCCATATTTTGTGTAAAGCAAGATACACAGGTGGCCATGTTGGTGTGACAGAGGGACTGTCTACTTACCATTCAGTGCCCCATGGACATGGCTTCAGATCTACTGACTGTACATTGCAGTTGATTGGATAACTTCACCAACCAAACTTTTCATTCACACAGACAAAACTCCTGGGCAATCACTTGCAGCATATTGTCATCGGTGTCAGACAACGAACCATTGGCTTATTTAAAGGGGTGTTCCTTTATCTCACTGAGCTGGGATACATCAGCAAAAAAGATCGCAGGTTTTGTATTGGTTGTGGGTGCTTACATTGTCCACAACCATCTACAAACAACACCCAACTGTCTTGGAGTGGTTTGCAGTGAAAGTTTACAAATACTCTCACATTTACATGGTCTGTGTAGAAGAACTGAAATACTTTAGCTGATTTGTGAACTTTGAGTGCTCTAAATCGCTGACACATGGCACACTTCCTGTCTCGTGTCTAGTACTTGGCAGAATGTTGTTCATTGTTATGGGACTATCACAAGTTCCCACTGCTGTTGAAGAATATCTATAGCACCCCTTATACCAAGCCATGGTTAACTTTTGTTAGTAAACAGTCCCCTTCAGAAGGCTTGAATATTGAGAAAAGTGAATCATCAGTGACTGAGGTTACCTTGCATTTTCGTGCCATTCGAGAAAGCTTGGCAGAGAGGCTCAGAGGAAGGTTTGTCACATCCGACACAAGGATACTCCTGCAGTGTTTGGTGAGAGTGGGGAAATTAGTAAAGGGGAGTTTTTCCTCACAGCACTGAGTTACCTGGATCTGTGGAAATCAGTCTTTGAGTGCACAGAACAGTTTGACTGGATCCTTCTGGGGAACAGACTGGAGTGGAATTACATAACAAACAGCCTTGCCATTTATTGAACGAGAATTGCCACCCTACAGCCAACAGATGAGAATTGCCTTTTTGATGAACGGGCAACTGCAAAACCAATAATCTCCCGCCAAAAGTCTGACTGGGATGGACAGGAAGTACCGTGACTGAAAGGTGGTGCGACGTTTTTCAAGAGACAACCAATAATGTGGTGGAATACTCAGACCCAAGTTTGTATTGTGTCTACAGGGCAGCACACTTAAATGAGGCTTTTCAATAATGAACACAATTCTGCTCACCTGAATTCATAGCTCAGTGTTTCGACACTGAAGGTTGTTTTGTTTGTGCAAACAAATTTTGACTTTGACTGCACAGCTTTCTCTGATAAATTGCTGAAGGACAAATGGACCTTCCAAAGGCATGTATTACAGGAAAAGCCCACAGGAAACACTGCACTGTAGACAGCACAGTGACCAGGGAATGGATCGTCCCAAAGCGCAAGAGCACCTTCACTCTAACTACTGATACATGTTGCTTCACATGTTCTAATAGGTTGTAATAATTGGCAAAGTTCTTTTCTTTTTAGCATTTTGATGCTGGACGGAGGAATTGTGTTTCACTGACGTGATTTTCAATAATTTCACTTAATGCAGAGTTCAGAAGAGTGGGGGTGAGATGGGAGTTGGTGCAGGAGGGTCAATCAACAATCTGCTGGAGGAACTCAGTGGGTCAAGCAGCGTCTGTGGGAGGAAAGGAACTGTCGACGTTTCAGGTTGAAAGCCTGCATTGGGACTAGTAGGGAGAGCGTTGGCAATGTGGGGGGTCACTCACTCCTGCTCTTAAAACGTTGTTGCTGAGCAGCAGGTGAGAAATTGCAGAACTTTGAGATTAAGAGGGAGGTGAGTGTCCTAGTGCATGATTCACAAAAGCCTAGTTTGCAGGTGAAGCATGCAATTAGGAAAGCAATCACAATGTTACCGTTTATTGGTAGGAAAGTTAAATCAGAAGTTGGGAGGTTATGGTTCAGCCATATCGGGCATTGGTGAGACCACATCTGGTGCACTGTGTACGGAGATGGGGAACTTGTAAGGAAAATAGGTGATAATGTCAAATATTGTTCAATACCATCCGTTAAAGTGTGTGATTGTTCAACTAATGTCAGTATGAGCTTGTATCATTTGTTATTCAGCATAGTTTATATAACTCCTCCATTCCTATGTACAAGTGGTTGCTCTTCATGTGGGAAACTATCCATTGAGTGGTGACTACTCCATTTCCCTAAACAATAGCTGAGCTTGATCCTGTTCTCTGAACGTGACCACTGAAGTAGGTTGGAACAAGAAGCAAGGCTGGATTTTTCTTCTCTCCCTGATCCCATCTTCTCAGGAGATCTTCCATTCACAGCCTCCAACCTCACAGTCCTGAACCTCACCCAGCCCTCTTCTAACCCTTCTTTAAGATCCACCAGGAAGGCTGTCCCGTTAGACCTATTGTCTCAGGCCACTTTCCCCCGACAAATTCATTTCTTCCTACCTTGACTCTATTCTTTCTCTCTTGGTCCAGTTCCTTCCCACTTATATGTGATAGCTTTGACAATTTGCCTTTTCCTGATCTCAATTGGCTCATCTTCCTCACCGAAGCCCAAACCCTCTACACCTCCCCTTCCTCCTTGAATGGAGGCTCAACTGGTTCTCTTCCATTATCCCCCTCCCTCACCTGGCTGAGCTCGTTCTTACACAGAACAACTTCTCCTTCAACTCTGCTCACTTTCCCCAGATCAAAGGTATAATTGTGGAAGCTCACACGGGCCCAAGATATGCTTCTCTACCTGAGATACATAGAACAATCAGTCCTACTTAAGCCCCAATCTCACCCCTTTCCCCTTTCCCATCTTAGGTAGCCCTTGGGATCAAGGATGATTTTCCTCTCCTCTGGTTTAATGGACTCTGAGGTGGCTTGAGAGGTCAATGTTGGAACCTCAGACTGTTCCACAGATGGGGCTAGAGGTGGTTGATGGGACAGGTGTGTGGATAGTTTTTGAGGTGGTACATTCCTTCCACAGCTTACACAGGGCCTCTGTGTACTCCTGCGCCGTGGAGTTGATGTTGTCAATACAAGAAGTTGTTAAAGCTGTGGATCATGAAAAAGGTTGTCGAAGGGTACAGCTGGATATAGATCAGTTGCAGATGTGGGCAGAGAAGTGGCAGGTGGAGTTTAATCCAGACAAGTGTGAGGTGTTGTACTTTGGGAGGTCAAATGTAAGGGGAAAGTGTACAATAAAGGGTTCAATTCCGGCTGCTGTCTGTAAGGAGTTTGTACGTTCTCCCTGTGTCTGTGTGGGTTTCCTCCGGGTGCTCCGGTTTCCTCCCACATTCCAAAGACATACGGGTTAGGAAGTTGTGGCCATGCTATGTTGGCACCGGAAGCGTGGCAACACTTGTGGGCTGCCCCCAGAACACTCTACACAAAAGATGCATTTCACTGTGTGTTTCAATGTACATGTGACTAATAAAGAAATCTTACCTTATTTTACCTTACCTTCCAATGGCATTCTCTTGTCATTTCTGGGCCTTATTGACTAAGAAGCTAGGCATGGAAGTGTGTACTCAGGTGGGATAGTGAGGGATAGTGAGGGATGGAACAGGAGGAAGACCGTGCTGTCCTTGTTCAGTGTTAAGAGCTGTGCGTACACTTTAGCTGTACGGGACCCTCCACTGATGAGAGGTCTGGAGGAGGTAAGCTGAGGATTCCTCTGCTGATCGCTGCCCTCTGGTGGAGGAGTAAATCTATCGACGTCAGGACTGAGCTGAATTCTCATCAAAGTAGGGAAGAAAAAATGTTAAATGAGAGAAACTGTCTACGTTTCGGGTTGAAAGCCTGCATCGGGACTAGTAGGGAGAGCGTTGGCGATGTGGGGGGTCACTCACTCCTGCTTTTAAAACGTTGTTGCTGAGCAGCAGGTGAGAAATTGTAAGAACTTTGAGATTAAGAGGGAGGTGAGTGTCCTAGTGCATGATTCACAAAAGCCTAGTTTGCAGGTGAAGCATGCAATTAGGAAAGCAATCACAATGTTAGTGTTTATTGGTAGGAAAGTTAAATCAGAAGTTGGGAGGTTATGGTTCAGCCATATCGGGCATTGGTGAGACCACATCTTGGTGCATTGTGTACGGAGATGGGTAACTTGTAAGGAAAATAGGTGATACAGTCAAATATTGTTCAATACCATCCGTCACAGTGTGTGATTGTTCAATTAATGTCAGTATGATCACTACCTCAGGATGATTGAAAACCATTGATGCAAGTTTGAAGCTTACTCACAGTTGCAGGGTGTACATAGGGGCAACCTTCACAGTGTACGTTCATGCAGACAACAATGTGGTCACGACCATAACCTCTCAAACCCCTCCCTCCACCTCCTGCCCCATCTGCGGGGGAGTGTGGGACTTCACACAATGGCCTCATCACGACCTAGAAAACTGGAGTAGAAGCCTTGATCCTGAGGCACTGCCTAGAAAGAAGAATGATCACATAATCTTATTTAGTTGATGATGATTGGGGAATAAATATTGGCAATACACTGGGGTGAACTCCCTGCTCTTCTCTGAATAGAACCGGGGGATCCTCACATTCACCAGGGAGGGCAGGAATTGCCTTAGTTTAGCCTCTTATTGTGTCCTATCTTCAGGCAGTATTTCCACCTCAAGGGTACCACCCAACCTGATCTCCCCAATACCACCTGCCTAGCTTGTTCATCATGTGATTTCCAACACGCAACATTTCTACGCATGGAGACATTTCCCACTTGGCTTTATGAGACAGATTCCTTCTGAATTAGCTTTATTTGTTTTGAATCTTCTTTACTTTCAGCTCCTGAGGAAGTGATGTCAAAGAGCAGGTCCAAAGATGAATGAAGGGGTTAGAAAGCTGGTCGTCCTGAGTCCGTGCACATCTCTGCCACTACTTAACGCTTCAGGAGGAACTGAGTGATAAGGTTTCAGGGGAAGGTGTAAAAGGCACTCAATCTATGATGGTCAAGTAGTTTCCAGAAACTGAAGACTGACTTCCCAAACATGACTTTGAGTAGCACGTCAGAGAGAAAATAGACGTGGCTTGTGAATTTGCTTTGATTTGTTTATTGGTAATACATTGTTGGTGGTGAGGTTGGAGGATGGGGGTGGGTGGTGGGGAAGGCCATATATTTTAGGAAGCGTTTGGAGGCAGGGGATCTTGCCCCCAGAGATTCAGGATTATTTACGACCAATGCAGCCCTCATTTGTTCCTTACATCACTGCCTGGTGTCATCCAGTTACCAAGTTAAATTGTCCTCCTCAGAAAACATTATAGGAAGGATGTGGAGATTGTGGAAAAGGTGCAGAAGAGGTTTACTGGGATGCTGCCTGGATTAGAGGGTATGAGCTATAAGGACAGGTTGGATGAACTTGGGTTGTTCTCCCTAGAGAGTCAGAGGCTGAAGGGAGACCTGATAGAGGTTTTTAAAATTATGAGAGGCATAGATAGGGTAGACAGTAGGAATCTGTTCCCCAGGGTAAAAATGTCAAACACCAGAGGACATGTTTTTAAGGTTAGAAGTTTAAAGGTGACGTGGGGGCAAATTTTTTACGCAGAGAGTGGTGGGTGCCTGGAATGGGTCACCAGGGATAGTAGTGGAAGCAGGTAGCTTGGTGGATTTTAAGAGGCTTGTAGATAGACACATGAGTATGAAGGGAACGGAGGGATATGGATGATACACAGGAGGAGGACATTTAGTATAAATCGGCATCAAGGTCAGCACAACATTGTGGGCCGAATGGCCTGTCCTGTGCTGTTCTATGTTCTAATGGCTGTTCACTGGTAGCAATTACTTTGTGCCATTCTTGCAATGCTGTGTGTTGTTAAATATAAACTATTCAACGTGTCTGTTGGTTATCGATGATTTATGGAGCTTTATAAGGCTCTAGTGGATCGGTAAACATGTAGCCTAGTGTGGCGCTGAGAAAGAGGTTTGCAGATGATCAGGAAGGGAGCTGAATTAATATACTCTGCTGACAACCACCCCTGAGGTTGCTGAGAGTGCAATCAGCAAGGTTCTTCTATCAATTTGATCAGTGGGAATAGTTCATAGTACATGGCTGTTCGATGAGGACAGAATTAGTTCAGCTGAGACTCCTGTCCCCATTCCATTTGGATACAAAGCTGAGTCTTGAAGGCTGGCCATAGAGTGAGGAGCCAGGCCAGTGCTCACGGACGAGGAGCTGTACTGCGACATCTTTGTCACCCTTTCCTGCGGTTTCACTGAAAGAGGAGAACAAAGACAGACACTCAGGACAGGCAGAGGGCTTCACATCAATGAACTGCGTTCTCAAGTACAGTCAGTGGTAGTGACAGTCAATTTGTATGCAGCAAGATCCCTCAAACACTGCTGAAGTAATGAGGAGGAATTTTCATTTAGAGGTTGTTTGAAAGATGGATAATTGCCAGGACACTGCAGAGGAGTTTCTTGTTTTTCCTTGAAATGGTGCTGTGAATCTTCAACATCTGTCTGAGAGGACAGCCAATTGCACATCGGATAGAACATAGAACAGTACAGCACAGTGTGGGCCCACGATGTTGTGCCAACCTATATAAACCTACTCCGTGATCAATCTAACCATTCCCTCCTACACAGCCCATAACCCTCCATTTTTCTTACATCTAAAAGACTCTTAGATGAGCGCATGGATGTCCTTATTGTATCAGCCTCTACCATCATCCCCGGCAGTGCGTTCCAGGCACCCACCACTCTCTGCGTAAAGAACCCACCTCTGACATCACCCCTAAACTTTCCTCCTCTGACCTTAAACCGGTGTCCCCTGGTATTGGCCATTGCCGCCCTGGGGTAAAGGTGAAAAGATCTGAAAGATAACAGCTCTATCAGAATTACACTGAAGTGGCAGCTGCATCTTCAGCCTCAGGCAAGAGCAATAGCAAGTGAGCCACAGATGACAGTGAAACCTGGTGTTTCTGATCCTTGAAGACAATGTATTCAAATCAGGCAACTCATGGAGCAAAAACCAAACTGCTGGAGGAACTCATCGGGTCCCTCGGCATCTGTGGAGGCAGAGGGATGATCGATGTTTCAGGTCATGCCCGGATACGTTGATCATCCCTTTGCTGCTTGACCTACTGAGTTCCTCCAGCAGTTTGTTTTTTTACTTCCGATTCCAGCATTGGCAGTCTCTTGTGTCTCTTGGCTGCTAATGGAATCTGATTTGTTTTCCCCCAACAGAAATGTCCTCTGGTTTAGAAATACCATTAGTATTTTACATAACTCGAAACAAAATTGTCAGTTCATCGCAGACTTTCCTCTCTTACCACTTTTAAACAAAAATCATTTTTGGGACCTGGTCATCAATGGTACTGCCAGCATTTACTGCCCCTCTCTACTTGCCCTGAAGAAAGCGGTGGTGAGCTGCTGCCTTGAACCGTTGCAGTCCTTCTGGTGAAGGTGCTCCCACATTGCTATTGGTTTGGAGATCCAGTGATGTCGAAGGACTGGAGATATATTTCCATCTCAGGAGCAAAAGACAAACTGCTGGAGGAACTCAGCAGGTTGAGCAGCTTTTGAGGAGGCAAAGGGATAGTCGATGTTTCAAGTTGAGACCCAAAATCTTGACCATCCTTTTGCCTTCACAGGTGCAGCTCAACCCACTGAGTTCTCCCAGCCGTTTCTCTTTTGCTCCAGTCTCTTGTGTCTCAATTTCCAAATCAGGACGGTGTGCAACCTGGAGGGGAACCTGCAGGTGGTGGTGTTTCCCTGCACCTGCTGCCCTTGTCCTTCTTGGTGGTAGAAGTCTTGGGTTTTGGAGGGGCTGTCAGGGTAGCCCCAGCCTGTAGATAGTCCACACTGTGTGCCAGTGGTGGAGGGAATGCCCAATTGGAGTTGTTGATGGAACGCCAACCTAGTGGGCTGCTTTGCTCTGAATAGTGTCGAGTTCCTTGGGAATTGTTGGTGCAGTGCCCATCCAAGTGGAAAGTATTCCATTGCATTCCTGACCTGATCCTTGCAGATGATGGATAGACTTTGGGGTTAAGTTATTTACCGTAAGATACCTCCTGCCCCTTACCTACTCTTGTGGCCATGGTATTTGTGTGGCTGGTCCAAATGAGTTTTGGGTCGATGGAGACCCCCCTAGGATATTAATAGTGGGGGGGCGTAGTCCTGGAATCGCCACTGAGTGTCAAGAGCAGTTGGTTAAACTCCTTCTTATTGGAGAAAGTCATTGGCCTGGCACTTTGGTGGACTGAATGTTACTTGCCATTTATCAGCCCATGCCTGGGTCTTGCTGCATGCAGGCTTGGGCTTCTTCATTTGCTGAGGAGTTGTGAATGGAATTGAACATTGTGCAGTCATCTGCAAACATCCCCAGTTCTGACCTAATGATGGAAGGAAGGTCATTGATGAAGTAGCTGAAGATGGCTGTGCCTAGGACACCGTCCTGAGAAACTCCAGCAGGACTGTCCTGGGGCTGGGATGATTGACCTCTAACAACTACAGGCATCTTCCTTTGTGAAGGGTCTGACTCCAGACAAACCATTTAACCTTCTTGTGGCCTCAAAAGGCGAAAGGTATTTCTTTTGCCTTTGACCATTCTTCCATTTTGTTATTTAAGCATACCTGTCCCTCAGCCTATCGTAGATCTTTCCTTTTTCTCTTTTTGGTACTAAATATTTTTCTCTTTCTCTGAATGTGCCAAAAAGCTGTTTGCGTCCATGGTCGGAGCAGGCTGACCCTCAGTGGGTCAGGCTGCATCTGTGGAGGGAAATGGACACTCGACGTTTCGGGTTGAGACCCTTCATCTGACTCCAGTCCAAATGAAGGGTCTTGACCTAAAATGTCAACTATCCATTTCTCTCCACAGATGCTCCGTGACCCATTGAATTCCTCCAGCTTTTTGTGTGTTGCATAAGGAATGACTGACTGGGCCCATGAAATGATAGCACAGGGGAAGAGCACAGAAGCAAAGCAATGACAAAGTAATCGAGACAATGCCTGATGAGATCAGATGGTGAACGATGACTTCTGCTGAATTTTGCAATCATCCTGACACGGAAATATGTTGCTAGTCCCGTTGTCACTGGGTCTAGATCTAGGAACTTCCTCCTCAACAGCCCCGTGAAAGCACCTTCACCAGAAAGACTGCAGCAGCTCACCACGGCAATTTCAAACAATGATTCATGAACAGCAATAAATGCTGGCCTTGCCTCCAATGCCCAGATCCTAAAAATTGAAAGAAACACATATTTACACCATATAAATCCTACTGGAGATCGAACTGGGAGTGCTGTAGAACTGAGATTTGAAATCGCTGTGGTGCATTAACTAGGGTGTAACTAAGAAACTATGAAGGTTAAAAATGTGCTAATGACTCTCTGACAATCCACAGGGCTCATCCTCCGTCCCTCACTACGTACATGGAGGAACTGGAAATGAAACAGAAAGATTCATGCATGGGGGAATTTCCTTCTGAAGAAGGAAAAACCCACAGTCCAACAAAATGGAGTTTATTTCCCTCAGAGAAATTAGCTGCTATAAATACAATCCAGCAAGGGCTCTTATTATTGTATAACTCAACTATCAGTCGGAAGGTCATGAGTTTGCCCCACTCCAGAGGCTGGATGTATAACCCATGCAGAATGGGGGGCCGCTGTCCTTTGAATGAGATGTTACGCCAAGGCCTTGTCTCACAATTCAGGTAAAACAACAATATCCCGGGCATTGCCTCTCACTCATTTTATACCACTTCAAACAGATGAACTCGTTGGCAGCTCTGTGTTACTCACAGGTTTACAGACACAATGGAACTAAGAGTAGATGGCAGAGCTACGGGCCTGTAAGAGAACACATAAGGAGCTAAACACAAGTTTTCCTCTTCAAAGGACTGTACTGTGACAGGGATTGTACCTTGGGCCATGCCTAGTCCTGTCCATCAAAAACCTTCCTCTGAGGTACAAATACACCTCCACATATCCAAAGAACTCACATTATCCATCACAGCCAATGACCTTTGACATAAGGTCACAGGCGTGTGAAGAGGCTCACCTAGAGAATGCACACTGGCATAGGCCATTTGGACAAACTTCCTAGTTCTCTGATGTAACTTGATGTGGCTGTTGAACCGTGAAAAATGCAGCTACAAATTTTCACCAGACAAGGCCAGAAAAGCTGCAATTACTCACACAGCAGGGGAACAGGCTATTCGGCCCACCACGTCCATGCTGACCAGTGGGAACCCATCTGTATCAATCCCATCTCCAAGCACTTGGCCCATAACCTTCTATGCCTGGGTGATTTAAGTGCACGTCTAGGCACTTCTTTAATGCTGTCAGCGACTCTGCTTCCACCACTCTCTCTGGCAGTGTACTCCAGGTACTCACCACTCCCTGGGTGAAAAAAGTCCCCCTCGGATCCCCTCTAAATCTTTTACCCCTTACCTTAAATCCATGTCCTCTAGTTTAATTTATCTCTGATGAGGGGAAACGTTTCATGTAGTCTACCAATCTGTACCCCTCTTAATTTTATAAACCTCAGTCATGTCCCCACTTAACCTCCTGCACTCCAGGAGAAACAGAACCAGCCTTTCCAGTCTCTCCTCATAACTGAAACACTTCATTCCAGGCACCATCCTAGTAAACCTCCTCTGCACCCTCTTCGTCTCTATCACATCTTTCTTATATTGTGGTGACCAGAACTCCACCCAGTAATCCAGCTGAGGTCTGACCGATGTTTTATAAATTGGAGCACAACCTCCTTGCTCTTGTATTCAATGCCCTGACTAATGAAGGCCAGTACCTCATATGTATGCTTAACCACATTATCTACCTGTGTTACCACCTTCAGGAATCTTTGGACTTCCACGCCAAGTTTCCCTTTTCTTCAATGTTCCCTGAGACCAGACCAATCATAGTGTCTGCCTTAGCCTCATTAGTACTCCCAAAATGAATCACCTCACATTTATCAGGATTAAACTCCATCTGCCATTTCTCAGCCCATTTCACCAACACATCGATATCACCCTGTAGCCTAAGACTACTCTCCACATTGTCAACAACTCCACCAATCTTTGTGTCATCTGTGAACTTGCTGACTATGCCACTTACATGCATATCCAAATCATTCATATATATTACAAACAGCAAGAGTCGCAGCACCAATCTCTGTGAAACACCACTCGTCACAGGCATCTAATCATGAAAACAACCCTCTACCATCACCCTCTGCCTCACATTGTCAAGCCAATTTTGGATCCAATTTGCCAACTTGCCCTGGTTCTCATGGGCCCTAACCTTTTGGACCAATCTCCTATGTGGGATCTTGTTGAAGGCCTTACTGAAGTCCATGTAAACCACATCTACTGCACTGTCCTCATCAATACACTTTGCTACCTCTTCAAAAAATTCAGTCCGATTAGTCAGGCAAGATCTGCCCTTGACACGACTATGCCTGGCCATCTCTGATCAATCTCTGCCTTTCCATTCATCCTGTTCCTCGGAATCTTTTTTCTAATAACTTCCTCACTACCTGATGCGAGACCCACAGGTCTGCAATTGCCAGGGTTTTCCCTGCAGCCCTTCTTCAAAAAGGGGACCACATTTGCCATCTTCCAGTCATCTGTTACCTCACTCGTGGCCAGCGGAGATATAAAAATCTCAGCCAAAACCCCAGCAAGCTCTTCCCTTGCCCTCCATAGCAGCCTGGGATAAATCTCATCTGGTCCTGAGGACTTATCCATGTTTAAGCCTGCTAAGGCATTGATCACCTTCTCTTTATCTGTGATGATTTATGCTAGGCTTTCACCTTGTTCTTTGCTGAGTTCTCCAATTATAAAGTCCTTTTCCTTTGTGAATATCAATGAAAATTATTCATTTAGGACCTCACCTACACCTTCTGGCTCCACACACAGATTGCCCCTGTGGTCCATTCTGGGCCCTACTCTTTGCCCTCCTAATGTTCTTTATAAGCATTTATCTACACTTTTTAAACTCTTGATAGGCTTTCCCCATCTTTAGTTCCTTCTACCTGCTATATGCTTCCATTTTCTCTTTATCGAACGCTTGATTCTTCTCAATAACCAGGCTTCCCTGTAATTGTTACCTTTGGCTTTCACTCTTACAGGAACAAGTTGGCCCCAAACTCTTGCTATTTCCCCTTTGAATGCCTCCCACTGTGCAGATGTAGACTTACTTGCAAGTAGATACTCCCAGTCTACCTTTGCCAAGTCCTGCTTTATTTTAATGAAATTAAGCCTTCCCCCAATTTAAGACCTTGATCCCAGATCAATCCCCATCTTTTTCCATAACCACTTTGAAACGTACAGGGTTATGGTCACTATCTCCAAAGTGCTCCCCCACTGACACTCCCTCCACCTGACCAGCTACATTCCAAATGCAAACTAGTAGAACATTGTCTCATATTTCACTTGGGTAGCCCACAACGCACTAGTATGAACACTGAATTTTCCATTTTCAGGTCACGCACACCCATGTCTACCAGTCCACCTAGGTTCAGCTTTGTTCAGCTTTTCTTTTCCCCCCACCACTTAGCTTTGTTACACTCTCCCACCTGGATCTGGCTCCATCTGCCCATCATCCCCCATCTCAACCGGTTCCACCTATCACCCGTCGGCCCCGGTCTCATCCCTCCCTCTCACCACTTTTTACTGGCTACCTTCGCTCTAGAGTCTCAGTCCTGATGCAGAATCTTGACTGTCTCTTTGGTGAATTGCTGATCTTCCAACAGCACTTGATGATTGGTATGTAGCCCCGGGAACAGCCCATTGATTGGAGAGTCCTCTGTTATGCGGTTGCTTGGGGTGAACTTCGACAAGGACTCTTGCATCCCTCTCCAGACCTATAGTCCACAAAGATGGGAGCGATCGTCTCATCCTCATCACAGTTGTCCTGACGTTAGTGTGGGTTGGGAATGAGAT
Organism: Pristis pectinata; assembly: GCF_009764475.1. NCBI lineage: Eukaryota > Metazoa > Chordata > Chondrichthyes > Rhinopristiformes > Pristidae > Pristis > Pristis pectinata. Next base: position 8,042,102 of record NC_067420.1, read on the forward strand.
TCCAACCAATCCATCCTGCACAGTTGGTCTTCCGGCACAGCGAGATGTCCGTGAGGGAATGCTGCTGACTGGCATATTCCAGGCTGCAGGAGCGCGGGCTGAGGGAACGCACTGAAGCTGGGTGCAGCCAACGCCAAGGCTCTGTGGGGAAGAGACTGAGTCTAGGGTCCTTCTGCTACTGCTAAGCCCTGTTGCAGAAGCCCCTCAAACACCAGAAGCTTGTATCATCCCAGGAGGCCACATAAGGGGCAATTGGTGCTCTGCACACATAATGTCTCGGTCGGCATGGACGAGTCGGGCCGAAGGGCCTCTATGACTCTAATGTACACACACTACCATTGCATAGAACCAGTAATAGTGGAATGAACAACCTCAGTAAAGACCAGTATCAAGCAACAAATGTAAAGAGAGTCTCGCACGGCGTTCGTTTTGTATTTCTTGCATATATTTTTTTTACGAATTACATTTATTTCTAAATATAAAAACAATCCCTCCGCTCGACCCGCTGAGCTGTGGGAAACGTTCGGCTTGGTGTTTCTTCCTGCGGCAGTGTGTTTTGCTCCATATCGTTGTCCCGCCAGGGAGCGGAGGTGGACGGGGAGGTGGGGCAGCGGGGCTGGGACATCGCTCCCCGCCCCCCGGGGCTGCTCGCAGAGTGAGGAGGAGGCGGAAGTCGGAGCGGGCACGGTCGGAGCGGCGACACGGCCCGCCGACATGGACTGGCTCGTCGCCTTCTTCTGCAGCGCTGCCCTGCCGGTGAGTGGGGGCGAGAGGCGGCGGGGGAGGGGGGAGACGGAGACGGGGTCGGGGAAGAAAGAGAGGTAGAGGGGAGAGGTAGAGGGGAGGAGGGAGTAGAGGGGAGGAGAGGGGAGTAGAGGGGAGGAGAGGGGGGTAGAGGGGAGGGGAGGGGGGTAGAGGGGAGGGGAGGGGAGGGGGGTAGAGGGAGGTGGGGGTAGAGGGGAGGGGAGGGGAGGGGGGTAGAGGGAGGTGGGGGTAGAGGCGGGGGTAGAGGGAGGGAGGGGTAGAGGGAGGGAGGTAGGTAGAGGGGACGGAGGGGCAGAGGGGGGAGAGGGGAGGGAGACGGGATAGCGAAAAGATGGGGAGGGGGGAGGGAGAGAGGGTGGCGGGGGGGGGGGCAGACAGACAGAGAGAGAGGAAGGGAACAGACCCACCGTCCCGGACTGTTTCATTTCTCCCCGCCCCTCTACAGCAGGGGCCACATCGGTCTGTTGTGTCCATGTTTCTAGTGGGGGGGGGGGGGGGGCGGTGGTGGTGGTGGTGGTGGCGGCGGCGGTGGTTGTGGGACACCGGGCCCAGCTGGAGGGATTTGTTGGGAATAATCCGCTTTCACTTTCGACTCTCCTCCTCACCAGCTCCCGCCGCCCCCGTCACCGTGAACAGTGCAAGTCCTGTCGCACGGCCACACTGGCAGTCAGGCTGCTTCCACTGTGGCTCCCCACTTGTTGATAATGTCTCCGCAGATCTCCCGGCTCTTCCTCCTCCTGTAACGTACTGTGCTGTTGCTGCAGAAATCTAACCTTCACGGCATTTACACCCTGTGTCTGCATGCCTGTGACAATAAACTTGAACTTCACCCCCTCCTCACCTGGATAAACCTATCACTTGCCAGCTTTTGCTTCTTTTTCCCTTTGTCCCTTCCCCTCACCTCTTTATACCGGTTATCCCCCCCTCTCTTTCAGTCCAGATGAGTCTTTACCCAAAACGTCGACTGTCCATTTCCCTCCATGGTTGCTGCCTGACCCGCTGAGTTCCTCGAGAATTTTGTTTGTTGCTCCAGGTTCCAGAATCTGCAGTCTCTAGTCAAAGCATGTCTATAGTCCAGGGTGACAGGGGTCCCTGGGTTGGAACCAGGTCTCTATGGACTTAAAGGATGGCATAGGGCGAAAATTACCTGCCATTAAATATCCTTCAATGAAAGGCAGGGTACCTACCTGCCATTAAGTATCCTTCAATCAGATCATTTGGCCACTTCTTAAGATATTAAAATATTTATTAGTCACATGTACATCAAAACACACAGTGAAATGCATCTTTTTGTGTTACTGAGAATGTGCTGGGGGCAGCCTGCAAATGTCGCCACTCTTCCGGCGCCAACATAGCACGCCCACAACTTCCTAACCTGTACGTCTGTGGAATGTGGGAGGAAACCGGAGCACCCGGAGGAAACCCACGCAGACACGGAGAGAATGAACAAACTCCTTACAGGCAGAGGTGGGAATTGAACCCAGGTCGCTGGCGCTGTAATAACGTTACGCTAACCGCTACACTACTGTGCTGCCAATGTTGCAACATTGCTGTTAATTGCATCAATGACTGTCCTCTGAAGTATCCTTGCCTAAACAACGTGCATTAGTGTCTTTTAAGTTCACTGGAGGGGGGTCTGTGGTTTAATGTGTCAGGTATAAAGCAACACTTCTGACAGTGCAGCACTCCTTCGGTGTGCAGCACTCCCTTGGTGAGTAGCACTTCAGTGCCAAGGAGTGACCTGTGTGGAGGTAGATGGCTTAAAACAACGTGGCAGAACCTTGTCGAAGTGTGGTTGTGCTCCGGAGACTTCTCACATCCACTTCTACAGAGAAGTCTGAGAAGGAAGTGCACGTCCAGCATGAACTAACTTGGAGACCATTATAGAACATAGAACACGACAGCACAGTACGGGCCCTTCGGCCCATGATGTTGTGCTGACATTTTATCCTGCTCTAAGATCTATCTGACCTTTCCCTCTCACATTTCCCCCTATTTTTCTATCATTCATGTGTCTATCTAAGAGTCTCTTAAATGTCCCTAATGTATCTGCCCCCACAACCTCTGCTGGCAGTGCGTTCCACGCACGCACCACTCTCTGTGTAAAAAAAAACACAACTCACCCCTGACATCCCTCTTATACCTTCCTCCCATCACCTTAAAATTATTCCCCCTCGTGTTAGCCATTGTCGCAATGGGAAAAAGCCTCTGACTGTCCACTCAGTCTATGCCTCATCATCTTGTACATCTCTATTGTCCCCTCTCATCCTCCTCCGCTCTAAAGAGAAAAGCCCCAGCTCGCTCATCCTATCCTCATAAGACATGCTCTCCAATCCAGGCAACATCCTGGTAAATCTCCTTTGCACCCTCTCTAAAGCTTCCACATCCTTCCTGTAATGAGGTGACTAGAACTGAACACAATACTCCAAGTGTGGTCTGACCAGACTTCTATAGAGCTTCAATATCACCTCGCGGTTCTTGAACTCAGTACCTCGTCTAATGAAGGCCAACACTCCATACGCCTTCTTAACAACTCTATTGACCTGCGTGGCAACCTTGAGGGTTACATGAAGCTTAGTTTGTAATGGTAAAGAATTATGTTTTCCCATATTTTGCTGTTCTTTGGTCCCACTGTGACGCTATAGATAACAGAGGGTGGGTGTGGGTTAGACTGTCTACCAGTTTGAGTGTGATAAGATGTACACAGAAAATACAATAGTTAGCACCAGTATCCACAGTTGTATCCAAATAATAGCCATTAATTTTCTGACAGACTGCAACTCGGTTTATAAGCTCCAGTTCACATTTATTAAAGGAAAAGGTCAAATTTGGCAGACTTTCATATAACTTGCAGCTTCTGTTTCAATATAATAAAATATCCTTTGTTTGGATCAAATCAAATGTGCAAGGCTTGTACAGGAAACTGAACAACCACTGAGGCTGCAGTGGAGAAAGCTCTGTACTGCCCAGAATTACTGTATATCTTGCTTTGAGGTCTGAACTGAGACAAAAGTAGAATCAGCACCCTTCTTTTAGAAATAGATAAAGCTACTGATCACAAAAGATCTGAGGGGCAGATGACAAGCCTCAACGTGTTTCCCTGTCCTAAAGAACACACCCATGAAGGAAAATATTGTCAAACAATACTGGAACATTCCTACAATGGCAACACCAGCTACGTTTTATCAAAGCACAGGAAAGTTGTATAGGTCACAAGGACAAACAATTTGAATGAACTTTGCTGCCTAATAGACCCATAATATAACTCTTTGCCATTCCAAACCAAGCTCAACGTAGCTTGCTGTCCTGGGGAATGCTGTGTGTTCAGCTGCTCCTCAATTTTATCTGTGGAAGTAAATCTTTGCTTTGGATCTAAGAACAAGTCTCTGAAGCTTCACCAGACCTTGGCACGTTATTTTATTGAAGGAAATAAGTGTTAACTGAAATAGCATCTGCATGCAAATCCTATGTCCAAATGTTTAAATAAGTTAATTAACTCAAAGCAAACCCCAGCAGTATGCATCTGGGGTTGGTCTTATGTTTGGAGTGTCAGATGTGGGGACCCTGGGAGACTACGAGACTCCCCGATAACTACATCTGCGCAAAGTGCACCGAGATGCGGCTCCTCAAGGAACGGATTGAGAGTCTGGAGCAGCAGCTCAATGACCTTCGGTTGGTTAGGGAGAGCGAGCAGGAGATAGACAGGAGTTATAAAGAGTCTGTAGACAGCACCTCAGTGGCGGTCCCCCTCAAAAACCGATATCTCATTTTAGATTCGTTGGAGAGGATGACCTGATAGAGGAAGACCTCAGCAACCGGGACCTTGGCACCGTGCCTGGTACTGTGGTCCAGCGGAGGAAGCGAAATGCAGTGGTTATTGGGGATTCTATAGTAAGGGGTACGGATAGCAGATTCTGCGATACCGACAATGAGTCTCGGATGGTGTGTTGCCTTCCTGGTGCCAGGGTACAGGATATCACGGACCGGGTCCAGAATATTCTGAGGGGAGAGGGTGAGCAACCAGAAGTCTTGGTACATGTAGGTACCAATGACATAGGTAGAAAAAGAGAAGAGGTCCTGAAGGAGGAATACAAGGCATTAGGGAGAAGGTTGAGAAGTAGGACCTCAAGGGTAGTAATCTCAGGTTTACTACCTGTGCCACGTGTCAATGATAGGAAGAATAGAAAGCTCTGGCAGATGAATGCGTGGCTGAGTGACTGGTGCAGGGGGCAGGGCTTCAGATTTTTGGATAATTGGGACCTTTTTTGGGGGAGGCATGACCTACTCGCTAAGAATGTGTTGCACCTAAACTCCAAAGGGTCCAATATTCTGGCGGGAATGTTTAATTTAGTTGTAGGGGAGGGTTTAAACTGATCTGGCAGGGGGATGGAAACCAGGATGTTAGGTTACAAGATGGTAAGGTAAGGGAGGAAGTTTATAGAAACAAGTCCAATGAGGATGGCAAGAAGGACAGGCAGGTGAGAAGTCAGGATAATTTGCTGAATAATAGAAGTACAACAAGTCAGGATGTTAGGATACAGAATGTTAGGAAAGGGGATGAGGTATATAGGAACATGTCTAAGGTAGTATGTAGTGAAGATGTTAAGAAGGATAGACAGGTGGAAAGTCAGGATAATCTGCTGAACAATAGAAGTACAACAAAATCAATAGCAGATACCGGACTAAACGTACTATATTTAAATGCACGTAGCATTAGGAATAAAGTAGATGACCTAGTGGCACAACTACAGGTTAATAAATACGACATTGTGGCAATCACCGAGTCATGGCTTTATGACGGATGTGATTGGGAACTGAATGTCCAGGGGTACACAGTGTATAGGAAGGATAGGCGGGTAGGCAGAGGGGGAGGTGTGGCCATGATGGTTAGTAGTGATATAAAATCAATAGAAAGGAAGGACATTGGGTCAGAGGAGGTGGAATCCTTATGGGTGGAGCTAAGAAATAGCAGGGGTAAAAGGACAATAGTAGCAGTTATATATAGGCTCCCTAATAGCAGTCAGCAAGTGGACGATAAGTTGCAGTTTGAGATAGAAAAAGCATGCCAGAGTGACAATGTGAAGATAATTATGGGGGATTTTAACATGAAGGTGGACTGGGAAATCCAGCAAGGCGGTAGAACTCAGGAGAGTCTAAGGGACGTTTTTCTGGAGCAACTTGTTGATGAGCCCACCAGGGGATCAGCTGTTTTGGATTGGGTGCTGTGTAATGAACTGGAGGTGATTAGGGAACTAAAGGTAAAGGAACCACTGGGAACCAGTGATCACAATATGATTGAGTTCAGTTTCAAGTTTGAGAAGGAGAAGCTGATAACTGGTGTATCGATATTTCAGTGGAACAAAGGAAATTACAATGGTATGAGAGAAGAGTTGGCCCAAATTGATTGGAAGAGTAAGCTAGCTGGAGGGACGGTGGAGGAGAAATAGAAGGAATTTCTGCAGGAAATAAGGAAAATGCAGGATCGATATATTCCAAGAAAAAAGGTTTTTAATGGAAAAAAGGCACAAATGTGGATAACGAGAGAGGTGAAGGCTAAAATAAAAGCAAAAGGGGCGGCGTACAAAGAAGCAAAAATTAGTGGGAAAACAGAAGACTGGGAAGCTTTTAAAAACCTGCAGAGAGAAACTAAGAAGGTCATTAGGAAAGAAAAGATGAATTATGAAAGGAAGTTGGCGGATAACATTCGAAAGGATACTGAGAGTTTTTTTAAATACATAAGGAGTAAAAGAGAGACATGGGTTGATATAGGACCAATTGATAACGGTGCAAGAGGTATTGTAACGGACGATAGAGAGATGACAGAGGAATTGAATGAATATTTTGCATCGGTCTTCACCGTGGAGGACATCAGCAATGTGCCAGTTAGTCAGGAGTCTCACGAAATGGAACTGAGTTCAGTTAAGATTACTAGGGAGAAGGTGCTAGGAAAACTAAATGGGCTAAAGACTGATAAGTCTCCTGGACTGGATGAGGTGCATCCCCGGGTTCTGAAGGAGGTGGCTTTAGAGATAGCGGAGGCATTGGCGATTATTTTCCAGGAATCGATAGATTCCGGCATGGTTCTGGAGGATTGGAGGGTCGCAAATGTAGTTCTGTTGTATAAGAAAGGTGGGAGGCAGCATAAAGGAAATTACAGACCTATTAGTCTGACATCAGTGGTGGGAAAATTATTGGAATCTATCCTCAAGGATGGGGTTACGGAATACCTAGAGGTGCAAGGCAAGATAGGTCCTAGCCAACATGGTTTTGTGAAGGGAAGATCCTGCCTGACCAACCTATTGGAGATTTTTGAAGAAATCACAGGTAGGGTGGATAAGGGAGAGGCGGTGGATGTTGTGTATTTAGACTTTCAAAAGGCCTTCGATAAGGTGCCTCACAAGAGACTGATTAATAAGATGAGATGTCATGGAATTATGGGTAGGATAGCAGAACGGGTGGAGCATTGGCTGGTTGACAGGAAGCAAAGAGTGGAAATAAAAGGATCTCGTTCTGGTTGGTTACCGGTTACTAGTGGTGTGCCGCAGGGGTCGGTGTTGGGACCGCTCCTTTTTACCTTGTACATCAACGATTTGGATAATGGAATAAATGGTTTTGTGGCTAAGTTTGCGGATGACACAAAGATAGGAAGGTTGCAGAGGGACTTAGAGAGTTTAGGAGAATGGGCAAGGAAATGGCAGATGAGATTCAATGTAGGGAAATGTGCAGCTGTACACTTTGGAAGCAGAAATAAGCGGGCAGATTATTATCTAGGAGGAGAGAAAATCCAAAGCACGGAAGTACAAAGGGACTTGGGGGTACTCGTGCAGGATACCTTAAAGGTTAACCACCAGGTCGGATTGGTGGTAAAGAAAGCGAATGCTATGTTGGCATTCATTTCGAGAGGTATAGTGTATAAAAGTAAGGAAGTGTTGATGAGGCTCTACGGGGCACTAGTGAGGCCTCATTTGGAATATTGTGCACAGTTTTGGGCCCCACATCTTAGGAAGGATGTGCTGACGTTGGAGAGAGTTCAGAGGAGATTTACGAGGATAATTCCAGGAATGAAAGGGCTTACGTATGATGAGCGTTTGTCGGCTTTTGGACTGTACTCACTGGAGTACAGAAGAATGAGAGGGGACCTCATAGCGACATTTAAAATGTTGATAGGAAAGGACAGAGTAGATGTGGCTAGGCTGTTTCCCTTGGTGGGTGAGTCCAGGACCAGAGGGCACAATCTTAGAATTAGAGGGTACAGTTTCAAAACAGAGATGAGGAGAAATTTCTTTAGCCAGAGGGTGGTGAATTTGTGGAACTCCTTGCCACGTACAGCAGTGGAGGCCAGATCAGTGGGGGCGTTCAAGGAAGGGATAGATAGATATCTAAATAGTCGGGGTATCAAGGGATATGGGGATAAGGCCGGAAATTGGGATTAGAATGGTTTTTTTTCTCCCCATTCCCCATTTCTTTTTCCCTTTTCCTTGGAGCAGACTCGATGGGCCGAATGGCCTCCTTCTGCTCCCTTGTCTTGTGATCTTGTGATCAAACACCTGGCTGAATGAGTTTATGGGAAATTACTGACAATTGTTGCAGAGACAATTCCAGCATGCAAAAGAAGAAAGCAGAGAGTCAGGGCCATGGCTGAATAGTAATATGTCATTACTCTCATTATAAAAATACCATTCAATATATGGTGAAACCTGTTATCTCCCTATGAAACCTCCTATGAAATTGTAAACATTTTGAGAAAGCCCAAAATATGAACCAGGGATCAAAAGGCAATGGCCCACCCATTGCTTCAACAGAAGCACATTCCTCTGCAAAACCAGATGAGCAAGCTCGAGTAGAATCCACTGAACCCCAAACTCACAGTGAAGAACGGAGACACAGGAGAATGCAGATGCTGGAATCTGGAGTGAAAAATAAGCTGCTGGAGGAACTCAGCGGGCCAGGCAGCATCTGTGGAGGGAAATGGGCAGTCAGTGTTTTGGATCGAGAGTCAAGATACCAGGTCCTCCAGCAGTTTGCTTTTTACTCACAGTTAGAGTGATGAATTTCTCCAGCTTCACCCTCTCACCATTTTAACCTTTGAAACTGTTGAAGTTTGAACAAATTTAGACTTGTTTTGAGCATTTGATATTGATCTTGTGCTTTAGTTACCTGTATTTTGTTTGGAGGACTGGTGTCTTTAAAACAAAAGGCTCCTTCCACATCTTTCCAACCCAATATCTCAGCTTCTCTACCTCGTTACATTGGTTGGAGAGAGAGGACCCTCAACGGGTTATTGATGTACCTCAGAGATCCTTCAGCTGCTGGTCAGAATTGTGGGAAGTGTGGATACTATTGAAGGTGGGAAAGTGGGTTGTGACTCCATAGAATCTGTTCTTAGAAAGAAGGAAATATCTGTAAACTTCAAGCATTGTGGTGGTCCTGCCATTTTTAGTCTATCCACTCTGTGTTATCAGTAGGATCACAGCAAGACCAAAGTATTGCTCTTTTCTTGTGCCCAGTTCAACAACAAGTGGCCCATGATATTACCTTTTGTATTCTGGACTTGTGTCTGAACAGTGGTGTGTGAACTGTATAAGAGCAGAGTGAGGCATTGACGAATGATGGCCACTGTTATTGATGCTTATGGCTTGAGCTGTTTGTACTGGCATAGCATTGTATTTGCCACTGCTGGCATCAGTTGGGACTGTCAGAAAAACCGTTGGTTAGAATTAATGCTTCATTTGAAGCCTCAGTCAAACCACAGGTGGAATATTGTGTTTAGTTCCGGGCACTGCACCTTCAGGACAGATATTTCAGAGATGGAGGGCCCACCAGGATGACACTGGGCTTAGAGAAGGTTAAATAATGCATGCCAACAATAGTCCTTTCGTTGAGTATTATTTTTAGTGCTGATCTGATTGAGGTATTTAAAATCTCTGAAGGATTGGGTGGTTAGGGTAAACCAACTTCCTCTGGTTGAAGGAGCCAGAAGCAAATAGGGTCTTTCAAGAGACTGTTCGATAGGTACATGGAGCTGAATAAAATAGAGGGCTATGGGTAAGCCTAGTAATTTCTAGGGTAGGGACATGTTCGGCACAGCTTTGTGGGCCGAAGGGCCTGAATTGTGCTGTAGTTTTTCTATGTTTCTATGTTTCAAAGGAAATATTGCGTAATGCAGTTCGAGTGAGTGGACCAGCAACAAGGTCTGAGGCACTTTATCATTCAAACTAGAGGAAATGTTGAACGTTCTCCCCTGGAGTCAGTGATGCTGAGTCAATTGGAACTTTCAGAACTAGCATCGTTAGATTGGTGTTGGGTGAGAGTGTAAAGGGGTTTGGAACAAAGGAGTTAAGAGGCAGTTCAGCAATGATGTAGTTGAATGGTGACCAGATTGAGGGATGGATGGCCATTTCCTGGTCCTAACATTACCATGCAATATGCTGTATGTGCACACTGTGCTGAACTCGTAGTCATAGTGTTATACAGCACACAAACAGGCCCTTTGGCCCAACTTGTCCATGCTGACCATAATGTCTTTCCGAGCGAGTCCCATTTGCCTGTGTTTGATCCATATCCCTCTAAACCTTTCCTCTCCGTGGACCTGTTCAAATGTCTTTTAAACTTTTTAATTGTACCTGTCTCTACAGCTTCCTCTGGCAGCTCGTTCCATATCCCCCACCACCCTCAGGTCCCTTTTAAATCTTTTCCCTCTCACCTTAAATCTATGACCTCTAACTTTTAATGGATGCATGAATGGAGTGATACGGATCAAGTGCAGGCAGAAGAGATCTAGTTTAACTTGGTATCATGGTCGGCACAGACATCGTGGGCCAAAGGGCCTGTTCCTGTTCTATGTTCTATGGTTTTAGGCTCCCCTACCCTGGGAAAAAGACTGACCATCCATCCACGTTATCTATGCCCCTCATATAGCTCCATAAGGTCAGCCCTCAGCCTCCTATGCTCCAGGAACAAAAGTCTCAGCCTCTCATAACTCAAGCTCTCCAGTCCCAGTAACATCATAGAGAGATACAACATGGAAACAGGTCCTTCAGCCCACCTTTGATCTCCCATTGTTACAGTAATCCTACCCTAACCCATTTTATTCTCCCCACATTCCCATTAACTCTCTCAACAACCACCCCCCCCCCCCCCCCCCCCCACCACCACCACCACCACCAAGATTCTGCTACTCAACTACATAATAGAGGCAATTTATGGTGTCCAACTGATTTATCAACCTGCACATCTTTGGGATGAGGGAGGGAACTGGAGTGCCTGGGGGAAACCCATGTGGTCACAAGGAGAACATGCAAACTCCACACAGGTTTGCTGATGCATGCTATGTGGTGACTCTCTATGGTGGATGGAAGATTTCAGAGCAGACACAAGAGAGTGAAATCTGGAGCAACACTCAAAGTGCTGGAGGAACTCAGCAGGTCAGGCAACATCTATGGAGGGAAATGGACAGTCAACATTTTGGGAGACCCAAAACATCGACTGCTGATTTCCCTCCATAGATGCTGCCTGACCAGCTGAGTTCCTCCAGCACTTTGAGTGTTGCTGGAAACTATTTGAAAGCATCTCTCTAGACAAGTAACAGAGTACTTGGTAAAAGGAATGGTTGTGATTTACATATTTTACTTAAGCTGACCATGATTAAATGAAAGAAAGACTTGCATTTATCTAGCTTCTTTTATTGGCCATTTGCAGATCTCAATGTGCTGTAAAGTCAGTGAAGTACTGTGAGGTCATTGCTGTAATGTAGGAATCAGCCAGCTGCATTTCACATTGGAAATGACAATCAACAAACTGCAGATGCTGCAAATGGGAGATGTCGGAAGGGCTGGCACATACTCTGTGGGCCAAAGGGCCTGTTTCTCATGCCGCATGACTCTGTGACACACACGCTGCACAATATTTCACATAGCTACATTCCATAAACAGTAACATGCAATAAGGAAGACAATCTTCAGTGTCATTAATAGTGGTTGAGTAAACATCAGCACAACACTGTGTGTATCTCTGCTACTCTTGCACGATCTCCTAGTATCCAGTTGAGAGACCAGACAGGGTCTTGGTTTACTATTGATCCAAAAGATTAATGTGTTAGGTGAGACTTCTGTGCTTGGATCTCTGGAGTGAGACAGTGTAGTTAAGTCTTGTGACTTACGTTCTGACTCAGAGCTAACAACTGAACTGTGGCTGCCTCTGATGGCAGAGCCTGGAATTTCCCCTGAACTCGTTCCTCTCCTCACGTTCATCTCTGTGAAGTTTTGAAGCTAACGTTATCTTAAACTCCAGCTCCACTTTTCATAAGTTTTGCAAGATTTAAAAAACCTTGACAGTGAAATGTGATTCAAGTGTATTCCTGGAAGAGGAACACCAGCTGGTTCCAACCAACTGCAGTTAGGGTGTAGATCCTGTGGAGCCTGTACGTGAGGGAGAGATTGCACTTGTGCCAGAGAGGGACTAATATCCTTGCAGGGAAATTTGCTAATGCTACTTAGGAGGGTTTAAACTAGATTGGCGGGGAGGTGGGACTCTGAGCAGGAGCAAGTCATGGGATAAAGGAGTAGCCAGCGAGAGCAGGTTTAGTAATCAGGAGAGCCAGGGGCACAGGAACGGCAGGGAAAGGAATACCTAGTTAAACTGCATTTGTTTCAACGCATGAGGTTTAACAGGGAAGGTAGACCAACTCAGAGCGTGGATTGGCTCTTGAGGACTGTGATGTTATAGCTGTAACAGAAACATGGCTGAGAGAAGGGCAGGACTGGCAGCTCAATATTCCAGGATACAGATGCTACAGATGTGACAGAGGTAGCGGTAAGTGAGGAGGGGGTGTAGCCTTTTTGATAAGGGAGGACGTAACAACAGTGCTTGGAGACGACGTTCTTGGAGGATCGTCCAGTGAGGCCATGTGGGTAGGACTTAGAAACAAGAAGGGGAGGGTCACTCCAGTGGGGCTATATTATAGAACCCCCCCCTCCCACCCCCCCCTGTAGTCAGCAGGAACTTGAGGAGAGCTGTGTAGAAAAATTGCTGATAGTTGTATGAATAATAGGATTGCATTAGTGGGACATTTTAGTTCCCCTGATATTGACTTGGCCACCCAGAGTGTTAAGGGCCTGGATGGGGTGGAATTTGTGAAATGTCTCTAGGAAAGTTTCCTGAGTCAATATATAGAGGGACCTACTCGGGAGGGTGCAATACTGGACCTTCCCTCAGGGAACGAGGTAGGGCAGGTAATTGAAGTGGCAGTCAAGGAGCACTTTGGCTCTAGTGACCTTAATTCTATTAGCTTTAAGATAGTGATGGAAAAGGATAGGACAGGTCCACAGGTCAGGGTCCTAAAATGGAGCAGGGCTAATTTTGGGGGAATTAGACAGGATCTAGCAGAAGTTGATTGGGTGAGCCTGTTTGAAGGGGAAGGAGTGAATAGCAAGTGAGAGGCTTTTAAGAGTGTGACATCAAGAACCCAGGGGCAGCATGTTCCTGTTGGGGTGAAGGGTAAACCTGGCAAGTTTGGGGAGCCTTGGCTGATGACAGATATCGAGGCTCTGGTCAAGAAAAAGAAGGAAGCAAACATTGGGCTTAGGAGGTCGGGGATGAGTGAAGCCCTTGATGATTATAAAAAGATTAAGAATACTCTTAAGAAGGAAATCAGGAAGGAAAAGAGCACATGAGATGGATCTGGGAGGTAAGGTTAAGGAAAATCTCAAGACATTCTATAGCTATATTAAGAGTAAAAGGGTGGCTAGGGAGAGAGTAAGTCCCCTTAGAGGTCAGCAGGGCCGCCTATGTCTTGAGCCACAGGAGATGGTTGAGATTTTTAACAAATATTTCTCCTCTGTTTAACGAGGAGCAAATCATGGTTGCTCAAGAGATAAGGGAAACAAGTCAAGATGTTTTGGAGGAAATTCATATTACCAGGGAGGAGGTATTTGCAGCCTTATAGCACATTAAGGTGGATAAATCTCTGACCAAGTGGATCCCCAGACTTTATGGGAGACTAGAGGAGAAATTGCGGAGCCCTTATGGAGATTTTTGCTTCATCGTTAGCCACTGGTGAAGTTCCTAAAGACTGGAAGGTGACTAATGTTGTTCCGTTGTTTAAGAGGGATAGCAAGGACAGGCCAGGGATTTACAGGCCGGTTAGCCTGATGTCAGTTGTGGGGAAGTCACTGGAGGGAATTCTGAGGGACAGGATCTACCAGCATTTGGATAGACAATGTCTGATTAGGAGGAGTCAGCATGGTTTTGTGCGTGGAAAGTTATGCTTGACGAACCTTTTGGAGTTTTTTTTTGAAGAGGTAACCAAAAAGGTAGATGAGGGTAGGGCAGTGGACTTGGACTTTAGCGAAGCCTTTGTGGTCCCACATGGTTGGCTGGTCTGGAAGGTTAGGTCCCATGGAATCCAGGGAGAGCTAGTTACGTGGATTCAAAATTGGCTCGGAGGTAGGAAGCAGAGGGTGGTGGTGGAAGGTTCTTTCTTAGAGTGGAGGCCAGTGACTAGTGGTGTGCCGCAGGGGTCAGTGTTGGGACCTTTTATTATTCATTATTTATACAAATGATTTGGATGCGAGTACACAAGGCTTGATGAGTAAGTTTGCAGACAACACGAAATTAGGAGGTGTTGTTGATACTGAAGAAGGTTATCGTAGATTGCAGGGGGATCTAGATCAGTTAAGGAAATGGGCCGAGGAGTGTCAAATGTACTTCAATACAGATAAGTGTGAGGTGATGTATTTTGGAAAGTCAACTCAGCGTAGGACTTATACTATAAATGGTAGGGCACTAGGGAGTGCAATGGAACAGAGGGACTGAGAAGTACAAGTGCAGAGTTCATTGAAAGTGACTTCACTGGTAGACAGGGTGGTGAGGAAGGCGTTTAACATGCTGGCCTTCATCAGTCAGGGCACTGAGTATAGGAGTTGGGACCTTATGTTGCAGTTGTATAAGTTGTTGGTGAGGCTGCACTTGGAGTACTGTGTACAGTTTTGGTCACCCTGTTATAGGAAGGATGTGGTTAAACTGGAAAGAGCGCAGAGAAGATTTTTGAGGGTGTTGCCAGGACTAGGGGGCCTGAGTTATAGGGAGAGGTTGGCCAGGCTAGGTCTTCATTTCCTGGAATGTAGGAGAATGAGGGGCAATCATAGAGAAATATTTAAAATGATAAGAGGCATAGATAAGGTGGATGGGTAACGGTCTTTTCCCCAGGGTAGGGGAGTCCAAAACTAGGGGGCATTGATTTAGGGTGAGAGGGGAAAGATTTAAAAGGGACCTGAGGGACAACTTTTTCGTCCAGAGGGTGGTAAGTATATAAAATGAGCTGCCAGAGGAAGTGGTTGAGGCAGGTACAATAGTATTATTTAAGAAGTACATGGAGGGGCGGGGCTTTGAGGAATATGGGCCAAAAGCGGAAATTGGGACTAGCCGGGTGGGCACCGTGGTCGGCATGGACTCGTTGGGCTGAAGAGCCTGTATCCATGTCGTATTGCTCTGTAACTCTATGAGCATTCTCAGATTGGGGTTAAATGAAGATCTGTCTAGTACCTCAGACTAGTTCACCATGGTGAAAAAAATTGCCGCTGGACTAGTCGATCATAGTGGGCATCACAGATGAGCTGAAGTATCATCCTGTGAGCATGTCTGCCCATGTGTAAGCTCCAGGCACACTGGCCGGCCAGGATTTGATGAGGAAACGCAGGATGAACACATTAAAAACAAGGATTCAGTTTGGATCTCTTGAGGGGAATGCAAGAGTGGACACCCTGTGGGATGTGGGGAGTGCTCACTCAGCTGCTTGTTGCTGTACTCTCATCAACACAGTGTTGCAGCTGTGGCTGGAGATATTCCTGGCACTGGCTCTAAACTGAGCTCCCTCTTCCAGCTGTCCTACACAGCCAAATCGCCTTGTTTCTTCAACTGGGAATACTTCTCTGAAGTTATACAACAGAGTAAATGAAAACTTTTTTTTAATGGGTATTTAACTTTTCCTCCGCAATTCACAGCAGAAGCCAGAAGGTTATTCATCATGCAGGAGCTTGTTTATTATCCAGGAAATTCCAAGACAATCCCACAGGGCTTGCTTTTACCTTGGCAAGCTCAATGTTCATTGACCCAGATTTCTCTTGAGAAGGTTGTGATGAACTACCTTCAGTTTCAGACAGAGGTTAAACGTGAACACATTGGTCTCAAACCAGCCAACCTGGTAGTAGGTAGATTTTTTTATTGATAATTTGGTGGTTTCATGGACAGTCTTTCAGTTACCACCTCTCTTTTGCAAATTCTGGCATATTGACTATGAACTGAATCTAATTTCCACAGCTGCGATGGTGAGATTTAAGTTCATGTCTTTAGATGATTATATCTGACTAAACCACTGCACTGCATTTCTCTATTTGTGTCATGTCTTTAGTTTACGTCTTTGTGTGGCTGATCTAGAAGCACTGTGTTTTCGCCAAGCACAGTTTTGAGGTTGTTCAAAGAGGAGTTTAGCATGGCCAGAGGTAAATACATGAACCAAGTGGACAAAAGTTGACCATTGTAGCATAAAGCAGAGAGCAGCAACTAAAGTTGACCATTGTCATACAGAATGTGGCATAGTTGGGGCTAGAGGCTGATAAATAAACCTAATGGACTAAAGTCGATGATACTCACAAGCACGCTTTTGCTGAATTCGACAGGCTGGTTGGGCTTCTGTGATCTGTATTTAGAGTTAGAATTGCTTCTTATTTTTGGTTTTGATTGGGAACATTTTGTTTTTGGTTATTGTGTGGCAAAGGTTAAAGTATGTTTAGTTATTTTTGATTAAGTGCATGTAATGTGACTGTGATCCTTGATGGGACTGTGATGCAGTGAGTTCCAGCCTACCGCACTTGCTGTTTCCATCCCAGTGTGCAGCAGGCTTGGATGTATCTCATTGGATGCTCACCGAGGCAGAGAAGATCACAGACCAAGTGCTAGTAAAAGGGGATAGTATAGCTGGGTGGTGATAGTCATGTGATAGCCCATTTCAGAATGCTTATCATTGGCTCCCATTGTGGTTATTTGCAAAAGAAATAAATATGTTAATTTTTGTGATAAATTGCAATTAAAATGAAGAAGACAGTGGTGATACCTGCACATTCAAAGTTGTCTTTTCCTGGTTTGTGTTCCCCAAGTTGTCCCAGTCATGTCACAGATTAATATTTTCTTAATATGTATCTCAAAAAATTGTGACTGGGCACAATTTGAAAGCTGTAATCTTCAATCAAAATGCACGTTGATATCCTAAAATTTATTGTAATACAATGTTAATGGTTGTAAAATTAAAACAGAATTCCTTAAGCACATCTTTGGAGGTGTTTTCCCAATAATTCTTGATTAAAACTCAAAAAAAAATCAAGACCTATTTATATTGTAGGTCACCTTACTCAGGACTGAAGAACACAGTTCTAGAGTTCGTTCTTTTAAACAGGTTGGAGGGAACCGCTTGTGCTGCTACACAGCTCCAGTGACCCAGGTTTGATCCTTAGGTGCTGTCTGTGGAGTTTGCATGTTCTCCCTGTTACTGCATGGGCTCCCCTCGGTTTCCTCCCACGTGCAGGTTGGTAGTTTAATTGCCCCTAATGTAGGTGGTGGTAAGTGAACCGGGGGAGGGAATGAGGAGAAGTTGATGGGCATATGAGAGAGAAAAGAGGTTTCAGGGAGATAAATTGGATTTATGGGACTAATGCTGTGATCTGGCTTAGACTTGAGGGGCTGAATGGCAAGAATAATTGAACTGCAACCTTGTAGATACCTTGGCAATTAGCACAATCATGGATGACACTTTGAGAACAAACCAAAAGCTGATGGAGCACGTAATCTGTCCCTGAGAAGACTTCATGGTGACCTTACAGAGGTTTATAAAGTCATGAGGGGCATACAGGTGGATGGTCACATTCTTTTCCCCAGGGTAGGGGAGTCTAAAATTAGAGGACATAGGTTTACGGTGAGAGGGGCAAGACGTAAAGCGGACCTGAGGAGCAAGTTTTTCCACACAGAGGGTGCTGGAAGTGCCAGTGGAAGTGGCAGAGGGGGGTACAATTACAGCGTTTAAAAGACATTTGGACTGGTTCATGGATAGGCAGGTTTAGAGGGATATGGGCCAAATGCAGGCAAATGGGACTAACTCGGAAAGGCATCTTGGTCGGCCTGTTTTAATGTTGTATAACTCTTTGACTCCACGGCATATGTTCATCTTCGAATGACTCCAAGAACGTGGAATTGACATGGGCAGAGCAGAGAGAAATCTGTGGATTCCGGTCCAGCACTCCTTTCTATTCCAGATTCTGGCCACTAGTTACACACGTGTAGAGACTGTAGTGACGGAGACAAGAAGATGAAAATCTGTGGTAGGTGTTGAAGTGGTGATAGGCCTCGCTACCCAAACTTCCCAATATTTTCCAATGCCATCCCACCCAATTTCAGGGAAGAGTAAAAAAACAACAAAGGAACTTCAATATGCAGCACTTTTTTCTTGATAACTCATAGTGCTTTACGCTCTGTGAGATGCTTTCCAAACATTGGCACTTCAATGTAGCAGAAATGGTGTTGGTATTGGTTTATTATTGTCACTTGTACTGAGGTACAGTGAAAAACTTGTCTTGCATACCGATTGTACAGGTCAATTCATTACACAGTGCAGTTACATTGAGTTAGTAGAGAGTGCATTGAGGTAGTACAGGTAAAAACAATAACAGTGCAGAGTAAAGTGTCACAGCTACAGAGAAAGTGCAGTGCAGGTAGACAATAAGGTACAAGGTCACAACAAGGTAGATTGTGAGGTCAGAGTCCATCTCTTCATATAAGGGAACCATTCAATAGTCTTATCACAGTGGGATAAATGGACACAGCAAGATTGAAAAATAGCAATGAGCTAATAATCTGTTCTACTGCAGGTAGTTGAGGAATAAATATTGGCCAAGACGCAAGTAGGATCATCCCTGTTCTGTTTTGAAAATTGTTGTGGAATCCTTATGAGAGAGCAGCAGGGCCTTGGTTTTATACCTAATCTGAAGGTGGTTGTCAGACAGTACAGGGAGGAGAGTCAAGGTCACCGTGTGATGGATCACAGGTGGTTAAAGAAATTTGGTGCTGTTACAGGATTTGCGATTAAACGCAGGCCCTTCCAAGATGCTACATGTAAAGGTAGAAACCATGCTTTTTTGCTCAGGAGTTCAATGTGCATTCATCTCCCACAAACTTTAACACCATCTCACCTGCAAAACCACAACACTCAAGAGGAAACTACACAAAACATCTGATATACACTTTGGGAAGCATCTCCGCCTCGTTTATATTATCTCACACCTCCCTTCCTACTTCAATGGCAATTTCACTTTCCGTTTTACAGAAATTTTGCTTTCTTTTGGATTTATCACTCCACTTGTTTGTCCTTGCCTTTCATCCAAACCATTCCCTTTTTTCTTATTTCATCTCTTATACACTCTTTAATTCTCCTCTCCCTGTATCCATATGCCCAGATTCATTTGCCCAAACTGAAGCTCTGTAGACCACTGCAGCCAAATTTGGTAGTAAAGAAGGCAAATGTAACACTGGTATTCATTTTGAGAGGAGTAGAACATAAAAGGAAGGATGAACTGCTGAGGCTTTAAGAGGCATTGTTGAGACCGCGTTTGGAATATTGTGAGCAATTTTGAGCCCCGTATCTAAGGAAAGATATGCTGGTCCTGGAGAGGGTCCAGAGGAGGTTCACAAGAATGATCCCCGGAATGAAAGGCTTAACCTATGAGGAGCGTTTGATGGCTCTGGGTCTGTACCCCATGGAGTTCAGAAGGATGAAGGGAGATCTCATTGAAACTCATTGATGGGCAGGCACAGTAGTGCAGCGGTTAGCGTAACGCTATTACAGCGCCAGCGACCCGGGTTCAATTCCGGCCACTGTCTGTAAGGAGTTTGTATGCTCTCCCTGTGTCTGCGTGGGCTTCCTCCGAGTGCTCCGGTTTCCTCCCACATTCCAAAGGCGTACGGGTTAGGAAGTTGTGAACATGCTATGTTGGCGCCGGAAGCGTGGCGACACTTGTGGGCTGCCCCCAGAACACTCTACGCAAAAGACGCATTTCACTGTGTGTTTCGATGTACATGTAACCAATAAAGAATAAAGAAAGAAATTGTTCTAAAGAAGAAAGAAACCTAACAGATACTGAAAGGTCTGGATAGAGTGGATGTGGAGAGGATGTTTCCATTAGTGGGAGAGTCTTGGATCTGAGGGCACAGCCTCAGAATAAAAGGACGTCCCTTTAAAAGTGAGATGAGGAGGAATCTCCTCAGGCAGAGGGTGGTGAATCTTTGGAATTTGTTGCCACAGAGGGCTGTGGAGGCCAAGTCATTGGGTGCATTTAAGGCAGAGATTGATAGGTTCTTGATTGGTCAGGGGTTTAAGGATTATGGGGAGAAGGCGGGAGAATGGAGTTGGAAAAAAAAATCAGCCATGACTGAATGGCGGAGCAAACTCAATGGGCTGAATGGCCTAATTCTGCACCTTTATCTTATGGTCTGAATCTTGCTTCCCTGGTGTGTGATGCTGGCCATTGCCACTGGCGACACAGCATGTTGAAATGGTAGCAGGAGCACCACACTCCAAGCAACACCAGGAGTTTATTCAGCCTTCAGACCAGTTCCAATATTTGTTTGGATCATGGCTGCTTTATCTCAGCATCAGTTACCACCCCCCCCCCCCCCCCTTTAGTTTTGTAAGAAAATAGGAGCTGACTAGGCCATTCAGCCCCTCAAGCCTGCCAGCCATTCAATACAATTATGGCTGATCTGCCCCAGGCCTCATCTCCTCTTCTGTGCCAGTTCCCCATAGCCTCAATTCCCTGATCTTCCAAAAATGTATCTACCTCCTCTCTAAAAATACCTCCAGTGATCAAACCTCCATAACCCTCCAGGTTAGTGAATTCCAGAGATTCGCCATCCTCTGAGAAGAGATTGCTGCACACCTCGGTTTTAAATGACCAACCCCACGTCCTGTCATCTAGTACCATCTTATTTTAATGCTTTCCCATGTACTGGCACTGTTCACATCAAGTAAAGAGTGACCTCGTCCTATGTATCTCATAAAGGCACTCCAAAGCCTCCCCCATTGATCTAGAGCAAACGGGGTGTTGAGGGGTAGATGGTGGGACAACTCTGCACTTTGTGAGGTGCTGGCCTTTGCTCACTGATTGCCCAGTCTTGGCTGAGATCAGAAGTTGTGAGGAAGCATTGCAAGTGCCAGCCTGTGCCTTCCAACCACTCCACGCCACTGTACACTGAATGGTTACACAACAGGTTTTGCAGTCAGAACAACTGTTGCATGGTAGGGATCAAGCCGAGGCTGGTTGATGGCGCTACTGATCAGATCCAGCATTGCCCACAGGCGTAGATCTCTCCTGACTCAGTCCGGATGGCAGTGATACGGTTCGTCCTCCCAGCTGAGGAGCTGGGCTGGTGGGTCAGCCCATTCCAACGTCTGGCAGGTGTTTAAAGTTGAACAGGATGAAGTTGTGATCGTTAATTGTCTGATCTTACTGAGTTATCCCTTGAATTAGCAACCTTCTTGTCGCTATTTATTCAGGTTTTGTTGAGGATGACATGTTAAAGTTAGAAAGAGTTTGGTTGTCAGCTTGCCAAAGTAAGCTGT
The DNA here is from genome assembly GCF_009764475.1 of Pristis pectinata. NCBI lineage: Eukaryota > Metazoa > Chordata > Chondrichthyes > Rhinopristiformes > Pristidae > Pristis > Pristis pectinata. Next base: position 8,063,526 of record NC_067420.1, read on the forward strand.
GATAATGGGAATTCAGGATTAAAGATCCAGGATAAGACTATTGAACGGTTCCCTTATACAATGAGATGGACTATGACCTCACGATCTACCTTGATGTGACCTTGCACCTTATTGCACTGCACTTTCTCTCTGGCTGTGACACTTTACTCTGTACTGTTATTGTTTTTACCTGTACTACATCAATGTACTCTCTACTAACTCAATGTAACTGCACTGTGTAATGAATTGACCTGTACGATCGGTTTGTAAGACAAGCTTTTCACTGTACCTCGGTTCAAGTGACAATAATAAACCAATACCAATACCAAGGAGCCCTTGCTAGTCCCTGTTCTGACATGTCACATACTGAATAGCAATTCAGAGGTTATTTTCTCTTGAATTACTTTGTATGTCAGTTCCTCATCCTGACTTATCCCTGGGGCCTTGTTCTTTCTCCTATTTTCAGGCCTTCACTTTCAGTGACCCCCATTGCCCATCTCACACTCCTGCCCATGTGTGTGGTGATGGTTCAGCTCTCAACATTTCATACCCTCCTGCCAACCACATCCCTTGGTGCTCAAGGCTTCCAGCTGTTTCACAGTTGAATGCCTGAGATCTTGCTACTCCACACTCTTGAATAGATTCCCGTGATTTCTTTCAATGCAAACCAATGCACTTTCATAGGCCCAGTTTTCACAAGGTCTCCTGCCTGCTAGGCTTTGCAGGAATTGTGAATACCTACATTGATGTGCTTGGCTTGTGTTTATCAATACAATCAGTTCCTTGTCAGAGTGTAATAAGTGATATTACACTGCCCACCCAACACACACACACAATTACATGGAGCTGCAGGCTCTTTAGAGTTGGCTGCCATCTTGCTGCAGAATTAGAGCTATGGAAGATCTGAAGTGGAAGAGAAGGCCAGAAGCCAGCCTCGCAAGAGTAGGCCTGAACTAGTCTGGGGTGTGGCGTAAGAGTTGCTCCTGATGCACGTGTCCAGAGAGGGGAGATGTACTCTGTTGTAGATCACTTCCAGGTGTTGAGTTGAGCAGCTTGGGATGGGGAGCACCTGACAACGTAAATGTAAATGCTACCAACTGGTTGAGTGCTACAGGAAGTTTAATTATTTCCTGAGATGAACATGTTGTGACTTTGTCATGCAAGTAGGCAGACTTTGTAGTGAACTTGCTCTGTGTCGACTTGCTATCTCTAAGGAACACTGATCATACAGCAGAGTGTTTGTTGTTCTCTTCACGGTTGATTGTTGCTTCTCTAGGATCCTTGCAAAATCTTCTATTATTCCCACATTAAACATGTTTTGTGTGAGATAATTTGGCTTCTCTTGAACACATTTTAACCCTATCATTACTTTTTGTTTAATCCTACTCCTGCTTTCACATCTCTTTTGGCCTTTATCCCCAGACACTCATTTTGTTTTAAAATAACTTCATTTATAACATTAACAACAACCCTTAAACTGGATTGTGTTCAGGATGCAATCCAGCCCCTGCAGTGCCCAGTGGTCCCAGAAGGTCTTTGGTGAGCCAGCAGACATTACCTGCTCCCTCTCCAGGAATACCCTGACATGGATGTAACCTAGGAAGAGGGGCAGACATTTGGCATGGACAGACTCTACAAGTGTGCACCCTGGCAATGTCAGGTGTTGAGTTCCCCTGACCAATTTGACCCACTCTGCACCAGGTTCCCAAAGGTCACCAGCATTGGATTGAAGTGCAACCAGAACTTGAGGAAAAGCCTTCAAATACTCAAAGAGGGCCCTGCAACCTCTTGAGTTCCATGTACACTTGGAACATGGACTTGTCCAGGCCTCAGAATATCTCTCCAATGCTGCTTTGCGTTGGTTGACCTTGGACATTATATACTGTATATAATACTGACATTCTTGGGCCAGTTACTGCAACAGTCCATGTATTTTAATTTGGTAATGGTGGTTGGAAATTAAAATAATTTAAATTTTTGCAAGATGTTTTCTGCCTTCAACGTTTGTCCATGTGAAAAGCTATGTTATTCACTGCTTCATACTCATTCAACAAGCTAAATATTTTAAAACTATGATGTAGTGTAACTGTAAGCTGGTTTGAATGGACTGTTCAAAGTAGCAGCACCCAGGTGCAATGTTATATGCAAGAGTGTTAGGCCTAGTGTGGCACATCGGATGCATGGTAATTGCACGGGTCTGTGAAAAGAAAGAGCCATAGGCAACAACATTATAGGTCGAATCCTGAGTCACTTGACCTTGGGAGGGATGGTCATAGGCAACCTGCAGTTGGTTTCCATGTCCTGGGTGAGGGGAGAGGGAAGGTCAGTTTGAATTCCCCCTGTTGATAACTACCACACATTCCTGCTGGGAAGGCTTCCCCAGATGAATGCCTTGCAGGGACACTTTCACAAATGGATCCTGGCCAGCAAGAATGGCTGGTGCTTATGGATCAACGTCTAGCATGATTCAGAACGTAGAAGGAGAGCTTGGAGGAAATAAATTCCATCCTACACAGTAGCAAATATTTTTATGATAATAAATTAGTTATATAACTAGGACAGCAATCTAAGACTTGCAATAATCCAAGGAACGTGAATTCAAATCCCACTATGGAGAAGAAGCATTTAAAATTGTTTTGTAAAAAATTCATATCCAGGACACAACTGTTACTTACTGTGTATCCCTAATTCCCCTTGAGCTGATGAGGTTTCAGATTGGATCATGCTTGGACCAAGGTTGCGATTAGGTCAAGAAATGAGGGGTTCTGGCAAAACACAAACGAGGCACCGGTGACATGGTCATTGGTCATTGATTGCATGGCTGATGACAGTTTCCATCACTTACTGATGATTGAGAGTAGATTAATTGGGGGGTATTTTGCTGGACTGGATTTGCCTTGCTTTTTGTGGACAGGACATAGATAGGGAATGTTCCGCGTTGTTTTGGTAGGTATAACTGTACTGGATCAGCTTGACTGGACACGTAGCTAGTTCTGCAGTGCAGGTCTTCAGTACCACAGCTGGGACATTGTCTGGTCCCAGCTCTTGCTGTGTCCAGTGCTCTCAACTGTTTCTTTATATCACACAGTGATCTGAACTGAATTGTCTGAAGACTGGCTTCTGATGGTGGGGATCTCAGGAGGGGACTGAGATGGATCATTCACTTCTAGCTGAAGCTGGTTGTGAATGATTCAGCCTTTTCTTTAGCATTCACACGCTGGGTCTCACTATCACTGAGGCTGAGGATGTCCTTGGAGCCTCCTCCCTCTCTTCACTGTTTACTTGTCCACCACCATTCAAAACAATGGCAGGACTGCAGAGCTTTGATCTGATTTGTTGGTTGTGAGATTGCTTAGCTCCATCTACTGCGTGTTATTTTTGCATGGAAGTTGTCCTGTATTGCTGCTTTATTCAGCGGGTACCTGGTATGCCTGGTGCTGTTCCTGGCGTGTCCTTCTGTGCTACTTAGCCAATCAGTGTAAATCCCTTGATGACAGTAATGATAGGGTGAGGACTATAGACAATATAGACAATAGACAATAGGAGCAGAAGTAGACCATTCGGCCCTTCGAGTCTGCACCGCCATTTTGAGATCATGGCTGATCCTCAACAATCAATATCCTGTTCCCGCCTTGTCCCCATATCCCTTGATTCCCCTATCTATAAGAAACCTATCTAGCTCCTTCTTGAAAGTGTCCAGATAATTGGCCTCCACTGCCCTCTGAGGCAGTGCATTCCACAAATTCACAACCCTCTGGGAGAAGAAGTTTTTCCTCACCTCTGTCCTAAATGGCCTAGCCCTTATTCTTAAATCATGCCCCCTGGTCCTGGACTTCCCCAACATCTGGAACATATTTCCTGTCTCTATCTTGTCCAATCCCTTAATAATCCTGTATGTTTCAATCAGAGCCCCTCTTAGTCTTCTCAATTCCAGCGTGTACAATCCCAGTCTCTCCAACCTCTCAGCATAAGACAGTCCCGACATCCCCAGAATTAACCTCGTAAACCTACACTGCACGCCCTCTATAGCCAGGATATCCTTCCTTAACCCTGAAGACCAAAACTGTACACAATACTCCAGGAGTGGTCTCACCAGGGCCCTGTACAAATGCAAAAGAATCTCTGCTTTTGTACTCAATTCCCCTTGTAATACAGGCCAACATGCCATTAGCCTTCATCACTGCCTGCTGCACTTGCTCATTCACTTTCAGTGACTGATGAACAAGGACTCCTAGATCCCTTTGTATTTCCCCCTCATCTAACTCCACACCATTCAGATAATAATCCGCCTTCCTGTTCCTGCTCCCAAGGTGGATAACCTCACACTTATCCACATTAAACTTCATCTGCCAAGTATCTGACCACGTACCCAACCTATCCAAATCACCTTGAATTCTCCTAACTTCCTCTACGCATGTTGCACTGCCACCCAACTTTGTATCATCAGCAAACTTGCTAATGTTATTCACAATGCCTTCATCTAAATCATCAACATAGATCGTAAACAGCAGCGGTCCCAGCACCGAGCCCTGTGGCACCCCACTAGTCACGGCCTGCCATTCTGAGAAACATCCATTCACCCCTACCCTTTGTTTCCTATCCGCCAACCAGTTTTCTATCCATGTTAATACCTGCCCCCCAATTCCATGAGCCCTAATTTTACCCACCGATCTCCTGTGCGGCACTTTATCAAATGCTAGGCCATGAGGTCATAGATTTCTACTGCTGCTATTGGTCCATGGATGCCCAATTTTGAGCTGCCAGATCTGTTCTGAGTCCATCCCATTTAATGCCCCGGCTGCACAACGGAAGGTATCCTGGGTGTGAAGACAGGACTTTGACTCAACAGCGACAGTGTGATGGTCAATGTGTCTCCACAGGCAGGTTGCTGAGGACGTGGTTCAACAGGTTTATCCCTCGCGGTGGTTCACTCGCTACTTGCCATAGCTGCCAAACTGGGTCTAGGTCATAGTCACAAAATCAGTCAGAATGGAAGCAGGCCCTTTGGCACACCGAGTCCATCCTGATCATAAAGCACCCGTGCTCTTCTGGCCTTGGCCAGCTTGGTCAGTGATGGTCCTGCCAAGCCACTATTGGTGACGGACATTGAAGTCCCCACCCAGAGTATACTCTGTGCCCTTGCTACTCCCAGTGTTTCCTCCAAGTGTTGAGCAACATGGAGGAGCCCGATTCATCAGCTGATGGAGGGCAGCAGGCCGTGATAGCGAGGAGCTTTCTTTGCCCATGTCTCACCTGATGCCATGAGGCTTCATGGATCTGAGATAACGTTGAAGGACTACATCTCCCACCTGTGTACCACTGTGCCACCTCCTTTAGTGGATCTGCTCTGCCAGTGGAACAGGACGTATTCAGGGATTGTGATGGATAAATCTGAGTAACGTTCTGTTAGACCTTTGGACAACTCTCTCTGTTTACACACCAGACCCCAGATGTTTGTGAGGAGGACTTTGCAAGGTCGACCTTACCAAGGCAGTGACTTCACCGTGTCCGAATTTGATGGCAGATGGCTCATTTGTTTTTCATTCCCTATTTATATGTAGGGATACTGGTATAAGTGAATGGCTTACTAAGCTATTTCGGACTTGGGGTAGGTCTGGACTCACATACTGTATAAGCCAGACTGGGTAAGGATGGCAAATTTCCTGTCCTGAAGACCATTACATCAATCCCGTAGTAACATGGTTATTAGGAATAAGACTGGTTATATGAGGGTTTCTCCCCCAAATTCTGGATTATTAATCTGATTTAAAATTCCACAACAGCCCTTGTGGGATTTGAACTCTGGTATCCGAATTGTTAGTCCATGTTTTTGGTTCGTAGTCTGGTAGCTTAACCCACTGTGCCACCACCACGAAAAGCCAGTTATCACTAGTGAACAGGAAGGTTTGTCTGAGTTTTAGGTGTCATGTCAGCTTGCTTTTTCATGCCCATATATAGGACCTTCAGAAATATAAATAATATGACCAGTTAAAGTCACACCCAGTTATTTTTAACTTATGAAACTGTTGGTTCTCCAAAATGGATGGCCCATTAAATGGATGGCCCATTAATATAACACAAAGCAGAACTGTCAAAATGTTCTGCTCGTAGATGCTGGCTACGTATGAAGATTTATTGCTCAGGAAGGCGTCCTTGGTGAGGGATGGCTAACCAAGTGCTTGCAGGGCAGTAACTTAAGTTAGTAATCAGGAAATGAGTCAAAACGGCCTTGTTATTTCAATCAGTTGATAGAAACTCAGACTTACAACCTCTTAAGTCACAAAACCATTGTACAACTTGTCACTCAGGGTGCTGAGGTCATGGGTACTTGCAGCAAGTAGTGTCATAAAACTCTTATATTCAGTGTCACATAACTCTCAGGGTGGAATAAATCATGAACAATGCTGGCTTCCTCCCTCACAAAAACCTGAGTAAAACCTCTATGTTGGGGTTTAAAAGCACACGGGCAGAAGATACAAAAGCTTGAAAGCATGTACCATCAGACTCAAGGACAGCTTCTATCCTGCTGTTATCAGAGTCTTGACGGACCTCTGGTATGATAAAAGATGAACTCTTGATCTCCTAATCTACCTCATCATGACCCTTGCACTTTATTTGTTTGTCTGCACTGCACTTGTTCTGTAGCTACAACCCTATATTCTGCATTCTATTTTTCTATTTACTACCTCGACGTACCTGCGTATGGTATGATCTGTCTGGATGGCACGCAGAGCAAAGCTTTTCCTATATCTCAGTACATGTGACAATGATAAACCAATAACTAAAACCAGCCATTTCTGGGAATCGGCAGGCAACATCTGTGCCACGGAGACACACCCATCGTCTGGTCGCATCCAATGTAGGGAACACATACCTCCTCACTGACCCGAGAGCAGAGTCCCTGTCACCAAAGTCTTTCCGAGACAGCGGACAATCCTCAGCAGAGCCCTCGCACACCACGGACCACACAGCCATCTGTTCCCCAATGGAACATGGGTGATCCAGAGGCCCGCTGTGAGCACCAGTCCCAAAGTGTGGCACATCAAACTGCCCGTTAACATCTGTTGCAGGGGGCATCTCACACCTCCACTTCATCTCTCAGGAGGCTGGATTGAGAAAGTAGACACCCAAAAGTGAAGTTTTCACGTCAGACGAAAGAAGCTGTATGTGGAAGTGCAGAGCGTTACGTATCCATGATTTTCTGGTGATACAAAGCGAGGTTGGAAAGTGAGGAAGATGCATTGTTTTGAAGGCAAGAAGCAAGAAGGTGACGGGTGGAGTCTGAGTGGGAAAGTGTACAGACACTCACTGTGGTGGGAAAAATAGAACAAAAGAAACAGGTAAATGGTGGTCTACTGTGGGATCTTGCTGTGCTGGTGGGACCCAGTAGGACGGCAAATGGATTTCTGAACTTCTTCATGAGGAAGCGGGAGGGCAAGATTGAGCAGCTGGGAGGCCTCACCAGGGGGACTCTGTTAGGCTTTGGCCTTAGTACCAAAGGAAATAAATACTTTGAGCATACTTGCAGAGTTCAGAGTTTACTCAGAGTAAAAGAACAATTATGACAGGTGTGATCAATTGATATACCCAAAACATTTTGATGTTAAAAATAATAACTTAAGTAGGCTCCAGTGGCTGTCACAGTGACACAACTCGTAGAGCTTCTGCCTCCCAGCTCCAGAGACCCGGGTTCAATCCTGACCTCCGGTGCTCCCTCTGTTCCCATGTTCTCCCTTTGAATGTGTGGGTTTCCTCCGGGTGCTCCAGTTCCCTCCCACATCCCAAAGATGTGCAGGTTGGTAGGGTAATTGGCCTCTGTAAATTGCCCCTAGCATGCAGTTGAGTGTGGGAATGTGGGGGGAATAAAATGGGATGAGTGTAGGATTGGTGTAAATTGGTGCCCGATGGTTGGTGCAGACTTGAAGGACCCATTTCTCTGTTGTACGACTCTGTTGCCACAAGCTAACTCTGAAAAGTGACCAGCTTCCCTTGGGTCGACTGTGGTGGTATAAGCAAGTTATCCGGGAAAGGGGTTGTTAAGCAATGCTTGTGGTCACCAGTGCTGGAGTGAGTGCAGAATAACTCAACTCACTGTCCCAGGATTGGCACTGGGGCTTGATCCCAAACCAGCTCCCGCACCTGGCTTCAAAGTGGAACAGACGTCTTTTGGTTACCTCTTTGGTAGCATGGAATTTGCTGATCTCTGTGGGGATTATTGTGTGCTTTTGGGGGCTGTGGTTACCTTGGGATAAACCGGCCCACTGTCTGACCCGCAGTTAGGGCACTTACCTTTGTTTCTGGTTGGAAGGGCCAGGTCGATGCAGTAGTTTGACAACGATCGCTAAGCTGGCCATCTTCTGTCTGCCCATTTGCTGGCACAGCTGGTCCTTTGCTTTGCCAATGGGAGGTGGAGTCTCACAGCCTTTGTGTTGGTGGCTGTTCCTGGCATTTGCCTTCCAGCTCTGCCAAAATATCCTGGTGCAACTGGACAGTGATTGGGTCCCAGAGTTACTGGGACCCATTCACTGTCTCAGCCTGGTGTCAAGTGTGGCAAGGATTTTCAGCTTGTTTGGACAAATTCGGGTTGTGGGGAAGAGTTATATCACAGAACAGTAGTTCTCATCCAAAGCTGGTAGATCTTCAAGTGCCAGAGGGAAGATTACCTTCATAATTCAACATAATAAACAAGTCTGATTGTTTTTCATCATTCAGACACCTGACTTACAGTTAACAACTATTAAGCCTGAGTCACAGAAAAATAACAGGAAGATAAGTTCTTTCTGTTAAACCCACTAATTAGAAGATTTGATGTTGTTTGGGACAAGGATCCTTTCTTGTGGTAGGAAGGATGTTTATGATGGGATTTGTACCTCTTGGATTGTGGGGACAGAGCGCTGGTTCAGGTGCTGACCTCAGCAACTGGAGAACAGAATCCCCAGTGATTGGTTCAGTGGGCAGAGATTTTATAATACATTTCCCACACCACCTTCAATCTTGTTGAAAGAGTGCTTCTGTTGGAGGTGCCTCCATGGGATCCTTGCCTCTCAGATGAAGTAGTCGTGAAATATGCCACTCTTTTGCTCTTGGAGCCTGGTTGCACAGTTTGGACACTCCTGTCCAGTATTGGTCAAAGGAGTTCTTTTACTTGTTTGACTTATTGCTGTGACTCAATTCTGTGGGCACCAGTGGAGCTCCTTGTGCTTTAGGGTTAGTCCTCAGTGCAGTCACTATCACATGTGAGAGCTGTGAAAGTAGTCAGGTCCTTTGAGTGTGTCAGAGCTGAGCCTCAGCCCTTGCAAGGAATTATCAGGCATACGCCTTTCAGCTGCATCTGCTGGATTCTAAGTGAGACTTTTCTGGTGCTAAATTCAAGAGAATTAATGAGGCTCGCCTTCAACTGCTCACCCAGCTGAGAGCAGCTAATTCAGCACAGACAGGAAGTTAACGCTGTGACCTGCTTGACTGCATAATTCTCTAATTTGTGACCTTGCATCTATATGCAGCAAGCGGGTGAGGGTTTGCTGCTCAGTGTTAACTGTGGTTCAGTGTTAGCACGCTTGCATCTGAGTTAAAGAGGTCAGGACTTGAGTCACATTCTAAAGGTCTGAGTGCACAGACCAGAGTGATAATCCGGTGCAGTGCCAGGGGAGGACTGTCCTATTGAATCAGACCTTTATCTATCATTCAGTTAGCTGTAAAACAAAAACCACAGCATATTTTTGCAGAAGAGCAGGTATGTTCTGGTGTCCTGGCTAGAAATCAATAGATGATCTATCCATTATCATGTTGCTGTTTGTGGAACCTTATGTGCAAATTCCTTTCATTAAGCAGACAAAGAACAGCATTTGTGTAGTGTATGGGAGTGACCACAAGATAATAATATATAGGAGCCAAATCAGGCCATTCAGCCAATCAAGTCTGCTCCGCCATTCAATCATGGTTGATTTTTTTCTTCAACCCCATTCTCCTGCCTTCTCCCCGTAACCCTTAACCCCCTTACCAATCAAGAACCTATCAACCTCTACCTTAAATACACCCAGTGACGTGGCCTCCACAGATGTCCATAAATTCCACAGATTCACCACCCTCTGGCTGAAGATGTTCCTCCTCATCTCAGTTTAACATAGAACATAGAACATTACAGCACAGTACAGGCCCTTCAGCCCACAATGTTTTGCCCACATTTTATCCTGCTCTAAGATCTATCTAACCCTTCCCTCCCACATAGCCCCCCCATTTCTCTATCATTCATGTTTCTATCTAAGAGTCTCTTAAATGTTCCTAATGTATTTTCCCCCACAACCTCTGCCAGCAGTGCGTTCCATGCACCCACCACTCTCTGTGTAAAAAAAAAACTTAACCTGACATGCCCCTTATATCCTCCTCCAATCACCTTAAAATTATGTCCCCTTGTGTTAGCCATTGTTGCCCTGGGAAAAAGTCTCAAGTCCCTTTATTCTGAGGCTGTGCCCTCGGCTCCTGGACTCTCCTACTAAAGTCATGAGTCATAGAGTAATACAGGACGGATACAGGCCCTCTGGACCAACGAGCCCATGCCAACCAGCTAGTCCCAATTTCCTGCATTTGGCCCATATCTGTCCAAGCCCTGCCCCGTCCATATACTTATCCAAGTGCTTAAATGACACCATTGTACCTGCTTCAACCACTTCCTCTGGCAGCTCGTACCATATACTCACCACCCTCTACCTCTCCCTATAACTCAGGCCTTCTTGTCCTGGCAACGCCCTCATAAATCTTCTCTGCATTCTTTAACCACATCTTTCCTATAACATGTGTAGTTTTGCTCACCTAATACTCCAAGTGCAGCCTCACCAATGACTTATACAACTGCAACATAATGTCCCAACTCCTATACTCAATGCCCTGACTGATGAAGGCCAGCGTGACAAACGTCTTTTTCAGCACCCTCTCTACCTGTCACGTGTAACGCGATGTAATTCATACCACAATTAATTAACACGATGTGATTCATATCACAAGATATACCATTGTGATATCCTTTGTTGCAATATGGCAATCATGGGAACCTTTATGTATTAGTTGATGGCAGGATATCCTTCCTTTTTGCACTACCCCTCCCTGCTATTGGCTGAACAACAGTCTGTTGCTGATTCTTTGAGTTCCAATGACTGATCAAGTCACTCCTTTCCTGCCTTACTGTTCCACCCACTGACATCAGCTGCTGATTGACCAGGTCACAGTTCCCTGACTGCAGCAGCTCTGTAGCTGGCCAGGGAAGTGTGATCATCGCTTGCCTTTGATGTAACACAAAGTTTTGCATGTCCCTCCCCTCAGCTTCAGCTCTCTTCCCCTTTCTTGTTTGGCACCTGCAGTAGCTGTTTGATAGAATCTTTAACATTACGAAATCGTAATTTGGAATTACATTTTAACACAGCCTCAGTGCTTACAGTACATTTTAACAAGAGCAGGTGTGAGCACAGTGCAGCAGATTGCACATTCACAGTGGGATACATCTTAGGTGGAGAAATAAAAGTTTAAAACCTGTTCTCTGTTGCTGCTCCCACTGAACAAATAGACAGCTACTGCATGTCAGCTTTTCTGAAATCCTCTTGCAATGAAACTTACACTTTGATCTTCCATTTTATGACAAAGCTTTAGTCCTATTAGGACATAGAACAGTACAGCACAGAACGGGCCCTTCGGCCCACAATGTTGTGCCGACATAGCTAATCCTTCCTACCTACAGAATGCCCATATCTCTCCATTTTCCTCTCATTCATGTGCCCATCTAAGCCCCTCTTAAACATTTGACTTTCGTCCTATGGATAATGGTGGAGGCTGATACAATGGGGACATTTGGATAGGCACATGGATGTAAGAAAGATTAAGGTTTATGGGCTATGTAGGAGGGAAAGGTCAGATTGATCCTGGAGGAGGTATTCCTATAGTTCGGCACAACATCGTGGGCCGAAGGGCCCGTACTGTGCTGTACTGTTCTATGTTCTATTGATAGTAAGACCTAAAGACCATAAGATATAAGAGGAGAATCAGGCCATTCGGCCCATCAGGTCTGCCCCACCATTCGATCATGGCTGTTTTTTTTTAAACCCCATTCTCCTGCCTTCTCCTTGTAACCCTTAACTCCCTTACCAATCAAGAACCTATCAATCTCTGCCTTAAATACACCCAATGACTTGGCCTCCCCAGCCCTCTGTGACAATCTCCTCCTTAGCTCAGTTTTAAAGGGACGTCCCTTCATTGTGTCCTCGGGTCCTAGAATCTCCCACTAATGGAAAATCCTCTCCTCATCCACTCTATCCAGGCCTTTCAGTATCCGGTAGGTTTCAATGAGATTCCCCCCATTTATCCTACTGAACTCCATCGAGTACAGGCCCAGAGCCATCAAACGCTCCTCATATGTTAAGCCTTTCATTCCTGGGATCATTCTGGGATAATCAAAATCCACAGCAGGTCAGAGATGTTGCTGTCTTTTCTCTGTCTCTGTCTCTGTTCTTGTAACATCATTGTTTGTGTCTTTCACAAAGCCTTGGTTCTCTCAGAAACACACTGGGATACTGCACTTGTGGTCAATTTATGAAATAGTGGCTCTCTCTGTACTGTCACTTGTACATTTGGCTGTCCAGCCCTGGTAGTGTAGTTACAGTCATCCACACTCCCTACTATTGTTGCAATAGTATTTGCCACAAATATGCACCAACGTTCAGAGAACCAAGGATTTATTGGCAGCATTTAAATGGAAGGTGATAGTTTTGTCTTTACAAATTCAGACAAGCACTTCCTTCAATGGGTCAGTTGTTTTTGCCTCGTTCCCTGCTGTTGGCAATTAAATCCTTTTCTCTCCTAGATCTCAAAAGCTAGTGCGATAAATACTAGGTACAGAGCAACCTTGTATGTCTCTGCCCCTCTCTTCTCTTTAAGATGGCTGCTTTAAAACTTTGTTTTTCCCTAATATGTGATTCTTGGTCAACTTCTGAATAATGATTATGCCTTGGGATTTTTTAACCACATTAAAATTGCTCTACCAACAATGGTTATAATGGTGTTAGACAGCACTACATTGGCAGGGCGTTGCCAGTGGTAGGTTGGCCTTTCTCTTCCGATTTAACCATGGAATTACTTAGAATTTTACAGCACAGAAACATGACTCTAGACCTCACCGATCTTTGCTGGTAATTATGAACCTCCTCCACTTCATTTCCTTAATCTTATTTTTTTTTCATTTCTTCCCCACAAGTGTAACATCCTGCTTCCCCTAAATCTGATCGATGCACTTTGCCTCGATGGGTGACTTCCATATTCTCTCTGCCATCAGTCATACTCAGTTCCCTGAAACTGGATGATATTGAGGCATGGAAATTCTATTGCTATGTAATGACGGTACGGCACTTAATATGTGCGAATACAGTTCAATATGACTTTGAAGCCGGCAGGACAAATTTGAAAAGGTTGTTAACATTATATTTTGGATTGTTGGCTTTATAAATGGAAGCATAGAGCACAAAAGTCAGTTAGTTATGCTGAACATTTATGAATCAGTGGACAATCCCTTTCACAGTATTGTGTCTACTTCAGGAAGGATTCCAGGGACTATCCGTACTTAGCAACAAGCAAGATGCTGGAGGAACTCAGCGAGTCAGGCAGCATCTGTGGAGGGAAACGGACAGTTGATGTTGACTCCACGGATGCTGCCTGATCCGCTAGGTTCCTGCAGCATCTTGTTTGCTGCTCCATGTTCCAGCATCTGCAATCTCTTGTGTCCATACCTAGCTCAATTAGACTAGGAATGAGGTGCTTCAATTACATGGAGAGGCTGGAAAAGATAAGAATGTTATTGGAACAGAGAAAGTTGGAGACTGATTTAATAAAGGTATTAAAAACGATCTTACCGGGGTAAATGTGGAGGATCGGCTTCCAGCGACTGGTGGCTGAAGTTGGAGGCGATCCTTTAGGATAGTTGGCCAAAGAACAAGGGCAGGAAAGTTTTTTGTTCTCTCTTAAATGCCAGAGTTTTCACAATTTGGAATGGATTCCCTGAAAGGATTTCACACTAAAGCAATCCTAGTTACTAATGAAGAAGTTGAAATCCCCTACTGCGACAACACTATTCTTCTAACACCTCTCTGTGAGTTGCCTATATACTTGCTCCTGTGTCTCCCACTGACTGTTGGGGGCTTGTAATATTCACCCTACAAAGTGATTGCTCATTTTTAATTTATTTCTAAGCTCCACCCAGATGGCCTCATGTGAAGAGCGTTTGAAGACATCCTGCCTCATTACTGCAGTGATTCTCTGCTGGATCAATAATGCAATGCCCCCTCCTCTTTAATATCGCCCTTTCACGCCTGAAGATTAGATACTCTGGAATATTGAGTTGCCGATCCTGCTCTTCTTTTCGCCATGTCTCTGTGATTGCAACAGTATCACCAATGCTCTCAGTTCATTTGCCTTACCAGTCAGGGTCCTTGCATTAAAATAGATGCAATTTAGCCTGCAATCGTGCCCATATCTGCTATGCCTACTGCACTGACTTAATTTTTCTTCTGTTTTTGATTGAACATCACCCCTCCAGTTGTATATCAACTCTGTGTCCCATCTCCCTGCCATATCGGTTTAAATCTCCCCTAGAGCATGAGCAAACTCCCAGCAAGGACATTGGACTGGCTCTGGTTCAGGCGCGACGAGTCCTGCATGTACAGCTTCCACCTATTCCCAGAAACATTCCCAGAGATTTAAAAATCTAAAGCATTCCCACCTACACCATTCCACCATGACCTATCTTCTTATTCTAAGTAGGACTTTATTCCTTAGAGCATAGGAGACTGAGATGTGATCTTATAGAGGTGTATAAAATCATGTCGGGCATAGATAAGGTGAATGCACTCAGTCTTTTTCCCAGAGTTGGTGTATAAATAACTAGAGGGCGTAGGTTTAAGGTGAGAGGGGAAAGATTTAAGAGGAACATGAGGGGCAGCTTTTTTACACAAAAGGTGATATCCATGTGGAATGAGCTGCCAGAGGAAGTAGTTGAGGCAGGTACAATAACAGTGTTTAAAAGACAGTTGGACAGGTACATGGATAGGAAAGGTTTAGAAAATTATGGGCTAAACGCTGGCAAATGGGACTAGCTTGGATGGGGCGTCTTGATCGGCATGGACCAGCTGGGCCAAAGGGCCTGTTTCCTTGCTGAATGCCTTTATTAGAACCATAGAAACCATAGAACAATACAGCACAATACAGGCCCTGTTGGCCCACCATGTTGTGCCGACCTTTAAACCTTGCCTAAGACGATCTAACCCCTTCCTCCCACATGTCCCTCTATCTTAAATTCCTCCATATGCTTATCTAACAATCCCTTGAACTTGACCAATGTATCAGCCTCCACCACTACCCCAGGCAGCGCATTCCATGCACCAACCACTCTCTGGGTGAAAAACCTCCCTCTGACATCTCCCTTGAACTTCCCACCCATTACCTTAAAAACCATGCCCTCTTGTATTGAGCATTGGTGCCCTGGGATAGAGGCGCTGGCTGTCCACTCTATCTATTCCTCTTAATATTTTGTATACCTCTATCATGTCTCCTCTCATCCTCCTCTCCAATGAGTAAAGCCCCAGCTCCTTTAGTTTCTCCCCATAATCCATACTCTCTAATCCAGGCAGCATCCTGACAAATCTCCTCTGCACCCTTTCCAATGCCTCCACATCCTTCCTATAATGAGGCGACCAGAACTGGACAGAGTACTCTAAGAGTGGTCTAACCAGAGTTTTGTAAAGCTGCGTCATTACTTTGCGGCTCTTAAACTCGATCCCACGACTTATGAAAGCTAACATCCCATATGCTTTCTTAACTATCCTATCCACCTGTGAGGTAACTTTCAGTGATCTGTGGATATGAACCCACAGATCCCTCTGCTCCTCCACACTACCCAGAATCCTGCCATTAACCTTGTACTCCGCCTTGGAGTTAGTCCTTCCAAAGTGTACCACCTCACACTTCTCCGGATTGAACTCCATCTGCCACTTCTCAGCCCAGCTCTGCATCCTATCAATATCCCTCTGTAAGCTTCAACAGCCCTCCACACTATCCACAACACCACTGAATTTTAAATTCAGAAGCATGTGTCACTGGAAGTCATCTAAAGATTATAGTCTTAGATGCCCTCCTCTTTAATCTGCTATCTAACTCCCTAAATTCACATTGCAGGACATCATCCTCTTTGTCGATGCATGTTCATGGTAGCAGTGTGCACTATGACTACTGGCTGTTCATCCTCTCCCTGCAGAATGCCCTGCAGCCCTTTTGGAACATACCTGACCCTGAGGCCAGGGAGACAAAAACAGGGAAACAAAAGGAGACAGTTTGAGAGTCTTGTTGGCGACCACAGAATCACTTGTCTGCTCCCTTTACAGTTGCGTCCCCCATCACCATAGCACCTCTTAGACTTTTTCCTCCCACTTTCCTTCCATTTTGTGAAAACTGAGCCACTTATCTCAATTCTGTTTTCAGTCAGTAGGCCAATGGCCTGTCCATGCCAATATATTACTCTCAGCCTTGTTCGCTTTTATCTGTTCAAGAAAGGAAGTGTGTTTGTATGCGTGGTATGTGTGTTTGTATGTATGTATAAATACATCAGAAAATGGAATAACGCTAGAGAAGTAACTTGCTTTATCTCTACATTTAGAAAGTACAACAAGCCTAGAGAACTGTAAATCAATTAGCTGAACATCAGTGTTAAGAAATATAATAAAACCCTCAGTCAAAGATGAAATTGAAAAGCGCCTGGACTCTGAAAGTGTAATGAAGAATAGTTGGCTTGCAGTCCAAAGGGGAAAGTCATTCTCGATCAAGATACTGATGCCTGTCTTTAGCCACATTAGTTTGCCTAATACTTTTTTCCAGTGATGAAGATTTTTTAGCATCTCCCCTCACTACTGCCCCTTGATTATCTATTATTACTGGGATGTTTTTGATGTCTCCCACTGTAAAGACTGATCAAAAATAATGGATGCTCTGCCATTTCTCGATTTTCCATTGTTAATCCCCAAAGTCGCATCCCCAACATTTTGGGGCAGGCACGGTAGCATAGCGGTTAGTGTAACGCTATTACGGCGCCAGCAATCGGGGTTCAATTCCCGCCGCTGTCTGTAAGGAGTTTGTACGTTCTCCCCGCAACTGCGTGGGTTTCCTCCGGGTGCTCTGGTTTCCTCCCACGTTCCAAAGATGTACGGGTTAGTAGGTTAACAAGGGTGTAATTGGGCGGCACGGGCTCATTGAGCCGGAAGGGCCTGTTACCCTGTTGTAGAAATAAAGCTTTAAAATTTTCTTTTAAATATACCTGTATAAACTCCATCAATCTGTTTTTATATTATTTAATAACTGCACACATTAAGAGTTCACATATAAAAGTCAAAGCTCTGTCAGCATAGTCAAGTCTAGTCGAGCTTATTGTCATGTGCACAGTTCGGTGAGGTACAGGTACAATGAAAAACTTGCTTGCAGCAGTGTCACAGGCACATTGGTTCAGACAACACACAACATAAATTATGCATAAATTGTACAAGACAGTAAAGAAGAAGGCTGCAAAACATGGATATAATAACACAATAAGAAACAAGTCCATGGTAGTACAAGAGGTGGTCTGTAGTGTTCCATTGCTGAGGTAGGGTTAGGGATGTGCAGGTCGGTTCAAGAACTGATGGTTGTAGTAAAGTAGCTGTTCCTGAACCTGATGGTGAGGGGCTTCAGGCTTCTGTCCCTGCTGCCCCACAGTAGCAGCGAGCAGAACGATAGATGCCGCCACCTTGCCTTGCGGCAGCACCTTATGTACATGCTTTCAATGGTGGGAGGGCTGTGCCTTTGGTGGACCGGGCTGTGTCCACTGCTCTGTGCAGCTTCTTGCGTTCCGGTGCCTTGGAATTGCCGTATCAGGCCATGATTGCAACCAATCAGGATACATTCAACAGTGCATCTGTAGAGGTTTGTTAGAGTGTTTGGCGAATCGCCAAATCTCCTTCAGCTTCTAGGAAAGCAGAGGCACTGGCACGCCTTCTTTGTGATTACATCTACATGCTGGGCCCAGGACAAGTCATCCGAGACGTTAACATGCAGAAATTTGAAGCGGCTAACTCTCTCCACCTCTGACCCACCAATGAAAACTGGCGTGTGGTGTCCTGGCTTCTTCTGTCTGAAGTCAACAATTCTGTGACTATAAGGTGTATATTTTGGAATGAAGAATAAGGAGGCCAGTTAGACCTTGGAAGAAGTGTCTAAATTGGGTAGCTGAGTGGAGGCAGATATACCAGTCACTGTAGGTGATAGCAACATAAGTGAATAAGAACATAGGTACAGGAGAAGGCCACATGGTTCTTCAGCCTGGTCAGAAATTCAAATCTTGGCCAAACTACACCAGCTCCACTTTCCAGTCCTAAAGCCATGTGCTTCAAGTCCTCTCGTGCTCCAAAATCTACCAATCTTGGTCGTGAATACACTCAACAACTGAACATCCACAGTCCTTTGCAGTACAGAATTCCAACAATTCACAACCTCTGAGGGAAGAATTCTCTTGAACTCACTTCTGAGAGGCAGTTCTCCAACCCTTCTAGTCTCTTTAGCCAGGGGAAACGTTCTCCTACTTTTTCTTCTTCGTCAGTCCTTCAGGATCAAGGACGGCTTGCTTCCACTCTGGTTCTGTGGTGACTGATGAGGCCAATGTGGTAGCTGCAGACAATTCTAGATGTGGGGCAGGAGGTGCCAGTTGGGGAGGGTGGGTGACTGCACTCTTTCTGCTGCTAATGCAGGGCCTGTCTGTGTACTCTAGACGCATGGTCTTGAGGTTCTTGATATCCTAAATGTGCTTCCGCATTGACTGGTCATGGGCCAGCCATTTTCAAGTGTCTTTGGGGGTATTGAACTTAGAACAATACAGCACAGAAGCAGGCCCTTTGGCCCACAATGTCAGTACCGAACAGAATTCCACATTAAACTAACCACTTCTGCCTGCAGGTGGTCCATGTCCTTTCATTCCATATCTAAAAGCCTCTTAAAACGCTTCTGTCGTATGTTTCCATCACCACCACCCAAGGCAGCGCATTCCAGGCACCTACTACTGGTGTGTAAAAAAAAAATCCACTTGTGTGCACATCTCCTTTAAACTTTCACCTTATCTCCTTAAAGCTTTGTCTGCTAGTATTTGACATTTCCACCCTGGGAAAAAGATACTGACCATCTACCCTGTCCAGGCCTTTCATAATTGTATAAACCTCTGTCAGGTCTCCCCTCAGCCTCCGGTGCTCCAGAGAAATCAGCTCAAGTTTGTCCAACCTCTCCTTATAGCTCAAAACCTCTAATCCAGGCAGCATCCTGGTGAAACTCTTCTGCACCCTTTCCAAAGCCTCCACACCCTTCCAGTAATGGGATGACCAGAACTGTTCGCAGTACTCCCAAGCGTGACCTTCTTCAATGAGCCTTGGAGCATATTCATGAATCTGTTTCTTAGTTCACGGCAATCTCTTCCTATGATAGACCTTGGAATTGAGTGTCATTTTCACAAGCCTGATGTTGGGCAGGCAGAACTTTCTTGCTTTTTCCCCCCTCAAGCCTTTTAATAAATTTAAATTTCAAAAAAACCCCTGTAGATGCTGGAAGTTAGAAACAAAAGCAGCAAATGCTGGAAACACTCAGCAGGTCAGGCAGCATCTGTGGAGAGAGAAACAGAGTTAAAGTCAGAAAAAGGTTGTTCTAAGAAGGTGGGGAGGGATGGATACGATAAAAAAGGTAACTTTGATAGGTGGAAACCAGGATTGCTTTGGGAATGAGTCATTAATGGGGCAGTTAGAAGGTGACAAAGGAGTGTGATGTGTTGGCAGGTCAGGGTGGGCTAATGGAGAGGGAATAAAACTGAGCCAATACATTTATATATTTCACTGGTATACTTATTCGTATAAATTCCAGAAAATAAAGGCCCATTCTATTTAAACTCTCCTCAAAAAGCAGCCCTTTTGTCCCAGGAAACAATCTATTGAACTTTCATTGCTACATGTCTTAAATAAATCCTTCCTTGAGTAAGATGAAAACTATAAACACTAATCCAGATAAAGGTGTTCTCTAATGGGTGCGCTAAATTATCATGGCAGAGTATCTTTAAGCATGGGTAGGTTATTCTCCTCAGGTGTGTTTTCATACTCCACTGAACAGGAGGGTAAATTGGTGTGTCTGCTTTGGAACAACTACAAGAGCTTACAGTTTCAACATACGAATAGTTTTGGCGTGCTGCCTTTCAAGTAAATATATCCTTCTGGATATATGTGCACCGAGTCAAAATACCTAGGAGAAGACATTACAAATTGGCTGCAAGGTAGTTTTTCTTTGAAGTTGTTAGAGGATATCAATGGTTCAAGTTGTGGTGAGCTTGTGGCACTTATACTGACTTTTCAGTGCTATCCTGTAAGTACTTGCCTGGACTCTCAGCCCCTTAATGTGTATTGATGAAAGATGGTGTTCCGCAGGGATCTGTTCTGGGACCCCTGCTATCTGTGATTTTTATAAATGACTTGAAAGAGGACGTGGAAGGATGGGTTAGTAAGTTTGCTGATGATACAAAGGTTG
Organism: Pristis pectinata; assembly: GCF_009764475.1. Lineage (NCBI taxonomy): Eukaryota > Metazoa > Chordata > Chondrichthyes > Rhinopristiformes > Pristidae > Pristis > Pristis pectinata. Next base: position 8,084,112 of record NC_067420.1, read on the forward strand.
GTGGTGTTGTGGATAGTGTAGAGGGTTGCTGTAGATTACAACAGGGTATTGATAGGATGCAGACCTGGGCTGAGAAGTGGCAGATGGAGTTCAACCCGGAAGTGTGAAGTGATACACTTCGGGAGATCGAATTTGAAAGCAGAATACAAGGTTAATGGTGGGACTCAGCAGTGTGGAGGAACAGAGGGATCTTGGGGTCCACGTCCTTAAGGTTGCCACGCAGTTCAATAGGATTGTTAAGAAGGCGTATGGTGTGTTGGCCTTCATTAGTCAGGGTATTGAGTTCAAGAGCCATGAGGTAATGTTGCAGCTCTATAGAACTCTGGTTAGACCACACTTGGAGTATGGTGTTCAGTTCTGCTTGCCTCATTATAGGAAGGATGTGGAGGCTTTGGAGAGGGTGCAGAGGAGATTTACCAGGATGCTGCCTGGATTGGAGAGCATGTCTAATAAGGATTGGTTGAGTGAGCTAGGGCTTTTCTCTTTGGAGACAGGAGGATGAGAGGTGACTTGATAGAGGTGTACAAGATGATAAGAGGCATAGATCGAGTGGACAGTCAGAGACTTTTTCCCAGGGTGACAATGGCTAACACGAGGGGACATAATTTTAAGGTAATTGGAGGAAGGTATAAGGGGGATGTCAGGGGTAAGTTTTTTACACGGAGAGTGGTGGGTGTGTGAAACGCACTGCTGGCAGTGGTTGTGGGGGCAGGTACATTAGGAACATTTAAGAGACCTTTAGATAGACACATGAATGATGAGGGAAGGGTTAGATATATCTTAGAGCAGGATGAAATGTCGGCACAACATTGTGGGCCGAAGGGCCTGTACCGTGCTGTGGTGTTCTATGTTCTATGCAAAGCACTGCAAGCCGCAGTGGCAAGAGTCAGTGGTGTTTACCTATCACTGGATTACTGCATGCACTAAGTTCAACTATTGAATAGCAGTGGGACAACTTGGTTACCATGCCTGGCTATTGAATGGGTGGAGGAAGGAGATGACGTTAACATCCAAAGCACTGAGCATAGAAAAACAATACTGCTGACGGAGATTGGGCATTTTGACAAGTACCCTCACAGTAATAACATATAAGATGTCTTGCAAAAAGACCTGGTGCAGAAACCAGAAGATTGCTTAAATACTAAGCCCTTAGAAATAACTGAAAGCTATTGTAAATTGGTAAATTGTTTTATTATTGTCTCATGTACTGAGGTACAGTGAAAAACTTGTCTTGCATACCTGTTCATACAGATCAATTCATTACACAGTACATTGAGGTAGTACAAGGTAAAACAATAACAGAATGCCGAATAAAGTGTCACAGCTGCAGAGGAAGTGCAGTGCAGGCAGACAATAAAGTGCAAGATCATAACGAGGTAGATTGTGAGGTCAAGAGTCCAATTTATCATACTAGGGAACTGTTCAATAGTCTTATAACAGTGGGATAGAAGCTGTCCTTGAGCCTGGTGGTATGTGCTTTCAGGCTTTTGTATCTCCTGCCTGATGGGAGAGGGGAGAAGAGAGAATGTCCAGGGTGGGTGGGGTCTTTGACTATGTTGGCTGCTTTACTGAGGCAACGAGAAGTGTAGACAGAGTCCATGGAGGGAAGGCTAGTTTCTATGATGTGCTGAGCTGTGTCCACAACTTGCTGCAGTTTCTTGCGGTCACGGGCAGAGCAGTTACCACACCAAGCTGTGGTGCATCCGGATAGGATACTTTCTGTGATGCATTGATAAAAGTTGAGTGAGAGTCAAAGGGGACATACAAATTTCTTTAGCCTCCTGAGGAAGTAGAGGAGCTGGTGAACTTTCTTGGCCATGGCGTTTGGGACAGGGAGCCAGAATCCAGGTGAGACCATTAGTGAGTACATTAAGGAAATCATCCTTGCATTGTGAATTTGTTGCCTTTTTAGCTTGTGCCTTCAATGGTAGGTTTGTGTGTGGGCTGGTAGGTGTATGAATTCAGTCAAAACCTGATGTTCAGATTTCCGTGTAAAACTGTTGTGTCAATGGAAATGGCATCCAAGAATGCGAGAGAATTTTGTCTACAGTCAGCTGCAGTAATATCAAAGGATATCAAACTGAGTCCAGAATATTGGTGAGACTAGGTCAGTCGGTTGCTATGACTGTAGAGATCATTAGTCTTGCATGTTTGGAATAGCCAAATGTTTTAGTTTCCAAAGGAAAGGTTGCATTTCAACAGCCTGCAGATCTGAGGCTAATGCAAACATCAAAGTCAATTTCAGTGGCAATTCAAAATGACAATAGAAAGGCGAACTTCATAATTTTGAAGTTTATTTAGACAAGGATGAACTGGAATTATATTAGTACCCATGCAGCAAGCAGACAGACTTTCATACGAAGATGTTGATTAACTGCATGGGCATGTGAATTGATATTGCTGCAGATAGTTTGATGATGAATCAGGACACTAAACACCAGCTAGTTTAGCCAGTCACAATTAAAGAAAAACACTGCATTTGGAAAGTCTCTGCTGGTTATGTTTTACAGGTATTAGGGCAAATGCCTGTGCACAATGAAATGTTGACAAAGGTAGCTAGCAGGACCTCGAAGTGTTCTGCTCCTGCACAATGTCACCCTGTGGAGTTATGCCTTCAGCCAAGTTTTCCAGGTCACTATGGAATGGATCATTGCGTGTAACCTTGACAGTATGTTCAATGTCATGGCTAGAAGAAGGAAATCTTTTGTGCGTGTTCAGGAATTTACATGAGAACATTGTTAAGTTGAAGTGAAGTAAATACACCTGATGGCCTGCAACTAGTGAGAGCTGAAGTAGAGGCCATCATAAATGTGACAAAACTTGAAAATATAGCAGAGGTAAGGCTGTTTTGAGGAATGAGGCAGCATGCAATCGTGCTCATGTGTCATAAAGACAAAGAATATGAAATGGATGTAGAGTGAGGAACAACAAAGTGCAAGGAAAGCTTAACAAATGAAGGATTCCTTACCATGTGCAAGTTGAAGCTGGTATGTGACGATGTAGGCTTCACGATAATCTGTGCAATAGATCTCATACTTGCATGAGGATTTATGGCAATTGGTAACAAATCCAGAAGGAAGCACTTTTGAAACCAGGATGTTTTGTATGCTTTCACAATTTGTATTTTCTGGGGACCTAGGGTTTATTGCCCTTGAGAAGATTATAGTGAGCCACTTCCTTTAACTGCTGTAGTCTTTCTGCTTCATGCTTTTGGGAGAGAATGCCAGGACTTAAACCAGCTATGATAAAGGAATGTTCATATATTTCCGAGTCAGGATGGCGAGCAACCTGGAGGAAAGCCTACAGGCAGTGATGTTCTGGTGCACCCGCTACACTTGTCCTCCCAAGTGGGAGAGAGTAGAGATCTGGGAGGTGCTGTTGGAGTAGCCTGGGTGAGTAACTGTGGTGCATTCTGTAGACAGTGCCCACTGTATCCACCGTGTGCTTGTAGTGGAGGGAATAAGAACATAAGAAATAGTAGAATTTGGGACTCGTGCCTTCTGTGCCATTCGATAAGATCTAGTTTAATCTTTTGCCTCAGCACCACTTTCCAGCACTAACCCAATAACCTGTGATTCCCGTAATACTGAAAAAAAATATGGATCTCTTTCATGAATATGCTCAGTGAATTGGCCTCTTGACTAGAGAATCCCAAAGCTGTGAATTGGCCTCTTGACTAGAGAATCCCAAAGTTGTGTAAAATGCAGACGATGAGGACTTCTGAAATCCCAGACAAAACCCAGAAGCACTCAGTGTTGCAATGGGTCTAAGAGCAGACATTAAAAGGACAGACGGTCTTTGACCCGTGTAGAGCTGAGGAAATGAAACTTTCACTGATGTCAGTGAATTTGTTTATTATTGTCACATTTATCAAGATACAGTGAAAAGTTTTGTGTGCCATCCAGGCAGATCCTTTTGTGCATAAGTACAACAAGGTCGTATAAATAACGATAACAGAATGCAGAATATAGTGTTACAGTTACAGAGAAAGTGCAGTGCAGATGGACAAATAAAGTACAAGGGCTATGGCAAGGTAGATTGTGAGATCTTTATCGTATAAGAGGTCTGTTCAAGGGTCTTATAACAGCTGGATAGAAGCTGTCTTTGAGCCTGGTGGTCTGTGGTCTCAAGCTTTTGTATCTTCTGTCTGACGGAAGCCAGAAGAAGAGAGAATGACCAGGGTGGGAGGGGTCTTTGATTATGTTGGCTGCTTTCCCTCAGCAGCAAGAAGTGTAGACACAGTCAATGGAGGGGAGGCTGGTTATCCTGATGGACTGGATTGTGTTGACAACTTTCTGCAATTTCCTGTGGTCTTGGGCAGAGCAGTTGCCAAACTAAGCAATGATGCTTCAATTGAACTTGGTTTCTGCAGATGAATTCCACATTGCCACAACCTCGGAGAATTCACTTCTTGCCCTTCCTTTTAAACTAATCGATGCTGTGTCCCCACTCTTCCTTTAAACACACCCAGGCCTCGTTCCATCACTTTTAATCTCACTGGGGTTTATTTTGTTTCTCATGATCCCTTAAAACTCACTGGGTTTGCTGAAAAAATATTATACTATATAACATCTTTAAAAAAAGTTATTAAAAGCATGTTGGTGTAGTAATAAGAGGAATATCTTGTTGTCTGGAAAATCTGCCAGTCTAGTACACCACATTCCTGAGGGTGCCAGATTATTGGAGGAAGTTGTATTTCACTGTTGAAAATATAAAAAGGGAATAGACAAAAATATCTTTCTCTTTAAAAACAAAGGGAACATTGTCGTAATCCTTAAGCATGAACATGCTGCTGGCTTGTATCTATGTGTGAGCCTATTGGACTAGAGAGTCACATGGTATGCCTGCTTGGTTTTGGCAACATCACAAGCAGTCAGAGAAATAGTTTACGTGTTTCCTTGCCAGTAAACCTGTGCCACTTTTCAAAATATATATAGTGCATTAATACTTCTCTGTAGACATTAAAAACTTTGTTATTGGGAAGGCAGGGATTGACACAACAGTGTGAAAGCCTGAATGATAAGGCAATAACTAAGGGACTTATGAGTGTGAGGTCCTGGTCGGATGACCTAGTTGTCCTGGGAGTGACCAAGTCACTCTTGTGAAAACCTGGTCCAATTTCCTGGCTGTGCATGGGAATGTTGTACCTGCTGCGTTACCTGATCCATCTCTCCAAGTGAGACTCGCACTGGAAAATGCAATGTTGAATTTCTGAATAACGTCTGGTGACCCAGGCAGGGTGCTTGTCACATCCATGATAAATGCGTTTTCAGTTGTGTAACTGAAATAAACTAAACTCCGTTATCTAATTTCAAGGCTGTGCTCTATTGAAAGTCTTATTTAATTACCAATAAAACTTATTAGATTCTGCTTTTCAAACCCTTTGCAATAAAAGCCAGTGCAGCATTTTCTTCCCGTTTGCTGCACCCCTGATTCCTTCAGACCAGAGAACCATGTGGTGTGTCAGCTACATGAGGACTAGGTGTTTGAGGACACATAAATCCCTCCCCAAAAAATTAACATTTACTACTGTCTCTCCTTTTGAATAAAGTTCTACTTCTACAGGTATAAAAATGCAATCAAAGTACAGGGGGAGAAAAATGGAATGCAGAGAAGTAATGTGAAACTTGTGTGGAAACTTGGTTAGACCAGAGCTGAAGTCTTGTTCTGCTTTCCACATTTTAGGGGAACTAGAAAAGGTACAAAATAATTAGCGCAATGATATCAAAACCAAGAGCGTATACTTCTCAGGAAAGACTGAACATGCTGGGGCTTTTCTTCCAGAAAGTAGAAGACTTAAAGCGGTGACCTGATAGAGTCTTTATAACTGTACAATATTTATTCCATTTGTAAATTCCTTCAGCAAACAAAGCAGCTCATGGCTGCATGACCTGGACAATGGTCAGGCATGGGCTGATGCGCACAATGTAATATTCACACCAGGCAAGTGCCAGGCAATGACCATCTCCAACAAGACAGGGTTTAGCACCTACCCTTGACATTCAGTGGCATTACCAATATTGAATCCTTGACATCAACACCCTTGGGAGGCCACCAGTGACCAGAAAAACAACTGCATCAACCATATAAATGCCAGCGTTACAGGAGCAGGTCAGAGACCCGGCATCCAGTGGCAAGTGACCCATTTCCTGACATCCCAAGGCCTTTCCACCGGCTGCCAGTCAGGAATGTGCAGGAATATTCTGCCTAAATGCACAGCTCCAACAGCTCTCAATAAACACCACACCAGCTAGGGTAATCTCATTGCTGCCGTCAGGCAGGAGGTACAGGAGCCTGAAGACCCGCACCTCAAGGTTCAACAACAGCTTCTTCCCCACTGCCGTCAGGTTCCTGAACCCACCTGAAAAACCCTAATTCTACCTCGAACTTTATTTCCCTCAATGTACACTGATGTTGTTACGTTTGTTTTTGTTTATTTTGTTGTGCATGTTATTTATAATTAATGTTAAGTTTACGTAATTTATGTTTGTAATGTACTGTGCTGCTGCTGCAAAAGGTAATTCCCATGGCGTTTTTACCCTGGGTGTGTGTGCCCATTGACAATAAATGAACTTGAACTTAAAAGAGCCAACGATTGGCACCCCATTAACCACCCTGCCCACTCTCTCCCTCCAATCGCAGCACGCAGTGGCTGCAGTGTGTCCATCAACGTACAGACCTCTCCAGCAGCATCCCCCAAACCCGTGATCTCTAACACCAAGGAGGACGAGGGCAGCAGATGCACGGGGAACACCACACGCTGTGGGTTCCCCATGTGGTACACCATCCTGATATGGAAACACACTGCCGATCCTTCTTCATCATTGGGCCTAATCCTGCGTCTCCCTCCTCCGTAACAGCGTGGGAGCGCCTTACCAGAAGGACTGCAGCAGCTCAAGAAGGCAGCTTGCCACCACCTTCTCAAGGGAAGTCAGGGGATGGGCAGTAAATGCTGACCTTGCCAGTGACGCCCACATCCTGAAAAGTGAATATAAAGTACCTAAACAGAGTAGAACTGAAATGAATGTTTTCACATCGTGAGACAGGGACAAGAGACCATAAATATATTATCAGATATCTAAACAAATCAGCTGTGATGTTATAAAATGGCAAAGCTTGCTGCTCCTTCTATTTCTTCTGTTCTTGTATAAAGGTAATCACTGATAAATAAGAAATTTCAGGAGAAACGTCCTGACTAGAAAACAGAAAGTGAACACACTACATTGAGTATAGAAGCATAAATCCACTCAGACTAACGTGAGGGAGAAAGAAAGATGTGTTGGGTCAGGTGAAAAAAAAGATGGACACATGTTTGTATGAAGGATGAACACTGCAGGACACAGTGGTGAAGAATTTATGTGCTATGACTCAATGCAATACAGTTGTAAACCATGCATTTGTAAGCTCAAAAGAGGATTTGGATATATACTTGAAAGGAATAACTTGAACAGCTATGGGTTTGTGATTAGCTTAAAAGCCCATTCAAAAACTGACACAAGGCGTATTTAACAGTCTCCTGCTGACCTGCAAGGTTCTATGCTTTTATTCAGTGATGGTCTTTGTCAGTGGATGAGTTGAAGGGGCTGACTTTAATTAAGAAGCAGGTGCATGAAGGCGGCCTACTCCTAGTCTGAACATTTTGTGTCTGTGTTTTATTTTCAGTTTTGCGTTTATGCTTCCTCCAGCAACTGTGACAGTGAGACCCAGTACTTAAAGGATGGCCGGTGTTGCTTCAAATGTGGTCCTGGTAAGTACCTCGAGCGTGGGTTTTAACCACAGTGAGATTGGAGGGGGAGAAGTGATAGGAGCAAAAATAAGCTTTACTTAAGAACTGATACAAAGAAAGAGAGATTCATATTTGGCACAATGGCGACCTTTTTAAAGTGTAAAATAAAAACAGGAAATGCTCAGTATGTTAGTGGAGAGAATGACAGTTAAACATTTCAGGTCAATGACCTTTCACCAGAACTATGAAAAGTTATAAATTAAACATGTTTAAGCTGCAAATAAGGGTGGGAGTGAAGATAACAAACTGAATGTGAGAATGTAAGAAGCAGAAGTAGGCCATTTGGCCCGTCATGTCTACTCCACCATTCAGTAAGTTCATGGCTGATCATGTACCTTAGCACCACATTCTTGCACCAATGCCATTTCCCTTCATTCCCTAAATATCTAAATATTTATTGATTTCTCTCTTGAATATACTCAACAACTGAGCCTCTGGAGAAGAGATTTCTAAAGTTTCAGTGCGCCTGGGTTAAATTTCTTCTCACTTCAAATTTGGACACCTAGCCCTTTTTTTCTGAGACTCTGATTGCTGGTTTTACTCATCCCAGCAGAGAAAACCAGCTCTGCTTCTAAACCATCAAGCCCCAGAAGAATTTTGTACACTTCAATGAGATCACCTCCTTCCTCTAAACTTCACTCAGCACAGGCCCAGTCTGCTTAATCTCTCCTCAAAGGATCTCCTCCCTCCCTTTCCAGGAACCCATCTTTTGAACCTTTGTTGCACTCCCTGTATCACAGGTGTACCTCTCCCTATCTGGGGAGACCGGACCTGTATGTAATGTTCAGGTGTGGTCTCACTATGACCATGTATAATTGGAGAACTCCAGCAGTGAAGGCTAATGTACCATTTGCCTTTCTAGTTGCTTGCTGTACCTGATCATTAACTTCCAGTGATTTGTGTGCAGGGAGGCCCAGGTCCCCCTGAACACCAATATCTTTTAATCTTTCATCATTTAAAAAACATTCTGCTTTTCTAATTTTTCTGCCGATGCAAATTACCCCGCATGATATTCCACCTGCCTTGTTCTCTCTCCTTCACCTAATCTGTCCATATCCCCCTAGAGCTTCCCTGCCTCCTCCTCACACCCCACTCTACCACCTAGCTCTGGATCATTTACAAACTTGGATATATTACACTTGACCTCCCGTCCCCACACCCCTCCATCCCCCCCACTCCCAACTCCCCAGCTGCCATCCAAATCATTGATATAGGTTGTGACCACCATCCCTGCATTATCCTACTAGTCATAGTTCCCAATCTGAACATATCTCTTTATTCCTGCTCTCTGCTATCCAATGCTGATGTCTGTCATTTCTCTTGATAATGTGTGCTCTAATTTTGTTTAATAACCGCTTGTATGGAACCTTATCAAACACCTTCTGAAAGTCCAAATATACCACATCCATGGATTTGCCCTTATCCATTCTGCTGGTTATAACCTCAAAAATCTCTAACAAATTTATCGGACCTGGGTTTCCTTTCATTAATCTGTGTTGACTCTACACAATCCTATTATTGTTTTCCATTGCCACAGTCTTAATGATAGATCCTAGCGTTGTCCCTGCTACTGATCTCGGGTGATTGGCCTCTGGTTCCCATTTTCTCTCTCCCAGCTTCTTTAAATAATAAGGTTGCCTTTGCTCCCTCTCTATGTCTGTGGTAGGGTGGAGATGAAGAAAGGCTGAATGACAGATGTGGCGGTGGTGCTATCCGAGAGATGGCAGTGGAATCTTGTTTATTAACAGAAAGAAATGATTTTGAACTTTGACTCAATCCCTCATCGTAGGCTTAAAGCAGCGGTGTAGTTAATGCACAATGTGACGATTCATTGAATCGTGCAATGGTACGTCAAAGCAAGAAACCTCTCAACCCGTTGTTATTTTGCTGTCTCAGTTAGAGCTACCCCTTGTTGCCCGTAGTCCTGTGCTTCTTTCCCCTTAAGTGTTTATCCATTCTGTTTTGCCAGTTACTGCTGAACCTGCTTTCACTGGGCAATGCTTTGAAGATCACTACTTGCCACATCCTTTTCATAATCTCCCTCAAGGAGGGCAAATAGAAAGAGAAATGTTGTCTCTGTTTCCCTCTACACCAATGCTGTCTGGCCCGTTGAGTATCTCTAGCATTCTCCATTTTAGTTCAGGCTTCCAGCCTCTGCAATGTTGATTATTGTTAAAATATACTTTTCTTATTTGATAAAGATGTAATTAAGTTGTCTTTCCTCAAAGGCTGATGGATTTGCTTTATGGTTCCAGCATGTTTTATTTCAGGCCACTAACATTGTTTGCTTGGATGATTTATTCGTCGTTTTCCTGTTTAGGATTCTGTGCCTTTAGTGGTAGAAAGGTGCAGAAGATCAGCATTAAGGCCATTCAGTCCTTAAGCCCATTCTGCCGCGCAACTCTGAGTTCAGCTCTTCTGCATCGTGATTCCATTGAATCACTGTGGTTCCACATCCCATCATAATCTTATCTGTCTTGAAGCTTTTGAATTTAAGATAAGGGATAAGATATCTTTATTAGTCGCATGCACATCGAAACACACGGTGAAGTACGTCTTTTTGCGTAGAGTGTTCTGGGGGCAGCCCGCAAGTGTTGCCATGCTTCCGGCGCCAATATAGCATGCCCACAACTTCCTAACCCGTACGTCTTTGGAATGTGGGAGGAAACCGGAGCATCCGGAGGAAACCCATTCAGACACAGGCAGAATGTACAAACTCCTTACAGACTGTGGCCGGAATTGAACCTGGATCACTGGTGCTCTAATAGTGCTACAAATTTGCAAACATGCCTGCAAATTTACTGTCACAAGCGTGGAAATGCCGGGGATTGAACCCGGGACATCATACATGCAAAGCATGCACTGTCCCACTAAGCTAGAAGCTTTCAACTGAACTTGGTTTCTGTCATCTTTTCAGACGAACTCCACGTTGCCACAGTCCGGGACAATTCACTTCTTGTCCTTCACCAGTGTTTCCCTGAATGGCTGCGCGCAAATGTTAAGACTATGTCACTTTGTTCTGCACTTCCCGCCACAGGAGATGGTTCTAGAGTCATAGAGTTGTATAAGCGCAGAAACAGGCCATTTGGCCCACCATGTCCATGCTGACTGTTGTACTTATCTATACTAATCCCATTTACTGTCATTTGGTCTATACCCTTTTATGCCTTGGCTCTCGATCTATGATCTCAAATCCTTTAATCTCATTTTAAACGGCTTGCCAGTGAAACCTAAATCCCAAATATTAACAGAAAGAAATAATTTTAATCTTCGACTCAATGCCCTCATCGTCGACTTAAAGCTGCGGTGTAGTTAATGCACAACGTGACGGAATATTCATTGAATCGTGCAATGATACGTTGAAGCAAGAAGCCTCTCAGCCCGTTGTCATTTTGCTGCCTCAGTTAGAACTACCCCTTGTTGCTCGTAGTCTTCTGTTTATCCATTCTGTTTTGCCAGTTACCGCTGAACCTGCTTTCACCAGGCAATACTCTGAAGATCACTACTTGCCACATCCTTTTCATTAAGTTTCTCTTCCCGAGTTGGGCTGCTGCAGGAAGCGGGCTTTATTTTATCAAAAAAGTTTACAATTTTTTTAAACATCCAACAGGAGGGGCATAGATAGGGCGGAGAGTAAATAACTTGTTTTTCGGTAGCAGGAATGTATAAAACTAGAGGCATTGAGTTCAAGAGTTGGGAAGTTACGCTGCAGCTTTATAAAACTCTAGTTAGGCCACGTCTGGAGATTGGCATTCAGTTCTGATTGCCCCATTATAGGAAGGATGTGGAGGCTTTGGAAAGGGTGCTGCCTGGATTAGAGAGCATATACTATGAGGAGAGGTTGGACAAACTTGAATTGTTTGCTCAGGAGTGGTGGAGGCTGAGGGGAGACCTGACAGAAGATTATGAGGGGCATAGATAGAGTAGACAGCTGGTATCTTTTTTCCAGGGTCAAAATGTCTAATACTAGAGGGCATGCATTTAAGGTGAGAGGGGGTAAGATCAAAGGATTCACAGGGCAAGTTTTTTTTACATAGAGAGTGGTGCGTGCCTGGAATGCACTGCCAGGGGTGGTAGTGGACTCAAATACGATAGAGGTGTTTAAGAGGCTTGTAGATCAGCACATAAATATGCAGAGAATGGAGGGATATGGACTTGTGCAGGCAGAAGGGATTAGTTTATTTTGGCTTTTAATATCTAGTTTAATTAGTTTTGCTCAACATTGTGGGCTGAAGGGCCTGTTCCTGTGCTGTACTGTTCTATGTTCTAGAAGACATAGGTTTAGAGTCAGGAGATTTAAAAGGTATTGAGGAAGAATATTTTTCACCCAGATGGTGGTTGGAATCTGCAACACACTGCCTGAAGGGGTGGTGGAGGCAGAGACTCTCACAACATTTAAGAAACATCTGGATGAGCACTTGAATCACCAAGGCATAGACTGCTTCAGACCAAGTGGCTGGTAAATGGGATTGGTAGAGATAGGTACATGATGGTGTCATGGACATGGTGGGCCGAATGGCCTGTTTCTCTGCTGGACGGCTCTAAGATGTACTATTCCCCCTATTGCTTGGAATGTTGCTACCTTCTCCACTCTCTCCACCAACGCTGGCTCCATTCCAGTGGGTTTGTTTTATGTGCTGTACAAGGTCTGGATTTCCTTAAAGTACGGTGGCTAGAATTAAATACAGTACCCTAACTGAAGCCTCAAGTATATCTTATTATGATTTACCATAACTTCCTTGCTTTTCACTGCTCAGACTTCTGAACCATCTCCGTATATCATGATGAGACCTGCATCTCAGCCTGTGTATGTTACCGGTCATCTATTCCTTCGTTCCCTCTTAAGTTTCTCCCATTTAGTACATGTTGTGTCTCCTCATTCTCTGACCCAAATGTATCACTGCACAATAGGAGTGAAGTGTAAATGACCTGTGCTGGTTGCACTTCCCAGATTTATGCTTCTTCCTCATGCACTGTACACTTTTGAGGACGAGGCCAGTGTTGGTGTGAGGTAGGGAACACTTTGTATTTGAGGAAGTGGGTGGTTGGAATTGAAAACCAAACCCAGTGAGTTGATATACGGAACCGGAGTTGAGCTAATCTCAAACCAGTTACTGTGCTGACAGTCGGTGCTGCTGCCAGTCAATGGTCAACACCAGATGTCAAGCGTAAGGCCCTATCTAAATGGCAACGTAGTGGAAATTGTGGGGCTGTTCAAAGCTCTGCTGCAGTGGGCCAGATGGTTAAACCTGAATTTGCTCCTGCTCCTGTGGTCACAGGCCTCTTTCTTGGCCATTTCAGGGGACTTCATTCTCCCTCTTGACAGCTTCTGGGATCTTCAGTCTCCCCCTAGGCTGCTCTTGGAGTCTCCAACCTCCTTCTTGTCACCTGCCAATGCTTTAAGAGCTTCTATAGTTGTGTAAAAAGGGAAAAAAACAGTGAGGCCAAATGAGGGTCCTTTACAGACAGAGATGGGATAATTTACAATGGGGAATGTGGAAACAGCTGAGGGCTTTGATAACGTCTATCAGACTTGCCTTTTTCTGTAGCAGACCCATGACCAAGCCAATCTTGTCCTTGGAACAATGAGCATGAAGAGATGTGTACGAGGATAAAATGTGATTGTTACTGCATTAAAACTCTGCACAGTGTGATCTGAATGAATGAATCATTTAATTAGAATTGTACAATCAATAATTTTGAATCCATTTTGTGAGTTGCAACTATTTCCTGCTCACTTATTGTAGTTACTGTACATGAGGTGTGGTAAAATGGCAAAAGCAGTTACATTTATCAATGCTTTAGGTCAAACCAGGCAGTATTCCAACAAAACACATGCTGATGGGGAAAAGTTGCTTTGTACAGTCTGCAGTGAGATGTTAGCCCACAGTCATACAGTGTGTCCATGGACATACAAAAATCAGATTACTGTCAAAATATAAATCGCAAAGTTGAATCCAATATGATATCAAAAGCAAACATGCATACATGTTTCATCTCAGTTTTGGGAATTGTGTTGCTTAAAAACACGGTACCTTTTGAACTTGTGGAAGTTTTGTGAAGCACAGATATATTCCTGGTTAGCACAGTGGATTCAGAAACAGATTCCCATTGTAGGAGTTCTTCTATCTGCTAGTATACTTCATCTGGATTATTTATCTAGGGTGTTTGATGTATTCAGAAAGGAATTGACAATGATGTTCTTGAACTTTGTGAATTATTCATTGATGTCACAAGCTGTCATCAGAATGCCTGATTATATTTTGGAATACGATTTGACAAGGTGCCCAGATACTGACAAGCACTGGCACATACTGCACAGGAGAATCCAATAAAGTTCCAAAGGACTGCCTTTGTTATGCACTTCTCCGTGCAGTGAATACAATCTGCATGTTGTAAGTCTGTTGTAAGCATTCGATGATGCATTTATTTCTCTCAAGCTTGCAAGTTCACTGCTTCAGTGGAAAGGAATGTTCAGACCCTGCTCAGCTTGTAAACTGTGTTTCAGCACTTCCTTTGCAGAGAAGCGACAGATTGATCCTAATAACGTGGCTCTGTGTCCACAGTCACAAGCGGCCAGATGGATTTATGAGGCAATTATTCAACATGTTGAGCTTCCCAGTGACTGTGTGAGTCCACTGAGTGGAAACCCAATTTCTTCAACCAAAGCCTCACCTAAGATTCAAATGATATACACACTATAATATGATCCAAACCTGCCAATTAATAGACTGTCACTTAATGGTCATGATCCTCTGGGATCCTTCATCTGTGGTCCTTTGTCACAGTGGTCTTGCAAGCTTCAGAGTATTCCTCAGCATGTAGTCCTGGACCAAGGTTTGCCAGTTGTAACATTTGGTTCTGGGCAACACCTTGGTCTGGAGGCAGACCAGAGGCACCTTTCACTGACTCGATGGCCTTTGAGCCTCAGTTGGTACTTGTCTCGGTGTGTTCCCTCAGGAACAGCCCTCCCCACATGCGGTCTTGTGTTAATGCAGCTATTTGGGGCAAAGCGTGGCAAGCACCCTTGCATCTGTTCACAGAATTTTTGGGCAAATGTGAACTTCAGAACCTCCAGTGCAGCCATCACAAGGGTTCTGGTTCCTTCTGGTCAAGGACAGAGACGTACAGAATGTGTGTGTAGGCTGTGGCTCACAGACTGTACCTCAGGCTAATGGACTTATGACCCTATTACCTTGCTGGCATTGAATCAGGATAGTTGCACACTAGCTCAGTTAAATAAAACCCTGTGATTCATTCTCGATATTACATGTTACAAATAATACATTTATACTTGTCTATTTAAACCCAAACTGTCTATACCCCATGACCAGCCATATGAACTAGTCTTCAAAGTGTGCAGGTGATCAGTCCTATCCACTCTTCCCTTGCTGGTTCCAACCCCATTCCCTAAAGAAAGAAGCTTTATGCCCTAGTAAGGTAAGGTGTTTTTATTAGTCAGGTGTACATTGAAACACACAGTGAAATGCATCTTTTTGCGTAGAGTGTTCTGGGGGCAGCCCGCATGTGTCGCCACACTTCTGGCACCAACATAGCATGTCCACAACTTCCTAACCCGTACATAGAACCATAGAACAATACAGCACAATACAGGCCCTTCAAACCACACCTAAGTCTATCTAACCCCTTCCTCCCACATATCCCTCTAACTTAAATTCCTCTATATGCTTATCTAACAATCTCTTGAACTTGTCCAATGTATCAGCCTCCACCACCACCCCAGGCAGTGCATTCCATACACCAACCACTCTCTGGGTGAAAAACCTCCCTCTGACATCACCCTTGAACTTCCCACCCAATACCTTAAAGCCATGCCCTCTTGTTTTGAGCATTGGTGCCCTGGGAAAGAGGTGCTGGCTGTCCACTCTATCTGTTCCTCTCAATATCTTGCATACCTCTATCATGTCTCCCCTCATCCTCCTCCTCTCCAGTGAGTAAAGCCCCAGCTCCCTTAGTCTCTCCTCATAATCCATACTCTCTAATCCAGGCAACATCCTGGTAAATCTCCTCTGCACCCTTTCCAACGCCTCTACATCCTTCCTATAATGAGGCGACCAGAACTGGACACAGTACCCTAGGTGTGGTCTAACTGGAGTTTTGTAAAGCTGCATCATCGCTTCGCGGCTCTTAAACTTGATCCCCTGACTTATGAAAGCTAACATCCCATAAGCTTTCTTAACTACCCTATCCACCTGCGAGGCAACTTTCAGTGACCTGTGGATATGAACCCCCAGATCCCTCTGCTCTTCTCCACTACCCAGAATCCTGCCATTAACCTTGTACTCTGCCTTGGAGTTAGTCCTTCCAAAGTGTACTACCTCACACTTCTCTGGATTGAACTCCATCTGCCACTTCTCAGCCCAGCTCTGCATCCTATCAATATCCCTCTGCAAGCTTCAACAGCCCTCCACACTATCCACAACACCACCAATCTTTGTGTCATCTGCAAACTTGCTAACCCAGCCTTCCACCCCCTCATCTAAGTCGTTAATAAATATCACAAAAAGTAGAGGTCCCAGAACTGATCCCTGCGGGACACCACTAGTCACAGCCCTCCAATCTGAATGCACTCCCTCCACCACAACCCTCTGCTTTCTACAGACAAGCTAATTTTGAATCCACACGGCCAAGCTTCCCCGGATCCCTTGGCCTCTGACCTTCTGAAGAAGCCTACCATATGGAACCTTGTCAAATGCCTTACTAAAATCCATGTAGACCACATTGACTGCACTACCCTCATCAATCTTCCTGGTCACCTCCTCAAAGAACCCTATCAGGCTTGTGAGGCAAGATCTTCCCTTCACAAAGCCATGCTGGCTGTCCTAATCAGTCCATGTTTCTCCAAATGCTCATAGATCCTATCTCTTAGAATCCTTTCCAACAGCTTACCCACCACAGATGTAAGGCTCACCGGTCTGTAATTCCCTGGACTATCCCTAGTACCTTTTTTGAATAATGGGACAACATTCGCCACCCTCCAATCCTCTGGTACTATTCCCATGGACAACGAGGACTCAAAGATCCTAACCGGGTAACTGCCCCTTTCTTATTCCTAACTTCCACCCATATTGACTCTAGAGAGGATCCTTCTACATTATCTACCCTTTCTGCAGCTGTAACTGTGTCCCTGACCAGTATCGCCACCCCTCCTCCTCTTCTCCCCCACCCCCCCATCCCTTTTAAAACACTGAAAACCAGGGATATTCAATATCCATTCCTGCCCCGATGTTAGCCATGTCTCTGTAATAGCCATAATATCATAGTCCCATGTACTAATCCAAGCTCTCAGTTCATCTCCCTTATTCCTAATGCTTCTCGCATTCAAGTAAATGCACTTTAGCACATCCACCTTACTACTTTTAGAACATAGAACAATTACAGCACAATTCAGGCCCTTCAGCCCACAAAGCTGTGCTGAACATGTCCCTACCCTAGAAATTACTAGGCTTACCCATAGCCCTTTATTTTACTCAGCTCCATATACCGATCTAACAGTCTCTTGAAAGACCCTATCGTATCAGCCTCCACCACCGTTTCTGGCAGCCCACTCCACGCACTCACCAGTCTCTGAGTGAAAAACTTACCCCTGACATCTCCTCTATATCTACTCCCCAGCACCTTAAGCCTATGTCCTCTTGTGGCCCCCAATTCAGCCCTGGGGAAAAGCCTCTGACTATCTACCCTATCAATACCTCTCATCATCTTATACACCTCTATCAGGTCCCCCCTCATCCTCCGTCTCTCCAAAGAGAAAAGGCCGAGTTCCCGCAACCTGCTTTCACAAGGCATGCTCCGCATCCCAGGCAGCATCCTTGTAAATCTCCTCTGCACCCTCTCTATGGCTTCCACATCTTTCCTGTAGTGAGGCGACCAGAACTGAGCACAGTACTCCAAGTGGGGTCTGACCAGGGACCTATATAGCTGCAACAATACCTCACGGCTCCTAAATTCAATTCTCCGATTGATGAAGGACAATACACCATATGCCTTCTTAACCACAGAGTCAACCTGCGCAGCCGCTTTGAGTGTCCTATGGACTCAGACCCCAAGATCCCTCTGATCCTCCACACTGCCAAGAGTCCTACCATTAATACTATATTCTGCCAACATATTTGACCTATCAAAGTGGAGCACTTCACACTTATCTGGTTTGAACTGCATCTGCTACTTCTCAGCCCAACTCTGCATCCTATCTATATCCCTCTGTAACCTCTGACAGCCCTCCAAACTATGCACAACACTCCCAACCTTTGTGTCTTCCACAAACTTACTAACCCACCCCTCACTTCCTCATCCAGATTATTTATAAAAATCACAAATAGTAAGGGTCCCAGCACACCACTGGTCACCAACCTCCACTCAGAATACTTTTGTAGCCTGTACTCTGCTTCTCCTTCCTCAAAGCCTCTCTACCTGTCAGATCTGCCTTTTCCCCATCCCCTTCTTCCTCTGACCTACTCCTCCGGTTCCCTTCCCCCTCGCAATCTGGTTTAAACCCTCCTGAACCACCCTAGCAGACCTGGAATGTGGGAGGAAGCCCACGCAGACACGGAGAACGTACAAACTCCTTACAGACAGTGGCCGGAATTGAACCTGGGTCGCCGGCGCTGTAATAGCGTTACGCTAACCGCTACACTACCGTGCCTACCTACTGGCCTCATCCAATCACATACTGTATACCTCTGCATGGCAACACATAACACTTTGTTTTAACCTGTCAGTGAGGGTGGGGTCATACACCCTCGTGAGTTGAAGATGGCTGTGTGAAGTTATTCTGGCATTTGTTGGTTTAGCTGAGAATCTCTATAATTGGCCACCCATGTCCTCTTTGTAGGCATGGATGAGTAAAACAAGCTCCCAGCAGCAGGGAGCAAAACAGCAACCGACAATTGTAAATCTAGTTCAAAAAACGTTGACCGTCCCTCCGCCTCTACAGATGCTGCTCAACCCGCTGAGTTCCTCCTGTAGTTTATATTTTAATCCAGATCCCAGCATCTGCTGTCACTTGTACCTCCATTTCAGAGAACAGACCGTTTGGCCTGTGTAACTCTCGCAAATCTGATAGTGAAGCCCCAAGACTTGTTTCTGGGAGAGAAAGTGTCTTTATATAAATACAAGCCTTTGGCCACATGTCTAACATGCAGAAACCATTCTGGGAACTCGGTCAGTTCACAGACCCTGCAGCGGCACGTTCGAGTGGACCCAAAGATTTTGGGGTTGTGGCTGATTACAAAATGCGCTGTGTCACAGCTGGTCAGTGCTGAGGTCTCCATTTACAGCAGCTTTCAACCAAAGTGTGATGCATTTCTCAATACAGTTGTGGCTAAGGGAGAGTGAGGGGGAGAGAGAGGGAGGGTGAGAGAGAGAGAGAGAGAGCGATTGCTCTCACCTCCTAACGTAGAGTTATAGAGTCACAGTGTTGTACAGCTCAGAAACAGGCCCTTTGGCCCAACTCATCCATACCGACCAAGGTGCCTAACTGAGGTAGTCCCATTTGCCTGCATTTGGCCCACATCCCTCTAAAGCTTTCATATTTGTTCAAATGTCTTTTAAACATTGTAATTGTACCTGCCTCTACCGCTTTCTCTGGTAGCTCGTTACACATACCCACCACCCTCTGTGAGGAAAAAGTTGCCCCTCAGGTTCCTTTTAAATCTTTCCCCTCTCACCTTAAGCCTATGCCTTCTAGTTTTGAACTCTCCTACCCTGGGGAAGAGACTGTGGCTATTCATCTTATCTATGCCTCTCATGATATTATACATCTCCAGAAGGTCACCCCTCAGCCTCCTATGCTCCAGGGGAAAAAGTTCCTGCCTATCTAGTCTCTGCTTGTAACTCAAACCCTCCAGTCCCAGTAGCATCCTTGTAAATTGTTCCCGCACAGTGTGCTGCTAGGTTAACTGGCTACTTACCCCTACATTAGGTGAGAGGCAGTAGAATCAAAGGGAAGTTGATAGGCACGTGGGGGAGAGAGAGAGTAAGTTGCAGGGGTACAGGAAAGGGAGCCTCCAGCCGGTTTCAGACTGTGGGTTAGCTCGCTTCTGTCTCCCCTGCCTGCACATTGGGGTGGTGGGGTTGTGGTCTGAAGCTGGGACCTCTCACCCTGCTGCTGGACGTGGGGTGTGGTGTACATGGTTCCTGGACTGAGGGCTTGGATGTGAATGCCAGGTGTGGCTGGTGTATGGTGGTGGGGGGGGGGGGGGGGAGGGAGGTCACCATTTAATGGAGCCACCAACCTTCTTTGTGGCCCCATTAAATGGTTTAAAGTACACAGTTTAATGGCAGGATCCTTTACAGTACTGACGTACAGAGGGATCTTTGGGTCCAAGTCCATAGTCCCTGAAAGTGGGAACACAAGTAGATAGATCAGTAAAGAAGGCGTATGGCATACTTGCCTTCATTGCCAGGGGCATAGAGGTTAAGAGTCAGGAACTCATGTTGTCATTGTATAAAACTTAGGGCAGGCACGGTAGTGTAGCGGTTAGCGTAACGCTATTACAGTGCCAGTGACCCGGGTTCAATTCCAGCCGCTCTCTGTAAGGAGTTTGTACGTTCTCCCCGTGTCTGCGTGGGTTTCCTCCAGGTGCTCGGGTTTCCCCCCACGTTCCAAAGACGTACAGGTTAGGAAGTTGTGGGCATGCTCTGTTGGCGCCGGAAACGTGGTGACACTTGTGGGCTGCCCCCAGAACACTCTATGCAAAAGATGCATTTCACTGTGTGTTTTGATGTACATGTGACTATAAAGATATCTTATCTGGTTAGGCTGTGCTTGGAGTATTGTACACAGCTCTGGTCAACCCATTACAGGAAGGATGTGGAGGCTTTGGAGAGGGTTCAAAAGAGGTTTACCAGGATGCTGCCTGGATTAGAGGGTATTAGCTACAAATTTGGATTGTTTTCTCTAGAATGTCGGAAGCTGAGGGGAGACCTGATAGAAATTTATAAAATGATGAGAGGCATAGATAGGGTAGACAGTCAGAATCTTTTTCCCAGGATAGAAATGTCGAATAATAGATGGCACGCATTTATGGTGAGAGGAGGAAAGCTTAAAGGGGATATATGGGTCAATACTCTTCACACAGATCAATTCATTACACATTGACGTAGTACAAGGTAAAACAATAACAGAATGCAGAATAGAGTGTAACAGCTACAGAGAAAGTGTAGTGCAGGCAGACAATAAGATGCAAGGCCATAATGAGGTAGATTGTGAGGTCAAGAGTCCACCTTATCATAACTGGGAACCATTCAATAGTCTTAAAACAGCAGAATATAAGCTGTCCTTGAGCCTGGTGGTACATGCTTTCAGGCTTTTGTATCTTTGCCCGGTGGGAGAGGGGAGAAGAGAAAATGTCTGGGGTGGGTGGGGTCTTTGATTATGTTGGTTGCTTTACTGAGGCAGCGAGAAGTGTAGACAGAGTCCACGGAGGGGAGGCTGGTTTCCGTGATGTGCTGAGCTGTGTCCACAACCCTCTACAGTTTCTTGCAGTCTTGGGCAGAGCAGTTGCCAGATGCAAGCTTTGATGCATCCGGATAGGATGCTTTCTATGGTGCATCGATAAAAATTGGTGAGGCTCAAAGGGGACCTGCCAAATTTCTTTAGCCTCTCGAGGATGTAGAGGCACTGGTGAGCTTTCTTAGCTGTGGTGTCTATGTGGTTGGACCAGGACAGGCTATTGGTGATGCTCTCTCCTAGGAACTTGAAGCTGTGTGAGCTCAATGACTGGGTAGAGAGTTCAAGAGATTCACCACTTGAAGAAAATTCTCCTCCACTCTGTCTTAAACAGCACCCCTTCCTTATTGAAATTGTGCCCGTTGATCCTGGAATCCTCTGCCAGGAGAAACTTTCTCCTGGCATCCAGCTTGTCAAGCCTTTTGGGGGGAATCTCCCCCCATTCTTTTAAGGTATCTTTATTAGTCACGTGTACATCGAAACACACCGTGAAATGCATCTTTTGCATAGAGTGTTCTGGGGGCAGCCCGCAAGTGTCGCCACGCTTCCGGTGCCAACACAGCATGCCCACAACTTCCTAACCCGTGCACCTTATTTGGAATGTGGGACAAAACCGGAGCACCCGGAGGAAACCCACGCAGTCACGGGGAGTATGTACAAACTCCTTACAGACAGCGGCCGGAATTGAACCCGGGTCACTGGCGCTGTAAAGCGTCACACTAACCGCTACACTACCGTGCCAGAATACAGCCCTAGTCTACTCAATCTCTCCCTAAATGGCAAACCTGCCTTGGGACCACATTACCTCTATAGCAAATATATTTTTCTTTCAATTAAGAAGGCCAAAACAGTACGTGTTTCTCCACGTATGATCTCAGGAAGGCCCTATAAAATTGCAGTAGAGCTTCTTTAATTATCTACTCAAATCCTCCCGCAATAAAGGTCAACATGCCACTTGTCTTCCTGATCACTTGCTGCATCTGCATGTAGGCATTGTGTACAACTGAGTGTTGTGCACTGTGATGTTCTGGTCATGCTGGAAGAGCAGTGTTTTCAGGAATGAGCTTGAGGAAGTGTAAGTGTGTGAGGGTGTGGTAGTGTGCTCAGCGTATCCCCCGCTGCTAGTGATTGATGATGCATTCAACTGCCTGTGAGGCTGGTTGTCTGGATCTGGCATTTGGAGCCGTACTTACTGATCTTAACTGCTTATGTGGAGTCATTGAACTTTGCACAGCATTGCATCAAGGTTCCCAGGGTCTCCCCCCACTACATGTGTCTGGGGAGTGTCCCAGCCCTCTGAGGATAAAGGACGCCCACTAGCGAGGCTTTAGAGAGCTCAAAGTCTCTCGGGTCGGGACAGAATTTCAGGCAGTCCCAGTGCATCTCCCCTTTAACAGGTGAAGGCTGGTTTTAAATTGTGCTGGCTGGCCTTAGACTGGGCTCCCTTCTGGTGAATGTAACCAGTCAACAACACGGTATGCACAGGCTGCACACAGCTATCATTGAATAAGTAGGTAACATGAGATGGTTATGTTGTCTGCCCTGCAGTTCACGGGTGTGGGTTAATTGAAATTCCCACGCTTGTTTTTGTGAGATATTAAATTTAATGCTCCTTTGATTCCTACAGTAGTATAACCCTTCCTGCACTGTTGTAAGGTTATGAGGCTTCTATCTTCTGATGTAATGTGGGAGAACTAAAATGGGTTCAATTTTTTTCCAGGTTCGTACATGAAGAAGGAATGCAATAAAACAGAATACCCCGCTTGTCAGCCTTGTGAAAATGGCTTTTACCAGCGGGAGTGGAACAGGGATGCTCACTGCAAAAAACACTCACCTTGTGATTCTGGCAAGTGTCTTTTACTTTTATTAATCAAGTTGTGTTTAATAATTTCCCACCCCTGTCATTGTGGTGTTTGTCTCTTTAGTGTTTGCTTGGGCTTTGTTATCCACCTAGTCTGATATGGCTGACTTGCCCTAATCTCTCTTTTGTCCCCCATCTTGCACGTGGTGTGCTGAGGCTCAGTTGATAGCTCCGATGACTTTGAGTTTTGACAGCTGTGGGATCAAGAGTTTCTTCAAAGACCTTAGCTCGTAATCCAAGCCGTCACTCTGTTGCAATGCGGAGAAGGTGTTGGTGGGGCAGCCTTAGGTTAGATGGAGAGGAGGTGTTAAAGGCAGTCTCCTTTTTCCCTTTCAAATGGCAGGAAAACATCTCAACAGAGGGAAGAAGGTCAGAGGAGTATCCCAGCATCCTGACAAATATTCACTCCTCAGTCAACATTGCTGATGCAATATATATGGCCATTGTCAATTTGATGTATTGAGAGATGGCCATGAGAAACCTGGTTGCTGTGTTGTCTACCTTAAAGCATTGTCTACTTGTCCTAAGCACTTCCCACAGGTGTACTGGCTCCCTATGCAGCAGTAGTGACCGCTCTTTAGAAGTACTTTATTAACTGTAAAGCAAATGGGTATCTCCTGAGATGATCATGGAGTCCTACAGCATGGAAACAGGCCCTTCGGCACACCTCGTCTGTTCCAATCATCAAATACCCATCTATCCTAATCCCATTTACCAGCACTTGGTCCATAGCATGCTCTGCCCTGGCAATCCAAGTGCTTCTTGTGAAAGGTGCTAAATGAAAGTGCTTTTTTAAACACCTTTTCAAAATCTTTTCAGTATAGTCTTTGGCCACTTATTTCACCTTCAGGGACTTGATGCAAGTAAGTCTCCATGCTAAAGTTTTAACAATTAGTTCTGTCTAATTGTTTTGATTCCTATATAAATGCCTTTGATATATCACAGAGCAAAACACTGGAAGTTTAATGGTGAAGAAAGGACAGTGTTACTTCACTAATCTGTAATGTCTGATGAAACAAAACAAATAAAAAATGAAAGTGTTGATTTATGCTAGGATTCCTTGATTCCAACCCTGCTTACCCCTTACCAAGTGACCAGCTCTGGTGTGCAAATTAACCCTTAGCCTCATTGGAAGTGGAGTGGGTTGGAGCTGTGAGCTCTTGCACTACCCTCCATTTCTGGTGTGAGTCAGTAAGAACTTTAGGGAGGGTCTATTTACTTTGGACTGGAAGTCAATGTGAATACTGGGAATGGGAAGGTCAATATTAATTTTGGCCCAGACTATCATTAGTTCATGGGACAACACTGGAATCCATTGTTAAGGCTGTGGTAACAGAAAATACGATGAGGCAGAACCAACATGAAAGAGAGATGAAATTTATCAAACCTATTGGAATTCTTTGAAGAGGTTGATAAAAGGAAGCCAGGAAATATTTAGATTTCTACAAGATGTTTGATAAGGTCCCACTTAAAAAAAGTTGTTGCACAAGATAAGAGCTCATGGTTTTGAGGGTAATAGTTTAGTATGGATAGACGATTGATTACAGACAGGAAAAAAAAGAGCAGGGATAAACTGGTCACTTTTCAGGTTGTCAAGCTGTAACGAGACAGGTGCCTCTGGGATGAATGCTGGGGCCTCAACAGCTTACAGTCTATAACAATGAAAAGGTAAAGGGACTGAGTGTAGTGTATCCAATTTTGGTGACAATGAAGTGATAAATGGGGAAGGAACTTGTAGGGAGGTGGTGAAGGGAAGGCTGATCAAAGAGTACCCTGTTGGTGCTTTCTCCTCTAATTCCTTGATCTCTTCGGCCATAACTCCATCTTAAATATATTCATGTATTTAATAATTTGACCTCAGTTGTTTTCTGTGGTGGAGAATTCCACAGGTTCTGTGGGTGAAGAAATTTCTCCTCATCTCAGTCCTAATTAGGTTACCCCATATCAATCGGGTGTGACCCCTGATTCTGGTCTTCCCATCATCGGTAGGCACAAGTGGTGCAGTTGGTAGAGCTGCTGCCTACCACCTCCAGCGACCTGGGTTCAATCCTGACCTCAGATGCTCTCTGTGTGGAGTTTGCACGTCCTCCCTGTGACTGCATGGGTTTCCCCTGGGTGTTCCAGCTTCCTCCCACATCTCAAAGATGTACGGGTTGGTTGGTTAATTGGCCACTGTAAAATTGGCCTTTGTGTTCAGATGGAATTAGTGTAGGATTAATGTCAATGGGGGCTTGATGGTCAACACAGACTTGGTGGGCCAAAGGACTTATTTCCACTCTGGATGATTCTGTGACTCTATCAGGAATATCCTTCCTGCATCTCGTCTGTCCACTTTCAATAATGTCCTCTCATTCTTCTAAAATCTACTGAATATAGGCCCAATTGTCTCAATTTCCCTTCATCCTGTCATCCTGAGATCAAAGTCAAAGTCGAGTTTATTGTCATATGCATATACATTTATGCACAGGTGCAATGAAAAACTTACTTGCAGGAGCATCACGGCACATAGCATCAGATAAGCAGCATTCACAAGAAAAGCATAAATTATACACAATTTATACAAGAAAGAACACAAATGGAACAAAAAAAGTCCATTTTAGTGCAAAGTGGTCATAGTGTTGCTAAACTGTAGTGATTAGGGTTGTGTTGGTTGCTTCAAGAACTGGATGGTTGAAGGGAAGTAGCTGTTCCTGAACCTGGTGGTGTGGGACTTCAGGCTTCTGTACCTTCTGCCCGATGGGTAGCTGCGAGAAGATGGCATGGCCCGGATGGTGGGGATCTTTGATGATGGATGTTGCCTTCTTAAGGCAGCGCCACCTGTAGGTACTACCGATGGTGGGGAGGGATGTGCCCATGATGTATTGGGCAGAGTCCACTTCTCTCTGCAGCTTCTTACGTTCCTGCGCATTCAGATTGCCGTCCAGACCACGGTACAGCCAGTCAGGGTACTTTTTGGGATCAGCCTTGTGAATCTTTACTGCACTCCCTCCATAGCAAGAGCATCAGTTAAACAGAGCAAAACTGCACACAGTACTCAAGGGGTGATCTCACAAAGGAGTGGTCTCAGAAAGGCCGTGTACAATTGCAGTGAGACATCTCTGCTCCTTGGTTCAAATGCTCTCCCTTGCATAGATCATTTGCCTTGTTAATTGCCTGCTGCACATGCATGCTCACTTTCAACGACTGTTGTGACACCCAGGTCTCGTTGTACCTCCCCATTTCTTAATCTATAATCTCTGATAATTTGCCTTCCTGTTATTGCCACAGAACAGATAACCGCACATTTACCCACATTGCACTGCATCTGCCATATATCTGTCCACTCCCTCATCCTGTCCAAATCACCTTGGAGCTTCTCTGCATCCTCCTCACAGTCCACACTCCACCCAGCTTTGTGTCATCCCACACTTGGAGTTGTTGTATTTCAATTCTGTCATCTAAATCGTTATTATATATTGTGAATAACCTTCCTGTTTTACTTCTGTCTTAGCTGGGAATGTGGGATGGCTTATTGTAAATGGGTGGTTGATGACCACCATGAACTCGATGGGCTGAAGGGCCTGTTTCTGTGCTGTATCTCCTCATGACTCCAAGACTCTAACAATCCATGTGCTCCTTAAATGTTTGCCATTGCTGATTAACAAATAACCCCATAAGTGAGGTTTTCCCAACTATCTTGGCTATCTTTCACCTCCTACCATCGTAGTTTGCTTTATTCAGATGTAGCAGCCAAGCCTCAGAATGCACGACCTCAGTCTCCACCTTATTAATGAATTCTATCATTTTGTGGTCACAACTCCCCAATGGGGTCTTGCTCAAGAGTGCAAATGAGTCGTTTCTCATAACACAATACCCAGTCTAGGATAACCCACTTCCTGTTTGGTGCCTTGATGAAATGGTCCAGAAAGTCACCCAGGAAATCCTCCTGACTGCACGTCTCTAATTTCTTGTTTAATGCAACGTTACCACTACTGTTTGGGGCTCTTTCTACAGTCCCCATGAGCGTTTCCTGCCCCTTTGTATTTTTTAGCTGTGTCCACACAGGGTCCCTGTCATCCAAGCTGATATCCTTTGTCTCTAACCAATGCCTTTTCCTTTTTGCCTGTCCTTCCCAAGCATTGAATACCTCTGGATGTTCGGTTCCCATCCCTGGACCCTCTGCAGCCAAGCCTCTGTAATAATCTAATACCCGAGCACATACGTTTGCGTAATTAATTCATCCACGTTATTGCGAATGCTCTGTGCGTTAAGACACACTAGAGTCCACGACTCTACAGGGCTTTGGTGAGAGCACACCTGGAGTAATGCCTGTAGTTTTGGTCTCCTTATCTAAGGAAGGGTTGGATGCAGTGCAGAGAAAGTTCATTGGATTGATTCCTGCGATGAAGTGGGGTTGGTAAATTGGTTTATTATTGTCACATGTACCAAGGTACAGTGAAAAACTGTGTTTTGCAGGTAATCCACGCAGATTATTTCATCACATCGGTACACCGAGCTAGTACAAGCTAAAAGCAATAACAGAATGCAGAATATAGTGTTACAGTTACAGAGAAAGTGCAGTGCAGGTAGACAATAAGGTGCAAGGCCATAACGAGGTAGATTGTGAGGTCAAGAGGCTATTTTATTGTACAAGAGGACCATTCAATAGTCATAACAGTGGGATAGAAGCTGTCCTTGAGCTTGGTGGTACGTACTTTCAGGCTTTTGTATCTTCTGCCCAATAGGAGGGGGGAGAAGAGAGAATGGTGGGGTCCTATGAGGAAGGATTAAGTACAATGGAATAAAGACATAAAAGACTAGAAACTCTCAGCAGGTCAGGCAGCATTTGTAGAAAAAGAAACAGTTCAACAGAAGGTTACATGTGAAGGGGTTTGTGGTTGAGAATTGGTTGGCAGGCAAGAAACAGAGGAGGAATAAACAGGTATTTTTCTGAGTGACAGACAGTGACTAGTGGATGTTACAGGGACCCAGTTATTCATAATATTTATCAATACTTTGGATGAAGGAACCAAAAGCACTGTTCCAATGTGATTTAAACAAGTTGGTTAAGAAGGCAAAAGTTGCAGTTTAACATGAATAAATGTGAGGTTATGCACTTGTTTCTAACCACAGAAAGAAAGTATTATCTCAAAGGTGATAGATTGCGGAAAAAGGAAGCTACAACACGACCTGCGTGTCCCTGTACGTCAGTCACTGAAAGCAGCAAGCAGTTAGGAAGGCAAATGGACTGCTGGCCTTCTTTGCAAGAGGATTTGATACAGGAGCAGGGATACCTTACTGCCCATGTACAGGGCCTTGGTGAGACCCTGTACAGTTTTGGTCTCCTTATCTGAGGAAGGATGCTCTACCCATGGCGGGCAGGCACCAAAGGTTCACCACACTGATCCCTGGGATGGCAGAATTGGTGAATGAGGGAAGGGAGTGGGTCGGTTAGGCCAATGTTGAATGAAGTTTAGAAGAATGAGAGGGTATCTTGTAGAAACCTAGAAAGCTCTAACACAACTAGACAGACTAGAAACTGGAGGGTGTTCCCTGTGGCCGGAGGGACCAGAACCTGGAGTCACAGTCTCAGGATATGGGGTGTGCCATTTAGAACCTAGATCGGGAGAAATTTCTTCATCCAAAGGTTGGGAATCCTTGGAATCCTTGCCCACAGATAACAGTGAGGGCCAAGTCATTGTTCAAAAAGATAGATATATTTATCAGTGCTGAAGGGTTCAAGGAATGTGAGGAGAAAGATAAAGAAATGGATGATCAGCCGTGATCTGTTCAATTGAGAAGCAGGCCTGTTGGTCTGAATGGCCTACTCCCAATCCTACTTCCTATGTTTCTGTCTTTCTGGGTTCAGCTCCAGGATGTCCCTGCAGGAGTTCCTTAGGTTGGTGTCCTGGGCCCAACCATCTTCAGCTGCTTCATCAGGGACCTTCCTTCCATCATAAGGTCAGAAGTGGGGATGTTTGCTGATGATTGCACAATATTCAATTCCATTCACAACTCCTCAGCAAAAGAAGCAGCCCATGCTTATATGCTGCGAGACCTGGACAAAGTCCAGGCAAGGGCTTATAAAGTAACATACATGCCACAAAACTGCTGGCAATGACAATTTCCAACAAGGGAGAGATTGACCACCTGCCCTTGACATTTTGTGGTATTGCTATCATTGAATCCCCACCATCAATGTTCTGAGGGTCATCGTTAACCAGAAACTCAACTGGACCAGCCATAGAAATACCTTGTCTATAAGAGCAGGTCAGAAGCTGGGTATCCTGCAGTGAATGACTCAACTCATGACATCCTAAAGCCTTTCCACCGTCTGCAAAGCAAGTCAGGAGCTCGATGAAGTACTCTCTATTTGCCTGGATGAACACAACTACAATACTCGCAAGAAGCTCAACGCCATCCAGGACAATCAATTGCCCTAAACATTCACACCGGTATATAGTGGCTGCAATGTGCAGCATCTGCAAAATGCAATGCAGTTAGTAGTTCCCCAGGTTACTCTGACAGCAAATTCAGATTAGTTCATTGTTATATACACCAGGATGCAATGAAATCCCTTGCTCACGTGAAGGTCACGGTGTATACATGGTAGTAAATAATAAGTACAGCAGTAGATGGAGCGATGAGCACAAAATAGCAGAAGGGGGGAAAGTACAGTGGTGCAAACTGAGGTAGTGCAGAAAGAAATTCTAAAGCGACAATAATGGAAGAGGCAGAATTAAGGGTTCGAGAACATGACCCCTCCCAAATCTATGTCCTCTCCTGCCCAGAAGGACATGGGAAGACCATCACCTGCAGGTCCCCTCTAAGTCACTCACTACCCTGAACTGGAAATATACCTCTGGTCCTTCATCGTCACTGGGTCTGCAGTGGCTCAAGGCAGCAGCTCACCACCTTCTCGAGGGCAGTAAGGATGGGCAGTTAATGCTGGCCTTGTCTGTGATACCCAGAGCCTGCAAATGAATAAATAAAGACAATTAGGATATAGAACATTACAGCACAGTACAGGCCCTTCGGCCCACAATGTTGTGCCGACATTTTATGCTGCTCTAATATGTATCTAACCTGTCCCTCCCACATAGCCCCCCATTTCTCTATCATTCATGTGTCTATCTCAGAGTCTCTTAAATGTCCCTAATGTATCTGCCCCCACAACCTCTGCAGGCAGTGCATTCCATGCACCCACCACTCTGTGGAAAAAAAAATTACCCCTGACATCCCCCTTATATCTTCCTCCAATCACCTTAAAATTATGCTCCCTCATGTTAGCCATTGTCACCCTGGGAAAAGGTCTCTGACTGTCGACTCGATCTATGCCTCTTATCATCTTGTACACCTCTATCAAATCACCTGTCATCCTCCTCCTCCCCAAAGACTAAAGCCCTAGCTCACTCAACCTATCCTCATAAGACATCATAATCCAGGCAGCATCCTGGTAAATCTCCTCTGCGCCCTCTTTAAAGCTCCCACATCCTTCCTATAATGAGGCGACCAGAACTGAACACCATACTCCAAGTGTGGTCTGACCAGAGTTCTATGGAGCTGCAACATTACCTCGTGGCTCTTGAAGTCAATACCTCGACTAATGAAGGCCAACACGCCATACGCCTTCTTGACAACCCTATTGACCTGCGTGGCAACTTTGAGGGATTTATGGACGTCGACCCCAAGATCACTCTGTTCCTCCACACTGCTAAGAGTCCTGCTATTATCCTTGTATTCTGCCTTCAAATTTGATCTCCCAAAGTGTATCACTTCGCACTTTTCCAGGTTGAACTCCATCTGCCACTTCTCAGCCCAGGTCTGCATTCTATCAATATCCTGTTGTAATCTACAGCAACCTTCTACACTATCCACTACACCACCAACCTTTGTATCATCAGCAAACTTACTAATCCATCCTTCCACATCCTCATCCAAGTCATTTATAAAAATCACATAGAGCAGGGGTCCCAGAACAGATCCCTGCGGAACACCACTGGTCACTGACCTCCAGGCAGAATATGCTCCATCTACCACCAACCTCTGTCTTCTATGAGCAAGCCAGTTCTGAATCCACACAGCCAAGTTTCCCTGGATCCCATATCTCCTGACCTTCTGAATGAGCCTTCCATGAGGAACTGTATCAAATGCCTCACTAAAATCCATGTACACCACATCCGCTGCTCTACCTTCATCAATGTGCTTTATCACATCCTCAAAGAATTCAATCAGGCTCGTGAGGCCTGACTTGCCCCTCACAAAGCCATGCTGACTGTCCCTAATCAGCCTATGCTTCTCCAAATGCCCATAAATCCTCTAAGAATATTCTCCAGTAATTGGAAGATATTTTGGGATGTGTAAGTACAAATTTAGGGAGTGCATTTTGGGGTGAGTCAGGGTGAATTTTGAGGAGAAGGCTTATTGTGAAGTTTAGGGGTGAGATGTCAGTGAGAGGCACTAGAAGCAGTTCAAACTGTGGGAGTCAATAGGAACTGCTGGAGGAGAGTCAGTGTTGACTGGGAGGTGCTGGGGTCCTGCAGAACTGCCGTGGGGTCAGGGTGAATTGTGGGTGCGATGGGGACAGTGTACAGACTGTGAAGTGTGGGAGCAGTTCTGAGATGCATTCTGCTACCAGGGACACCTTCGGTTACAGGTTCCCGGGCACCTGGGCTGTCTGTGTAGGTAAAAGCTGCCTATTGTGAGTGCAGAACTAAGCAGAGAAAGGGTGTGTGACTGCATCTTGTCTCATTAGACTGATGTTGCTGGTAAAGGACCTCCTTCCAGTAATGTCCAGAAATACTTAAGTCACACCAAAGCTCCGCCCAAGTTAATTCAGAGCTTCCTGCCAAAATTATAACACCAACCAGTAATTACAGGTGGAATTCCCCACTCTTTGTTTATATATAGAGGGGTGAGGTGTCCTTCTAACTCAGTTCAAATGTGGACTTCTGAACGTGGGAATTTTCAAGTGTTGCTTAAGCCAATGAGAATGAGGAACATTCCCCAGCCGCAACCAGAGGGCTTGAAGCCTGCATTATTTTAGCACACTGTAAAATGGTTTAGGTCGGAGATAAGATCACTGAACCAGGAGCAGCGACTTGGAATTTATGTCTCTTTCCCCAAGTTGCTGCCCTGTTAACTTGAGGAAATCAATTTGCACATCTTGCTTGATCATCTCACTACCGAGTTGAGTTGTTTGGTGAGGGGACTGTCTTTTTTATCTGCCAGCATTGTTTGTTTGGTTTAGCCTGTGGAAAATGTTAACAAAAAAGTAGACCAATCCAAGTTTGAGTAGGCAAGGGCTGCCACACCACACAAAGCTGGTCTGGTCCATCAAGTGTCTTGCTACATAAGCCTGCTATCATAGAAGGTAGAACATAGAATAATAAAGCATAGGAGGAGGGCCTTCGGTCTACGATGTTTTGCCAAACTAACTTATTCATTGAATAAATTATCCCGGTGTATGACTGAGGCCAAAATTCACTTTTTGCTCTCAGCTTCCTTCAGGGAATCTTTTGGTGTCATTTCCAGGCAGGGGATAGAACACTGGGAATACTCAGCGGATCAGTGAAGGTAGAAAGAGATTTAAGGTTTCAGGTCAATGACCTTTCATGATTACAGATCTGATGAAGGGTTTCGGACCTGAAACAATAACTCTTGTTTATTTCTCCACAGATGCTGCCTGACCCGCTGAGTGTTCCCAATGCTTTTTGCTTTTATTTCAGGTTTCCAGCATTTGCAGTTCGTTGCGTTTGGATTCAAAGCAGGATATTGGGAGATGGCTGGAAGTCCCCTGAAATCTGTCCAATGTTTAGACAGTTTAGCCGGAGGACACATTCGCACACTAACTAATCATGAAAAAATGCTTTTTAATTTTGAGAACCAATGTTGCCAACCCCTTTGACGAGCTAAAGAAGATTCCAACTGAATTAAACTTAAAGATGTACTCGATTGCTTATCACAGATGGACTCAGCTGGTGTTACCATGTTAATGATCACGGTGATGAGCTTTGCTCAAAGCCATTTTGAAAAGGGTTGAAACCCTGAACTAGGATGTCAGGATCGGGAGGCTTAGCGGTTGGGTGGAGGGAAAGGATGGTACATTCAACAAAGCTGTGTCCTAGGTTAGCAGAGGCAGCCAGTGCCCCAAGGACAGAGAGAGTGGCAAATGCAATGGATACTTCAGCAAGAGACGGCCATCCCTTGATGGCAAAGATCAGTACGTGTGGAGAATTTGAGAGGAGTGCTCAGACATCTTCATGAGATGCAGCTTGGAGGGAATTAGAATCCATGGCAAGTGCACACAGCCTCCTCATTCCACCCTATTACAGTGTAGTTACTGGTTAAATTACTGGACTAGCAGTCAGAATTCTGCACCCATAGATCCAGAAACATCTGTGGAATGTTAATTCAAGTAACTAAATGAATTTGGATTTACAAAATAGTTTTAGTATCAGTTCAGGGGCAATTAGGGATGGACAAGAACTACTGGCATTCCAAGTTGTCATCTACATCTAGCGAACAAATAAATAAAGAGAAGGAACGCGGATTAATTCTGGGTCCTGTGCAGGCAATGAGGCCCAGGTTTTTTTAGGGTAGGTTCGGGAGTTGAAGAGAGTCGTGTCCTCTTTCTCTGAGATGTGTTGTCTAAGCTGATGTCTATTTTTCAGGTGAATTTGAAGTCATAAAAACCGGTGACTCAGTCAATGATGTGGTGTGCTTGTGTAAAGAAGGGAAGCACTGCCCTAACAGAGACTGCGAGGTCTGCAGGGACGATGACGTTTGTCTGCCAGGATTTGGAGTCAAAACCCCAGGTGAGACGCGGCGCTAAAAGGCAACAGCTGAACCAATCCCAACATGGCAAAAGATCTCAGGGGCAATTTAACTTGCAAAGGTTGAATGACCAGGGCAATCTTTGATGGGCTTATTAAATAACAATTCATGTTTTTTGTGCTATGTGAGAGGAGGCCATTCAGTCCATCATGTCTATGGTGGCTCTTGGAGCAATCCCATTCCCCCACTGTAACCTATGCTCTCTCACATTCCCATTAACTCCACACCTTACCCCCACCTGCCACTCATCTACACTCAGGGCAGTTTACATCGGCCAGTTAATCCACCGACCCATGTCTCTTTGGGATGTGGGAGGAAACTCCGGGGAGGTTGGGGGGTTGGTGGGGAACTCATGAAAACTCCACACAGACAGCACCGGAGATCAGGATTGACCCCTGAGTTGCTAGAGTACGAGGCAGCAGCACTAATTGCTGCAGCGCTGTGCTGCCTTGTAGTGTGCAGCGGGAATAGGTTGTTTAATTTCATGCTTAATGTTCTTGTCAAGTGTGACATGCCCTCAATCCCAAAGTATTGGCGATGTGGCAGAGAGTGAAGCACTCACACAACTGACTTCACCCACTGAGTGGCATATTGGAGAACTCCAGCGACCCAGGGTCAATCCTGACGTTGAGTATTGGTATAGGTATTGGTTTATTATTGTCACTTGTACCGAGGTACAGTGGAAAAACTTGTCTTGCATACCGATCGTACAGGTCAATTCATTACACAGTGCAGTTACATTGAGTTAGTACAGAGTGCATTGATGTAGTACAGTTAAAAACAATAACAGCACAGAGTAAAGTGTCACAGCTACAGAGAAAGTGCAGTGCAATAAGGTGCAAGGTCACAACAAGGTAGATCGTGAGGTCACAGTCCATCTCATTGTATAAGGGAACCGTTCAATAGTCTTATCACAGTGGGGTAGAAGCTGTCCTTAAGCCTGGTGGTATGTGCCCTCAGGCTCCTGTATCTTCTACGGGATGGAAGAGGAGAGAAGAGAGAATGACCTGGGTGGGTGTGGTCTTTGATTATGCTGGCTGCTTCATGAAGGCAGCGAGAGGTAAAGACAGAGTCCAAGGAGGGGAGGCTGGTTTCCATGACGCACTGGGCCGTGCCCTCAACTCTCTGCAGTTTCAGTGCTGTCTCTGTGGAGTTTGCACGTCCTCCTTGTGACCATGTGGGTTTCCCTGGGATTCTCTGGTTTCTTCCACATCCCTAAGTGTGCTGGTAGGATAACTGGAAGCTGAAAATTTACCTCTAGTGTAGGTAAATGACACAAGGAATCTAATGGGAGTTGATGAGCATGTGAGAGAGAGAGAGAGAGGGAGAGAGAGAGAGAGAGAGAATCTACAGAGAAATAATGAATGGGGAATGGGATTGATGGGTTTGCTTTGCAGGGAACACTAAGTATGTTAAAATAAGTAAGTTAAATATGCTCAAGGCTTCTCCTACACCACAGCTCATCTCTTGGCACTGAGCGATCTGTTAAAGGCCATTGGGAGAAATTGCTTGTTTATTTATTAGCAAGTGGGGCCCAGTGAGAGCATGGATTAAAATCGTATTGGAATGGTAGGAGGGATTACCTTATATCATCCAGCATAATCCAGCAATCAACATCTCCAACTGAAGGTCTTCACCTCTGTGTCCCAAAGGTGAAAACCGTGGAGGAGACACGAGACTGGATACCGGAACCCGGAACAAACAATAAATTGCCGGAGGAACTCAGTGGGTCACACAGCACCCGCGGATGCAAAGGAAATGGTCGGCATTTCAGGCGGGCATCCTGCATCAGTACGGAGAGTGTGGAGGGAAGGTAGCCAGTATATAGAAGCGAGAGGGAGGGCTGAGACGGGCTGGTAGGTGGCAGGTGGAACCAGGTGAGGTGGGGGATGATGGGCAGATCGAACCAGGTGGTGGACCGGATGGGAAAGGTGAGAGGAAACTCGGGTAGATAGGTGGGTGATGGGCAGGTAGGACCCAGTGAGAGTCGAGGTAATGACGGGGGAGGGATGAAAAAAGTGATGGAGACCCAGGGTGGAAAGGTGGGAGTGGGAAAGGAACATGGGGGGGGCGTATGGGTTACCTGAAACTGGAGAATTCATTGTTTATGCCGTTGGGTCATCGACTACCCAGGTACAGCATGAAGTACCTCTAGTTTGCATTTGGCTTCATTGTGGCAGTGGAGAAGGCTGAGGGCAGACAGATCGATGTCGGAATGCGAAGGGGAGTTGAAATGCATTGAGATTTGCATTGAGGACAGATGAGTGGACCAGGGAGTCATGGAGAGAGTGGTCTCCTTGGGAAGTTGGGGGGGTGGGGGGGGGAACAGGAGGAGAGGAGAAGCTGTGGCTGGTGATGGGTCCCTGTTGATGCTGAGAATGCAGCAGTTGTACTTGACCTGAGGTGAAATGAGATCGACGTATTATTGTTCTTCATGGTGTCCTAGTTGTTTAAAATGTATTTGTTAATATGATGTGGCTATCGGTGATTACATCAGCCAATAACACTCACCGTCAGTTGATCATGAAATGACCTTGTTGGGTCATTCAGAGAGCACGTCATCCACTGTGTCTCTTCCTTATTGACTGCACCCATGCTCCCCCGAGACTCACTGGGGTTCGGGTCCCTCCCATATCCCCTGAGACTCATCAGGACCCTGGTTCCCACCCACTACCTAGTGTGGGGCCCCACACTCCCCTTTTGTAACGATGTGCTGAATGGTCAAATGTGAGTTTAGGTTTTGGGAAAAACCATGGGGAGCATAGCCAATCATTCTCAATCCTGTTGACTGAATCTTTCCAACTGAGTAGTTCCATTGGCTTGTTATTTGGGTCAGGAATGTCAGCTGTCCACCTTCCCAACCCACCAGAGACTGTTTGTCAGAGCTTGGGTCTCCTGGGAGCCAGTATGTTTTGGGATCATCACATTGTAGGTCGTGCATCCGATAGAGACCAGAATGTTAGTGGAACTTCTTGCTTACAAACCAGAAATCCTCTGACATGAGAGAAAAGCTTCTGCAGCACTTCTTTTAGATAATTATCAAGTGTGAGATTTGCAAGTTTATTTTAGATCCTCAAAGAGTAAGATGCTATCTCCTTCCACTGGCAGTCGGTTGGTAACAAAAGGGTAGATGCTTAAGATAATTACCACAAGAAGCAGTGACAGATGAGGAGAATCATTTTCTTCCACTGAGCAACAAGTTTGATCACGAATGCAGTGTTTAACTGGTTGGTTGAAGCAGATGCAGTGAAACTCAGATAATCTGGCATGTTCAGGGCTTTGGTGGATTTTCAGGACCACTGGATGTTATTCATTAATTCCCTAACACATTTTTAAATTATTCTTTTTGTGATGGCACACAGTATTCATTGAATTTGGTGCGTCCTGGGGGAGTGTGGGGACTGGGCCCCAGTGTCCTGGGGGAGTGTGGGGACTGGGCCCCAGTGTCCTGGGGGAGTGTGGGGACTGGGCCCCAATGTCCTGGGGGAGTGTGGGGACTGGGCCCCAGTGTCCTGGGGGAGTGTGGGGACTGGGCCCCAGTGTCCTGGGGGAGTGTGGGGACTGGGCCTCAGTGTCCTGGGATACATGGGAACCAGGTCCCCAGTGTCCTGGGGTAGTGTGAGAACCAGGGCCCTGGTGAGTTCTGGATACATGGGAACCAGGGCCCCAGTGTCCTGGAGGAGTGTGGGGACTGGGCCCCAGGTGAATCCTGGGGTACATGGGAACCAGGGCCCCGGTGAGTCCTGGGGTACCCGGGAACCGGGGCCCTGTTGAGACTTGGGGGAGTGCGGGGACTGAGTCCCTGGTGAGTCCTGGGGAGTGTGGAGACCGGATTCCTGGTGAGTCCCGGGGGAGTGTGGGATCGGAGACCTGGTGAGTCCCGGGGGAGTGTGGGATCAGAGTCCTGGTGAGTCCCGGGGCAGTGCGGGGACTGAGGCCCTAGTTAGTCCCAGGGAGTATGGGGAATGTTACCCGGTGAGCCAGCTGCAGAATCATCAGAATTTCTGAGTGGTCAGGTAGTGGATTATTGGAGTCTTACTGTAATTACTTTAAAAGGGAATTGAATAAATACACGAAAAGAAAGAGAAAAACATAATTGCAGGGGGCGGGGGCAGAGCTGGAGACGTCTTTGGTGGGACTATAAGCCCGTCCACCATTTTGGTCAGATCCCCTGGAGTTTTGTTGACTTTTTAAAATTTGAAGCTTTTGGATAATGGACCAACGGGCTTGGTCTGACAGTGGCTGTTGGCGAATTGTAATGACAGTATCTTCTCTAATCTCTTGGCCAGGTGATCGAAAATACAATGGAACAGTGTGTGAGAAATGCAAAGAAGGATTCTATTCAAATGTGTCGTCCTCCACCGACCCCTGCAAGAAATGGATGAGGTAGGTTGACGGGGTGGTGAAGAAGGCCTTTGGCACGTCAGCCTTTATAAGTGAGGGCATTGAATATAAAAGTTGTGAGGTCATGGTGCGATATACAGGACGCTGGTGAGGCCGCACTTGGAGCATTGTGGGAAAGATGTTATTAAACTGGAAAGAGTACAGAAAAGATTTACACCGACGTTGCCAGGACCTGAGGGACTGAGTCATAGGGAGAGGTTGGACAGGCTAGGTCTTTATTCCTTGGAGCACAGGAGACTGAGAGGTGATCTTATAGAGCCATATAAAATCTTGAGGGGCACAGATACGGTGAATGCACTCAGTCTTTTTCCGAGGATTGGGGAATCAAGAACTGGAGGGCAAAGGTTTAGGGTGAGAGGGGAAAGATTTAATCAGAACGTGAGGGGCAAATTTTTTACACCCATGTGGAATGAGCTGCCAGAGGAAGTGGT
Organism: Pristis pectinata; assembly: GCF_009764475.1. Taxonomy (NCBI): domain Eukaryota; kingdom Metazoa; phylum Chordata; class Chondrichthyes; order Rhinopristiformes; family Pristidae; genus Pristis; species Pristis pectinata. The sequence goes on from NC_067420.1 coordinate 8,122,883, forward strand.
TGAGGCAGGTACAATAACAACGTTTAAAAGACACTTGGACAGCTACATGGATTGGAAAGGTTTAGAAGGTTATGGGACCAAACACTGGCAAATGGGACTAGCTTGGATGGGGCATCTTGGTCAGCATGGACCAGTTGGGCCGAAGGGCCTGTTTCTGCGCTGTATGACTTTATATCTCTAAGTAGCCAGGTTCAGAGACGCATCCTCACAACACTGGCAGCATACTTGACCCTTTGCTGCCTCATATTCCATCACCAAGGTCACACAATCCTGGTTACATGTGTAATCTCTAAGGTACTTCTATGTTTGTGATTCAGGGTGGCCAAATCTAGTTAGATGTATTTCTGGAAATTTCAACCATGATCTCTGTTGGAAGATTCCCAATTAAGAACATAGAATTAGGAACTGAGTTGGCCAATTTATGACTGAGCCTCAAGGTCATGGGTGATCTTCTGCCTCGGTGCTATTTCCTTGCACTCTACCTATATCCCTTGATTTCCTTAATATCCTGAAATTTATCGATCTCTGTTTTCAACAAACGTGGTGACTGAGCCTATGAAGCCTTCTTGGGCAGGGCACTCCAAAGATTCTGAGTGACAACATTTCTCCCCACCTCAGTCCTAAGTACTCTGTAGTGGTTAGCGTAACACCATTACAGCGCCAGCGACCCGGGTTCAATTCCAGCCGCTGTCCGTAAGGAGTTTGTACGTTCTCCCCATGTCTGTGTGGGTTTCCTCCGGGTGCTCCGGCTTCCTCCCACATTCCAAAGACGTACGGGTTAGGAAGTTGTGGGCATGCTATGTTGGGGCCGTAAGTGTGGCGACACTAGCGGGCTGCCCCCAGAACACTCCATGCAAAGATGCATTTCACTGTGTGCTTTGATGTACACGTGACCAATAAAGATATCCTATATCCTATGCTATCATATTCTGTGACCCCTGCTTCTAGACTCCTCAGGTAGGGGAAACACATCCCCTGTTTCCACCCTGCTGAGCCCGGTAAGAACGTTGTACACCATTAAGATCTCCTCTCATTCTGCTAAACTCTAAAGAATATAGGCCCAGTTTACCCAATCTTTTATCATGTGGCAATCTCACCATTCCTGGTGCCAGTCTGGTGAATATTTTTATGCACTCCCTCTCGGGCAAGTATGTTCTTTCTTAGGTGAATAGATCAAAACTATAATCCATACTCCAGGTGTGTTGTACCATGGCCTGAAACAATCGCAATTAGACTGCCTTACTCATAAATCCAAATGTTTTTGTAGTAAAGGCTAATGTACTATTTGCCTTCCTAATTGCTTACTGCACTTGCTCATTGGCTTTCAGTGAGGTGTGTACAAGGACACCCAAGTCCCTTTGAACATCAATATTTTCCAGTCGGTCACGATTTAAAAGATACTCTGCTCTTCTCTTTTGTGCACTGATAGGGATATTTTTCCATATTATATTTGATTATTGTTAAAAAGCCTTTCTCAGACAAAATAGAGAATTCTGGACATACTCAGCAGATCAGACATCATCTACGAAGAATTCGAGTTAATATCTCTGGTCAAACACTGCAATCAAAAGAAAACTGCAGGTTTTGATTTTTAAAAGGACATTTAGTCAAGAGGAGGAATTAAGGGATTGTCAGATTTATGATCTGAAAAGCTTTGAATTTGATTCTGGAAGTCTTTTTTGAGAGCTGCTCCTCAAGTTTCTGCTGAGCTTCATTGGAACAGTGTAGGAAGCTGAGGACAGAGTGAGGTGGGGAATTAATTTGATTAACTTAACAGACGATCTGAAGCTTGGGATCATACTTGGCAATGAGGTGTTCAGCAAGCTTCGTTTAGTCTTCCCAATGTCAGAGAGACTTCATTATGAGCAAAAAAAATGTAGCTGTTACACTGAAGGAGGCACATTTGTTACAAATTCACTTAGAAAGAGTGTCTGAGGCTCTTAATGGGGAGAAAGAAGGAGGGGAAAGGGTGGGCTTTCTACCTGCTGCAGATGCACAGGAAGGTGCCGTGGGAAGGGGAATGATGTGTCTGGAGATAGAGCACTCAGAGGGGCTGACTCTTTGGGCTGTTGAATGGGGACACCAGAAGTGTTCAGTGGTGATGTCGAAAGTAAACTGGAAATATTGAAAGTATCTCGTATTTCTTTTTTATCCAATAATCTAAAGGTTAAAAAGATTACTTTTTTTTTAGAAAGCACCGACTTTTAATTTCCTTATGATGTTTCTCTCAGTTGCTTGTAGTAATATCTTAGAAATTTGTCTTTCATTGATAGAGACTGTAGGGCGATCTTGGAAAGTTGCATTGTACAATGGGATGGTGTCCTTCCAGACACCTGGTGTATAAGACTACCCATGTCCAGTTATCAGGCCACTCCTGAGCCATTAAATTGCAGAATACATTGTGCGGGCTATTGGAAAATGGGAAATACCAAAAGATTGGGAAGTGATGGTGGACGAAGAGAATTACAATGATGTTCTGAGCTGGGACAGACCTTGGTCTGGGCCTCTCGTTTAATTCTTTCATTGATATTCTTTTTAAAATTGACTGTCATATCCACCGTTCCCAGGAGCTTGTCCAACCACAGGCAGCTCTCTCTCCAGGACTAGTTCCCTCAGTTGATTGGAGCTTGTCTGCTGTGTCTGATTAGAGCAGGAACCAAGCATAGGCACACTGCCCACTGCCCGCAGCAACCCCCCCCCCCATACACACACACACACACACACACACACACACACACACACACACACACACACACACGCAACCCCCCCATAAACACACACACACACACACACACACACACACACACACACACACACACACACACACACACACACACTATTAGACAGTATTGGATGCATAGACATTGCTCACAGCTGGTTATTATTTTGAAGTGCCCTTCTTCAGATAATTTGCTGTCACGTGCTCCTGTCTTACAGAGCCAGTCGCCTATTGATCTAGACTGAGTGTGTATATGAATGTGCTTTATGTATGTGTCTCTCACAGCATATTACAGAATCCTGCAGAGCTGGAATTTGCTAAATGTCCACCATGAATGAAGCTAATGTAGAGATCTTGCAATATTCCCATTCCGTAGATCTGTAAGAATCGAAATATACTACAGGTCAGGGAAAACAACTGCATTTTTGTAAAAGGTGCCAAGTTTATAACAGCTGAGCTTTGCTGCCATCATGAGACTAATGGTAGTATTGCTCACCCCTGTCCCAGCAATGGGAACAGCTTGGGACCCATTCAGAAAGAGGGTTCATTTAGCAAAACTGTTCCCTTTGACATCCCTGCAGCATACCGCTCAACTAACATAACGTGTAACAACCTCAACCATCCTAAATTAATCAGAACTTACTTATGTACGGAATAATCTGTCTGGATGGCATGCAAAACGTTTTTAACTGTATCGCGGTATATGTGACAATAATAAACCAATTACCAGTTACAAACACAATGTGGTAGTTAAATATTGTTGCACAGTAAGATTAGGTTTGCTCTTTGTGCTGAGTTATCTGCCTTCAGCAGATCTCTGTCCTCGGGCTGGACCCTGGGACCAGTATCGCTGATTGCCAACCGACAACATGCTTGGAAATTGATGTGCAGTTACTGGGCACGAGTAAGATAGGGTTTGGCTGCGATGTCCTCTTTTATTGCCTGGCACTCGGTGTTGATGGATTCCAGGGGGAGTTGGGAGAGAAGAAGGAGAGGACTAGGTGGGATATTTGCTGCCACAAAGCACTTGGCCCAACCAGTCGAGGCTCACTCCTGTCTTTCCTCATCTAATCCCTCCCATTCCCTTCTCCCATATATCCTTGTCCAGCGTCCCCCTGTATCCATCTACACGCTTCACCTCGGCCACCTCCGAGGAATCAAACTGAAGAATTCCCTGCAGCCGGGAGTATCCCAGGTCTTACTTGAGTTCATTCCTGTAGCTGGATACCCCCTTCCCTTAGACAGTGGTCTCAGCTGAGGCCAGGTCTACCAACCCTAAGCCACACTTTAATTGATCGTGCCGTGTTTGGGGGAACGGGAGAGTGCTGATTAACCTGTGGGTTGGGGTGTGGGAGCAGTCATCATTTGTCTCAAGGCTGTTTGTTCCCTTTCAGCTGTGCAGCACTCGGATTGATTGAAACCAAACCTGGCAGCTCAGAGGCCGACGTTGTATGCAGTGAGTATTCTCTGGCAGAAGGGGTCTGATCTTCTGGATAATTGGGACCTGAGTCAAGAAACTAGTATTTAAAATACAAAAAAAATTACAGATGCTGGTTATCGTAAATAAAAACAGAAAATGCGGGGGATATTCAGCAGGTCAGGCAACATCTGTGGAGTGAGACACAGGGCAGGCACGGTAGTGTAGCGGGTAGTGTAACGCTTTACTGTGCCAGCGACCTGGGTTCAATTCCGGCTGCTGTCTGTAAGGAGTTTGTGCATCCTCTCCGTGTCTGTGTGGGTTTCCTACGGGTGCTCTGGTTTCCTCCCACATTCCAAAGACGTACGGGTTAGGAAGTTGTGGGCGTGCTATGTTGGCGCCGGAAGCGTAGCAACACTTGCGGGCTGCTCCCAGAACACACTACGCAAAAGATGCATTTCACTGTGTGTTTTGATGCGCATGTGACTAATAAAGATATCTTATCCAATGCTTCAGGTTAAGCACCCTTCATCAAAACTGGAAAAGTGAGGCATGTTGCAGAGAGGGGGAGGGTGTGGAGAAGGGAAGGAGGATCTATTGCAGAGTGTAGAGCAGGTGAAGCAATTGCTTTTGGTGTTGTGCAGGAGAGGGAAGTAACAGTCGGTGCAGGAGTGCTGCATTACTGGAGAGGGAAATGACCAAATACTTTTTAATCACAGCTCATCTGTCTGGAAAGGTGTAAGTGAAGGCAGTGGAGATGGAAAAGAAACCTGAACTGTGAGATACAGAACATGGCGGCTGCTAGAAATCCAAAATAAATGAGAATGCTGGAAACTCCCAGCAGATCAGGCAGCATCTGTGGAGAGAGAAAGAAACTGTATTAATGTTACTGGCCAGTTCTGGCATATTCGGGAAAGGCTGGTTAACTGAAACTGTTGAATTCGTCATCGAGTTTCGGGGGTTAGTCAGAAGAGGAGGTGATATTCTTTGAGTTGACTCTGAGCTTTGTTGAGATGGTGTAGGAGGTCAGTGGAATAGAGAATTAAAGTGATGGGGGACTGGAAGCTCCAGGTCACCCCTATGACTGAATGGAGATGTTCTGCAAAGGGGTTGCCTGATCTCCAACGCAGAGGAGACCACATCATGAGAACCAAATGCAGTTCATTTGAAAGAACTGCAAGTAAATCGCTGCATCACCCAGAAGGAGTTGTTTGGGTCACTGGATGGTGGGAAGGGGAAGAGGTTGAAGGTTGGGTATTGCATCTCTTGCGATTGCATGGGAAAGCGCAGTGGGACAAGGGGTGATTGGTGAAGAGGGGACCAGGAGGTCACAAAGAGACCAGCATCTTGATGTGATGGAAATTAATGGATGATGATGAATTGAATGTGGATGCTGGTGGGGTGGAAGTTAAGGACAGATGGTTCCCTATCCTTGCTGTCTGGGAGGAGAAGGGATGAGAGCAGAAGTGTGGGAAACAGAGGAAACTGGATTGGGACATCTCTCAACAATGGTAGAAGGGAAGTCATGGTTACGGAAAAAAGAACGCATCTTAAAGACATTGGTGTGGAAAGCCTCATCATTAGAACAGATACGATGGAGTTGCAGAAACGGGCAGGAAGTGTACTCAGAGTAGCTGTGGGGGTTTGTCGGATTGCAATGGGTATTGGTCATGGACCTGTTCACTGAGATGGAGATGGAGAAGTCGAGGAAAGGTAGGGAAGAGTTAGAGATGGACCATGCGAAGGTGGGAGCAGGTGGAAACTGGCAGCAAGGGTAGTGAAATTTTTGTTCTGGACAAGTGTAGAAAGCAGCACCAATGCAGTCATCAATGTGTTGGACAAAGAGGTGAGGCAGTGGGACTGAAACAAGGACCGCTCCACTATCCCACAAAGAGACAGGCTTAGCTTGAGCCCATGTGAGTTCCCATAGCTACACCTTTGACTTGGAGAAAAGGAGAAGTTCACTATAAGAACAAGGGGAAAATGGATGGAATTAAAGCAGGGAAAATAAATTCTACTGGGCAAGAGCACATTGAGACAATAGGTCTTCCTGATCTCAGGGAGAGGCTAGAAGGGGGATGTACGCGTTGGGGACTATTAGGCTGGCGACTGCAGAGGGAAGATCTCCCGAGTGTCTGGAGGTAATGTCCTGATATTAGTGGCAGGGTCATGGTCCAGAATGTGGTGTGAGGAAGTGTCTGAGAGCTGATTATGGCATTTGGAAGATAGGATCAGTTCATAAACAGCAACGTAGGTTTGCTGAAGATGCATGGTTGGTCATTCATGAGTGGGAGTGCTGCAAGTTCAGAGAGGGGAGTAGGTAAGAGGGAGAGTGACCTCATTAAGATTGTTGCAGAACTTCTCAAACCTGTTGAATGGCAGGTCATGTTGGTACACTGTTATGGGAACAGGAGAAAGGATTGTAAAAGGAAAGGTGGGCTGATCGAAGACTGGAAATCGAACTTACTTATGGAAGCAGCGGGCAAGGCTGAGGTACTGAATGAACACTTCATCAAGGAAGGAGATGCTACGAGCCTCAGCAAAGGAAGATGCAACGGGGCCAGAAATTGACAAAGAGGAGGGTGATGGAAAGCTGGATAAATCACCTGGCCCAGATGGGATGCAGCTCAGGTTGTTGAGGGAAGGAAAGGAGGGGATTGCAGAGACCCCAGCCACAATCTTCCAAACACCTGCAGATTCGGGGAAGGTGCCTGAAGATTAGGAAATTATAAATGCTACACTCTTGATTAAAAAAGAGAATAGTCAAAAACTGATTGGGCCTCAGTGGTGGGGAAAGTTCCACAAATAATAATCAGCTGCAGACTTTGCAGGTGCTTGTGTGGATTGATCAGAGAAAGCCAGCAAGGCAAATTGTGTCTCGCTAACTTGGCAGAGTCAGTCAAACTGGAGAAGTTGGGATTGTTCACCTCAGAACAGAGAAGGTTATAAGGGGATCCAGAGATATTTCAAATCATGGACAGTAAAAACAGGTAGACAGTGAGTGTTGCCACTGGTAGAGAGGTCAAGAACCAGGAGACAGAGAAGGAAATTGATTGGCCAAAGACGTAGTGGGGAAGTGAGTGTATACAGCAAGTGTTTCGGGTCAGGATTGCACTGCCAGGGGCAGTATTGGGGCAGATTCAAATACAGCTGGTCAAGTACCTGATAGGAAAGCAGGGTTTGGGGCGAGGGCACAGAGGTGGGACCAAGTGAATTGGCCTTGCACGGATCCGGTATGGGCCTGATGGGCCAAGTGGCCTCTTTCTATGCTGTAACCATTCATGATTCTGTCACTCCCTCCAAGTTACACAAGGCCCTAACGCTGAAACATGCTGCCATTCCATCATCGTTAGAATCCTGGAAAGGCCCACCCCACAGCCCCTTCTCCCCCATGGACTGCAGCCGTTCAGAACGAAGCCTTCACAAGGATAGGGAGTGGGCAGCAGCCCTCCTCCAAGTCCACGGTCTAGGCACGGTGATCTCACAAGAGCCTCTGGCTGTTGAGAAGAACTTTGACAGGTTTCAATGTACATTTCAAGACCAGGTTAATACAGGTTGACTTTTTATTTCAGGCGTTCCGTTACAAGGTGATGGATGTTGCAAAGGTGCAGTTATCCCCTTGGCTCTGATTCTTGTCATCTTCGTAGCTCTGTTTGTCTGCAGCCAGTTGGGTGAGTGTTCTGCTCTGACAGTTACCCTGCCTCTTGTGGTGGTTTACAATAAGACCTGTTAAGCTCGCAATGTAACCAAAGCGAGTCAGGAAGCAGCGGATGCTGGAAATGCGAAACAGAAACACAAAATTCTGGAACCACTGAGGAGGTCAGGCAGCAGCTGTGGGGAGAGAGAGACTGTTCTTTCTCCCCATGGATACTGATTGACCTGATGAGTGCATCCAGCATTTTGCATTCTTGTAACTAAAGCAGGGTCTACATTGTACCCAGTCACCTTTAATCAGCCAAACATTTAATTGAGGTTTACTATTCTCTGGCTCGGAGAGTTTCAAATGCAGGTGAAGTAAATACCAAGCCACAGCACTTTGCCTCATAATATGTTATGACTTTTTGGTTATCTCTATCAGCACCAAACTTGGTTAGTAGAATCAACCATTACTTACCAGTTGGCAAGTCCTCATTGCCTTTTGCAATTGTTCTTGTCACATGATAAATTTCTGAATACACGTATATGTCATACAAGCTGGTCACCTTCCCACTTGGTTTGAGAGGCTTGTATGTTCCAGTCCTTCAGCCTTTCCCATAGCCGGATATCCGAATTAAATTATCCCGTTTCCCCAGTGACTTACGTTTCAACTGGACAATTTTTAAAAAGAAATTCAGAAATGTTACTTTATTTGTAAAGATGATCAGTGCTGATGTGATGTCATCAGTGAAGGCCATATGATTACATCACAGCAGCGTAACATCAATTTTCCTTTGTGTGCAAGGGTTCTAGCCCCTCAGTGCCCAGTGGTGGGAAGGCTTTGTGACCTCTTCCCCACAGAGCTGATCTGAGCCTCAGTACGTACTCCTGCACCCTGGAACGTGCCAGTCAGCATTATCTACTCGTGGATGATTCCTTGCAATGGTATATCAGCGAGTTTCCGGCTACCCAGAGGGTGGCTTTCACTGAGTTGATATCTTTCAGCAGCAGGTAGTACTTGTCTCAGTGTGCACTCCTGGGACCGACCCACTTGGCAGAGAAGAGGGACTGGAGTGGTTCAAAAACATAGAACGCTACAGCACAGTACAGGCCCTTCGGCCCACAACGTTGTGCCGACATTTTATCCTGCTCTAGTATCTATCTAACCCTTCCCTCCCAAATGTTAACCTCCAATCCGAATGCACTCCCTCCACCACAACCCTCTGCTTTCTACAGGCAAGCCAATTCTGAATCCACACGGCCAAGCCTCCCTGGATCCCATGCCCTCTGACCTTCTGAAGAAGCCTACCATGTGGAACCTTGTCAAATGCCTTACTAAAATTCATGTAGACCACGTCTACTGCACTACCCTCATTAATCTGCCTGGTCACCTCCCCAAAGAACCCTATCAGGCTTGTGAGACATGATCTGCCCTTCACAAAGCCATGCTGGCTGTCCCTGATCAGACCATGATTCTCTAAATGCTCATAGGTCCTATCTCTAAGAATCCTTTCCAACAGCTTGCCCACACAGACATAAGGCTCACTGGTCTGTAATTCTCTGGACTATCCCTACTACCTTTTTTGAATAAGGGGACAACATTCACCACCCTCCAATCCTCCGGTACCATTCCCGTGGACAACGAGGACTCAAAGATCCTAGCCAACGGCTCAGCAATCTCCTCCCTCGCCTCACGCAGCAGCCTGGGGAATATTCCGTCAGGCCCCGGGGACTTATCTGTCTTAATATTTTCTAACAGCTCCAACACATCCTCCCTCTTGATATTTACATGGTCTAGAACAGTAACCTTACCAATACTGTCCTCAGCGTCATCAAGGCCCCTCTCCTTGGTGAATACTGAAGAGAAGTATTCATTGAGGACCTCACCCACTTCCACAGCTTCCAGGCACATCTTCCCACCTTTGTCTCTAATCGGTCCTACCTTTACTCTCGTCATCCTGCTGCTCTTCACATAAGTGAAAAAAGCTTAAAAAAAAGCTTGAAAAAAGATCATGTGTCTAAATGTCCCTAATGTATCTGCTCCCACAACCTCTACTGGCAGTGCGTTCCACGCACCCACCACTCCCTGTGTAAAAAAAACTTAAACCATACATCCCCCTTATTCCTTTCTCCAGTCACCTTAAAATTATGTCCCCTCGTGTTAGCCATTCTCGCCCTGGGAAAAAGTCTTTGACTGTCCACTCGATCTATGCCTCTTATCATCTTGTACACCTCGATCAGGTCACCTCTCATCCTCCTCCTCTCCAAAGAGAAAAGCCCCAGCTCACTCAACCTATCCTCATAAGACATGCTCTCCAATCCAGCCAACATCCTGGTAAATCTCCTCTGCACCCTCTCCAAAGCCTCCACATCCTTCCTGTAATGAGGCGACCAGAACTGAACACAATACTCCAAGTAACTCCAATGTGACCCATCACCACCTCCTCAAGGACATCTATGGATGGGTGTGGCCAGTGACACAGAGGTCCTGAATAAAGAATAAATAAAAATAAAATTGTCTCTGGTATCGATCAGAAAACATAAAAACCTTCAGTGCGTTGATAAGAGAAGCAACTTGTGTGCAGCAATGGATGAAGGTGCTCGTATTCCACTAACAAGTGGCTTGTCTTTCTCTGCAGGTTATCTGAACACTGTAAAGGATGCCATACGAAGGCGGGTGAGTATTATTCTGCGGGGACCAGTAGTGGCTAACAGGGAGATGGTGCTCCTGCTGATCTGCTATGAGCATCTCACACTTTAATGCCTTCATTCTCAGTACCAGGGGATTGTAGCTGAGTGGTTGACAGGTGGCACCACCATTTTGTTTTAGTACTGGGTACCCCACTTACTTGGTCTGGCTGGTACACTGAGCCAACGGATGTCCCAGTGATCTGAGCTTGTCCGACACGTTCCCAGGGATCCAGCAACACCAAGCTGTTCAGGATAGTTCCAACCACCGGAATCTCAGCCCTACCAGGACATCCACAGCACTAAGGCCCAGAACTCCCAGCTACTGGAGAGGGTTCCAGTATTCCCAGCCTTTCAAAGGTATCCCAGCCATCCAGCCAGCCCAGCTTGTCCAGGGCTCCCCCGCTTCGGGACTCGCACCCCGTCCACAGCACACCAATCCTCCAGGACCCAGACGCCGGTGTATCTGGGAGATTCCCAAACTGTGGTCCGAGTCCAGCTAATCCCAGCTGGTCAGCACAAAGGGCCACAGTCCCAGCTGTCCTGGGCCTCCCTCTGCCAGCTGACAGAGTGGACTCACACAGAGTTATAACAGAAGGAGGTGATTCAACCCATTGTGTCCATACTAGCAGATAAAGATCTACCCAACTCAATATTGCTTCCCAGAATGTAGCCCTGTTCTGAAGCATGACATTGCCCCTCAAGGGAAGTTAAGGATGAGCAATAAATGCTGGCCTTTAAGTGTTCATGCAAGTCTTTTCTAAATGTCTCCAAAGATGTACGGGTTAGGAAGTTGTGGGCGTGCTATGTTGGTGCTGTGAGCGTGGTGACACTTGTGGGCTGCCCCCAGAACACTCTATGCAAAAGATGCATTTCACTGTGTGTTTCGATGTACATGTGACTAATAAAGATATCTCATCTCACCTCACCTCACCTCACCTCACCTCACCTCACCTTTTCAGGCAATGGGCTCCAAAGCCCTGCCACTCTAGATAAAGTTTCTTTTCATCAATTCCCTTCTAGCCCTGTCCCTCACCTAATATTTATGCTGCCTGGTTGTTAACCCTTCTAGTGGACTTCCATTGCACTTCATCTCCTGTGGATGAACTGGGATATTGTGTGACTACATGATGGGATCCACTTGCAGTGGCGATCTGCTGGATTCTCGCTGTAGGAGGCAGGGTTAGGAAACGCCTCGTGGTTAATAGGATGAGATCTGTCTCACGTGGCCTCTGTGTCTTTTAGATGACGAGAGGAAATGAAGAGGAGGACCCTGAGAATGGAATCCCCGAAGCCGAGCTGCTACATGGTCTGCCCACACCAGAGAGTGGGCTGCACGCAGGGATCCAGGAAGAGGGCAAGGACAGCCACCCCTCTGAGGAGGAGCAGAATCATGTTGCCACTCCGATGGCGAGGGAAGACTTCATGTGTGGACAGGATGCTAACGGGAGTGCAGGAAGGCAGTGGATAGGCAGAGAACTTGAATTGTCGTGAATCAGTGGCTGAAACAATATCCCTCAGACTTCAACAGGTTTCCCTTGAAATATTGTGGCTTTTGTTTTAATCCAGAGCATTTTATTTTGCCTTCAACACATTATTTCTATAATGCTGTACCCAATGAACCCCATGCAGTATAATCACCAGTAATGTTACTCATTGGATCAGCGTACTAAGGGATTCCTTTTCTAATAACAGCATTGAACCTACAAAGTGGTCACTCTCGATGCAGACAAGTCCACAGACATTGATTGTCCTGCTCTAAAGTCCTTTGTGCTGCAACTATCCATGACAAATCTCTTCCATTGACTGTTCAAGGTTCGTGCAGAGACTTGCCGATTAGTGCTCGGGAATGGGCTCAGCGGGGTTGGACCAAGTCCGGTTGTTGACCTCCACCTGAGGTAAGGTGTGTGTTGCAGGAAAGAGGTTTGAGCTCATCATCACAGTGATCTCTCAACATCTGTGGCTTGGGATAAAGATATGGAATGAACTGTCAGTGGCTGAGGTCTCAGAGAAGCCGCCAGTGGTCACAGGGCATCGGCCAGTGCGAGACTGCCAGTGCTTCTTAGTCTCCTGAGGGACTGTGCTAGGTGGAGCTGTCCTCCAGCAAGGACTAAATTCAGCAGGAGAGGAGGGGAGAACAATACAGCTGGAACAATGACAAGAACATAACCCCAAATCGGATGAGAGTGAAGCCATTCGAACTTCATCGCTGTTCATTGCATTGAAACCACTTGCAAACTCACATCTCTATGATTTCACTGGTTGATTGGTTAAATAATTCACAATAATGGCAATCTTCTTTTACATATCTCACTGAAGATTTTTCAGCTGCTATAATGGAGGCGATGACATTAGTCTGAGTTTACTACAACTATAAATAGCATGATTTTGCATTTTTTTTTGTTGGGGGAGCCACATAGAAACATTGATCAAAGGCTCTTGTTACTGAGGCAGGTTGTGAGCTTGGAGCAGAGGGGCCGTGAGGTGTCTTGAGTGCATCGTGGTCTGTTTAAGCTTCAAGCATTAAACTGGTATACCAAAACTAAAACCTTACTAAGTTAAATAAACTTAAACTAATTAGCTAGAAGACAAATTGAATTTATTAAATAATTAATTAAATGAACATTAATTGAATAATCAAAGCAAGGATGACAGCACAGGAGATGGGTTCCACTTTTCAGAATGTGGGTGTTTGAAGATCCTGGGTACCCAAATTTTCAGTGTCCGTGCTTTGAGGAGCTTGGGCTCAGAGAAGCTGAACTTGAGTCTGAAGTGCAGACGTTGTCATGTATCAGGGATGGTGGGGTGTAACCTGGACACTTAGAGCCAAGGGCCAGTCACATAGGTTAGGTTTGGTTCATGCTACGTGACAGGAGTTTGTGATGTGCTCAGCAGGCCAGTGAAGCAGAAGCAGTGCTGGGAGAGCTTCACCTATGGCCGTTGTTTGAGATCCTTAAGGTACTTGCTGTATCTGGCCGAGAATCACGAATGCGAGGAAAATGGACCAGCCATGACCTGAATGAAGAAGCAAACCCAAGAGGCAAGATTGCCAACTCCTGCTCTGTTACTGGTGACTGAAAAGACCATGGTGTGATACAACAGGCACCATGTTAAAGGAATAAAAGAAGGAAGTGGTTGAGCATAATATATTCAGGATGATAGATACTGGCCTCTGCAACAATGGTCCAGGGTTGCAGCTGGAGCTGTGATTGGAGAAAAAGGCTCCATTTGTCATTCATGTTGGAATCAAGGTGCAGGTCGAGCTAAAATTTAGGCTCTGTTGTGGGAATTTGAGGAGCTTTGGTACAAATTTGAAAGCAAGGTAATAAATCTATAGATTAATTGACATTGACAAAGACTAGAGGTGTAAATATAAAGGCAGAGTGGGACAAGGTGCTTTATTTACTGGGGCATTGGGACAGACTCCTCTTAGACTGGACTGGGGCCAATCTCCTGCAAAATTGAATTAATCCAGATTGGAGACAGGGCTCTAAACCAAAGGAAACTCAAGGGTGAATAGGGGTAGAGTGATAAATCAGAAGCGAAGAGTCTGTAAGTGAAGTAAAGTCAAGCAAGTTAGAAAAGCCAAAGTGTTTTAACAACATTAATCAGATATTAATGACAGAGGTCACATGGAAAAATAGTAAAATTGGAAGCACTGCATCTAAATGTTTGAAGCATTGTAATCGAATCTGCAAGGAGTCTTTGCAACTCCAACTTTGGCAGAGACTGCTGAGCTTGAGTCTGAAGTGCAATCATTGCAACAAGCCAGACATCGGGGGCGTTTCAGTCTGATGTATAAATGTCACTACCAGAGATAAATGATATTGATTAAGTTGCCTTCACTGATATCTGGTTGCAGGGTGACCAAGGTGTGACTTCTAAAAATGTAGATAAACTGTAAAGAGCATGGAGGTCGCCTTGACAACAATGGATAAAGTCAAGCCATTGTGTGGAATGGATGGCTGGAAAATTAAGTTGTAGAGTCAGTTAAGAGAAAAAAGACAGAAAATGCTGGTGGGAATAGTTGATAGACACACTAATATAATCATTGCTTTATACAAAGCATAAATCAGGAAATTGGAGGGGCATATCAGAAAGAACATAATCTTGGGCAGCTTTAAACTTCACAAAGTCCAGACAAACCAAATTAGCAAAAGGAGCTTGAAGAAAAGTTTATGGATTAGAGACAGTTCCCTCGATCAACCAACCAAGGAGCATGCTATTTTGTGTGTTGACTAGGGTTAGTTTAAAAAAAATCTTTATATAAAGAATTATCCTGGGATCCTAATATAGTAGGTTTTCATATTAAATTTGATTGGCGTGGTTAAGCCAGTAACTAAGCTCTAAGTTCAAAAAAAGCCAGTAACGAAGTAACAAGGGTTGCCAGAGGTAGACTGGTGTAATGTATATTTAGTCATGTTGTTTTCTGACATGCCGATATGCATCTTCTTACTGTGGTCTTGATTAGACAAGACATTCTTGGTGCTGCCTGTGCAACAACAACGTAACATTGTCACACACAGGCTGGAATCTTCAGCCTGCACCATGTCTTAAAGACTCAACATGTGAATAGTGTCTTTTTTTTTGTGTAGCCTTTTCAATAAACCTTTACACTTCCTGGATTCATAAATGTGCTGTGTCTGAGTGCATTTCTGGAGATATTACAGTCGGGAAGTTTGATCAAATGACGTGATGGTGATGAACAAGGCAAACATTTAAGAAACAATATGCACTTCAAATAGAAGTAAGTATGGTCTGATTGCCACTACTATATATGGAGGTGTAGTACCATAGAACCATAGAACAATACAGTACAATACAGGCCCTTCAGCCCACCATGTTGTGCTGACCTTCAAACCACTTCTAAGACTATCTAACCCCTTCCTCCCACATATCCCTCTATTTTAAATTCCTCCATATGCTCATCTAACAGTCTCTTGAACTTGACCAATGTATCAGCCTCCACCACCACCCCAGGCAGCACATTCCATGCACCAACCACTCTCTGGGTGAAAAACCTCCCTCTGATATCTCCCTTGAACTTCTCCCCCATTACCTTAAAGCCATGCCCTCTTGTATTGAGCATTGGTGCCCTGGGAAAGAGGCGCTGGCTGTCCACTCTATCTATTCCTCTTAATATTTTGTATACCTCTATCATGTCTCCCCTCATCCTCCTTCTCTCCAATGAGTAAAGCCCTAGCTCCTTTAGTTTCTCTTCATAATCCATACTCTCCAATCCAGGCAGCATCCTGGTAAATCTCCTCTGCACCCTTTCCAACACTTCCGCATCCTTCCTATAATGAGGCAACCAGAACTGGACACAGTACTCCAAGTGTGGTCTAACCAGAGTTTTGTAGAGCTGCATCATTACCTCGCGGCTCTTAAACTCGATCCCACGACTTATAAAGCTAACATCCCATAAGCTTTCTTAACTACCCTATCCACCTGTGTGGCAACTTTCAGGGATCTGTGGATATGAACCCCCAGATCCCTCTGCTCCTCCACACTGCCCAGAATCCTGCCATTAACCTTGTACTTCGCCTTGGAGTTAGTTCTTCCAAAGTGTACCACCTCACACTTCTCCGGATTGAACTCCATTTGCCACTTCTCAGTCCAGCTCTGCATCCTATCAATGTCCCTCTGTAAGCTTCGACAGCCCTCCACACTATCCACAACACCACCAACCTTTGTGTTGTCTGCAAACTTGCCAACCCACCCTTCTACCCCCTCATCTAAGTCATTAATAAATGTCACGAAAAGTAGAGGTCCCAGAACCGATCCCTGTGGGACACCACTAGTCACAGCCCTCCAATCCAAATGCACTCCCTCCACCACAACCCTCTGCTTTCTACAAGCAAGCCAATTCTGAATCCACACAGCCAAGCCTCCCTGGGTCCCATGCCCTCTGACCTTCTGAAGAAGCCTACCATGTGGAACCTTGTCAAACGCCTTACTAAAATCTATGTAGACCACATCTACTGCACTACCCTCATCAATCTTCCTGGTCACCTCCTCAAAGAACCCT
Source organism: Pristis pectinata (assembly GCF_009764475.1). Taxonomy (NCBI): domain Eukaryota; kingdom Metazoa; phylum Chordata; class Chondrichthyes; order Rhinopristiformes; family Pristidae; genus Pristis; species Pristis pectinata. The sequence goes on from NC_067420.1 coordinate 8,139,371, forward strand.
ATCAGGCTTGTGAGGCAATATCTTCCCTTCAGAAAGCCATGCTGGCCATCCCCAATTAGTCCATGATTCTTTAAATGCCCATAGATCCTTTCTCTAAGAATCCTTTCCAACAGTTTGCCCCCCACAGACGTAAGCCTCACTGGTCTGTAATTCCCTGGACTATCCCTACTACCTTTTTTTAATAAGGGAACAACATTTGCCACCCTCCAATCCTCTAGTACCATTCCCGTGGACAACGAGGACTCAGATCCTAGCCAACGGTTCAGTAATCTCCTCCCTCGCCTCGCGAAGCAGCCTAGGGAATATTTCGTCAAGCCCCGGGGACTTATCTGTTCTAATATTTTCTAACAGCTCCAACACATCCTCTCTTGATATCTACATGCTCTAGAACATTAACCTTACCAACACTGTCCTCAGCATCATCAAGACCCCTCTCCTTATTGAATACTGAAGAGAAATATTCATTGAAAACCTCACCCACTTCCACAGCTTCCAGGCATATCTTCCCACCTTTGTCTCTAATCGGTCCTACCTTTACTCTCGTCATCCTTCTGCTCTTCACATACAAGAAAAAAACTTTGGGATTCTCCTTAACTCTACTCGCCAAGGCCTTTTCATGTCTCCTTCTTGCTCTCCTCAGCCCCTTCTTAAGTTCCTTCCTTGCTACCCTATATTCCTCATGAGCCCTATCTGATCCTTGCTGCTTACACCTTATGTATGCTGCCTTCTTCCTCCTAACTAGTTGTTCCACCTCTCTTGTCACCCACGGTTCCTTCACCCTGCCATTCCTTCTCTGCCTCACTGGGACAAATTATCCCTAACACCTGCAAGAGATCCCTGAACAACGACCACATCTGCATAGTACATTTCCCTTCAAAAATGTCATCCCAATTTACACTCTCAAGTTCTAGCCTAATAGCCTCATAACTTACCTTTCCCCAATTAAATATCTTCCTGTCCTCTTTGCTCCTATCCTTGTCCATGACAATGCTAAAGGTTATGGAGCAGTGGCCACTGTCCCCCAAATGCTCTCCCACCGATAGATCTGTCACCTGACCTCGTTTATTACCTAAAACTAGATCTAATATGGCATTCCCTCTAGTCGGCCTGTCAACATACTGTGACAGGAATCCGTCCTGGGCACACTTAACAAACCCTGCCCCATCTAAACCTTTGGCACTAAGCAGGTGCCAATCAATATTTGGGAAGTTGAAGTCTCCCATGATAACAACCCTGTTATTCTCGCACCTTTCCAAAATCTGCCTCCCAATCTGCTCCTCAGTATCCTTGCTGCTACCGGGGGGCCTATAGAATACTCCCAGTAGAGTAACTGCTCCTTTCTTGTTCCTAACTTCCACCCATACTGACTCTAGAGAGGATCCTTCTACATTATCCACTCTTTCTGCAGCTGTAATAGTATCCCTGACCAGTAACGCCACCCCTCCTCCTCTTCTCACCCCCTCCCTATCCCTTTTAAAACACTGAAAACCAGGAATATTCAATATCTATTCCTGCCCTGGTGTCAGCCAAGTCTCTGCAAGAGCCACAATATCGTAGTCCCACGTACTCTCAGTTCTCACCCTTATTCCTGATACTTCTTGCATTTAAGTAAATGCCCTTTAGCCCATCTGCCTTACTATTTTTTTACCCTGTACTCTGCTTCTTCCTCAAAGCCTTTCTGCCTGTTAGGTCTGATTTTTCCCCATCCCCTTTTTCCTCTGACCTACATCTCTGGTAACCATCCCCCTCGCAAACTAGTTTAAACCCTCCCGAACCACCCTAGCAAACCTGCCTGTGAGGATATTGGCTCCTCCTCAGGTTCGGGTGTAACCCGTCCTCTCTGTACCGGTCCCACCTTCCCTAGAAGAGATCCCAATGATCCAAAAATCTAAAACCTTCCCTCCTGCACCAACTTCTCAGCTACACATTTATTTGCCATCTCCTCCTATTCCTATCTTCACTATCGTGTGGCACTGGCAGCAATCCTGAGATTGCTACCCTTGAGGTCCTGTTCTTCAGCCTTCTGCCTAGCTCGCTAAAATCACTTTTCAGGACCTCATCCCTCTTCCTACCTATGTTGTTGGTACCAACATGAACCACGACTTCTGGCTGTTCTCCCTCCCGCTCAAGAATCCTGTGGACCCGATCAGAGGCATCCCGGACCATGGCACCTGGGAGGCAACATACCATCCGGGATTAATGCTCACTGCCACAGAACCTCCTATCTGTTTCTCTGACCATCAAGTCCCCTGTCACTACTGCCTTCCTCTTCTCCTCCCTTCCCTTCTGAGCAGCAGGACCGGTCCCAGTGCCAGAGACCTGGCTACTGCTGCTTGATCCCTGCAGGTCATCCCCCTCAAGCCTGCCTTACCATTCAATATCTGCCAGTTCCCCATAACCCTCATTGCCCTCGAAAATGTATCTACCTGCTGTTTAAATGCCTCCAGAGATCCAGCCTCCACAACCCTCCGGAGTAGAGATTCCAGAGGTTCAACACCCTCTGGGAGAAGATATTCCTACACACCTCAGTTTTCAATGACCACCCTCTTGTATCTATGTCTCCTCATTTGTGGCTCTCCTACTAGTGGAAACATCTCGCCATCTACCCAGTCATGCCCCTTGTATGTTTCAATATAATCAACCCTCATTCTTCTGAACTCCGAAGAGTATAGCTGCATTTTCTGCACTATTTGTGATCAGACAACCCTCTCATCCCCAGGAATTGGCCTGGTGACTCTCCTTTGGACCGCCTCCAATACTGCTATGCCCTTTCTTGGGTAAGGGGACCAGACCAGTGTACAGTATTCCAGGTGTGGCCTCACCAGCACTTGTGACAATACTTACCATTTCTAAACTCCTACCCCTTTTACAATAAAAGCTAGTATGTGACTTACCTTAACCACCTCCTGCACCCGCCCCCAAACCTTCTGCGATTCATCCTCAGGAACACCTAGAGAGAAGGAGGCCATGTGGCCTAACAGATCCATGCTGACCCCCAGGGGAATGATCCCATTAATGCCACTCCCCCTGTCTTTATTCCCCTGTACTCCTGCAAGTTACTCTCTCTCACACGCATCTTTCACAATTGGAATCAGATTTATTATCACTGTCTTATGACGTGAAATTTGTAGTTTTGCAGCGGCAGCACAGTGCAAAGACACAAAATTACTATAAATTACAAGATAAATAGTGCCATAAAAAAGGAATATTGAGATAGTGTTTATGGTTTCATGGACCATTCAGAAATCTGATGGCGGAGGGGAAGAATCTGTTCCTGAATCGTTAAGTGTGGGTCTTCCAACGAGAAGAGGGGAGAAGGTACAGGAGCCCGAAGACTTGTCTATCAATTCCTCCTTTGATTGTTTTGCCATTAACCTACACTAGGGGTGATTTACTGCAGCCAATTAACCTACCAGCATGTCCTTGGGATGTGGGAGAAACCTGGAGCACCCAGGAGATTCACCAGGATGTTGCCTGGATTGGAGCATTTCAGTTATAAGGAAGGACTCGATAGGCTGGGCTTGTTTTCCCTGGAGCGGAGAAGGCAGAGGGGTGACCTGATAGAGGTGGACATAGTAACTTTGTTTTCTCCCACGGTGGGGCTTTTAGACAAGAAGGCATAGGTTTAAGCTGAGAGGTAGGAGGTGTAGAGGGGATCTGAGAGTTTTATTTACACAGGGGTTGGTTAGAGTATGGAACAGGCTGCCTGAAGAGGTGGTGAAGGCATATACTCCCAGAACATTCAAACAGGATCTAGACACATACTTAGAAGTCTACACCAAGGCCAAGAAGGCTACAGAGTTAGTGTGGATAAATGGAATTAGTGTAGAGAGGTGCAACAGGCGGCATAGACATAGCAGGCCGAAGGGTCTGTTTCTGTGCTGTACAACTCTGCGACTGTGAGAGACGGACACAGTTCTTTGGCATTGGTTCATTGTTGTGGGAGCTTGCTGTGCACAAGTGTGTGCTGAAGTAATTTCTAAAATACAGGACTGATCACAGTTCAAAAGTAATTGGTTGTGAAGCACTTGGTGCATCCTGTGGTCTTGGGAGGTGGTATAGAAATGCAAGTCTTACTTCCCAAGGCAACAGGGTCACTGGCAGAATGGTACACATCGTATAATGCTGTTCCTGTGTAATACGGTGCAACAAAAATAAATAGATGCTGGAAATCTGAAATCAAAACAAAAAATGCCAGAAATACTCAGCAGGCCAGGCAGCCTCTATAGAAAGAGAGAAAGTTAACGTTTCAGGTTGAAGACCCTTCCTCAGTCTAAATGATTAAGAATAAGCTTCTTTTCTCCACAAAGGGTGGCCCAGAACTTGCTGGAAGCAGCAAGAGAGTCCTATTATTTGGAGACTGTTAAAACCAGGTTCTTCACACAAAACTTTTGACAGGGACAGGCCCAGATCTTTGGAGGTCTTCTCCAGCCACTGAGCAGACTGACATGTGTAAGTACCCAGCTGCCTGCTTTCCTATGATCAGCATTTTCAAACTTACTATCAATGGACTGGTTTAATTGCTTCTGTAATGATCTCGGTGGGAGAAAGGCCTTGAAGCTTCTCCCAAGGATTGGAAACAAATCAGTTATTTATTCCCTGGAAGCTATTCAATTTGTACACGTGCCATTTTAAGTAGAGATTAGGTGGGTGGATCAACTTGGAAGCAAGATTTATTCCTTTAGCTTTTTTTGTTTAAATCAAAAGACGTCAGAAGTCCCTCCTAAGTCTACCCCAGTGAAAGACATGAGTGGCAGACTTGGTTGAAGGCAGCACAGGTAGTAACGTTAAGGGGATGTTATTATACTTTTAGTCTAAAGTTTAAATGTGGCAGGCACAATATTTCTTCAAGTATACCCTTCCACTGAGAATTGCTGTAAGCTTGCTGTACATCAGGGCTGTTGTTCACTGATCCATTTACATCGTTAATGCATCTTCGGCTGTTTGTATATTGATCTATGATCCATGGTCCATCAGGTTTTTATTTCTGCTGCTTTCCATTGGAGCAGCTTTATCTAAAGCAGCCAGCTGAGGTATTGCCAAGGTCAGTGGGGTTCTGGATTTACATGGATTTTGTCGAGTTACAGGATGTGGGTGTTGCTGGCAGGTCAAACAAGTTGGTGGTGATTGGCCTTGAACCTCTGCAGGTCTCTCAGTGAGGGTTGTACTTTGTTTAAACATAGTGTTTTTTTCACAACCTCTTGTATGATAAGATGGACTCCTGACCTCACAACTTACCTCGTCATGGCCTTGCACCTTATTGTCTGCCTGCACTGCACTTTCTCTGCAACTGTAACACTACATTCTGTGTTCTGTTATTGCTTTTCCCTTGTACTACCTCAGTGCACTGATGTGGTGAAAAGATCTGTATGGATAGGATGCAAAACAAAGTTTTTCACTGTATCGCGGTACATATAAGATGTCTCTATTAGTCACATGGACATCGAAACACACAGTGAAATACATCTTTTGCATAGAGTGTTCTGGGGGCAGCCCATAAGTGTCGCCACGCTTCTGGTGCCAACATAGCATGCCCACAACTTCCTAACCCGTATGTCTTTGGAATGTGGGAGGAAACCGGAGTACCTGGAGGAAACCCACACAGACACACGGGGAGAATGTACAAACTCCTTACAGATAGTGGCCGGAATTGAACCTGGGTCACTGGCGCTGTAATAGTGTTATGCTAACTGCTACACTACGTACACTACAATAATAAACCAATTACCAATTACCAACTGAATGTTTTGCTGGGATATTTCAGAGGACAGTTGAGAGTAGTTCTGCTGGTCCTGAGCCACATGTAACCCAGGCCAGTCAGCTAATGGTGGCAGATCATTTCTCTGAGGGTGGTCAGGGTATATATGACCAGCCAGTAGTTTGATGTTCACCATTACTGACTAGCTTCTTTTTAGGTCTCAGACTCAGTCTCTAATGGGGCTGGCCCCTCCTTAGGCCCAGCACCCAATCACAACATCCAGAGCAGGACAATATAGCAGACCCAGCCCCCTACCAGTGCCTCCAGAACTGAGAGCCTTCCTGAGACCAAGGTCCTAATCATAACCATGAGGGTAGAGATCTTTCCCCCAGGCTCAGTCCCGAATGGCTGCCTCCGGTGGTGAGACCATCCCCCAGACCCAGTTACTAATCACAGCACCTTCCTTGGGCCCTGTCACTAATCTCAACATGCAGGACAGCTGTTAATGGCTTCCTCCAGTCCTGAGGTCTGGCCTCGAGCCCAGATGCTAATCAGAAGTACAGAAGTACAGGATGGTCACAGTATGGATGGTGGCCGTCCCTTTATTGAGTACAGAAAAACAATCCTGTCAGTCCCACTCCCTCACCCTCTCCTCACAGCCCAGAAAATTATTTCCTCCCGGATACTCCTCTAGATCCCTTTGGAGCAGGGCAATTGAACCTCCCCACCTCCCATCCTATCCCTAGAAGTGCACTTGATGCTTTAACCATTCACTGAATGAAAAAATTTGTCTTCAAGTCATATTTGGTTCTTTTCCAATGGCCTCTATTCTATGGGACTTTATTCCTGACCCCTCCACCAATGGGAACGGTCTCTCTCTACCCAACGTTTTCATGATTTGAATTCCTTCCATCAGATCCCCTTGCAGATCTGTTCCAAGGAAACCAATCCCAGCTTCTCCATCTACCCACTGACCTCCACTCCCTCGTCCCTTCACATTTTTCCTGACTGTGGAGCCCAGAACTGGGCACCGTATTCCATTTGGGGCTGAACCAAATTCTTGACGATTTCTCGCTTCCCTTTTGCCTCACATTACACTCAAGTAAAAGCCATCAACCGAAAAGTTGTGAGGTTGGTATCGAGCCCAGGGGATTCGTGCTATGCTCTCCTCTCCAGTTGACAGTGAGTGCCATACTTTAGGAAAGATGAGAATGCTTTGGAGAGGATGCAGAAGAGAGCTGGCAAAATGATTTCATTACCTATGTGGAAAGGTGAGGAATACTGGAAGAGAAGAGGTGGATAAGAATCCTCCAACCTTCGTTACCTCTCTGTTTCCCGTTACCTAGCCAATTTCTATTTGTGCTGCTACATTCCTTTGGTCTTATGTTTTGACAACAAGCCTACCAGGCGGCACCTTATCGGTTGCTTTTAGGAAGTCCATATATATATCGCGTCAACTGCATTTCCCTCAATGTCCTTCTCTGATACTTAAGAGAATTTGATACTCTATCAAATTAGTTGGACACAATTTGCATTTAATAAATCCGCGCTGGCTTTCTCTAATCTACACTTGTCTAAGTGCTCATTCCGTTCCTGGTTTGTGTTCCTAGGACATTCCCAAGATTAGACAGACTGGTCCATAGTTACTGAGTTTACCCCTACACCCTCTCTTGTATCGTCTGCAATTTTCCATTCCCCCAAAACCACCCGGAATCTCTTTGGAAGATCATGGCCAGGGCCTTGCAGTTTCCACCCTTCCCTCAGCAATGTAGGACATGTCCTATCTCAGCCACCTGGTTTGTCCCCTCTCAGTGCAGCTGGTATCTGCTCTTTATTAGCCCTTCCGCAATATCAATGATACCACCCCACACTAAGACTCCAGCAGCTTTGTCCTTGGTGGAGACTGATGTAACAACCCCCCCCTGTACCCCAGCATTGTCTCTGCCCCAGGAGCAGACTTCCTTTTTGTCTGTGCTCAACCACCACCCCCCCTCCTCTTGTAAGCCTTTTCCCATTAATGTGCTCACAACTTATTTTATGATCTCTTTATTCCTTTGCTCCCAATCTTTTCTCATGCACTATCCTTGCCCCTTTTTTACTTTCCCCCCTGAACTGTCTGTAATCAGCCTGGTTCTCATTTATGTTAACAATCCAGCATCTGTCAAATGCTCTTCTCTCTGCATTGATCTCTCTCTTTGCTCCTTCAGGGAGCTCTGGCATTAGTTTCCCTCCCCTTCTGCCCACACAGTAGCTGCAACATCTCCACTTCAAAGGCATCTTATTCTTATGCCTGCCAACCTTTGTCTTCAGTTTACTCTGCTCAGACCTGCTCTCAAACTAGCCCTTCTCCAATTGATTATTTTTACCTGCGAATGATCCATATCCTCTTTTCCATATCTATTCAAATCCTTATGATATTATGATCACATTTTCCTCGCTTGGTCCACTTGGCCTGGCTTATTCCCAGAAACACGTCCAGGCAGAAAGATATTGATAAGGTGAGATATCTTTATTAGTCACATGTACATTGAAACACGGAGTGAAATGCATCTTTTGCGTAGAGTGTTCTGAGGGCAGCCCGCAAGCGTGGCCATGCTTCTGGCGCCAACATAGCATGCCCACAACTTCCTAACCCATATGTCTTTGGAATGTGGGAGGAAACCGGAGCACCCGGAGGAAACCCACGCAGACACGGGGAGAATGTACAAACTCCTTACGGACAGCAGCCGGATTTGAATCCCGGTCACTGGCGCTGTAATAGTGTTACGCTAACCGCTACACTACCGTGCCTGCCCTGATCAAGAAGGTTCTCCTCCCCGACTTTATCTCTTATGCTATTGCTACTCCAGTCTACATTTGGATAGCTAAGTCCCCTGTTACCTCTACTCTATGGCTCTTGCATCTCCCTGCAATCGCCCTGAAAATGTTCTCCTCAATATCTTTCCCACTAGTTGGCAGCCATGAAATAGCCCCCGTAGCATAATCCCATCTCTATTCTTTCTCAGCTCTTCACAGATAGACTATGTGCTTGATTGATTCAGAATATCCTCTCTTTCCACCACAGTTACTGTATATCCAATAGTACCACTCCCTCTGCCAGAACGCATTATATCCAAGAATACTTGAAACCCATTCCAGCTGTTGGTGTTTACTCTGGTCTCAATGTTATTGCCACAGTTTTAAAATCCCAGTGGCTTGCTTTCACCTGTAGCTCATTAGCCTTATTTAATATGCCTCCTCCATTAACATACATGCACTGTAAACCAGTCTTAGATCTTCTACAGCTTGAAACTCTCTCATCTGGCACCCTTCGGACCTCACTGGTACTGGGCCACAGAAAATACGGACCACAAAAATTTCCCCTTGATCATCTTCCTCTGAGCAGAAGAACTGTCTTTTTAAGTACAGACACTCCCCGGGTCACGTCAGGGTTCCAGGGTTGTGCACTGTAGGTAGCCCAAAGTTTCAATAAGTCAGAAGCACTCTCGGCTGAGATTGCAAAAGCTGCAATGGTAGATTAATCAGCTATAGACGAGTACAGATCTTAGTTAATTACAGATCTTAGTTAGATTTTAGTTAGAATTAGTTAATTAGTACAGATCTGTTCTGCAGATTTGAAACACAGGAGCTGCCTGACCTCAGAATGCTGGACTAGAGAGTAACAACCTGTAGCGTAGCGGTTAGCACGAAGCTATTACAGCGCCAGCGATCAGGGTTCGATTCCCGTCACTGTCTGTAAGGAGTTTGTATGTTCTCCCGTGTCTGCGTGGATTTCCTCCGGGTGCTCCGGTTTCCTCCCACATTGCAAAGGCGTAAGGGTAAGTTAATTTGGGACTCATTGGGCCGGAAGGGCCTGTTACCACGCTGTAAATAAAATTAAAAAAAAAATTAATACCCTCTCTAACCCTTGTGTAACAACCTGTCATTTCTTGTTCTGGTGTTAGCTACCTCTTCCAATCATTTACGTACCTCTATTTTCCCCTTTTCAATGAACTTTTCCTGAGGCTCAGTCCCAACTTCCAGGCCTGAGACCTTTCCTCAGTTCTGTCCCAGCTCCAACCTCCAGGCCCGAGATCTAACCTCAGGTCTGGTCCCTCATTACTGCCTCCAGAGCTGGGATACTTACCACCTGAAATTGAGAAATAATGACTCAAGCTGCCTCACTGATAATTGCCTCAGTGAAGCCTGGTTTGTTTAACAAACATGGAAATAAATACTCAAATTAATGTGTAAATTCTAATAATATGATTAATGAACTGTCTGGATTCTAAACGCAGTGTGTCCTTGTAGGGAGAAGCAACCACATACATGCATAAGTAATCAGATCTTCTCTGGCTGAATAGAATACATAGGTTTATCTTGTATAAATAATGAATTTATCAATAGCTAGATGGGTTAACTTAATAATTATCTGCCTCAGTGGAATGATTCATTTTCTGACTGGGATCAGTTGTCAATCAGTTAACTTAGATAAATATATATTCACTAAATGGCAGTGGATAAGCTGACTGGAGGATTGTTCCCCCTTACCTCTGTGGTTGTTCCCCAAGGTTGCCTGATCCTAGAGGAACTCAGCAGGCCAGGCAGCATCCGTGGAGAAAAGCAGGCGGTCAACGTTTCGGGTCAGGACCCTTCTTCAGGACTGAAGATAGGAAAAGGGGAAGCCCAATATATAGGGGGGAAAAGCAGAGCAGTGATAGGTGGACAAAAGAGGGGAGGCGGGGCGGGCACAAGGTGGTGATAGGTAGATGCAGGTAAGAGACAGAGATAGGCAGGGAACAGCACCTCATTTTCCCTCTTAGAACCTTGCAGCCTAATGGCATGAACATTGAATTCTCCCAGTTTAGGTAATCCCCACCCGCTTCACCACAAACCCCCCTCATGCTTCTTTTCTTCTTTCCTAGCCTATCTCTCTTTTAGTTTACCCTTTGTTTCCCTCTCTCTCCTTACCTTTGACCCATCCCCCGGTGAATCTGCTCTCCCCTCCTCCCCCACACCTGCCTATCTCTGTCTCTTACCTGCATCCACCTATCACCACCCTGTGCCCACCCCACCTCCCCTCTTTTGTCCTGCTCTGCTTTTCCCTCCGATATATTGGGCTTCCCCTTTTCCTATCTTCAGTCCTGAAGAAGGGTCCTGACCCGAAATGTTGACTGCCTGCTTATCTCCACGGATGCTGCCTGGCCTGCTGAGTTCCTCCAGCATCATCGTGTTTTTCATCTAGATTCCAGGATCTGCAGTCCTTTGTTCCTCTGCCTGATCCTATCTCACTCCTGCTGGGAATTTTTACGGAGAGCTGGTTATAAGACACAGGTCCCCGCATGCCTGACGCTGACTTGGGATTAATCTCTAGCGACCTGACTTGTTTCATAAATGACTGGAGACCAGTCAATCCCAGAGGGTTCCTGCTGATTCTGCTCTGTGCTGGAGAGTGGCTGCTTCTGTCTAACCACCCCTGCTAGGTCTTCATGTCCTGTTGTATCCACCACCTCCGTTCCTTTGGACAGTCCCTGCCCCAGGTGTGTACCCACATTGGCTGCCCTGACCACTGCAGCCCCCCCCCCCCCCCCCCCCAGTCACATCTGACCCCAAACCGTGTGGTACAGAAGAACTCCTGCACCTCACTCGCCAGCATTGTGGGCGCAGTCAGAATTCGCTCTGTGTGATGGAGCAGGAGGGAATGGAGGAGGCTGTGACGAACAGGGAAATTCCTGTGACACTGCCAATCCGTGAAGCAGAGGGTAATTCCTGGGATCAACAGCTCTCGCTGATGGACAGGTGTAATATTGCAGCTCCATAAAACTCTGGTTAGACCACACTTAGAGTATTGTTTTCAGTTCTGGTCACCTCATTATAGGAAGGATTTGGAAGCTTTAGAGATGGTGCAGAGGAGATTTACCAGGATGTTGCCTGGATTAGAGAACATGGGCAGGCACAGTAGTGTAGCGCTTAACATAACACTATTACAGCGCCAGCGACCCGGGTTCAATTCCGGCTGCTGTCTGTAAGGAGTTTGTATGTTCTCCCGTGTCTGCGTGCATTTCCTCCGGGTGCTGTAGTTTCCTCCCATATTCCAAAGACGTACGGGTTAGGAAGTTGTGGGCATGTTATGTTGGCGCTGGAAGCGTGGCGACACTTGCAGGCTGCCCCCAGAACTCTACACAAAAGATGTATTTCACTGTGTTTCGATGTGCATGTGACTAATAAAAGTATCTTATCTTATGAGGAAAGGTTGAGTGAGATAGGGTTTTTCTCTTTGGAGCTATGCAGGATGAGAGGCGACTTGATAGAGGTGTATAAGATTCTGAGGGGCATAGATCAAGTGGACAGCCAGCACCTTTTCCCCAGGGCGGCAACTGACAATACCAGAGGACATCAGTGTAAGGTCAGAGGAGGGAAGTTTTGGGGAGATGTCAGGGTTAGGTTTTTTACACAGAGAGTGGTGGGTGCTTGGAACGCACTGCCGGGGGTGATGGTAGAGGCAGATACAATAGGGACATTTAAGATGAAAAACACCATGATGCTGGAGGAACTTAGCAGACCAGGGAGCATCCGTGGAGAAAAAACAGGTGGTCAACATTTTGGGTCAGGACCCTTCTTCAGGACTGAAGATAGGAAAAAGGGAAGCCCAATATATGGGAGGGAAAAGCAGAGCTGTGATAGGTGGACAAAAGAGGGGAGGTGGGGTGGGCACAGGGTGGTGATAGGTAGATGCAGGTAAGAGGTAGTGATGGGCAGGTGTGGGGGAGGAGGGGAGAGCAGATCCACTGGGGGATGGGCCAAAGGCAAGAAGAGAGAGGGAAAAAAGAGGCTAGGAAAGGGAAGAAGAGAAGAAGCCTGGTTGTGGCGGGGGGGGGGGGGGAGGGTTTGTGGGGAAGGGGGGTGGGGATTATCTAAAGTGGGAGAATTCAATGTTCATGCCATTAGGCTGCAAGGTTCCAAGACAGAAAATGAGGTGCTGTTCCTCCAGTTTGCACTTGCAATCCTCCTGGCAGTGGAGGAGGCCGAGGACTGACGTATCAGTGATAGTGTGGGAGGGGGAGTTGAGATGACTGGCAATGGGGAGGTGCAGATCGCGGTTACATTTAAGAGACTCTCAGATAGGCACATGGATGTAAGAAAAATGGAGGGTTATGGGCTGTGTAGGAGGGAAGGGTTAGGTCGATCATGGAGTAGGTTTATATAGGTTCGCACAACATTGTGGGCTGAAGGGCCTGTACTGTGCTGTACTCTTCTATGTTCTAATTCCAGGGTTCATATGGAAATCTGTGATCAGTGCCCACCAGCTTAGCTTAGCATATTCAGTCATGCAGTGAAAGGAATGTGGGGCACGGTAATTTGAAGTCTGATGATGGTGAACCCCTCCACATATTGCATATTATTTTGTAATGTATTTTTTACACGGGGATAATATTTTCTCACGGTCATAGTTTTGACACCAGTATAGTCGGGGATCAGTGCGGTGTCACAGTCCCTTGATCACCAACAGAGGGCAGTCACAGACCACTATCAAGATGTTCCAGTCACGAAATGCAGGCTCACTGATGGTGTGTGTCTGAGATGGCAGCATCTGCATTTCTGGGTCTGCATTTCTGGGGCAGCATCTGCATTATGAGACAATGGGAAGTTGTTTGTCTTTGGTCATTGACTCCATTTGTACAATACAACAGCACACGCACTGTACTTGGTGAAATCTCATTCCTTTGCCCACTTTCCCGGTTGATCTAAGATCCTCTTGTAACCTTTTAACAACCTTCTTCACCGTCCGTTACACCACCGATTTTGGTGTCATCCGCAAACTTACTAACCCTGCCAGCGACGTTCTTATCCAAATCGTTAATATGGATGACAAACAGCAGTGGACCCAGCACCGATCCCTGCAGCTCACCACTGGTCATGGGTCTCCAATCTGAAACACAACCTGAAAAGCTATCTCTCATCGATGTTTTCTGCTTTTCGCTGTTTCTAAGCTCCATTCCTGATTCTGGTTTTACATTATGATCTGCCAGGCTGAGATCATTTTTCACTATTGCGCTGACCTTATCTTTATTAATACTGCCAGCCCACCTCTTTGTAATTTTTGCTTTTCCTGCCTAAATGTTCGATACCCTTGAATATAAATCTCCCAACTGTGATCACCTGCAGCCTTGTTTCTGAAATGACATTTAGATCACATGAATTTACTTCTACTTTTTCCATTAATTCATCGACCTTGTTGCAAATGTTGCATGCAGAAAGAAATAACACCTTTAACTTTCCCTTTTAACTAAAGTGGCTTCCCAGTTCTCAGCATCTGAGGCAGAGGCATCCAGACAGACACAGCAACATTCTTTATCTGTTTGGATCACACTCACTTAAAATTCGTGTGTGGATACATGAAATGCTATCAGCACAAGCCACTCATATAGAACTTGGTCCATTAAGATCGTGGAGACTAACACTTGGAACCAAAGACAGCTATCTCCCTTTCAGTTATCTGCTTACCCCTTTTGCTATCATGTACCCCTTGCTACCACATATCTGTGTCTGCTGTGGGCCACCACCTGACTCTGGCCTGATTACATGACCCCAAAGAAAATGGTGGAAGGGAGACTGGTGTGTGGATTTGCTTCTGCAAACCCTGATCTGAGGGCAGGCACTGTAGTGTAGCGGTTAGCGTAATGCTTTACAGCTCCGGTGACCTGGGTTCAATTCTGGCCGCTGCCTGTAAGGAGTTTGTACGTTCTCCCTGTGTCTGTGTGGGTTTCCTCTGGGAGCTCCGGCTTCCTCCAACATTCCAAAGACGTACGGGTTAGGAAGTTACGGGCGTGCTATGTTGGTGCTGGAAGCGTGGCGACACTTACGGGCTGCCCCCAGAACACTCTATGCAAAAGGTGCATTTCACGGGGTGTTTTGATGTACATATGACTAATAAAGATATCTGATCTGATCTGTTAGGCCGCGGTGAACGTTGCGGTGAAGGGCCTGCCCACAGTACAGATATTGGTCCTTAGCTGTTCAGCGTGCCTTCCATGCCATGGAGTGGGTTTGAGGACTGTGTCTTTGTTCGTGAAATGGTGTGAGTCTTGCAGAAAGACTTCTGCCCAGCAGGTGGAGCTGGTGTCACACAAAGCCAGCCACTCTTCACCTGTGGGCATCCAGTAGTGCTGGGCAAAGGACGAATATGGGCTCTAAGTGTCCTCTTGATTTTCCAGTTGGCTGGTTGTGGCCAGTTGTGGGTCTCGGCTTAATTCAAATTATCATTTAGGAAGGAGGGCATTCATAAAATACTTTTTTTTCGTGATCTGGGAATATCACATTACAGGCAATGAAGTTTAGTTACCATCGAAATGAGGGGAACACAACAGCCATTTTGAAAGCAGCATTGAAATAATGAACAGGTATTGCACTCTTAGTTATGTTGTTTGCGGGATAAGTATTGGGAAGAGCATCCCTGCCCTTGAAAGTAGTGGAATTGGATCTTCTATGTTTGTTCAGAGAACAGATACTCTTTAACATCTCATTTGTAAAACAGCGCTGAGGAGGGCTGTCCCCACTCACCACTCTGTCACCTAGATTTAGTGTTCAAGTATCTTGAAGCTACGACCTACTGCTTTAGGCAAGAGCCCCACCAATAGAGCCGCTTTTGATTCAGCCCAGGGCACATTTGGACCAAGAGCATTGGGAACAGGCAAACTTCTGAAAGAAGGATCAGTGAGGCTCTGCTTCTATGCTCTATTTACTAACTGGGCTTTACTGGGTGGTACACCACCTTTAGTTTGCTTCCCAGTCCTGCTCCACTCCAGGTTGTTGAGCTCTCAGATCCAATGGAAGAAGACGGGAATTTTTTGAGATAAGAATGGTTTCAGAGAATGCAGCAGAGGTCTCAGCAGAGGCCAATGACTCTGTTCGGGGAAGAGGCATGTTCCTTGACTGAAACTTCATGCTGGGTTATTTCACTGACCTGGGGAATGCTTGTGAGTCACCAGCCTGAAACTCAGGCAAGTGCGAGGTAACGCATTTTGGGAAGTTAACCAGGGCACGACGTACACGGTTGGGCGTGATGTAGAACAGAGAAACCTAGGAGTACAGGTACATAGTTCCCTTAAAGTGGCGTCACAGGTAGGCAGGGTGGTGAAGAAGGCATGCAGCATGCTTGCCTTCATTGGCTGTGGCATTGAGTTGGGAAGCCTTGTTACAGCTGTACAAGATATTGGTGAGACCGCACTTGGAGTATTGTGTGCAGTTCTGGTTGCCACACTATAGGAAGGGTGTAACTAAGCTAGAGAGGGTGCAGAAACGATTCACAAGGATGCTGCCTGGATTGGAGGGCTTGAGTTATAAGGAGAGATTGCATAGGCAGTGACTTTTTTCCCTGGAGTGATGGAGGTTGAGGGTGACCTTATAGAGGTTTATACAATCACAAGGAACATGGGGTGGATATTGACAGTCCTTTCCCAGGGTAGGGGAGTCTAAAACTGGAGGGCATATGTTTAGGTTGAGAGGGGAGAGATTTAAAGGGGACCTGAGGGGCAAGTTTTTCCACACAGAGGGTGGTGGATATGTGGAATGAGCTGCCAGAGGAAGTGGTAGAGGCGGGTACAATTACAACATTTAAAAGACATTTGGACAGATTGATGGATAGGAAAGGTTTAGAGAGATATGGGCCAAACGCAGGAAAAAACTTCGACAGGCAACTTGGTGGGCATAGGTGGCAGGGCCTGTTTCTGTGCTGTGCTGCTGGTGAGGGGGGATGTGACAGACAGGAATCGGCCAGTGAGGTGGGAGCTGCTCCACTGCTGCTTTATTCCTGGTTATAACCTGACCCCTTTCACCCAGCCCCATTCTGCACTCACCCTCAGCTTCCCTC
Source organism: Pristis pectinata (assembly GCF_009764475.1). Classification (NCBI taxonomy): domain Eukaryota; kingdom Metazoa; phylum Chordata; class Chondrichthyes; order Rhinopristiformes; family Pristidae; genus Pristis; species Pristis pectinata. The sequence goes on from NC_067420.1 coordinate 8,155,918, forward strand.
CTGACCTGACACCCTCCATCTCCTCTTCTTCACTTCACGGACACGACCAAGAAAGATCACCAGCGCTTCTACTTCCTCAGGAGGCTAAAGAAATTCGGTATGTCCCCTTTGACACTCACCAACTTTTACTGATGCACCATAGAAAGCATCCTATCTAGATGAATCACAGCTTGGTACGGCAACTGCTCTGCCCAGGACCGCAAGAAACTGCAGAGAGTTGTGGACATAGCCCAGCGCGTCACGGAAACCAACCTCCCCTCCTTGGACTCTGTCTTTACCTCTTGCTGCCTTGGTGAAGCAGCCAGCATAGTCAAAGACCCCACCCACTCGGGTCATTCTCTCTTCTCTCCTCTTCCATCAGGTAGAAGATACAGGAGCCTGAGGGCACGTACCACCAGGCTTAAGGACAGCTTCTATCCCACAGTGATAAGACTATTGAACGGTTCCCTTATACGATGAGATGGACTCTGACCTCACGATCTACCTTGTTGTGACCTTGCACTTTCTCTGTAGCTGTGACACTTTACTCTGTACTGTTATTGTTTTTACCTGTACTACCTCAATGCACTCTGTACTAACTTAATGTAGCTGCACTGTGTAATGAATTGACCTGTACGATCGGTATGCAAGACAAGTTTTTCACTGTACCTCGGTACAAGTGACGATAATAAACCAATACTAATCTGCCCTCTCTTGCAGAAAATGTTTCGCTTGTTGGCCAAAGCAGTGGCAGGTGCTGGTTTCCTTCTCCCTTCAGCTGACGATGCCAAACCATACTGGGAGTAACACGGAGACTTGAGGACAAACACTGGGCTGACACTCCAGTTCAATACCATGGGCATGCTGCAGTTTTGGGGGCACTGTCTTTTACATGAGGTGGCCCCATTTTTACCACATGCTTTACAAGAGCGCCTGCACACGTTGGCTCCAATGCACCTCAGATGTCCTAAGGTTGTGAAAGATGCTTCCTAAAACCCTACTTCTGTCCCAGTATCTTGTCAGCTGTGAATCCCGGTGGCTAAAGGTCCTCTGTCTGAGCTCCAAGCCCAGCTTCACCTTGCAACCTTGTGGCCAAATTGACACATGCAGGAACAAGAATACTTATCAAGGCACCAGAGATTCTGCAGTTGCTGGAGTCTGGAGCAACACACACAAAATGCTGGAGGAACTCAGCAGGTCAGGCAGCATCTGTGGAGGGAAGTGGACAGTCGACGTTTTGGTTCGGGACCCTTCTTCTGGCCTGCTGAGGATAAGCACAAATTCCGCCAGACGGAGGAGGGTGTGGGTGGAGGGGAACTGGTTGAGTCTGTGTTCCAGAAGGAAACGGAGAGCCCTAAGGCCTTCCTGATGGGGAATGGAAGTGTAATGGGTGGGTGGGGGCCAGGGAATTGAAAGCTGTCGAAGCGGTGGAGGGCATGTGAGGTGTCACGGATGTAGGTGGGAAAGGACCGGACCAGGGGAGACAAGATGGAGTCGAGATACAAGAAGATGAGTTTGGTAGAAAGGGCAGAAACAATGGGCCTACCGGGGCAGTTAGGTTTGTGGATCTTGGGTAGGAGGTAGAAACCGGCAGTGCGGGGTTGGGGAACTATGAGGTTGGAGGCTGTGGAGTGGAGATCTCCAGAGGTGATGAAGTGGGAGACCTGATGATCGTTGGTGGGGTCCTGGTCCGGGGCTAGGTAAGGGGAGGTGTCTGAGAACTACTGTCTGGCCTCTGCAAGGTAGAGGTCAGTCCGCCAGACTACAACTGCACCACCTTTGTCTGCGGGTTTGATGGTGAGGACAGGATTGGTACACAGAGAGTGGAGAGCAGTACATTCAGAGGGGGTGAGGTTGGAGTGGTTGAGGGGAGTGGAAAAATTCAAGGAAGTTTATCACCTCACTGATGTGTGTAGTCCACTGAAGTAAGTTCTGAATTGGATTATTATGGCTGGGTTTGTTAAAGCAGCAACATCTTGGAATATTGGTGACTTTTAATATAAGAAAGCATCCCAAGGGCAGATTCAGACCCAGCCAGAGATGGAGATATTAAAGCAAGATATTACAGCTCAGAGGGCCTGAGTTATAGGGAGAGGTTGGCCAGGCTAGGTCTGTATTCCTTGGAACGTAGGAGAATGAGAGGCGACCTTATAGAAGTATTTAAAATTATGACAGGTGTAGATCAGGTGAAGGGTAACAGTCTTTTCCCCTGGACAAGGGAGTCCAAAACTAGGGGGCATAGATTTAGAGTGAGAGGGGAAAGTTTTAAAAGGGAGCTGAAGGACAATGTTTTCATGCAGAGGGTGGTGAGTATATGGAACGAGCTGCCAGAGGAAGTGGTTGAGGCAGGTACAACATTTAAGGAGCACTTGGATAGGTACATGGAGGGATATGGGCCGAATGCGGGAAATTGGGACTAGGTGGGTGGGCACTGTGGTTAGCATGGACTGGTTGGGCTGAAGGGTCTGTATCCGTGCTGTATTGCTCTATGACTCCAAGACACCAAAGAGGTTTTAAGAAGGAAGACAGGGAGAGAGACCTTGAGGGGTTTAGGGAAGGAACCCAAGAGAGTAGGTGTCGGCAGTGGAAGGTGTGACCACCAGTGTGGGACAAAAGAGATGGGGAACGGGGACCAGAGATGCAGGATTGTAGGGCTGGAGGAGGTTACAGGAGGAGGGATGAGGTCCTGGAAGGGTTAGAACACGAAGGTGAGGATTTTGAATTTGATATATTGCAGCCCATTTAGAGCCAGTCTTGCTGGCAACCACAGGATAACTGCTCATTGAGGTGTGGGCAGCATCGATTGCTCTGATGGCAACCACAGGATAACTGCTCATTGAGGTGTGGGCAGCATCGATTGCTCTGATGGAGGTGGAATATAAGAAGGTACAAGATCCAGAAAAGAAAAAAAAATGAATTTATTGTCAGATGCACAAGTACATGTACGTACAGGTGCAATGAAAAACTTACTTGCAGCAGCATCACAGGCACATAGCATCATGTAAGCAGCATTCACAAGAAAACCATAAATTAGACACAGTTTTTACAAGAAAGAACACAATTAGAACAGAAGAAATAGTCCATTGTTGTGCAGAGTGGTCACAGTGTTGCTTTACTGAGGTAGTGATTAGGGTTGTGCCGGTTGGTTCAAGAACCGAATGGTTGAAGGGAAGTAGCTGTTCTTGAACCTGGTGATGTGGGACTTCAGGCTTCTGTACCTCCTGCCCGACGGTAGCTATGAGAAGATGGCACGGCCCGGATGGTGGGGATTTTTGAAAATATATGTTGTCTTCTTGTGGCAACGCCTTCTGTAGATACTTTCAATGGCGGGGAAGGATGTGCCTGTAATGTATCGGGCTGAGGCCACTATTCTCTGCAGCTTCCTGTGCATTCAAATTACCATCCCAGACCATGATGCAGCCAGTCAGGATACTTTCAATAGTACTTCTGCAGAAGTTTGTTAGAGTGTTTGGTGACAGGCCGAACCTCCTTAACCTCCTAAGAAAGTAAAGCTACGTGATCCTTTGAGTTCTGGGATTCAGTAAAATTATGGCTGAAATGATACAGCCACTTCCACCTTCCTTACCATCCTTAAATCCAGTGGTGCCAGACGTGAATAGAATTATCAACTGAGCATCCAGGATTTCCTGGAATAGAGAATGCCAAAGATTCACAAACCTCAGAGTGCAGTCTCTTACGTGGCTGACTGTTCATCCTGAGACTGCAGCAGGACTGAAGCCAAGAGACCATTGGCATGGCTGAATCCTGAGCTAACATGTGTAAACCAGAGCCATGCACTTTGTGACAGGAACCACTGAAGGGATGGTCAGGAACCCTGGTTGATATTTTCCTTCTCTCTCTCTCTCTCTCTCTCTCTCTCTCTTCAGCTCAGCGACAAGCAAGCCACTGAGGTGGAATCTCTCTGCCGTGGTTGCCGGCAGGTGTGTCCCTGAACCACGGCAGAGACTGAATGAATTTGTGTTGGAGATTATTATCTGTGACCAGGGTGAGCCAGCTGGAGGTCACAGTATGATGTAGGGGTCGAGCTGGTGCATCATTGCTCCCACACAATGTGCCATCGCACACGAACATTGCCATTTACTTCCACTAATGGGCAGTAATTGAAGTCATTTACTGGCCCTTCGGATTGTTAATTACTTCCTCATTAGAACTATAATTCATGCAAATTTGTAACTATTCCTCGGAAGGACTTGGCCAAAGCTCACTTGTTCATCTCAGGGTGCTGAGTGATCGCTCTTTGTACAGGATTTCACAGCGGCAACCTCTGCCTGCCCTTCAAGCCCTGCACAACATTTGTTCTGTGTGCCGGGCACTATATACTCTCTTGCATCTTCAGACACCCTACTGCTTCTCAAGCCATGGGGCTCATTACCCGCCCCTGCACTGCCTGAGTACCATTATGGTGCGGTGGCTAAGGCTTGTGGCACAGTCACTCTTCAACCAGTGCTCTGTCTGGGAGCACCGGACCAGGGAATGAAACCCTTTCCTGTCTCGAAGACTGGCCCAGTTGTCCCAACTAACCTGTACCCAATTTCATGCTCTCCTGCTATGTTACTTTATCAAACCCTGCATTATCATTTATTCCCAACTTAGATGAGATTTCTTTATTAGTCACATGTACATCAAAACACACAGTGAAATGCACCTTTTGTGTAGAGTGTTCTGGGGGCAGCCTGCAAGTGTCGCCACGCTTCCGGCACCAACGTAGCACGCCCACAACTTCCTGACCCGTACGTCTTTGGAATGTGGGAGGAAACCGGAGCACCCGGAGGAAACCCACGCAGACACGGGGAGAACGTACAAACTCCTTACAGACAGTGGCCGGAATTGAACCTGGGTCGCCGATGCTGTAATAGCGTTACGCTCACCGCTACACTACCGAGCCTGTTTAATGCCCCCAAGATATTCACTTTGGCCACTCCATACTTTCCAATGATAGCCACTCATTAGGTGATGGAATTTCTCTTGAAATCCCCATCGGATTTACTTGTGACCACCTCAGGTTTATGGTGACTAGTTTTGGATTCCTCTGCATGTGACCCAGCCAGAGACCATTGTGTGAGGCAGGGATCCATCACACAGACTCCCCCACACTGTGCTATCACACATCAGTATTGTCACTCACATTCATGAATGTGCAATAATTGACTGATTCTGCACCGTCAATCCCATTCCCCCACCTGGACTAATCCTACAGCAATCCCATTTTTTATTCTCCCCCGCATTCCCATCACCTCCCCCCCCCCCCCCCCCAGATTCTACCACAATAGGGGCAACTTACAGTGGTCAATTAACCCGCCAACCCGCACGCCTCTGGGATGTGGGAGGAAACCGGAGCACCCGGAGGAAACGTGCACGGTCACAGGAAGAACACGCAAATTCCCCACAGGCAGCGCCCGAGGTCACAGTCGGATCTGGGTTGCTGAAGCTGAAAGGCAGCAGTTCCACCAGCTGTGCCTCTGTCACTTACTGGCCTTATAGATCAGTAATTACTTCCTCATTAGGACCATAACTCATGCAAATTTGCAACAATTCCTCTGTAGGGTTTGGCCAGAGTTCATTTGTGCATGCTGCATCCCCCGGTATGCCGCTCTGTGTCGTCTCCTCGTACAGGATTTCACACAGTGACCCCTGACTGCCCCCTCATGAACCCTCACGACCTTCCAGCCCTGTGCAACCTGCGTTCTCTGCTCTTCCAACCACTGTAATCCCACCATCATTTTCAAGATCGCCGCAGCTGGTTGTTATCATTTTGGGAATGTGGAACACCGTATTGACAAAAAGATAAAAGTATATTTGCACTGAATTCAGACATCTCATTGTCAATTTGTTCTTGGCACAGAAACAGGCCCTTCGGCCCACGGTGTCCATGCCAACCATGGTTACTGTCAGGCAGAGGGAATGAAGCAGTAGGGCAATGGGTGAGGGGAACACACAGCAGCCTGAGACAGCAGTGAAGCTGTCAGGGAGATGATCGATGATGGAAACCAGTTCTTGGTGTCTAATCCTGAGTTGCTTTAATAGATGTTAATACAATGAAGCGGCAGCTGTGGGAAATCTTCATTAACGGGACTGAGGGAAGGTCATAGAGAACTCAGGCGTAGAGCTTGCTGTGAGCCAATGGGGAGTAAACACAGGCAGGAAATCCCTGAAAAATGGAAGCAGTGCAGGTAAGAAGCAGTAATGGTTCCTTTCCACATTAGCCCATCAGATAAATCAGCTTCCAGTCAGCTGGAAGACAGGCCAAGATAAATAAAGTGGAAAGATTTAGACTTGCTTTCGAGTTAGATAAGGAAGACATGCTGATTGAGATTAACAGGCAGATGTGATCTTTTCAATTGTCTGAGAATGGTTGTGGAAATAATAATAAAATTGCAAAGAATGGATTGCAAAAGCGTGTGCCTAGAAATTCAATTGACTCTTGCTTTTTCAGCATTAGGCAACTGAAAATTGATATTTTCTTTTTCTGGGGAAGAAATTCAGGAAAGATCATTTCATTAGTTTGTGTCACTCTGGAATTTCAGCTAACCACTGCACTGAGATCCCCATTACCCCTTCATCTCTATCCCTAACCCCTTACCTCCACCATATTGAGCTACGGATTCCAATGCCACTCTTTCCCCTCATGTCTTCTTCTCCTTTTTCTTGTTCTCCTTCGGCAGTCCCTGGGGATGGAGGACGACTTGCTTCGGCTGCAGCTACTAAGGCCGCTGTGGGAACTGCAGACTCTTCCATGGATGGGGCAAGAGGTAGTAGGTGGGGTGGGCGGGTGTGCAGTTCATGAGGTGGAGAGCACCTACGCGCTCTGGATGTGTGGACCGGAGGTTGTCAGCACCATCCTGGATGCTCCTTCCCCACTCTGAGTGGACACAGGTCAGGGATTCTGTATTGGCATTGGTACGGGTTTATTATTGTCACTTGTACCGAGGTACAGTGAAAAGCTTGTCTTACAAACTGATTGTACAGGTCAATTCATTAGACAGTGCAGTTACACTGAGTTAGTACAGAGTTCATTGATGTAGTACAGGTAAAAACAATAACAGTACAGAGCAAAGTGTCACAGCTACAGAGAAAGTGCAGTGCAATAAGGTGCAAGGTCACAACAAGGTAGATCGTGAGGTCAGAGTCCATCTCATTGTATAAGGGAACCATTCAATAGTCTTAATCACAGTGGGGTAGAAGCTGTCCTTAAGTCTGGTGGTACGTGCCTTCAGGCTCCTGTATCTCCTACCCGATGGAAGGGGAGAGAAGAGAGAATGTCCTAGGTGGGTGGGGTCTTTGATTATGCTGGCTATTCCCAGGAGAATTTTGGAATGTTGCATTTCTTCAAGGAGGCTTTGAACATTCAATCCTCTTTCTCTGCCCGCTTGGGGATCTCCTCCCACCACTGAGCTGGGAATAGAATGTCCCTTTGGGGAGTCCTGTGTTGGGTGTGTGATCAACGTGGTCAGCCCAGCAGAATTGACTGAGTAGCTCAGGCCTCAATACTGGGACAGGACTATGACATTGAATTGCTTATCCTTCCACTGAGTTTGGAGGTTTCCTCAGAGACAACATCGCTGGTGTCTTCCCAGTGGCTTGAGGTAGCTGCCGTAGGTAGTCCAGGTCTAAGGAGCCTCTGGGAGGGCAGGGATCTGTAGACCTCTGAGCTTTCAGACCCAATCCCATTCTCCTCTTCTCCCTTAAAGTGCAGTCAATCCTGATCCCTCCCCACTCCAACACCACCACTAGCAAGTGTCAATCTCCCCTCACCCCCGCCACCTCGCCTGCCCAATTGATGGGCCCCCTTCTACCAACCCCTGCCCCCACCACCAGTGACCTGTGTCCACCTAGGTCCCATGCTGGTCATGGAAGGGAATGGGACACGATCACACCAGACTGTATGCAAAGTCTGGTGGCCTGCCCTTGAAAGTTTGGGCCATGGACAAATGAACTACTCAGGAGAGGGTCAATAATCAAAGTCCTCCATGGTATCCCACCGTTGTCCATCTGGCTTTCTCTCTTTAGGGTGCACGAGACCATTGTATTTGGCAAGAACTGCAAAGAGCAGGAGAAGGGAGCATCCTTGTAGCTCTGGATTAGTACGCAGGTGCGACATCGTGCTGTGAGAGATTATTCTAGTGAGACTACAAAATAAGAGACAGTGTGAAAGAGAGTAGCTCTTCAATTTATTTATGTAGTGCCTTTATCACCTCAGGACATGCTGAAGCTCTTCACAGCCTCTGACGTTAGTTTTGGAGTGATTGAAATGTAGGGAAAAACAGCAGCCAATCTGAGTCCACCCCACATTAGGAAGGATGTCAAAGATTTAGGGAGAGTGGAGAGGTTTCTCGGAATATGGCCAGAGAGAAAAGCGTACAATCATATAGAGAGACCGGAGGGACTGGGATCACATCTCACCCTCTTTCGTTCCCAATGAACTGGTTTATCTCCTTCCCATTGGCCATCAGGGACACACTGCTCCACAGGTGCTCAGGCCACTCAACTGCGTGAGGAATCTCTCACAGAGACACAAGAGGCTGCAGATGCTGGAATCTGGAGCAACATGCAAGAAGCTGGAGGAACTCAGCGGGTCAGGCAGCATTATGCTAAAGCTCGTTACAGCCTCAGTGGGCAAATGAACTACTCAGGAGAGGGTCAATGATCAAAGGTATCCCACCGTTGTCCATCTGGCTTTCTCTCTATATGGTGCCTGAGAATGTCTGGACCATTGTGTTTTGCCAGAACTGCAAAGAGCAGGAGAGGGGAGTGAACTTGTAGCTCTGGCTTAGTATGAAGGTGCGACTTCGTGCTTTCCTCTGGGTTCCTCCAGCTTCTTGTGCGGCGCTGAGGAATCTCGCATGTCTATTACGTCCACACTTCAAGTGAGACAGGGATTCACCTGCACCTCTCTTAATATCATCTACTGCATTTGGTGCTCCAGGTGTGGCCTCCTCTACATTGGTGAGACCAAATGCAGATCATGTGACCCTTTCGCAGAGCACCTGCGCTCTGTCTGTAACCACGACCTGCATCTCCCCGTTGCCAGTCACTTCAGCTCCCCCTCCCACACTATCACTGATATGTCAGTCCTCGGCCTCCTCAACTGCCAGGAGAATTCCAAGCGCAAACTAGGGGAACAGCATTTTCCGTCTCGGAACCTTGCAGCCTAACGGCATGAATATTGAATCCTCCCACTTTGGGTAATCCCCACCTCCCCCTTCCCCACAAACCACCCCCCCCCCCACCAACCAGGCTTCTTCTCTTCTTCCCTTTCCTAGCCTCTTTTTCCCCTCTCTCTCCTTACCTTTGACCCATCCCCCAGTGGATCTGCTCTCCCCTCCTCCCCTGCACCTGCCTATCACTACCTCTTACCTGCATCTACCTATCACCACCCTGTGCCCCCCCCTCCCCTCTTTTGTCCACCTATCACTTCTCTGCTTTTCCCTCCTATATATCGGGCTTCCCCTTTTCCTATCTTCAGTCCTGAGGAAGGGTCCTGACCTGAAACGTTGACCGCCTGCTTTTCTCCACGGATGCTGCCTGGCCTGCTGAGTTCCTCCAGCATCATCGTGTTTTTCATCTAGATTCCAGCATCCGCAGTCCTTTGTTTCTCTCCGCCCACATTTCTCTTGGCTTTGCTCCCTTGGACTCCGGGAGATTACCTCAGGGATTCTCCACCTCTCTGGCTCTCAGTGGAGGTGTTGGCTGTGAGACCTGTTGGTGGGTGTAAGGTTCACGTTGAAGCTGGGCAGCATGGATAAACCCCATTGTGTTTACCATGCTCCCTCCATCCTGCTCTCAATTGGTCAACACCTCCCGCCATCGGCCATTTGATTACCGCTTGCTTCAGATCTCATCAGATGAGCATCAGTCTGCTTTGAAAGATTAGACACAGTCCTCGTAGGTCACTCACAGTCGCAAACATCCATGCAGTGTCACAGATTTGTAATAAAGGTCTTAAATTATATGGAACCTTCAAGGCACTATGTGTTCCACCTGAGCTGACTTTGTATTCTGGGGTTGCTGACTCCATCTCTGAAGTCCTGAGACTGTGATCAGGGGCAGTGATCTTCACTGTTTTTCAAGGGGAGGCTTATTAAGCAAAAAGCCTTCAAAATGAGAGCCAGATTATCTACTAGTTTAGAATAGCAATGTGAAATACTAGTCTTAAAGTGAGTGGGGGAAAGTTTTAAAGGGGCAATTTTTTTTTTGCACAGGGATTGGTGGGTGCCTGGAATGGGTTGCCAAGGGTGGTGGTGGAGGCAGATGTGAGAGAAACGTTTAAGAGGTATTTATTGCTATTGGTATTGGTTTATTATTGTCACTTGTACCAAGGTACAGTGAAAAACTTGTCTTGCATACTGATCGTACAGGTCAATTCATTCCACAGTGCAGTTACACTGAGTTAGTACAGAGTGCATTGAGGTAGTACAGGTAAAAACAATAACAGTACAGAGTAAGGTGACACAGCTACAGAGACGGACTCATGAAAATGAAGGGACTGGAGGGATATGAGTCATGTGCAGATAGATGGGATTAGTTCCATTTGACATTGTGGTCAGTGCAGACATCATGAGAAGAAGGGCCTGTTCTTACACTGTGCTGTTCTATGTTCTATTTTCTAAATTAGCTGTTGTTTACTACTTCTCACTGGGGCACACTGTACCATCAGCTTGTACATAGTCTAAGCCTGGGTGTGCTTGTTCACCCTTACCCACTCTTCCTTTGATGCCCCACCAAAGCTCCCCATCCCTTTACTCCCTCGTCCTTTGACCCCTCCCCCCTCCTCACCCTGCACAGAACTCCCCCTCCCTTCACTCCATGCACACCCCTCCCTCACATCTGCCCACGTTACCGGGCATGGACCCAGCCTGTCTCTGTGGGAGGCTCATTCAGGGTAAGTAGGAGCCACCACTGGCTCGTGGACCTCATGAAGACTCTCAGTACACCTAGGAATGAAACCATTGTCCTGAAGAATACTTACAGAACAGACAACCTCAAACTATACCAGCAGTGTATGGTTAAAGGCGTTCTTGCAATTGAAAGGACCCTTATCGACCTTACTTACAAGACAGCTGTACAAAACATTGGTTGGACCATGTTTGGACACCCTGGTGGGATGGTTCTTGTAGGCTATGAATTAGACTGCTGGCCCTCATTGGTGGCTGCCGTTGGTTAGCCTGTTCGAAATGCACGGAAAGTGCCCTGGATTTGCCACATGGACTCACTCGACAGTTTCTGTCAAAACTCATTAACGTAATTAGGAGTTTTATGTCTGCTATAACCAAGAGAAATAATGCGACAAAATCACTGATTTGTCTCTGGAATTGGCCAGCGGAACTGGGAGGGTTCTGGAAATGTAAATGTAAAAACTACTCTGTTTGGAGTTGAAGACCATAAGGCAAGGTACAGTTGGGGGCAGGCATGGTAGTGTAGTGGTAACGCTATTACAGTGCCAGCGACCTGGGTTCAATTCCCGCCGCTATCTGTAAGGACACGTTCTCCCCGTGTCTGCTCCAGTTTCCTCCCACATTCCAAAGACGTATGGGTTAGGAAGTTGTGGGCATGCTATGTTGGTGCCGGAAGCGTGGCGACACTTGCGGGCTGCCCCCAGAACACTCTACACAAGAAGATGTATTTCACTGTGTGTTTCGATGTACATGCGACTAATAAAGATATCTTATCTTATCTCTTCTCTCCACAATCCAGCCTTAAGGTTGGTTCTACAAAGAGCCAGATGAATTGGGGATCATTGCTTCCAAACTCAGAAGGTTTGTTTGTTATGCACAGTGATGTAGCTAGTAGAAAGACTGCCTCCCAGAGCCAGTGGTCTGGGCTCAATCTTCATCTCCAGTGCTGTCTATGTGGAGTTCACACATTCTCCCTGTGACTGTGTGGATTTCCTCCGGGTGCTCTGGTTTCGTCCCATGACCTGAAGGTGTGCAGGTTGGGAGGTTACTTGGTCACTGTAAATGACCTCTGATGTGTAGGTGAGTGATACAATCTGGGGAGAGTTGATGGGAACGTAGAGAGAATAGGTGACAAAGAAAATTAGTGGTGGAATGAGATTGCTTTGTGAGCCGGCATAGACTCGAAGGGACAAAGAGCCTCCTACGTTGTAAGGAATTGCAAAGCTAAATTGCAATTAACCTTCCCTGGTGTTCAAGACCTGTTACAGTTCAAGCTCTGAAGAGCAACACAATTTTGAAACACAAGGTCAAAAATCCTCTAGTTGATAACGCAGCTGCATGATAAAACAAATAAAAAAGTGGATTTGTCTAGAGATTGTTTTGAATGTAAGTTTAATATACTCACAGTACCACTGAATGGGCTGCCTGTTAAAGCCCATGCCTTTGTGATCTAAAATTGACTCAGACTCTGGAAGTGTGCAATGTCATATTAAAAGTGGAACAGGGCCAGTGTTAAGTTCCCGATGCCAAACTCACAAGACAAGACAACTGGAAGTCGTTTTCCCTTATGCTTCTGGCCCCATTCTCCCTTCTCATTCCCCCTCCCCCACCCTCACGACTTGCCCATCAGCCAACTTTCCTCGCTCCGGTTTCCCGCCTCCTTCCCTTTATTCCACGGTCCACTGCCTTCTCCTATCAGATTCCTCCTCCTTCAGCCCTTTGCCTCTTCCACTGATCACCCCCCAGCTTCTCACATCATTCCCACTTCTCCGCCCCCGCCCCACCTAAGATTTCTTTATTCGTCACATGTACATTGAAACACACAGTGAAATGCATTTTTTTTGTGTAGAGTGTTCTGGGGGGCAGCCCGCAAGTGTCGCCACGCTTCCGGCGCCAACATAGCATGCCCACAACTTCCTAACTTGTATGTCTTTGGAATGTGGGAGGAAACCGAAGCACCCAGAAGAAAGCCACGCAGACACGGGGAGAACATACAAACTCCTTACAGACAGCGGCCGGAATTGAACCTGGGTCGCTGGTGTTGTAATAACATTACGCTAACCTCTACACTGCCATATCTTCCCCCTCCTCACCTGGACTCACCTATCACCTGCCAGCTTGTGCTCCTCCCCTCCTCCCACCCTTTTATTCTGGCCCTCTTCCTCTTCAGTCCTGATGAAGGATCTCGGCCCGAAACGTCGACTGTTTATTTCCCTCCATAGATGCTGCCTGACCTGCTGAGTTCCTCCAGCGTTTTTTTTGTGTGTCGCCTCACTTACAAGGCAGCTGGACAAAACATTGGTTGGACCATGTTTGGAGTCTTTTGGAGAACTCTGGCCCCCAATCTACAAGAGGGGTGTGGCAGCAACAAAGAGATTCACCAGGATGTTGCCTGGAATGGAGGGCATCCGTTATAAGGAGAGATTGGGTAGGCTGGGTTTGTTCTCCCAGGAACACAGGAGGCTGACGGGTGACCTTATGGAGGTTTACAAAATAATGAGGCGCATCGATAGGATAGATAGAATTATTTTCCCAGGGTACGGAAATCTAGAACTGGAGGGCACAGGTTTAAGGTGAGAGGGGAGAAGTTTTTTACACAGAGGGTGGTAGTTATTTGGGATGGAGGTGGTAGGGGCAGATACAATTAGAATGTTCAAAAGGCATTTGGACAGGTAGTTGCATAGGAAAGGAGAGGGGAATGCAAGCCGCCTTTCAGTGCTTTATAATTCTATGATTACAAGCAGAAGAGCATGCTGTTAGTTAAATGTACTTAGCACAAATAACTGATTCTTATTTGCACAAGCTCATTTGAAAGATTTGGTATGAATATCTTTTAAGAAAATATTGCAGTCTATTCTTCTTGCTTACTTTGGTTGTTGGAAGGAGCTACAGTCTCAGCTCTGTTGGGGAGATGACCCAACAACAGACGTATCATGAACCCAGTGGGTTTCAGCAATCCTGTCTGTTAAATTGTGCATCTTAATTTGCAACACCAAGCTCAGTAATTCCTCCCAGCCTGACCCTGCCACCTAAAACTGAGGTTTCACGTCTTGGTCAATCAATAAAAGGAGATAAAGGAATTTGGACCTTTGGTTTTAAGAAGTGAAGTGTCTAGTTAGTATTCTTTAATGGATTAGTGGGTGGCTCGGCTCATTCTCTTCTCATTTGTGACACACAATGAGTGCCCATGTGTAAAATTGGCAGCCTCATTTAGCCTGAAGAGGATCTCGGTGGGCGTTCATGACCCTCTCCTGCCCCCGACTTTTGTTCCCACACTCTACTCATGAGTATAATAACAGTCATGGGCGTCTGGTGTGTGGACTCTCACTGGGTACTAAATAACAGAGAACCCAGCTGGTATTTAACACCTTTCTCATGACAGTTTTAGTCCCTTCTCGATCATAATGAGAACAATATCCCATTCAATTATCACTATCGAATCCTGGTATGAGTGATATTTAATTATATTCTCCAGCTAGCAACCCAAATAGAGAGGGAGGGAACTTGTCTAATCAAAAGGATGCATTTTCAACCTTCAATACATCTTACCTTTAGATCAGTGTCATTAACAGGGCACCCCGCTTCTCGCAGTACAGAATGGGAGGGCACTGATCTCTCACCAAAGGGTTACTTGACTGTCACCTTCAGTTTAAGCTGTAGTTCTAACAACAGCTCAGACCCTGAATTTAAAGGAGATGTACTCTCAGGAATTCCTGTCACCTGACTAATAATTTAGGAGGGGTGTTGAGACCTTGGGGTGTATGACAAGGAGACGGTCTATAAATGTATCTGGGATAAAGAATTTTAGGTATGTGGAGAAGCTGAGGTTGTTCTTTGAGCAAACATTTAATGGAGGTATCCAAGCATTTGATAGAAAAATGGAGAGATTGATGCCTGTGGTAGAGGACAGGTAACTGTGGATAGAGCCAGAGGGGATATGGGTTGTTATGATCAGAGATTCAGTACCAAAGGACTTTGGAAAGGGAATTGGCAGATGGTGGGGGTTGAGGGTGGGGGGTTGGGGGGGGCTGCTGAAGTGAAGGGGAAGAACCTACAATGGAAGGAGTTGATTGGTGGAATGAGTGACAGTGAGTGAGAGAGAGGAGGTAAATGAGGGGAGGAAGTCACCGCTGCCTCATTCACAGCACCATACTCAGGACAAATGTCCTCTACCAACCTGGCTCACTGAACACAATAAAGGCCCATGCCAAGACCCTGGAAAACATGGATCGCTTCCTGTATCCCGGCTCTTGGCGAAGGCGGGCATCAGTAACGAAATTCACCCTCGCCACAATGCCCCAGCAGAACCTTTTGCTGTCTGTTGAAAAGATTGGTTGGAGGCGAAGACCTCACACCAGGGACAGAGCCCATACACACACACCCACGCACACACTTGCCGAGCGGCTGAAGGACTGGAACAAGACCACCATCGGTATCTCTGCAGCATCCACAACTCCCCGGCAGGGTGAGTGATTGAACATGGGAATTCTCTTCGAGGACAACATCCCCAACACTGAGGCCTAATCACACTCAGCTGCCTTCGACGGGCGGGCTGTGCCATTCCCATTCCCGGTGCCAGACTCCTGAGGCACACATTCTACTCCGAGTCATGAAAAGCAGGTGGGCAGAGAAGGGGATTCAAGGATGCGCTCAGAGCGTCCTTTAAGAAGTGTCTCATCCCCATGGATCTCTGAATCTCTGACCTGTGATCACTCAAAGTGGAAAAATAGCTTCCAGGATGGTTTTGAGAACCATGAGTCTATACACTGGGAGCACACAGAAGGTCCACATGAACAGCAGGGGAAATGCACCACCAACCCACTGCCCCGTCAGCTACCTCCTGCCCCATCTATAGGAAGAGTCTCCGATCAGCAGCCCCTCCGATCAGGAGTCATCTTCGACACAAAGGGAAGAAGGAATAAAGGTGGGAGGGGCTGAGAAGGAGGGGTTGCGAAGGGGAGGGGTTGCGAAGGGGAGGGAGTTGAGTGATGGGGGAGGGAGCTGGGAGGTATGAATGAAGGGGCAGGGCTCTGTGAGGGAGGGACTAAAGGGAGGAAGGCGCTGAGAGAGAGGGTCTGAGTGATGGGGGAAGGGACTAATTTCCAGGGGGTGTGAAGGGAGTGAGCGGAGGAGGGGAAAGTGGTTTCTGGAAGCACACCGTGTGTAAGTGGTGAAAGGAGAGCAGCACCTCACCTGGATGTGTGTGGATGTGGATGTGTGTCTTTGTATGTGTGTGTGTACGTATGTGTGTGTGTGTGTGTGTGTGTGTGTGTGTCTGTCTGTGTGTCTGTGTGTGTGTGTGTGTGTGTGTGTGTGTGTGTGTGTGTGTGTGTCTGTGTGTGTGTGTGTGTGTGTGTGTGTCTGTGTGTGTCTGTGTGTGTGTGGGTGTGAGATCTTGGACCTCCTTTCTGTTGGACCCAAGACCTGGCCCTGCCAAACCCTACGGGAAAAGAATTCATGCACCGCCCCACAGAACTGCAGTGGAAGCAGGTGATCGCTGACCTCAAGGTCTGCCTGAAGAGGAGAAGATGCCCCAGGAAGGAGACAGTTTAGAGAGTACGCTGTGTAGATTCACCAGGATAATACCGGGAGTCTGAGGTTTAAGTTATGAGAGCAGGATGAATATTTAGGCTTGTTCTTCCTTGTTCCTTGAGGAATGTAACATGAATAAAGACGATGATAAAGTCGACGGTTCAGACTAGAAATTCTACCACAAAGCCCAGTATTCTTACTCAGTGTCTGTGGTTTGTTTTAGCTGCCAGGAGGGGAGCATTGCGGGCTGACTGGTGTTGCTGCTGGACCGTGCGCCCCAGATGTGGCCTTGGTCTCGTATGTGGGAGCAGCCTTTACTGTGGGGCGAGGGGCTGCTCCACACGGGACCGGTGGCCCAGCCCCTCGTTGAGGAGTCGGTCAATGTCGCGGAAACTCTAATTTAATCTACAATAAGTTTCGTTCCAAGGCTTTATTTATACATGGTACCATAGAGGGTGGGCAGTGACCTCCTCTGTCACTCAGAGTCCAACATACAAAAGGTTGCAAGCTTAATTTATATGTTGAAACAACAGCTGTATCATGTAACTAGTTCAGTTACAATTGTTGCATGCTTAAGAATTAATCAATGTGTTACAAAGCTCAAAATAAGACAAAACCAACCAGTTCCTTTTATCAGTGCACTTAAGGCTGAACTCACATCCCGTTTTATTTCAAAGTCTGGTTTCAGCAGTCTTCTGCAGCCCAGAGTTACTGTTGACTGCAAGCATAGTTCTCTTACACAATGTCAAGTATTCCATCAGCCCCAGTATAGTCAAAGGACACCATTTCTTCTTCTACAGTCAATGATCATCGTCCTCGCTGCCCACCGCTAGTAATGATGTACTCCTGTGTCGGAGTCACGTGGGGACTGCTCCTGTCACTCACCTCCTGCTGGGGGAGGGGGTGGGAGTCCTGCCCCAGGATAGCCTCACAACTAGAAGCGAGGGGGCCGCTTTGGGAGGCCTCACAACTTGCCCGGCTTCACACCTAACGGCACAGTGGGCACATTGTATGCCCTCAGCATTAAGGAATTCCCACTCCATGGCCCTGCACGGACCTGGGGAATCCCCTCCCACCCTCAATGTAGTGCCAACTATCGTCAAGCATACAAAGATGTCAGGGTCTGTAACAAGGAGACACGACCTTAAAATGAGATCCAGGCTGTTCAGGGACAACATGAGGGAGCCCTTCACACAAAGCCTGGGAAATCTGGGAATCTCTCCCCTAAAAAAATTCATTGAAATGTGACACAATACGGTGAATCGGTGTGGTGCAGATCTAATCGAATGACAGACTAGAGCTGATGGACTGAATGGACTCCTCCTCTTCTTGGTCAAAAGAGTAGCTGAAGCTCAGTATCTTGGCTCCGACAGGAAGAATAATAGTCATACAGCATGGAAACAGGCTCTTCGGCCCAACTGGTCCATGCCGACCAAGATTCCCATCTCAGCTAGTCCCATTTGCCCACTTTTGGTCCATTCCATAGGACATAGAACAGTACAGCACAGGAACAGGCCCTTTGGCCCACAATGTTGGGCTGAACTAATTAAACTAATGACACCTAATCCCTTCTGCCTGCACATGGTCCATATCCCTCCATTCTCTGCATACTCATATACCCATCTAAGAGTCTCCTAAACACCTCTATCGGATTTGCCTCCATCACCATCCCTGGTGGCGCATTCCAGGCACCTGCTACTCTCTGTGTAAAAAAACCTGCCCCACGTATCTTCATCGAACTTTCTCCCTCCCACCTTAAATGCATGCCCTCTGGTATTAGAAATGTCAATGCTGGGAAAGAAAGATACCGGCTGTCTACTCTTTCTATATCTCTCTAAGCCTTTCCTATCCATAGAACCATAGAAGCATAGAACACTACAGCACAGAAAACAGACCATTTGACCCTTCTAGTCCATGCCAAAACGTTATTCTGCTAGTCCCACTTACCGGCACCCAGTTCATAACCCTCTAGACCTCTCCTGTCCATGTATCTATCCAATTTATTCTTAAAACTTAAGAGTGAGCCCGCATTTACTACATCAGATGGCAGCCCGTTCCATACTCCTACCACTCTCTGAGTGAAGAAGTTCCCTCTAATGTTCCCCCAAACTTTTCCCCTTTCACCCTAAAGCCATGTCCTCTCGTACTTATCTCTCCTAATCTCGGTGGAAAGAGCCTGCTCGTGTTAACTCTGTCTATGCCCTTCATAATTTTGTAAACCTCTATCAAATCTCCCCTCATTCTTCTACGCTCCAAGGAATAAAGTCCTAACCTGTTCAATCTTTCCCTGTAACTCAACTCCTGAAGACCCGGCAACATTCTAGTAAATCTCCTCTGTACTCTTTCAATCTTATTGATATCCTTCCTATAGTTAGGTGACAAGAACTGCACACAATACTCCAAATTTGGCCTCACCAATGACTTATACAACTTCACCATAACATCCCAACTCCTATACTCAATACTTTGATATATAAATGCCAGGATGCCAAAAGCCTTTATGACAACCCTGTCTACCTGTGACGCCACTTTCAGGGAATTATGTATCTGAACTCCCAGATCCCTTTGTTCCTCTGCACTCCTCAGTGCCCTACCATTTACTGTGTATGTCCTACCTTGATTTGTCCTTCCAAAATGCAACACCTCACACTTGTCTGCATTAAATTCCATCTGCCATTTTCTGGCCCATTCTTCCAGTTGGTTCAGATTCCTTTGCAAGCTTTGAAAGCCTTCCTCACTGTCCACTACACCTCCAACCTTAGTGTCATCAGCAAACTTGCTGATCCAATTTACCACATTATCAAATAGATCATTGATATAGACAACAAACAACAATGGCCCCAGCACAGATCCCTCAGGTGCACCACTAGTCACAGGCCTCCAGTCTGAGAAACAATCATCCACTACCATTCTCTGTCTTCTCCCACACAGCCAATTTCGAATCCAGTTTACAACCTTTCCATGGATACCTAGTGTCTGAACCTTCTGAACTAACCTCCCATGTGGGACCTTGTCAAAGGCCTCACTAAAGTCCATGTAGATAACACCCACAGCCTTTCCTTCATCTACTTTCTTGGTAACCTCCTCAAAAAACTCTACAAGATTTGTTAAGCATGATCTACCACGCACAAAACCATGCTGACTATCCTTAATCAGCCCTTGGCTGTCCAAATACTTGTATATGCGATCTCTCAGAACACTTTACAATAATTTACCTACTACTGAGGTCAGGGTCAATGGCCTGTAATTACCTGGTTTACTTTTAGAGCCTTTTTTAAACAATGGAACAACATGAGCTACCCTCCAGTCCTCTGGTACCGTACCTGTGGCTAAGGACATTTTAAATATATCTGCCAGGGCCCCTGCAATTTCTACACTAGTCTCTCTCAAGGTCTGAGGAAATATCATGTCAGGCCCGGGGGATTTATCTACCTTTATTCACTGTAAGGCAGCAAGTACCTCCTCCTCTTTATGTTCCATGGTCCTACTGCTTGTTCCCCTTCCTTCCATATCCTCTATGCCCGTTTCCTGAGTAACATGTTTTTAATCTGTACTGATTAAATTCCATGTACCTGTCCAAGTGCCTTTTAAATGTTGTCAATGTACCTGTCTCAACCACTTCCTCTGGCAGCTCGTTCCACATCAGGACCACCCTCTGGGTGAAAAAGTTGCCCCTCAGGTTCCTATTAAATCTCTCCCCTCTCACCCTAACCTAAGAGTGGAGGATAGACAGAAGTGCAGTATTGGGCAGTCCCTAGGATTGTACCACAGTACTTTAAGGAAAGATCAAACTTAAATGTGGGGATGCCAGGACAGAGGTTGGGGCAGAGATGTGTTTGCAGCAGCAATGCACGCTGGCTATATCAGTAGTGAAGATCCTTGTTCACTAATTTTCAGCATACCTCCAAAATGAAAGTGATCCCTTCGGACTTGGGGCAGGCTGGATGGGCCATCAGTGTTTGCAGTTACTGGAAATGCTTCTCCCACTTTCAATAATGCTGGTCAGTGGAAGGAGAACATCAGATCCACTGTAATTCGAGGGCACACCAAAGTTTCACCGAAGTATGCTGGCAGTGTCAACAAACTCACCATTCCTTCTTTTTGCAACAGTACAGATTAAAAACATGTAGCAAACTGACAGTGGCACTTTTGAGAAACCTATTATGTAAAAAAAATGAATATGCTAATGAAATAATATTTTCTTTTGCAGGAAGTCACCTAGGGCTATGAGCCGTAGTTTGTTTTTTAATCTTTTTTTGCCTGTCAGAGTGTTTAATGTTTTAACGGGGAATTTTATTAGTGTAGGATTTCTTCAGAGCCCTTCACCTCATTTATAATGAAAAAATAATGCAAACCTCTTTGCATTCGTCATGATTTATTTATTTTGATAAGTACAGTTGAATAATGAGTCTTACCTCTCCCTCCAAAAACTGTTGAGTTATGCTGAAATATTCCTGTATTAAAATTTCTATAAATATTCCTTTGCAGATAAAGAAGCCCTTGGTTTATCTAGTGCCCTTTATTACCTTTAGTGTCCTTTTGAAGTGTGGTCATTTTATCCTCTTAGAAATGCAACAACCAATTTGCGCAGAGCAAGATTTCATGAACATTAATGGCTGTGTAATCTGTTTCAGTAATAATGTTAAGGAGGTACATACTTGGTCTCGCTTGGCATTGGGTCAAGCCCATCTGGTTGTCGGTGTGCTGTGGCTGCATTAGAGGGAACCACACATGCCATCTTTCTCTCTTTTACATTCAATGGAGAGAACGAACAAATTATAGATATGAGTGAGGTTGAAGGCAGAATTTAAGTGAATATAGGACCAAAATAGGTTGAAGTTAAACTCCAATGGCACCTTGAGTACCGCATTCAGTTACAAACACTGGGACACAGGGGAGTCTTCTAAGTACTGGAGGCAGTGCCAAGAAAATTGAGAAGCTGATCACTATGCTCAGTGACATGAGTCAGTGACCTGACTTGAGGGCACATGGGGTTTTCAGTCTGCAGAGATCGCACTCACACGGTGGAAGGGCAAGTGGATGAAAACAGCAGACAGCAGCCAAATCTGGGGTATCGGTTGCCGTTAAATTGTGACTGCAGGACAAGGAGACAAGTGTTTAAACAAGTGAAAGGTAAAGCTAGCTCATTCTCTCAAACTATATCATGTTTAAACTTGGAAAAAATTAGGAGTGGCACTGTTGATCCTTCGCTTAAATTTGAAGACATTTGGAGTCCATTTATTCAATACTTTCATATGATATAGATCCCTTTTCAATAACTTTTCAATTTAGAGGAACGGAGTTGACGACATAACATTGCTCTGTTTCTATTGAGAAATTTCAGACCAGTTATTTTTTCTTCTTTTTTTTGTCTTTTTTTAAAATTTTCTTTTTAGTTTGGTTTGATTATTTACAATTTTTTATTGATTTGGGGAATTTTTTTTCTTTTCTTTTATATACACAATAAATCTTGTTCTTTTCTTTCTTTTATATCATATTCATCTACTAAGAGATCGTGAGATCTAAAGATTTTTTTTATATTTTATTATTCTTTATGATTATCTATGCCATAATTGTTCTTTTGATCTCTTTGCATTACATGTACAATCATCGATGTTATATACTAATCTGTATTAATTTGGAAACTAATAAAAAGATTGAAAATGAAAAAAAAAGAAGTCTAGCTCTGTTGTTTCTTCACACAAGAGTGCAACCAGAATCCAGGACATAGAACAGTCCAGCACAGAAAGAGGCCCTTTGTCCCACCATGTCTGTGCTGACCATGATGCCAATCTAACTGATCCCATCTGCCTGCACATGGTCTGTATTCCTCTATCCCCTGCCTGTTCATGTATCTTTCTAAATGCCCCTTAAGCACTGCTATTGTATCTGCTTCCCCTACCTTCACTGGCAGTGCGTTCTAGGCTCCTACCACTCCCTGTGTAAAAAACTTGCTTTGCAAATCTCCTTTAAACCTTTTCCCTTTCACCTTGAACCTATGTCCTCCATTTGACGTTTCCACCCTGAGAAAAGGACTCTGTCTATCTACCCCATCTATGCTTCTCATAATTTTATACACTTCTATCAGGTCTCCCCTCAGCCTCCGGCACTCCAGAGAAAACAACCCAATCTCTCCTTATGGCTAATACTCTCCAATCCAGGCAACATCCTGGTGAACCTCCTCTGCACCCTTTCCAAAGCCTCCACATCCTTCCTGTAATGTGGTGACCAGAACTGCTCACAATACTCCAAATATGGCCTGACCAAAGTTTTATACATGACTTCCTGACTTTTGTACTCAATGCCCAGTTTACAGAATGAACTTCCAGATTGAGGCAATCCATAAGATTTTTTCATTACTCAGGAGTATTTCTGGATGAATGCAAGAAGGGGCTTCTTCATTTCCAGGTATTTCGTGAAAGACTTACATAGAATATAGAACACTACAGCACAGTGCAGGCCCTTTGGCCCACAATGTTGTGCCGACATTTTATCCTGCTCTAATAACTATCTAACCCTTCCCTCCCAAATGTTAACCATTCATGTGGCTATCTAAGAGTCTCTTAAATGTCCTTAATGGATCTGCCCCCACAACCTCTGCCGGCAGTGCATTCCACGCACCCACCACTCTCTGTGTATAAAATTTACCCCTGACATCCCCCTTATATCTTCCTCCAATCACCTTAAAATTACGCCCCCTCGTGTTAGCCATTTTCACCCTGGGAAAAAGTCTCTGACTGTCCACTCGATCTATGCTTCCTATCATCTTGTACACTTCTATCAAGTCACTTCCCATCCTCCTTCTCTCCAAAGAGCAAAGCTCTAACTCACTTAACCTATCCTCATAAGACATGCTCTCCAATCCAGGCAGCATCTTGGCAAATCTCCTCTGCATCCTCTCTAAAGCTTCCACATCCTTCCTATAATGAGGCGACCCGAACTGAACACAATACTCCAAGTGTAGTCTAACCAGAGTTCTATAGAGGTACAACATCACCTCGTGGCTCTTGAACTCAGTACCCCAACTAATAAAGGCCAACATGCTATATACCTTCTTGACAACCTTATTGACCTGCGCGACAACCTTGAGGGATCTATGGACGTGGACCCCAAGATCCCTCTGTCCCTCCACACTGCTAAGAGTCCTGCCATTAGTGTTGTATTCTGCCTTCAAATTCAATCTTCCAAAGTGCATCACTTCACACTTTTTCTGGGCTGAACTCCATCTGTCACTTCTCAGCCCAGGTCTGCATCCTATCAATATTCTGTTGTAATTTATAGCAACCTTCTACACTATCCACAACATCACCAACCTTTCTGTCATCAGCAACCGTACTAACCCACCCTTCCACATCCTCATCCAAGTCATTTATAAAAATCACAATGAGCATGGGTCCCAGAACAGGTCCCTGCAGAACACCACTGGTCACTAACCTCCAGGCAGAATACATTCCATCTACCACCACCCTCTGTCTTCCATGAGTGAGCCAATTCTGAATCCACACTGCTAAGTTTCCCTGGATCCCATGCCTCCTGACTTTCTGAATGAGCCTTCCATGAGGAACCTTATCAAACCCCTTATTAAAATCCATGTACAGCACATCCACTGCTCTAACTTCGTCAATGTGCTTTGTCACATCCTCAAAGAATTCAATCAGGCTTGTGAGGTATGACCTGCCCCTCACAAAGCCATGCTGACTGTCCCTAATCAGCCCATGCTTCTTGTCTTGAAGACCTTTGCGGAACAGCGGAAGTAAGCAGGGGAAGAATGGTTGATAGAACCATAGAACAATACAGCACATCACAGGCCCTTCGGCCCACCATGTTGTGCCGACCTTTAAACCATGCCTAAGACTAACTAACCCCTTCCTCCTACATATCCCCCTATTTTAAATTCCTCCATATGCTTATCTAACAAGCTCTTGAACTTGACCAACGTATCAGCCTCCACCACCACCCCAGACAGTGCATTCCCTGCACCAACCACTCTCTGGGTGATAAACCTCCCTTTGATATCTCCCTTGAACCTTAAAGCCATGCCCTCTTGTATTGAGCATTGGTGCCCTGGGAAAGAGGCACTGGCTGTCCACTGTATCTATTCCTCTTAATATTTTGTACACCTCTATCATGTCTCCCCTCATCCTCCTTCTCTCCAATGAGTAAAGCCCTAGCTCCTTTAGTCTCTCCTCATAATCCATACTCTCTAATCCAGGCAGCATCCTGGTAAATCTCCTCTGCACCCTTTCCAACACTTCCACATCCTTCCTATAATGAGGCGACCAGAATTGGACACAGTACTCCAAGTGTGGTATAACCAGAGTTTTGTAGAGCTGCGTCATTACCTCCCAACACCAGATATATCTGAGCTGTCCATCGAGGATTCTATTGGAGCCTCATCTGCAATTAGCTGCTAACTGCACACATCCACTGCACTCCCATCCTCAATCTCCTCACAAGTATCCATATATTACCAACCCACTGCCAAGTACTGGAGGTTCAGTTGGCAGAAGTGCTCAGTGTACAACCAACTGTAACATCCATGTAAGTCCACTGCTTGAGCCAAATCTTGGCTTGAGCAACAATAGGCTGCTGAAGATATGGTCCCAGTCCTCTGAGGTGGATGAATGTAGGAAGAAGTGACATTGTTTCTGGGCAGGATGTAGTGACAAAGTCACCTATTTATCTACCTGCACTGCACTTTCTCTGTAGCTGCAATGGTATATTCTGCATTCTGTTTTCTTTTCACAGTATCTTGGTACATGTGACAATAGTATTAAACCAATACCACCTGACCTGGAAGCGACAACATTTGGGGAAAAGCAGAATTACTTATATGCAGAAATCAGATGCAAGAATTGCAGATGTTGGAAACTGAAACTAAAATACAAAATGGAATTGGAATTGGGTTATCATTGTCCCATGTGCAGAGGAACAGTGAAAATCTTGTCTTGCATACCGTTCATACAGATCAATTCGTTGCACAGTGCATTGAGGTGGTGCAAGGTAAAACAATAACAGAATGCAGAATAAAGTGTACCAGCTACAGGGAAAGTGCAGTGCAGGCAGACAATAAGATGCAGGGTCATAACAAGGTAATTGCTGGAAATACTCAGCAGGCCAGACAGTACCTGTGGAGAGAGGATCAGAGTTAACACTTCAGGTTGATGAAACTCTGATGACCTTCCATTAGAACTCAGAAAGGTCATTGACCTGAAATATTAACTGCACTTCTTCCTCCATGGATGCTGCCTGACCTGCTGAGTAACTTACTATTCATTCCCAGAAGGATTTTAGGTTCTTGATTGACATTGATCTCTGTAAGAAGTGATTGGGTTGCTGTGATTCAATCAGTTATTGCACAATTTACCCCCGAGCTCTTTAACTGTCTCACACAGGGAGAGAGCAGAGTGGAAACAATGGCCATTTCTTGTGGAACCAGGCTTTATCAGTCAGTGCTGTAAGCAAGGAGAGGAGGAAAATAATTGTAAAGAATATTCGTCAATAATCGTGTGAATAAAATCTCACAGGGTAAATTAATTGCTTTGATACATTTGTGTAGGGCAGATAAAACAATTTACACTGGAACCAAAAATATAGTAACACTGTAAATCAGGCAAATGTGTATTTACTTAATAGAATTAATACTCAGCAGGATTGCAGTTAACAAGACAAATTGCATCATTTTCAAAATGGCCTGGACTGAGGATGTGCCTGGAATTCTCAGTCTTGGCTGCAACCTGTGTTCTCTGTGTAACGGCAAGATAATATGGCAATTAACATGCTGTCCAGGATTGGGGAATGGCAACGTGCTCTAAGTTACAAGTCATGCATTGTAAACACGATGACCTAAAAGAGCTTAAAGTCGGTACTTTGTTTTTTCTGCCCTGGAAATGGAGTTGAAACTTCTTCTCCTGCCCACGCCCCTCCACTCCGAATCATCGGTCTGCTGCAGGACTCATTTGAAGAGAAAAAGAAAAATCTTCATTTCTTCAGTGTCTTCCATAACCTCAGGACATCCTGAGGCATTTTGTAGTGAATGCAGAACTCTCCTGGAGTGGTTACATGGTTTGCAAAGCTCTTTTGGGTGTACCCAGACTGTAAAAGTTGCCATAAATGGAAGTGTGTTCACTGTGTAAAATACACCGGTGAGCTGGACGTTGCAAGCACTCTTCTGGCCTCATTGCTCCCTGTCCTGTTGTCAGGGCAGTGAGCTTCTGTCCTCTCCACACGGACTGCCAGGGAGCTGTTTAAAAGAGAAAAGAAATGGATTTAGGCTTTGCTCTTGTATCTATTTCCAGTATGATGCAGTGGTCTCCCAGGTGTGCTATTCATTCCAACGTGCTCAGTATCTTTTTTCAAACACATTGCACACCCCCCCGCCCCTCGAATACTGAATGGTTGCCTTGTGCTTCATCTCTTTGCTCCCAGTTTGGCTCAGTTTGCAGCCTTGAGTGACTCATGGAGCAAGTGAGACTCAATATCCAAGTGGACACACTTCCCAAAGTAATGTTGAAAGTATGCCTTGGGAGCATAGGGGAAGCAGCTGAGACACATCTCCCATGCATTGACCAACCGGATGTCTCGGGCTTTAATAAACCAGGCACCAAAATAGAAGGACTCAGCGGGTCAGGCAGCATCTGTGGAGGGAAATAGACAGTCGATGTCTTGGGTCGACACCCTTCATCTGGTATAAAAAGGCTGGGGGAAGAGCTGGAAGGTGATAGGTGGATCCAGGTAAGGGAGTTGATAGGCAGATGAGGTGGTGGGGGGGGGGGGGGAGAGTGGGAATGATTCCCACTGCATCTATGTAGGTTAGGGCATAACGGGATAGGCAGGGAATCTGATGTAAGCTGGGGCAACTAGGAAAAGCAGAAGTCTCCAGGGTGGAGAGGGGTATCAGGGTAGACAGGGGTATCTGGGGTGGACAGGGGTATCTGGGGTGGACAGGGGTATCTGGGGTGGACAGGGGTATGTGGGTGGGGCATGAGTGACGGGCAGGGGTGTCTGAGGTAAGCAGGGGTATGTGGGAAAGGCAGGGTTTTCTGGGAAGGGGAGGGGTTTCTGGGATAAGCAGAGGCATCGGGGCTAAGCGGAGGTGTGTGAGTGGGCAGGGTACTGGGGAGGTTCACCATATCTTTGAGCTCAGCACCTCACATGGACCGTCCTCCGAACAGCTGTCATTCCAAGCGGTGGGAGAGATGAAGTACGCAGTGCTGGCTGGGGCACGCTCCTCCTGTGGGATGGTTCTCTTCTGCCAGTCGGGACCTGCTGACCCAGAGGCTGCGGCAGCTCTGAACGAAGGGCTGAAGAACCTCACCCCTGTTCCCCACCTCCCCCACCCCCCCGTAGGTCTGGGGGAGAGGGGAGCCGCTGGACTGACCCTGGGCTGCTGGGACTGGGGAACGGTGGACGGTGCAGGATAATTGGGGCAGAAGGTGAGCAGCTGGAGGGGGAGGAGAGGCCGGCCCTGGGGGTGTAGAGAGCGGGGAGGTTGGGGAATCCAGAAGTAAAGGAGGCGGTTAAGAAGAAAAGTGAGTGAAGGGGAGTGAGTTGAGGGGAGGGCCACAAGGGAGGAGGCACTGAGGAGAAGGAGGGCGAGGGTGACAGTAATTGCGAAATGGGGACTAAAGAAAGGAGGGCATCAGGGTGGGGGAAGAGGAAGAGGGCAAGATCATACGTGTGTGTGTACTGTACATGTCAGTGTGTATGAGTAGTGTGCATGTAAGTGCGTGTGCACATATAAGTGCATATGTGTGTGTAACCACATGTGTGTGCATGTGCAAACAAGCACATGTATGTGTGTCCAACTATGCTCATGTGTCCATACATGTGCATATGTGTGTCTTGTATGTATGCATGCATGTGTGTGTGCTTGTGTATATCCATGTGTGTGTGTGTATCCATTTGTATGCTTGTGTGTGTGTGTGTGTGCGCTTGTGTATATCCATGTGTGCGTTTGTGTATATCTGTGTGTGTGTGTGTGTATGTGTGTGTGTGCGTGTGTGTGTGCGTGTGTGTGTATGTGTGTGTGTGTGCGTGTGTGTGTGTGTGTGTGTGTGTGCGTGTGTGTGTGTGTGTGTGTGTGTGTGTGCGTGTGTGTGCTCTCAGACTGTGCAGCAGACCCTGTTCTCAATACTCATCTTGCACCCTGCTGACACAAGGCCAAGACTGTTCTCAATACTCATCTTGCACCCTGCTGACTCAATCCCAAGGGACTGCCTATGATGGAGAAGTGGCTGGAGTGTCTCAAACGAGGGGGCCAATTGTGTGGGATGGAGATGTGAAGAAATTTCTTTACCGGAGGGTGGTGAATCTTTTGAAATCCCTCCCCAAGACGGCTTGTAGGCTCAGTCACTGAATATATTCAGCAAGGAGATTGGTAAATTATTATGTGTAGGGATTGAGGGATATGAGATTAGTGCAGGAATTGCACTGAGGTGAAAGCTCAGCCATGATTTGATAGAATGACAGAGCAGGTCGAAGGGCTGAATGGCCTACTCCTGTTTCTGTTTCTGCTGTTGCTGTCTTCTTGATGAATCTATTGCCAACTCCCTGACAGCAGGTCTACTCAATTTTATTCCTTTTGCAAATGAATGCAATAAAATAATCCAATGTGTGAAGGATTATTAAATTACCTTTGATAGTTTCATCCACACTGTTCAGTAATACAGCCCGAGAAATACAGATATTCATCACTGTGTTTAGATAAACTGGAGACAATAATGGGAATATGCCAGTATCCCATGGGCCTTGATGTGAGGTAGAGCCTGTTTGAATTTGACGTTGCCCTGATAGTCCTATAAGTTGTGATGGTGCCCATTATAGAGTCATAGAGTGGTACATCACAGAAGCAGGCTTTCAGCCCACCACATCCATGCTGACCATTTTGCCCCTCTACACTAACTCCATTTGCCCTCATCAGGATCAACTCCTTCTATGCCATGCCTATTTAACTGCCTGTCTAAATGTATCTTAAACATAAAAAATGTGCACGATTCCACCACGTTCTCTGGCAGCGTGTTCCAGATATCAACCACTCTTTGTGTAAAAGCACTTTTCCCTCTGATCCCCTTTAAAACTGACATTCCAAAGACGTTCGGGTTAGGAAGTTGTGGCCATGCTATGTTGGTGCTGGAAGCGTGGCGACACTTGTGGGCTGCCCCCAGAACACTCTACGCAAAAGGATGCATTTTACTGTGTGTTTCGATGTGCATGTGACTGATAAACATATCTATCGTTTCCTCTCACCTTTAATACCTCACCATAGTAAGAAGATTCTGACTATCTACCCTATCTATGCCTCTCATAATCTTATACACTTCTATCAGGTCACAACCCTCTGCCTCCTTCGCTCCAGGGAAAACAAGCCCAACATATCCAACCTCTCCCCATAACTGAAGTCCTCAAAATCAGGAAACACCCTGGTGACTCTCCTCTGCACTCTCTCCAGTGCAACCACACAGTACTCTGTCTCTTTATGAATATAAACAGAACCCCTGTATCCTTTTGATGTGGCAGAAGCCCATAATTCTGGTGGATATGACAGTATTCCATTAGCCCGCTGACAAGATCCAATTAGTCTCTTGAATGTGATTATGTTTCATTAGCCCTGAGAATGTGATGGTATTTGCATTTTTAATTCACCATGTGAGCCTGGTGCCAGCTGCAATCTGTAAAAGAGCTCGACTTGTTCCTCCGATTAACGCTTTAGGTTTTAACATTGGAACCACTGGAAGAGGCAGGTAGGACTTCAGTTGAGTCAGTTTTGGTAACTTTTTGAGCTGTAACCCAGGCCAGAAATGGCAAAGTTCTACACATTCCATCTTCTCAACTAACAATGCCACCTGCCAATTGACAGCACAGTGCTGGGGCACTGGAAGTGGACAGTGTCTGTGTCACTTACCTCTGCAAGACAGACTTAAAGGTGAAAGGTTGACTCATCCTTCAGCTACATCATATGAAACAATGAAAGCTAATCTTAGTCATAATTATTAACACTAGGGTGTGCAGAAACTAAAAAGATGAAAGATGATTTTTTGCTGAAGAAAGTAACAGGTTTATATTACTGCTGGGTTAGTTATTAAATCACATTGCATTTCCTGAGCATAAAAGTCTCTTGTCAGCCACAGGCTCTGCGACACATTATGTGCTGTCAAATGGGAATATTATTCTAGACAAGACAGTAATAGATGTTGTATGGTACATGAAATGTGTCTCATTGATGGTGCTGAGGTGCCTTTTATTATCTCACTCACCATACATTATGTTGTGTTTTTATACAATCTCAATTACCATGTTGTTAAGATTTGAGCTTTCTCCTGTTATGACTTGTGTTCACTGTTTGACGCAGTTTACATGGACTTGAGCAAGGTTTTTGACAAGCTCCCACATGGCAGATTAGTCCGAGAGATAAAAGCCCAAGGGAAAGTGACAAGTTAGAGTCAACATTAACTCGGAGGCATGAGGCAAAGAATAATGGTCAACAGGTGTTTTAGAGACAGGAAGACTGTTTGCTCTGGGGTTTTAGTATGGGTTCTCTCATTTCTATGGGCTTTCTAAATCAATAATTTACACCTAAGTGTAGGAGCCATAATTAAAGAGATGACAGAGAAGTTGGCAGCCTGGTTGGGTAAGAAAGCAGATAAATGGACAATGTGAAGAAAAGTGGTAAATGGGGAACTTTATATATTTAGTGGGGCAACAATGCAAATTAAGGTAACAGGAAAGTCAGAGAGGATGTCCGCAGGTTCAGGAAAAAAAGTAGTTGAACAGGTAGGTAGATGTTTAAGAAGGTATGTGGGATATTTTCCTTTGTTAGGTGAAACAGAATGTAAGAGCATTGAGATCATGCTAAAACTATCTGAAACGACTGGATTATCATATACATTTCTGGGCACTAAATTACAGGAAAGATCAACATGGGATTAACGTGGATATGGTCAGGATTGGAGATTTTTGAGTATGTGGAAAGAATGACTCGGTTTTTTTTGAAACAGAGGAGAGTGAGGGCAGATTTAATTGAGATGTATAATTTATGAGAGATCTAGATAGAGTGGCTAGGAAGACTCTATTTCCCTTTTAAGAGAAGTTGTGGCATGGTAGCATAACAATTAACGTAAGCAACCTGGGTTCAATTCCTGCTGCTGCCTGTAAGGAGTTTGTACATTCTCCCCGTGTGTCTGCGTGGGTTTCCTCCGGGTGCTCCGGTTTCCTCCCACGTTCCAAAGACGTATGGGTTAGGAAGTTGTGGGTGTGCTATGTTGGCGCCGGAAGTGTGGCGACACTTGCGGACTGCCCCCAGCACTTTCTCAGTAACGCAAAAAGACGCAGTTCACTCCGTGTTTCGATGTACATGTGACTAATAAATAAATAAATAACTAGTGGAAAAAGGATATAGAGGGAAGTTGAAAGATTTTGTTTCACCCAAAGGGGAATCCTGGCCTGGAACTCACTGTCCAAATTCCTTATTGCATTTACAAAGGGCGATGAAAGCCAGGAATTGGATTAGCCCAGATATCTCCCTTTAATCTGGCATGGACATAAAGGGCAGAAGGGAGAAACTGAAATGAGGTGCTTACGATCATGAGGAGCCTAAATAAAGTAAGTATACCTGTTTCCCTTAGCAGAGGGGTTAAAAACCAGGGGACATTGATTTAAAGTAATTACAGAAAGATTAGAGAGAAGATGAGAAAAACGTTTCACTCAGGAGGGCAGTGGAGGGCTGGAACTTGCTACCCTGGAAGGGCAGTTGAGGTAGAAACTCTCACCACATTTTAAGAGTCTCTGAATGTGTACTTGAAGAGCAGGACTACGGACCCAGTGCTGTGATTTTCCAGCCGGCCTGAGCATGATTGGTCCATGGTCTCTTTCTATGTTGCAAAGTTTTATTGATTGTCTGAGTCAGGAGCTTGATTGAATTCTCTTCACTTGCCCTTGAGTGCAGCTTCAACCACTCTCAAGAAGCTCAATACTATTCAATACAATTGATTGGGATCTCATCAATTGCCCTAAACATTCATTCCTTCTCCCAGTGATGTACAATGGCTGCAGTGTGTCCCATCTACAAAAGACACTGCCCAGGTTACTCTGACAGCACCTTCCAAACCTACAACTTTTACCTGCAAGAAGGACAAAAGCAACAGGGCACAGGAACACCACCACCTACAAGTTGCAGTGTCCCAGCTTGGAATTATCATCATTGCTGGATCTAAATCATTCAACCCCTCCCACCTAACAACATTATAGGATTACTTTCACCAGCAGCGCTTTGAGAAGGGACTTGTCTTCACCTTCTCAAGCGTATTTAAGGATGAGCAATAAATGCTGGTCTTGCCAGCAATTCACAGGATCCCCAAAAATGAGTAAAGAGAAACTTGCATGATGCAGAAGGAGGCCATTTGGCCTATCCAATCTATGGCAGCTCTCAAAGGAATCCTATTCCCCCACATTTCCCTGTAACCTATACTCTCATGTATGCCCATCAATTCCACCCTGATTATTTTGCTACCCACCTAGAACTGAAGGAAGATCTAGTAGCAACTTAACCTACCAACCAGAATATAGGAATATAAGAACACAAGAAAATAAGAGCAGGGCCACTTGGCTCCTGAAATCTCCACCGCACAATATGATCACAGCTGATCTATGCTGGCCTCAACTCCTCTTCTGTACCAGTTCCCCATAACCCTCAGCTCCTTGGTCTTCCAAATACTTATCCATCTCCACCTTAAATATACCTAATGATCTGGCCTCTACCACTCTTAGGGGCAGAGAATTCCTGAGATCCACTGTGCTCTGAGAGAAGAAATTTCTATGCATTTTAGTTTTAAATGACTGGCCCCTTATTTTGCCCCCTTGTTTGTGGTTCTCCCACTAGTGAAAACATCTCAACATCCACCATGTCATGCCCCCTTAAGAACTGGTATGTCTGAATAAGGTCACTCCTCATTTTTCTAAAGTTTGTGGAATACAGACCCAAACTGTCCAGCCTCTCTTGATAGGACAACCCTCTCATCCCAGGAATTAACTGGGTAAATCTCCTTTGTACTGTCTCCAATACAGGAAGTCCCTGGGTTACGAACGCCGGACTTACGAGTGCCTGTACTTACAAACGGCGAGAAGAAGGCGCGGAATTGGGCGCAGAACGGTTTGCCTGTCAGTGTTGACTTTTTCCAGGTGATGGAGGTGGCGAATGGCTGGATCGTGGATTTCATGTATTGCAGTCTGTACCGCTATTTTGGGGCAGGGATGTTCGAGGAGTTCCGAATGATGAGGGACGCCATGAATGGTCACTATCTATCTCTATCTCTCTCTCTCTATCTTTCTTTCTCTCTCTCTTCCTCTATCTATCTATCCAGCACTCGCTCTCCCCCGACAGGTCGTCCCTGGCTAATGACCGGGGTCCATTTCTACAGATGTCCTTAAGTTGATTTTGTCCGTCAATCGGAAAATACACAAAATTCACTCTGTGGTAACTGTACCTCCACAGTATTGTACTGTAATGAATGACACCAAATGCACATAAGACTGATGACAGTCTTCACGTCTCGGCGATAACAAGTTATGCTGTATCTTAGATTGCTTCACATTATGTGTGGAATTATAATGAAACTGGAATCAAAATTCCATTTGGATCTTAATATATAGCAATAAATAACTGAAGCTTGTAGTGATTTAGGACTAAGTGATGCTAGATGTGAACTGTATGTAACTGTTCCGGCTTACATACAAATTCACCTTATGAACAGACTCAAAAACGGAACTCGTTCATAATCTGGGGACTTCCTGTGCTAATATATCATTTTTTCAGGCAAGGGAACCAAAACAGTGCACAGTATTCCACGTGAGGCCTCACCAACACTCTGTATAAGTGTAACTAAAACTCCCTATTCTTAAAATCCAACCCCTTTGAAATAAAGGCCAATAAGCCTCTTGCCTTCTCAACTATATGTTGGACCTGCCTTCTAACCTTTTGTGATTCAAGCATTAGAATACTTAGATCGCTCTGGCACAGTAGTGTAGCGGTTAGCATAACGCTTTACAGCGCCAGCGACCCGGGTTCAACTCTGGCTGCTGTCTGTAAGGAGTTTGTACGTCCTCCCTGTATCTGCGTGGGTTTCCTCCGGGTGCTCCGGTTTCCTCCCACATTCCAAAGATGTACGGGTTAGGAAGCTGTGGGCGTGCTATGTTGGCGCCAGAAGTGTGGTGACACTTGCGGGCTGGCCCCCAGAACACTCTCTGCAAAAGATGACTGTGTGTTTCGATGTACATGTGACTAATAAAGATATCTAATCTGATTTCCAGTCTCTCTCCATTTAGATACTAACCTGCCTTTTGTTTTTTCTTACCGAAGTGCATGACCTCACACTTGCCCACATTCAACTCCACTTGCCGGATTTTCAATCTATCACTCAACCAACCTGTTGCAGAATCCTCATCGCAACTTGCCCTTCCACCTATTTTCATACCATCGGCAAACTTGGAAACCTTGCATTTCATTAGTTACGTCCCTCCAGCCTGAAAAGAACCCATTTATTTCAACTCTTTGTTTTCTACATGACAGCCAGTTTTCAATCCATGTAACACGCTTCCTCCAATGCCTTGAGCTCATATTTTGTACACCGGCCTCTTATGTGGCATCTTGTCAAATGCCTTCTGGAAATCTAAATACACTACATCATAGATTCCCCTCTATCAACTCCCACTTTCTCAAAGAATTCAAGAAAATTTGTCAAACATGATTTACCTTTCATAAAACCATGTTGACTACGTTTGATTATATTCAGCTTTCCACAACGATTAGTTATTTCCTCTGATTTTTGAGTTTAGCATATTGCCAACAACAGATGTTGAACTAACAGGCCTATAGTTCCCCACCTTCAAACCTCCTCCCCTTTTGAACAAGGGAATCACATTGACTGTTTTCCAATCTGTGGTACCCTTCTGGAATTTAGCGAGTGTTGTAAAAATTCGGCCAAAGGGTCCATTATCTCAGCAGCCACCTCCTGTAAAGCCCTTGGGCACATGCGAATGGGTCCCAGTGATTTGACCGCCTTTAGCCCCCTGAGTTCCTCTAATACTTTATACCTTGTGATTGGGATTTTTGCAAGTTCCTCCCTGATATTTAAAACTAGCCCATCTGTTACCGTGGGAATATTTGCAGTGTCCTCCACGATGAGTATTGTTGCAAAAAAATGATTTAATATATCTGTCATTTCTATGTTTCCTGCTATTATTTCTTCAGCCTCACTCTCTGGAGGTCCCACACCGACTCAGCCACCTTCTTCCTTTTTATATATTCATAGAAGCTCTTACTGTTTGATTTGATATTACATGCAAATTTTCTTCCTTCTAGGGAGCATTTTAGTCTTTTGCTCTGGATCTTAAAAACCTCCCAGTCCTCTGGCCTATCACCAGCCTCAATGTACTAACTCAATGTAACTGCACTGTGTAATGAATTGATCTGTACGATCGGTATGCAAGACAAGACCTCGGTACAGGTGACAATAATAAACCAATACCAATACCAATACCCTACTTGTCAATTTAACATTAACCTGGACCTTGTCTGTTAACCACAGATTGTGCCTCTTTCTCATGAAAGCCCTCTTTCTAAATGGGATAAACTCCTGCTGAGTGTTATGGACCAGCTGTTTGAATATCTGCCGCTGACCTGTTCCTCAGCTTAGTTTCCCAGTTCACCTTAGATAACACCACCTTCATACCATTATAATTGCCCTTATTTAAGTTGAAGACAGCAGTTTTGATCCTGTGGTGTTCACCCTCAAACTGCATCTGGAGGGCTAATACCAGGCTGTAGGTAAGCATTTTCCAGTCCCTTCTGTTGCGGCAAGTAATTTAGTCACCAATTATTAAGCCTTATAGCACAAAAGATAGCACCCAACAAAGTTGTTATTTTATTATCACTGTCTTATGACATGAAATGTGTTGTTTTGCAGCAGCAGTACAGTGCAAAGACATAATATTACTATAAATTACAAAATAAATAAATAGTGCAAAAAAAAGGAATAATGAAGTAGTGTTCATGGTTTCATGGACCATTCAGTAATCTGATGGCGGAAGGGAAGAAACTGTTCCTGAATCATTGAGTGTGGGTCTTCAGGCTCCTCTACCTCCTCCTCTATGGTGGTAATGAGAAGAGAGCATGTCCCGGATGGTGAGGGTCCTTGCTGATAGATGCCACCTTCTTGAGGCACTGCCTCTTGAAGATGTCCTCAATAGTGGGGAGGGTTGTGTCCGTGATGGAGCTGGCTGAGTCTACAACCCTCTGCAGCCTCTTATGATCCTGTGCACTGGAGCCTCCATAGCAGGCAGAGATGCAACCAGTCAGAATGCTCTCCACCGTACATCTGTAGAAACTTGCAAGAGTCTTGGGTGACACACCAAATCTCCTCAAACTCTTAACGAAGTAGAGCCGCTGGCGTGCCTTCTTCGTGATTGCATCGATGTGTTGGGCCCAGGACAGATCCTCTGAGATGTTGACGCCCAGGAAATTAAACCTGTTCACCCTTTCCACCGCTGACCTCTCAATGAGGACTGGTGTGTGTTGTCCCGACTTCCCCTTCCTGAAGTCCACAGTCAGTTCCTTGGTCTTGCTGACGTTGAGCGCGAGGCTGTTGTGACATCACTCAACCAACTGATCTGTCTCACTCCTGTATACCTACTTGTCACTATCTGAGATTGTACCAACAGTAGTGGTGTCATCTGTGAATTTATCATCTGTCATCTGTGCATCCTGATGTCCCTCTGGTACTGCAGGTCTTGCTCTGAGGTCTTCAATTTTATTTTCCAGAGACTGTACATTAGCCAGGAGTTTGGTAGGGAGGAGCCTTAGGACCCTGCATTTCAGTTTTACCTGCAGCTCTGTTCTGCAGCCAGGTTTCCTGAAGCAATGGAGACATTCCCTGAGCTTCCAGCCGCCGCACTCACGCCCTAGGTGGTCTGGAGTCCCGAGTCTGCCGGTTCTGAAGGTCTCATAAATAACTTGAAACAATATTGCTCACTGCAGTCTCTGTGGCTGCAGATTTTAGCTGAAGCAGTTGTAAACTAGAGTATTTGATAATTCCCATGGGAGTTGCACACAGAAAGTCGCCCCTCTCAGGCGCCAATTTTTAAATGTGTTTTGAAATGCAATTTTACTCAGACTGCTAAACAAGGGCCTGTTTCTGTGCTGTATTTCTGTATGACGCTAATAATAGAATGCATTATTTTCGAGTGGTTCAATGGAAAATGTTTTTGCTTTTTTAATCTTATAATCATATAACTTTTTTTTATCCCTGTACTCAAATCTCTCCATGGACTTGTCCCTTTTTCTGTCTCCGTCACTTTGTCAGTCCCGTAAGATAAGATTTCTTTATTAGTCCATCGAAACACTCAGTGAAATGCATCTTTTGCGTCAAGTGTTCTGGGGGCAGCCTGCAAGTGTCGCCACGCTTCCGGCACCAACATAGCATGCCCACAACTTCCTAACCTGTACGTCTTTGGAATGTGGGAGGAAACCAGAGCACCTGGAAGGAACCCACGCAGACGCGGTGAGAATGTACAAACTCCTTACAGACAGCTGCCGGAATTGAACCCAGGTTGCTGGCGCTGTAATAGCGTTACGCTAACTGCTACACTACCATGTCTGTCGCCTCAGATCACTGTATTCCTCCAATTATGGCCTCTCACTCATCCCGAATTTCCTTTGCCCCACCACCTTTGGTAACTCTGACCCATTAACCCATTAGTCACACCCTTTGCTCTGCTTGTGGATGAAGCAGAGTCATATCTTGGATGAGATACTACTTGCTGACTGATATCTGTGGAACAATATGAAAGACACGATGATGCTGGAGGAACTCAGCAGGCCAGGCAGCATCCGTGGAGAAAAGCAGGTGGTCAACGTTTCGGGTCAGGACTGAAGATAGGAAAAGGGGAAGCCCAATATCTAGGAGGAAAAAGCAGAGCAGTGATAGGTGGACAAAAGAGGGGAGGTGGGGTGGGCACAGGGTGGTGATAGGTAGATGCAGGTAAGAGATAGTGATAGGCAGGTGCGAGGGAGGAGGGGAGAGCAGATCCACCGGGGGAAAGGTCAAAGGTAAGGTGAGAAAAAAAAGGGATGGTAGAAGAAAAGAGAGATCGGCTAGGAAAGGGAAGGAA
Source organism: Pristis pectinata (assembly GCF_009764475.1). NCBI lineage: Eukaryota > Metazoa > Chordata > Chondrichthyes > Rhinopristiformes > Pristidae > Pristis > Pristis pectinata. Next base: position 8,194,503 of record NC_067420.1, read on the forward strand.
AGAAGAGGCATGGGTGGGGCGGACAGGGGTGTTACCATCCCTGGACCTATTCATAGCCAACTGTTGGTGCGACATCAGCCATCTTGACTTTTCTGTCCCCCACACCCACTCCAACCTCACCCCTTCTGAACGCTCTGCTCTCCACTCCCTCCGCACCAACCCTGACATTGCCATCACCTGACCTCCCCCCCCCCTCTGAGGCTGAGTGGTCTGTTCTCGGCAAAGGCCTCGCCCTCGTACCCCTATGCCCCCACCTCAATGAATTCCGAGCCCGGCACAATGCCGAGCTCTTTTCCTGCCGCCTCTGTGTTGCCTTCTTCCTCTCCCCGTTCTCCCGCCTCGAGTCCTCTTCTTCCAGCCGACTCCCCCACTGGGCCTGTTACCTACCCTGGACCTAGTCATAGCCAACTGTTGACGTGATATCAGCTGTCTGGACTTTTCTGCCCCCCTCACCCACTCAAACCTCACCCCTTCTGAACGCTCTGCTCTCCACTGTCATCACCCACACCCCTTCCAACCTCTACCCATGCCTCTTCTATCCTTCCCTTTCCTAGCCTATCTCTCTTTTTTTCTACCCTCTTTTTTTTCTCACCTTACCTTTGACCCATCCCCCTGTGGATCTGCTCTCCCCTCCTCCCCCACACCTGCCTATCACTACCTCTTACCTGCACCTGCCTATCACCACCCTGTGCCCACCCCGCCTCCCCTCTTTTGTCCACCTATCACTGCCCTGCTTTTCCCTCCTATATATTGGGCTTCCCCTTTTCCTATCTTCAGTACTGAAGAAGGGTCCTGACCCGAAACGTTGACCGCCTGCTTTTCTCCTGGCCTGCCGAGTTCCTCCAGCATCATCGTGCTTTTCATCTAGATTCCAGCATCCGCAGTCCTTTGTTTCTCTGTGGAACAATAAACTGCTGGGAGAATGAGGAGGAAAAAGTATATAAAAATGCCACAATTTGACAGGTGTACTGGGAAGAGCCACTGCTACATAGATGGGATTGTGCTGGAAAGCAGTTTTAGTTTTGTCTTGGGCACGGTATAGGGGAGGGGAGGGATGGAGTGAGTGAGGCAGTGAAGATGGAGCTAGTGAAGAAGTCTGGTGTGCACATCACTCCTACTGAAGAAAAGTTACTGTAATCTACAAATGGCCTTTGGTTCTGAGCCACAGGCATTACTCTCTACAACCACATGATAGGAAGTGGCTATTTTGCAGTATTTACTCCCTATTGCCATTAAAAATGATGAATCTATTTAGAAGTAATTAAAATATAGAACCTACTAACTTCTTTCAAAGTACCTAGTTTAAAGTTGATGACCCTACTGAAGTACAGGTGCCTCATGCACTGTTTCTTGCAGGGGTTAAATAGCAGATTGTCCCCAGAAGGCACTCAGTGCAGTCTCCGGCAATGAATCCTTCTTCCCTTCCTCCCTGCTCTACCCATCTGACCTGCCTGTGCGTCCTCTGCCCAATCTCCCAGTCACGCTGCACTCTGAGGGATGTGGATCTAGAATATGAATGCCTGGAAGCAACTGTTTATTGCAGAAGCCTTGAAATTGAGACAAATTCCTTCCGGTCTAGGAGCACTGCACACTCTGCAGCTTAGCAACTTTAATGGTCTAGAACTTTACAGAAACATTAATTCAATCAGAACTACATTAAGCAAAAATCAATCAGCAACTAACCAGCAAATGGTTGGTGATCCCTTAGGTGCCATTGGGGTGGAAGGGAGCCTTCCGCTGCTGCCTGGGTCTGCAGCTCTGTGGGGTTAATGCATGGTATCAGCTGCATCACTGAGCTCTCTACATTGGTGGTGCTGTTGCCAAATTAGTGTTGTATCCTTCCAGCAGGTGTAAAGGCAGGCACGGTAGTGTAGCGGTTAGCATAACGCTTTACAGCACCAGCGACCCCTGGTTCAATTCCCGCTGTTGTCTGTAAGGAGTTTGTATGTTCTCCCTGTGTCTGCACGGGTTTCCTCCAGGTGCTCCGGTTTCCTCCCATATTCCAAAGACGTACAAGTTAGGAAGTTGTGGGCATGTTATGTTGGTGCCGGAAGCGTGCCGACACTTGTAGGCTGCCCCCAGAACACTTTACGCAGAAGATGCATTTCACTGTGTGTTTCGATGTACATGTGACTAATAAAGATATTTTATCTTATCTTAGGCTGTACACACCTCTCGATATAGCAACGGGTGCATGTGTGGATCTGATGCCGAAGTGCAAACAAAAGTAGCAGCCAAGCATCGAGTTCTGTGCAGGTGACTTTCCGATGAACTGATGTCTCATCTGGTTGCTCAGATGGAATTAAAATACCCTGCTTCATTTTCTCCAAAACAGCAGGGTGGCCTGACCACATACATCCTCCACCAAAGTGGCCACCAGTTTTGGGACCTTCAAATGCTTGTTGCCTTTGTCTTCAGTCCAACATTAATCAGCCATGAAGGGTTTTGTATCATATTGGGACCTGAAGGTGACTATAAGATATCTCTTTCTTACCGTCCAAACCAGCTCCCAATAGCAAATTACACCTCTTAAACCATCAAGTGTCCTTCTTTCTTTCAAGTTGCTGAAAGTGTCTCCAACAGTAGCATCAATCCGTGGTGAACTCAGAGCAGGTCCCTTGAGGTGAACAAACCTGTAGGGCCTGGATTCTAAACCCACTAGATTTTAGGTAGCTCTTCTTGCCTGGAAAATGCCTTTTTTTTGTGGGTTTAGTTAAAACCCCATCTTGGGCCACTGTAATTGCTACTTTATGTTCAAGCTGCTTCCAACAGACCTGAGCCCAGACATTTCTTTTTCTGAGTTCTAATGGTTTATATTTCAGGAGCCACTCAATCCTTTTCTGCTGCTGTGTGGCATGTTATAATGTCAAGTTTAGCCCCCAAACTATTAGAGTGAAAGGTATTTTATTATTATCTGCACCAGAATTTCCCACAGTAAAAGTATCAGATTGACATAAAAGTAATGAGGGCAACGTTGCAGTGAACATTTATCATTTGTGGGAATGTTAGGTCCAGTGGCTGATTTAGGCTTTCAATCACACAAGACTGGAGATCTGAATACAAACTGACATTTGGTGTAATATTTACCTCTCTATGTCAAACATTTGTCATCACATTTATCCAGCTGTACCCTGCAGCGAAGAACAACCTAATTGAATGCACCTAATTAACTGCAGCAGAGTGACAGGCTGAGAGGAAGAATAATTTATTAAAAGGCTACAGAAAGGATCAGACGCTGGAAGAGTCTGTCATGAATGCTTATTAAGAGAATGAAACCTTTTAAGCTTTCCGAAAAAATATGTCGTTGCAATTTCTGTTTGCTTTCTAATATTGACAAAGGGATATAAGCTTGTCTTGTCTCTTTGACACCTCTCTATGTGCCGTGAACTACGACCCTTCCAAACCTATGAGGGGAGGGTGTTAGTTTCTCGGCTGATCCTGCTCTGTGGCTCGGGGACAGGACTGGACGATCCAACTGGTTTGAGATGTCCAGAGGCATGGATGGGAGTATACCGATTTAGCACCCGTGGGGTTGGAACTGACTGCCCTTTAGATGCAGTTAAAGAGCAAGGAAAGTGGCTTAGGGAGGGAATGATTAAAGTGTGGAGAGGCCCTCAGTAATCATTCGTACAAACTGCCTGAAACTCTGAGCGGGTCAGGCAGCACCTATGAAGTGAGAAGCAGGGCTAAAGTTTCATGTTGATGTATTGTTGTCAGAACTGGGACAAGTTAGAAAAAAAATAAGTGTAAAGTTGCAGAGAGGGGAGGGATGGAAGAAATCTCTGTGACAGGAAGACTGAATGTCACAAATGGTGGTGGTGCCAGGTGAGAGAGGGGATGACGGCTTGTTAAATGCAGCTGATCTGTCTGAAGGAAGGGTAAGTAGAGAGCAACAAACAGAATGCTGGAGGAACTCAGCGGGTCAGGCAGCACCTGTGGTGGGAAACGGACAGTTGATGTTTCAAAACGAGACCCTTCACCTGGACTGAAAGATAGAGGGGAGACAGCCGGTATAAAGAGGTGAGGGGAAGGGGTGGAGCAAGAGCCGGCAGGTGATAGGTGGATCCAGGTGAGGAGGGGTGAGAGGTAGATGAGGGGGGAGTGGAGAGTGGGAATAGCGACAGAAGCTGGGAGGTGATAGGTGGAGGTGACAGAGAGCTGGAGATGATGGAATCTGATCGGAGTGGAAGGTGGAGCCTGGAATCAAGGGAAGGAGGTGGGGAGGACAGATGGGAACAGTGGGGGAAGGGGACCCAGTGGGATCAGTGTGTGGGTGTTGGATGGGGAGGGTGGAGGAGGGGAAAGAAACAGGGTGATGGGGGACTGGGAAGGTGTTTTCGTGTGTTCACAGGAGGAACTGGAGGAGATCAAGAGGAGAGAGAAAAGGGACAGAGATGGAGCAGGTTGCCCCCAGTTTGGAGAATCCTGGAACTAGTCAGCATCTGTGGAGAGGGAGAAATAAATTACAGGTTGAACTTTTCATAAGAAGTGCCAAATTCCGACACAAACAGGAAAGGCTGGTTATCTGAAATTGTTGATTTCTATGTTGTGGGTTGTACCATTCCTAGTTGGAAGCTCACTCTTATAACAGCCAAAGAGCCAAGAGCTGACATTATTATCAGGTTTACAGAAGTGAGCTGATGATCGTTTTACCCTGAGGTGTTCCACAACTGTAAAGGAGAATAGGGAGGTGAGGAAGCAGAGGCTGAGAAATGGGCCACTGCAGATAAAGGCAGGCAGCCAATAGCAGAGCAAGAACGACTGGGGATCTCCAGGGGGCCATAACTGGAGGAGACCTTGTATCCTGGAAGGTTAAAGCGCTGGAGGAAGTTCAACAGATAGCAAAACCCTACCAAAGGATTGGAAAAACAAGTATGAAAACTATAAAACTGAATCACGATTGGACTGTCAGCTCATGTGTCAGTGAGGATGGGGTGAGAGATGGACAGGGCTCATGTACAATGGAGTGTACTGACAGGGTTTTGGGCATTCAAGGGATTTTGGAAGATGAGGCTGTTTAGAAGATCATTAGAATAGTCAACAAAGGCATGGGTCATATTTTCGGTGGGGCACTGCATTTAGTGCTCACGATGTAGTCTCCTTTGCAATGAAGAGGCACGGATTGGGTGCAGAACACTTTTGTTCAGCCCAGACAGTGGTCCCAAGCTTCTTGCTGCCTGTCAGTTTAATTCTCCCTCCAACTCTTGCTATGATCTCTCCATCTGTGACCTTTTGGCACTGTTCCAATGAAGCTCTGCATAAGCTGAAGCCTTGCCCATGGCAAAAATGGCTGAGCCAATAAACCTTCTATTCATTAATTTATTGACTGAAAGATTATTGCTGATTTCTCTTATGATATATGACTTAAAGTTAAGGCTCCTTGCATGCATATGGTAGAAATGTCCTTTCCTATTCCTGATATTTGAGCAGGTTGTTCACCTTGTCACCAAGTGTGATCTTAGACAGAAACTCTGGACTGATCAGCTGCCACAGAGTTAAAAGCCAACATTATTTCAGATTTACAGAGGTTTAGCCTGAGCTGTTTGATCATTTTACTCTGCGGTGCTTCAGAACTGTAACACTTATTAACAAAACTCCAGGCCTTTCCTGCTGTTTACTTCTATTGTTTATAAATTACATCTCTGGGTTTTCAGAGTGAGTTTCAAATATATCCTCTTGCCCTATCATTAAGATTAGGCAAACTGTTCCACCACCACAGTGTAGTCAGGTCTGGAACCAAATATTTGCCCAAAGTCGCAGTGGGTGTGATTATAACCAGCATGACACTCTGTACATTTTTAACAAGATGACATTTTAGTAATGTTGGCACATCTACCCTGCACTGAGTAGCCAGGGGGATCCCTGCAGAGATTGTCTCTGCTAACTTACAGCCTCCACTGTGAATGACCCACTTTAGGATTAACCTTCTACTCTTGATTAACTGTATTGTTCTTATACTTAAGTGTTTTATGAGGGTCTTAAAACAAAAACTGATAGTAGCAATTGGTCAGAAAACAAAAATCGGAAATAGAAGCTGAAACACTCAGCAGGTCAGGCAGCATCTGTGGAGAGAGAAACAGAGTTAACCTTTCAGGTCAATGACCTTTCATCATTCAAAATTGTCATCAGTAGAAAATTGTTGTCCATTATTTGCACTACATGTGCAAAGTAACAAGATAAGATAAGATATCTTTATTAGTCACATGTACATTGAAACACACAGTGAAATACATCTTTGTGTAGAGTGTTCTGGGTGCAGCCCACAAGTGTCGCCATGCTTCCAGCGCCAACATAGCATGCCCACAACTTCCTAACCCGTACGTCTTTGGAATGTGAGAGGAAACCGGAGCACCCGGAGGAAACCCACACAGACACAGGAGGAACGTACAAACTCCTTACAGACAGCAGACGGAATTGAACCCGGGTTGCTGGTGCTAACTGCTACACTACCGTGCCTGCTCCTAATAACGTATACATATTGAATTCTGCTTTGAAATTAAGGACACTGTATGTTCCTACCTTGTCAGTTTTAGACTGGAGGTTAAAGATGCCAGTCTGCCTTCTCAAGTGGAGTTAAGAGATCCCATTGCAGAAGGTGTAGATTTAAGGTGAGGGGGGAAGATTTAAAGGGTACCTGAGGGGCAACTTTTTCACACAGAGGGTGGTCAGTATATGGAATAAGCTGCCAGACGAAACGATAGAGGGGGGTACAATTACACCGTTGAAAAGACATTTGGACGGGTACATGGATAGGAAGGGTTTAGAGGGATATGGGGTAAATGCAGGCAAATGGGACGAGCTCAGGTAGGCAACTTGTTCGGCATGGACAAGTTGGGCTGAAGGGCCTGTTTCTGTGTATAACCCTCTCACTCTATCAATGCGCCAGTTTTAGAGAAAAGTAACTGATTTATTTAAATATTCATATAATTCTAGGAAAGCGTAAAAATGCTTAATACATGATTTTTCTCTTTTTGCTATTTTAACGGAGCTATTGGGTTATCTAGTGATCTGTGGTGTGCACAATAATGATGTACATTGCAGAAGTAATCACTGGGGTGCAACTGCACTGTCAGCGATGGACCCTACACAAGGCAGGCCATCTTAGAAGAGTGTTTAACAGAGTGAGCAACTCACTTTTCAAATTATGAAGTCTGTGACCACAGCAATATATATCAGGAGATGATAATAGGAGCATGCTGGTGATAGTGCCTGACCACTTACAGTTTTGGTAATGTTAGATAAATCCATCATTCCTGGCACTAGTATCAAAAAGTATTCCTTTGAACATACAACAATGTGAATAAAAGAGCAAACCAGATGGTCCTTGGCAATGAAGTAGAAAGGTGCAACTGTATCCCTCCCAGTGGTAAGTTTCTGCCAGGGTCTTAGCACTACGTTTACAAAAAACAACTTGGGGCAGGGAATAAAGATAGAGAGTGTGAGGGGAATACACAGTGACCGTCTATTGGTGCGGAGGGCAAGGAACTTATTCTGCTTCTGTTGAAACATTGCAAATCCGCATTCATCACGAGACAGTAACGTGTTGCAAGTTTCAATGGCTCTCTGTGAAAGAAGATCATCTTGACAGCTAATTTACTGCTGTGTTTGTATAGCTTACAAACATAACTTCTCATTTTCCATAACCAGCAGTATAGCTTACAAACATAACTTCTCATTTTCCATAACCAGCCAGCAGTCTATCCACACACGTACTGCCCAACCTAAAGTGTTAAAAGTTTTGAGTAAGTCCCTCCAAAATCTCAGCTTTTCTGAGGTAAAAAGGACAACCTCTCTACTCCTGACATGAAATCCAGTGATTTTTAAATGGTCTATAATTCTCAAGGCCCTCATTGAATCTTTTCCAGAGCTTTCCATACTGAGGGGACCAAACCGAGCGCAGTATTCCAAATGAGACATCCTCATCTTTGGCAGTCCCTCTCTTTATGCTGGTCATGGTTATCTCACCTCTGAGGCCACTTTCCCCAATGTGGATATGTGAGATTGTGGATTTGTGACTGAAGTTCTTCACTGCCAAGTTTAGTCTTTCAGCGAGGATCCCATCTTTTCCCAAGGCCCTGTTGCTTTTGAGTTGGGATATGGCCCTTTTGACTTTTGTGTCAGTCCAGAATGGCAATAAGGCTGGCCCAGATAGGCTGCTGTGGATGGAGTCCAGGTGCTAACATCAAGAACAGAAGGACATAAGAACACAAGGACATAGGAACACAGGACCAGGAGCAGGCCACCAGCCTCCTTAGACCTGCCTCACCATTCAGTACAATCATAGCTGACCTGTGCTGACTTCAACCCCCTTATGTGCCAGCTTCACGTAACCCTCAATTCCTCGATCTTCCAAGTATTTAATCTATCACCACTTTAAATACATCTAATGATCAGCCTCCACTACCCTCAGGGACGGAGAACTCCAGAGATTCACTGCCTTCTGAGAGAAGAAGCAAGGACAGAGTCATAGCTGAGAAGGTTTTCAACGTCTTCCTTCCTGTTCCTTCCTGCTGGTGTTGACTGTCTCTCTGTCCCTAATGAGTTCCCCTCATTCTTGCCTCTTAGAAAAGTGAGGCCTTGGGTGCTTGGCTGTAGATGGCTGAAGAATTCATGAATGTCATGTATGAAGTCTGTGACCACAGCAATATTTATCAGGAGACAATAATAGGAACATGCTGTGATAGTGCCTGACTACTTTCAGTTTTGAGCCCCCTGCACTCTCTCCGATCCACCACCCATACGTTAGGTTGTAGGTTGTCAACTGGACCTTGGCCTTCAGGTACCTGTAGAGCTGTTTCTTTTCCCTTGAGCAATGGTGGAGCTTCCAGTCCAGGTCTTCTCAAACTCTTGGTCTTTCTCATTGAACCAGTCATGTTCTTTGTAAATTGGTGAGAAACTTAGAGTCTCCTCACAGGTGCTAATGAGGGTGGGCTTCAAGATAGCCAATGAACTGTGGGCACTCTGTGGCTCCTGTACGCTGAGAGGTGACAGGTTGTTTGTGAGGCACTGCATGAACAGAGTGGCTTTTTTGGGGTCCCTGAGAGCTGCAACTTTGATCTTCTTACTGCAGTACTTCTGTCGTTGCTGATGTTTTGCTGCCAGGTTGGTGGAGGTAATGGAGCCAAGGTAATGGATAGGGAGACAAGGGAAAGATGGCATGAAGTTTACAGCAGAGTTGAGCCAACAGCAACAAGATCAGGAAACACTCCTTTACTGCAGTGTGCTTGCCTCTGAACTTGCTCCTCCATTCAGGGATAAGTAGGGGTAAATATTACATGTCGGCATTGTCGGTGACCCCCACACCCTCTGAATGAATAACCTGCTGGTCCTCCAGTTTAAAGAGCTGTCCACAACTGAATTCCAAGGCACTGAGTACAAGAGTTGGGATGTCATGTTGCAGTTGTATGGAACATTGGTTGGACCGCTTTTATTGTATACATTTCTAGTCACCACACTACAGGAGGGATGTGATAGCACTGGAGAGAGTGCAGAAGAGACTCACCAAGGTGTTGCCTGGAATGGAGGGTTGTAGTCATAAGATTGGCTGGCTGGGTTTACTCTTACGGGAACGTGGGATGACCTTATAGAGGTTTGTAAAATTAGGAGCGGCATACATTGGATGGGTAGAGTCTTTTTCCAAGGGCAGGGGAGTCTAGAACTACAGGCCACAGGTTTAAGATGAGATGAGAGGAACTTGAAGGGGTAAGTTTTTCACACAGAGGGTGATGAATATCTGGAACGAGCTGCCAGAAGAGGTGGTGGAGGCAGATATAATTGTTACTTTTAAGAGGTATTTGGGCAGCCACCTGGATAGGAAAAGGCTTAGAAGGATATGGGCCAAATACAGGCAAATGGGTTTAGTGTAGGTAGGTATCTGGGCTGGCATGGACCAGGTGGGCTGTAGGGGCCCCTTTCTGTGCTGTGATTCGAAGGTCCAGGAACGAGTGTTGAGGGATACACTTAAGCTTGGTGCAGCCACAACAAAAGCCACAGTTGAGGACCCTCCTGCCTCTGCACATGAGAGGCTGAACCCTGTGTAGAAATCCCCCTGTATGTGAAAGTAAAATTAATGGCAGGCAAAATGGCAAAATTGTGCTACCAACAGCTACATGTGAATATCCTGTATTACAAGTTTGCAAATTTTGCAGCTAAAGCATATTTTGAAAATAAATAATTCTGTAAATGAATAAGTATAACGAACTCAGAAGGTATGGAAAGCTAAAACTATTTTACTTCAAAAAGCTGCTGAGGCTAAGGGTCAATTGAAAATTTTATAAATAGGGTTGATAGATTTGTTTGTTAGGTAAGAGCTTTAACCGAAAGTACCAGAGGTAGATCGAGTTAAGATACTGATCATCCCCGGTCTTATTTCAACTGTGCAACAAATTCAAAGGGCTGAATAGCGACTGTGTCCTTACGATCACATAATACTGTGGTTCTTTTATCACTGAATTGTTCTGTCTGTTTAACAGAGCACTCTAAATGCCTTTGTAATAGCTTCACGGCACACCATCAAAGACTCATACTGAGACAGAGCTCAGTTCAGCAGCTGGAATGATTGACATGCTTGTTATTCATCCTATCCACATGCATAATGTTACATTTCTCCTTGTGAAACACTATTTGTCAGATGCAGACTTTTTTTGCAGCTACCTAGATTATATTTGTTCCTTTTTTCCACATCAATGTTCCAGTATTCACACAAATGTATTCTCTGCAAACTTGCAGATATGAACAGTATCACATCATGTCTGTCTTGATAATTAATACAGATCACAAAAAAAACAGCTATGTGTGGATATCCAGTACTTCTTCATCCTCAGGCTGAAACAGTCCCACTGATAACAAACCACAAACTCAGCCAATTCCCTTCCAATCTGAGCTCTTCCCTCCCTAGTTTAATTTATAAGATAGCTTATTATGTGACACCTTATCAAAAATTTCCCAAACAAAAAATGTTGTCTTATTCTGTTAGACCAGCTGTCTCTTGAGAGAATTCACAACCATTTTGGTCAGGCAAGATTTTCATTTCCAAAACCAATATTTGGAGTTTCTAATTAATCCTTTTCTGTCTGTGATGATATTGAGTGTACCGTCCGAGAGCTCCAAACTTGTCAAGACTTTAAGTTCTGTCTGGCATAAGTATCTATGAGTACCCTCACTATGGGGAGATTATACTGTATTAACCTACACTTCAAGGACTAGTTTGCTTCACTACTTTAGACTCTGTGGAAAGGTCCAGCTGTCAATAATCATTATTTCAAGCCGTGGGTCCCTCCTCCCAACCAAAGAGAAGATACTTCCAGCTAACAAAGCAGTTTAAACACAGTTTATTTTATTTTAAGCGATACACTTTTAATTCTAACAAGTAATCCTTAATAATGACTTGTAACTTACAAAGGATTTCCAAACACAAGCTAAAAAGTCATACCAACAAGTTGCAGACGAACAAATTGTCCATCGCAAAAACCAAAGGCTGAGGAACGAATTCTGAAGAAGGATCATGACTCGAAACATTGACTACCTGCTTTTCTCCACGGGTGCTGCCTGGCCTACTGGGTTCCTTCAGCATCATTGTGTTTTTCATTTAGATTCCAGCATCTGCAGTCCTTTGTTTCTCTGGAATGAATTCTAGGTCTTCTTTCTGTAACCCCTTTTCTCTGTCATTCCTCCTACCCTGACTGCTTTCTAACATTGATACTGTTTTAGTTGACATCATTGGCATGTGATGTTTTTTCAACCACATTTCCAGGCCAGATGACTCTAGTGTTTCTGAAGTAAACATGGATCCCGTTGTTCTCTTGTTTGTGTTAAGAGGCTGAGCAGGGAATATTGGTTAGAAGTTTTAACTTAGCAAACAACAAACATCTTGAGCCTTGGACAATTTCTGCTGTTTTTGCAGAAGGGATTTTAGCTTAATGAACAACCACTTCTTGACCTTTGGACAGGTCATGCTGCTGTGCTAAGAAGCTGAGGTTAGCAATAACCCTTTTTAAGGCCTGGAAAGTGAATATTCTTCACATGTCTAGCTCACCATACTAATGACCTCCTCAGCTGACTTTCCATTATCAGAAGTTAAACTAAAGGCCTACCACATCTAAGGTTCTGGCAAACTGCCCTTTGTAGAATTAGTACTGCACACCTCCCTGCAATCACCAGCAACAATCTCTGCTTTTGATATGTGGCAGGGACTCACTTACTACACCTGGAGATGATGTTACCAGGCAGGTGGCACCTTCACATTTTTATCATCTCTTGATTGTAACTACATTCACTGTAATATTCTTCAATTTATATTTCAAAATCCAAAGGGAGGCTGGTCATTCAGCCTAATACATGATATTATATTTTATGAAGCTTAGGTTAGCTTAATGAATGCAGGAATTACCTAAAAACCAACAGAAAAAAATGTCATCTCAGTTGGAGTGTGATGCTTGTGGAAAGAAGGGCAAAGGTGGATTTATGTTATGTGATAAAGACTGAAGCAAGAACTATTCAGCTAGCTGAGGAAATATGAGACCAAACAATATCATGGAAGGAACAGCCCTTGGATGAATCTGTCATCTGATGCCCTGTGAGTGGGAAAACATACCCGTGGAAATTAGACCAGGATTATATGAGAAATTAATTGGAGATGAATCCTTGGCTGTCATCATCAATAATACCATAGAACAGTACAGCACAATACAGGCCCTTCGGCCCACCATGTTGTGCCGACCTTTAAACCACTCCTAAGACTAACTGAGCCCTTCCTCCCACATATCCCTCTATCTTAAATTCCTCCATATGGTTATCTAACAGTCTCTTGAATTTGACCAACGTATCAGCCTCCACCACCACCCCAGGCAGCGCATTCCATGCACCAACCACTCTCTGGGTGAAAAACCTCCCTCTGATGTCTCCCTTGAGCTTCCATCCCATTACCTTAAAGCCATGCCCTCTTGTATTGAGCATTGGTGCCCTGGGAAAGAGGTGCTGGCTGTCCACTCTATCTATTCCTCTTAATATTTTGTATACCTCTATCATGTCTCCTCTCATCCTTCTTCTCTCCAATGAGCAAAGCCCTAGCTCTTTTAGTCTCTCCTCATAATCCATACTCTCTAATCCAGGCAGCATCCTGGTAAATCTCCTGTGCACCCTCTCCAATGCCTCCACATCCTTCCTATAATGAGGGGACCAGAACTGGACACAGTACTGTAAGTGTGGTCTAACTGGAGTTTTCTAAAGCTGCATCATTACTTTGTGGCTCTTAAGCTCGATCCCTCGACTTATGAAAGCTAACACCCCATAAGCTTTCTTAACTACCCTATCCACCTGTGTGGCAACTTTCAGTGATCTGTGGATATGAACCCCCAGATCCCTCTGCTCCTCTACGCTGCCCAGAATCCTGCCATTTACCTTGTACTCCGCCTTGGAGTTTGTCCTTCCAAAGTGTACCACTTCACACTTCTCCAGACTGAACTCCATCTACCACTTGTCAGCCCAGCTCTGCATCTTATCAATATCCTTCTGTAAGATTCGACAGCCCTCCACACTATCCACAACACTACCGATCTTTGTGTCATCTGCAAACTTGCTAACCCACCCTTCCACCCCCTCATCTAAGTCATTAATAAATATCTCAAAAGATCTAAATGATCATAGATCTTATCTCTTAGAATCCTTTCTAGCAGCTTGCCCACCACAGACGTAAGGCTCACTGGTCTGTAATTCCCTGGACTATCCTTACTACCTTATTTGAATAAGGGGACAACATACGCCACCCTCCAATCCTCCGGTACCATTCCTAAGGACAATGAGGATTCAAAGATTCTAGCCAACATTTCAGCAATCTCCTCCCTCGCCTCATGGAGCAGCCTGGGGAATATTCCGTCAGGCCCCGGGGACTTATCCGTCCTAATATTTTCTAACAGCTCCAACACATCCTCTCTCTTGATATCTACATACTCTAGAACATTACCCTTACCAATACTGTCCTCAGCGTCATCAAGACCCCTCTCCTTGGTGAATACTGAAGAGAAGTATTCATTGAGAACCTCACCCACTTCCACAGCTTCCAGGCACATCTTCCCACCTTTGTCTTTAATCGGACCTACCTTTACTCTCGTCATCCTTCTGCTCTTCACGTATGAGTAAAAAGCCTTGGGATTCTCCTTAACCCTACTTGCCAAAGCCTTTTCATGTCCCCTTCTCGCTCTCCTCAGACCCTTCTTAAGTTCCCTCCTTGCTACTCTATATTCCTCATGAGCCCTGACTGATCCTTGCTGCGTACACTTTATGTCTGCTGCCTTCTTCTTCCTAACTAGTTTTTCCACCTCTCCTGTCACCCACGGATCCTTCACCCTGCCGTTCCTCCTCTGCCTCACCGGGACAAATTTATCCCTAACATCCTGCAAGAGATCCCTGAACGTCGACCACATCACCATAGTACATTTCCCTTCAAAAATGTCATCCCATAATGGTGGAAATGCATTATCAGCATAATTTCTGGGCCATAGACAGCGAAAGACAGTCAGCTATTTCACTCACAACTCAGTGAAGTGCCAAGGCCATGCTTGAGAATCCCTCCTAAGGGCTTTAGAATGCCTGAGGCAAAGACCTGATTCAGACTTCAAGGATAGTTGTAATGTCCCACCCGGTGTGTGGTAACTTGATCCTGGAATAATGAGAATGGCAATAACGAATGGGTGCATGGATGGGTGTATTGTGTATAAATATTTCCTTATGACATGGAAGGAGAGCCCTTGAGTCTATACCAGCTCATAGAGCAATCTTATTTCCCTGCTCTTTACCCCTGTAACTTATTCTGCCCTATTCTACCATTCACCTACACTCTATAGTGACCAGTTAACCCACCAACCAGCATGCCTTTGAGATGTGGGAGGAATCCTAAGTATGGGGGAAACCTGCGGGGTCCCAGGGAGAACTCCACACAGGCAGCACCAGAGGTCAGGATTGAACTCGGGTCGCTGGAGCTGGCAGGCAGCAGCTCTACCAGCCGTGCCACTGCGTTACCCTCTTATGATTGGAGAGCTGTGAAGTTTGCCTGAAGAACCTGCAATGGATGTGGTAGTTTAAGCTGTGTTAGTGTTAATATACGTTTCAATGGTGTTTAGGTTGTGGTGACTGGAGTTAATCGAGAGGTGTTCTTACCTTGACTATATGTCACACTGATGCACTTTCCATGGTACTGAAGCCCAGTCCTTGGCTGTGAATTCTCAGCAGTCTCCTCCCACTGCAACTTATTAACTCTCTCGTGCTCTCCTTCCCCTCTGTGAGTGTGGGATCTTATTGTGCTCTCTCCATCTCTGAGAAAATTAGCAGTAAATAAAGAATTCAAACTTTACTTCAGTCATCAGATTAATAACAGGGATTTACATAATGACTGCAGCAAAGCAAAATGTCTCGAGGTGCTTCATAGATATTAAAACAGGTACCCAAAAGCGTAGTCAAAGAAAGAGTGGCTTAAATGACAGACAGAGGTGCAGAGAGGAATTTTCAGAGCTAACCATCCTTAAAGCTGAGAGCCCTGTTATTGAACCACTGTCTGTCAGCCAATACTCAGGGTGTGTGTCGAGACTTCATGTCCCATTCCAGGAAGATCGTTTGAGTACTGAACTTCGGGTCTCTGGTTTAGGGCTTCTGGGCACATTCAATTCATGGGAATTAGCCCCAAAATTATGGGTTAAAACCACATTATTAGCATAGAACCCGGCTGGCTCCTGTTTTCACTCTTTTCCAAAATGTGCCTGAATGTATGAGATCAGCTTCTATGAGAAACGCTTGCAGTCACAGCAACAATGGGAACTGAATATTTTTGGGACAGGAAGAGTAAGTTTATTCATTTTGATTGCCCTCAATTCTAATTCCATTACTTATTAACCAGGTTGTCTCCTGGTTCCATTTTTACTACCTGGTTTGAATCCTTGTATCCAGGGCCTTTTCCCCATTATGTCCTGTAGCCCGGCAATCCTCTGCAATCCCGACAATTTGTTCCGTTCCAGTGCATTCCCAGTGTCCTGTACCCCATGACTGGCTGCCTTACTTTCAGCTGTAAGGATGACAAGTTCTGGAAATCCCTCTCTGCATCTCTGCAGAGAGCTGTGAACACTGCCCAGTCCATCATGCAAACCAGCCTCCCCTCCACAGACTTTATCTACACTTCCAGCTGCTTCGGGAAAGCAGCCAACATAATCAAGGATCCCTCCCACCCCAGATACTCTCTCTTCTCCCCCCTTCCATTGGGCAGACGATACAAAAGCTTGAGAACACGTACCACCAGGCTCAAGGACAGCTTCCATCTCGCTGTTATAAGACTCTTGAATGGACCTCTTGTATGATAAAGATGAACTCTTGATCTCCCAGTCTATCTCTTCATGGCCTTTTCACTTTATTTGTCTACCTGCACTGCACTTTCTCTGGAACCCTATATTCTGCATTCTGTTTTCTTTTCGCTACCTCAATGTACTTCTGTATCGAATGATCTGTCTAGATGGCACGCAAACAAAAGCTTTTCACTATATCTCAGTACATGTGACAATAATAAACCAATACAATCTCTGTTCATTTAAGCTACTCCATCTTTGACCATGCTTTTGGGCATCTGTTCTGAGATCTGTGAAGCACCTCAAGACATCATTACAAATTATTATTTAAATCCCTGCAGTTAATCTGGTGACTTTGAATTCCTTATTTACTGCTAATTTTCTCATTTTAATATTGTCTGACTCTTCTTTGAACCATTCATCAGTGTAAGTGAATCTGTCTGATCACAGCCACTCTTAATTTACAAGTTGTTTTATAGATTGCCACAAGCAATTTCAACAACAACGTTTCTTTTGCAGATCCCTGAGAACTTCCCAGCTTATCAGCTGTGCCTCACTCTCTACTAATGCAGCAGATCCAGGAAGGTGCCCAGTTCACGGCCGAAGTCTGATTGACAGAGCGCAGAGTTGGAAAATTGCCATTCTGGTGCAGTCGTTGTTACAGCTTCTCAAGAATGGTTTCTGTTGAGTGAATGAATACAGTGGTGATGTACATATCATTGTCTCTATTGACCTGCACAGTACCTTCCTGACTCAGATTTATGTTCTTGGAGATGGAAGACTATTGTTCTAGCAGTTTTGAATCTTGTTTGGAAGCCAGTAAAAAAGGCTTGGTAACAGGAGGTAGAAGGTCATGGTGGAAGGTTGCTTTTCTGACTGGAAGTCTGTGATCAGTGGTGTACCATAAGGATCGGTGTTGGGACCTTTGATATTTGTAATATACGTTTAAGGCTTGGGTGTGAATGTTGAAGGTATGCTTAGTAAGGTTGAAGATGATATGAAAATTGGTGGTGTTGTAGATGGCAAGGAAAGTTGTCTAAGGCTACAGCAGGATGTATACATCAGATAGAAAGTTAGGCAGACTAATGGCAGATGGAATTTAATCCTGACAAGTGTGAGGTGATGCATTTTGAGAGGGCAAACAAGGGTAGGATTACACAGTAAATGATAGGGCCCTGGGAAAGGTTGCTGAACAGAGGGACCTTGGGGTACAAGTCCGTAGACCACTGAAAGAGGCAATACAGGTGGATAGATTGTGATGAAAGCAGATGGGATGCTTGGCATAGAATATAAGAGCCGGGATGTCATGTTACAATTTCCATCCATCCACGCAGATGCCACAGCCAAGAAAGCACACCTTTGCCTCTATTTCCTCAGGAGGCTAAAGAAATTCGGCATGGACCTGTTGACCCTCACCAATTTTTATAGATGCACCATAGAAAGCATCATATCCGGATGCATTGTGGCTTGGTATGGCAACTGCTCTGCCCGAGACCATAAGAAACAGCAGAGATTTGTGGACACAGCTCAGCATATCACAGAAACCAGCCTTCCCCACACTTCTCGCTGCCTCAGTAAAGCAGTCAGCATAATCAAAACCCCATCCACCCCAGACACTCTCTCTTCGCCCCTGTCCTTTCTGACGAAGATACAAAAGCCTGAAAGCTCGTACCACCAGGCTCAATGACAGTTTCTATCCTGCTCTTATAAGACTATTGAATGGAGCTCTTGTACAATAGGATGGACTCTTGACATCACAATCTACCTCATCATGGCCTTGCACCTTATTGTCTGCCTGCACTGCACTTTCTCTGTAACTGTAACACTATATTCTGCATTCTGTTATTGCTTTTCCCTTTGTACTACCTCGATGTCCTGATGTGGTGAAATGATCTGTATGGAAGGCATGCAAAACAAAGTTTTTCACTGTACCTTGGTACATGAAACAATAATAAATGAATTACCAATTAAACATTGGTTAGGCTACATCTGGAGGATTATGTGCAGTTCTGGTTCCCACACTATAGCAAAGATGTGATTGCATTGCAGAGAGATTCACCAGGATGTTGCCTGGATTGGTGCAAGGAGAGACTGGATGGGGCTGGGTTTGTTCTCCCTGGAGTTCAGGAGGCTGAGGGGTGAACTGATAGAGATATACAAAATTATGAGAGGGACAGATGTAGGTAGATGGTAACAATCTTTTTCCCATGGTAATGATGTCAAAGACAAGAAAGCATAGGGTTAAGGTGAGAGGTAGGAGGTTTAGAAGGGATCTGAGGGAAAAGTTTTCACACAGAAGGGGGATGGAATCTGGAACGTTCTGCCTGAAGAGGTGGAGGAAGCAGATACTCTCATAGCATTTAAGAAGCATCAAGAGAAATACTTAAATCACCGAGGCATTGAATTCTACGGAACTAATGAGGGTAAAACAGATCTGCGTAGATAGGTACACCAGGTGTCGTGGATGTGGAGGGATGAAGGTCCTGTTTCTGTGTTTTACCTCACTCTGATTCAGTGATTCCAAGTCTTGGTCAAGGTTACACACCAACCTGAAACCTCAGATGAAAATAGCACCCAGTCTTCTGAGGTGAGAGAGTAGTATAGGAAGAAAATATAAAATATTGTGATGAGAAAGAAAATTAATAATTTGTATTTGAGGAAGAATGGGGATATTGCTAATATTTGTTGAACATGTATATTATTAGTGCATTATTACTAGAATACTGCAATACTCATCAGAATCAGATTTATTATCACTGACATATGATATGAAATTTGTTGCTTTGTGGCAGCAGTACAGTGCAGAGACATAAACATCTATAAATTATAAAAAGAAATAGTGCGAAACAATAAGGAATAATGAGGTAGTGTTCATGGGTTCTTGGATCGTTCAGAAATCTGATGGCGGAGGGGAAGAAGCTGTTCCTGAATAGTTGAGTTTGGGTCTTCAGGCTCCTGTCCCTCCTGCCTGATGGTGGTAATGAGAAGAGGACATGTCCTGGATGGTGAGCGTCCTTAACAATAGATGCCACCTTCTTGAGGCACCATCTCTTGAAGATGTCCTTGATGGTGGGAAGGGTTGCGTCTGTGATGGAGCTGGCTGAGTCCATAACTAGCTGATAACCTATCATAAGATAGAGTCTATAACCTGAGTCTCAGGTATACAGTCATACATTTGAATAACATTGATTGATTCATTTAATCATTAATGAAGTGAACTTCTCACAGAAGAAACCTATAAAACTGTGGTTTAAAACCAGGGTGTTAGGTTTCTCCTCAGTACTGGCTATAGACTCGAGTAAAATTAATTGCAGAGTCTTGCAAGAAATGCTCGCGAAGAAGGTAAGAATAGCCTCGATGTAAGGAAGGACACAAATGCACATCTGTTGAGGATTTTATGAAATAAATAGTATTAATAATCATGTCACAAAGTATTGAAGAAATTTATATACCACATACGCGGATAGCATAATGCTATTACAGCGCCAACGACCCAGGTTCAATTCCCGCCTCTGTCTGTAAGGACTTTATATGTTCTCCCCGTGTCTGTGTGGGTTTCCTCCGGGTGCTCCGGTTTCCTCCCAAAGACGTACGGGTTAAGAAGTTGTGGGCATGCTATGTTGGCGCCGGAAGCGTGGTGACACTTGTGGGATGCCCCCAGAACATTCTACACAAAAGATGTATTTCGCTGTGTGTTTTGATGTACATGTGACTAATAAAGATATCTTTAAAAAATAGAATGTTATTTACAACTCAGATTATGACTCCATTAACAATATATTATGAAAATCTACCAGAAACATGTTGCTTATTTTTATAAACATATCAGGATGTATCTGGCATTATAAAATATACCTTTTAAAATTATTCCTCTCTGTTGGATTTGGAAGACAATTTTTTAGTCATTTTTCCATAGCTATAACCATTTGTCCATGTGGAGTGATCCAGTGGTGACATCCCCGCCTGAGACATTGGATCCAAACACCGTCCGGAGGGTCTTGATGATGGAGACCACCGCTCCAACTTGGGACTTTGGGTTGACTTCAGGCAGGATACTTGAAACTGGTGGACAGTTGTCCCTCATTGGATAAGGTTTGGTTGTATGTGATGTGTACGATAAATGTATATGAAAAATCATCCTGTGAACTGGTATAATGGTAATGATGGCCATGTTTTTCAGTTTTCAGAACACCTCTATTGCATTACATTTAAACTTGAAAACCCTAAAGTACATTGACTGCTGCATGTGCTTCATTCTGCAATTGGTTTAGCTGATAAACCCAGGGGTTTGTACTGTGGAGCCTGGCAACATAAAAGCAAGAGAAGCTATAAATCCCTCAAGTCTGTTCTACCCTTCATTTAGATCTGAGCCTTAACCCCATTTACCTGCCTGGATCCCTTTTCCATTCATTCCTTTGCATAAAGAAAAATCTGATAAGCTCAGTTTTGAGACCTTGAATTGATTCGTGGGCTCAACAGGATTTTGGGTTAAGTTCCAATCTTCTGCAACCCTTTGCCTGAGGAAATGCTTCCCAACTCCCTGTACAGCCCTGGTTCAGTTTTACAATTTTGGAAGTTGTATGAGTCACCCTCTACTGAACAATATTTTCTCTTTAGTCACCTTATCAAACCCATTAACCTCCTTAAATATCTCAATTAGATCCTCCTGTAAAAACGTCAGAAAATTGCTGTAGACACTGAAGATTTGAAATCTCAGTTCATCCGATCGTCAGTCATCCTTCGCTCTCTGAAGGCTCAGCTTGCTGGCTGCTGTATTCCTGATGAAAATGTAACTACCCACAGTTTGCTTTAGAGGAGTTTGCAAAGTTTGTGTCTTTGTGGGCATTCACTCCTAGAACATCATTAGCGCACTAAGATAGATAGATAGATGGATAGCAGATTTCTTTATTAGTCACATGTACATCGAAACACACAGTGAAATACATCTTTTGCATAGAGTGTTCTGGGGGCAGCCCACAAGTGTTGCCACTCTTCTGGCGTCAACATAGCATGCCCACAACTACCCAACCCGTACGTATTTGGAATGTGGGAGGAAACCGGAGCACCTGGAGGAAACCCACGCAGACACGGGGAGAACGTACAAACTCCTTACAGACAGTGGCCAGATTTGAACACCATATTTAAGACAGATGAGGTAAATGTTTTTCTTTTCAGATTATGAATATTTGGAAGCCTCTTTCTCAAAGGGTGATGGAGGTAGAGTCTTTTACTGCTATTCAGTGAAATTTGCTGTGAAAACACAGTCAAGCCACTTCTGAGAAAGGCAGAAGAAGCTCATACAGATCATCCCTTGTCTCTGGGCAAACAGGAGTACTGATCCCTTGCAGTCACTCCTGAGGCAGCCCAGATGAGGTTTAAATTGCATGGGCACTAATATGTGTAAATGATATTGGAAATCTGGGCATATCAACTCTCTGAAGTACTAGAGTGGAAATCAGAATGCTCTTAAAGAAATAAAAAAGATGTAGCAGATGTAGCAATTATACAATGTTTTCTCATGATAATGCAATTGGAAGCATCAAGCATTTCCAGAATATTAGTCAGGGTGGAGGACAACCACTCTGCAGGCTTATGAGTAGCTCAGAACTAATCTTATAGTATGACTCATGAAGAAGACAGAATATGACAAAGGGTGCATCATTTAATGAAAGGACAGGTACTGGGATAGCACAATGCAAGATCTCACATCACTTTCAGCTGTATAGGCTTTCAATATTACAAGTGTCTTGGGGTTACCTTCTCTGCCCCCCTCAGTCCTCTAAATCTGATATTTTATGTTGTTCATCTCCCAGTCTTCTATCCCTGCTAAGTGCAGGAATCTCTGTGGCAATGCTTGGGAACCAACATCCCCAGCTTTTAAATGTATAAGAGACAGTGTTATTATTGAGTACAGTATTCTACCATGTGGTAGGATTAAGTAGGACTGGAGGACTCCTGCAGTCATACATCTGACTACATTACGTATCTCCAGAGTGGTGTTTGAACCCAAAAGACAGTCTAAAAGGCAATGGCATCACCATCCAAGCCAACTGCTTCTTTATTGGCCAAATTATGTGCACAGATGTTGACAGCTACAATGAACAATCCCAATGTAACTAATTAACAATTAATTGCAATCTATGCAAAATGTTAGTTTGCAAGTTCTCACCATCTAGCTACAGCTAATTCCCATGATATAAATGCTGATTAACTCCCTCGCGAGTTTATTCAACTAACTCTCTTCCT
This sequence comes from Pristis pectinata, assembly GCF_009764475.1. Classification (NCBI taxonomy): domain Eukaryota; kingdom Metazoa; phylum Chordata; class Chondrichthyes; order Rhinopristiformes; family Pristidae; genus Pristis; species Pristis pectinata. Next base: position 8,217,074 of record NC_067420.1, read on the forward strand.
CTCTCTGAGCCCTCTCTGTTTTATCTGTCCAATACAAATAATAATATACTAATCCCATTTTATTCTCCTCATGTTCCCATCAACTCTCCCCAGATTGTACCAGTCACCTACGTACTAGGGGCAATTTACAGTGGTCAATTAACCTACCAACCCACATCCTTTGGCATGTGGGAGGAAACTGGAGAACCCAGATAAAAAAAAACATATGGTCATGAGAGAACGTGCAAACTTCCAACAGGCAGCACCTGAGGTCGGGATTTTACCCGGGTTGCTAGAACTGTGAGACAGCAGATCCACTAACTGTGTCACATTGTTGTCCCTCCTCCTAGTTGATAGCACTGATTGATAAGGGCTGGTTCACAAGAAATGGCCACTGCCTTTTTACCCTTCCGTCTCCCTGTATGAGACAGTTAAATGTCTTGAGGGCAAGCTGTCCAATAGTTGATTGTATCACAGCAACCCAATCACTTCTTACAATGATCAATGTCAGTCAAGAACTCTGGAATGAACAGTGACTCTGTATATTTATTCAGCAGGTCAGGCAGCATCTAAGGAGAGAGCAACAAAGGTTAGTGACCTTTCATTGCATGAGCTCTGATGTCTGTTTCCTGCTTTGCACTGTGGACCATCCGTTTTACTCAGTGTTTGCTTTACTGAATGGTGCCATTGTGATGGATGCTGACAGGGGATAGTGACTGATAAAAATTATAGTTTTCTGTATCCTCTTTTCCCTTGCTATTCTGCAATTATTATTAAAGTTGACTCAATTTAGACTTTTCTTAACATCAATACTGTGGATTGATTAACGTGATTATTGCTATCGTGTCTTTGAAATTGTGAAGTGTGGATGGTTATTCTGGTATCCACCTGCTCTAAACAAGTCTTGCCCATGAGGTTATTTTCCAATGTTTCTGAAACGTCTTGAAGGAATTACTTGTCAAACCACTGGTGCACTATTTTCCCTTGTGTTTGTCATTGCCAGATCTTCACTGCAGAGTTTCTTTTGAATTCCCTGCTAGATTTATATTGACTCTGTCATATTCATTCTCTCCTAGTTTGAGCATCCCACAGGTGGTAATGTCTTCCTCACGTCTATCCTATCCAACCCCTTAAAATGTTTGAAGAGTTCTATTGAGTGCTGTGTGAACCTTTTATTTTCTAGACCTGCAGCCTAGACAGCTTAAGATAAGATAAGATATCTTTATTAGTCACATGTACATTGAAACACATAGTGAAATGCATCTTTTGCATAGAGTGTTCTGGGGGCAGCCCACAAGTGTCGCCACGCTTCCGGCACCAACATAGCATGCCCACAACATCCCAACCCGTATATCTTTGGAATGTGGGAGGAAACCGGAGCACCTGGAGGAAACCCACGCAGACACGGGGAGAATGTACAAACTCCTTACCAACAGTGGCCGGAATTGAACCCAGTCACTGGTGCTGTAAAGCATTATGCTAACCGATACACTACTTACTATGGAACTCACTGAAATCTCTTAGGCAACACTCAGTAGAATGTTAAGTTGCCACCTTTCTCATATGTATCACTTCTAAAAAATGGGAAGTTTATGGGGACCAGGTCAGGAAAATCATAGAGAGAAAGTCAGTCTTGCAGTGATTTAAAGCCAGTGTCTCAGTGACATCAGGACTTCGGAGAGTTACGAGAGTAATTATCAAATGGGATTGGACCTTCTAGGATCTGTGAACCTATTCATAGAGACATCTCCCTCTGAATTTGCGATTTACTGGATCACAGTTCCAATTATACCAACAAATGAAGGTCAACAGTCATCGTTTGCCTCACTGCAAGTTTTCTGCTCTTGCATTTCCTTTGTCTTTGAGGAGGAACTTATTTGATAGTTCACGGGATTCTCCTTATTTTTAAGAACAGTTACCGATCAGGAGAGGAAGGCACATCCATAATGGAAGCACATTGGGGCGATGAGTGAAGTATTGAGCCAGCCCTGTGATTGGTGCAGGCCAGTTACAGATGGTGAAAATCAGCAAAAATCAGAGGCAGGTGAGAACGACTGCTGAAGAGTTATTGGGGCTGAAGTTGAAAGTAGTTCATCCAAATGAATACATGCAATAGCTCTGCTGCCAAAGGGGGTTCATCAACCAGATGTGTAATGCCTGTCCCTAGACCTCCTCACTCAGCACCACCCAGGGACCTAAACAGACCTTCCAGGTGAGGCAGAGATTCACGTGCATCTCCTCCAACCTTGTCAATTGCATTTGGTGCTCGAGGTGTGGCCTCCCTTACATCGGTGAGACCAAGTGCAGACAAGGTGACCACTTCACCGAGCACCTGCAGTCCATTCGCCTTGGCCATCTGGATCACCCGGTTGCCAGCCATTTTAATTCCCCTCCCCATTCGCACACTGACATGTCTGTCCTCGGTCTCCTCCATGACTAGGGTGAGGCTTAGCACAAATTAGAGGAACAGCACCTCGTACGCCACCTGGTAGTCTACAAGCCGATGGCATAAACATTGAATTCTCCAAACTGGGGGTAACCTGCTCCCTCTCTGTCCCTTTTCTCTCTCCTCTTGATTTCCTCCAGTTCCTCCTGCGCACACCCAACACCCCTCCCCAATCCCCTATCACACTTTCCCACCTCCGCCACTCCATCTGCCCATCACCCATTCCCTCCCCCCACTGGGTCATCTCTACCCCTTGTTCCCATCGGCCCAACCCACCTCCCTTATTTGGTTCCGTTCTCCCTTTCCAATCAGGTTCCAGCCCTCTGTTGCTTCCACCTATCACCTCCCAGCTTCTGTCACTATTTCAACCTTTCCCTCCACTATCTGCCTATCACCTGGATCCACCTATCACTTGCCACCTCTTGCCTCACCCTTTGCCCTCACCTCTTTATACTGGCTATCTCCCCTCTGCTCCTTCAGTCCAGATGAAGGGTCTCGACCTGAAACGTTGACTGTCCATTTTCCTCACAGATGCTGCCTGACCTGTCGAGTTCCTCCAGTAGTTTGGTTTTTGCTCCCCAAGAGCTCATTGCTAGGTGGTAAAGAAGAATAAAATTGCATTAACCACATCTCCCAGAAAGATGATGTGTGGGTGCTGAAACACTGATAATCCTTTGGAAAGAGGTGACGATCTATCGAATAAACAACCTGTCAAAACTGTTAACGTCAACTGCCTAGGGACATAATCCTAAAACTACCTCACCAACTAAAATAATAAGAGATTCTAATCATTTTCACAATTAATTCTGTGTCTGTTAATGATTTATAAAGCAATGAATTGCATACCTCGGGCTAGTTATTTTGTTCATTAATCTGTCCATTAATAATATGGTATTTAGATTACTAGCTAATTGATAATATCTATTCACTCTCGTTAAGTGTTGTTATGCCCTATATTAATCTTATTTAATTTTCTAATCAATGAACAATTTTGTAATGGATGAGAGTGTGTCGAATCTCTTCTCGACAATTTGGCAAGAAGTAAGTCCTGATGAAGCACAAGAGTGTAGCAAGGCTTCCTATCAAAATATCCTGGTGTGGTATTGGAATTCAGGAAAATCACACTGTCATTATTTTTTAATGGAGATATTAAAGGAGAACTTTAAAAATTCAGAAGAGGAGAGAAATCATGAAAACAGCTCACCAACAAATCAACTAAATTAAGTGGAGAGGAGGGAAATGATATGGAACAAATACAATAGTATTCTTTGAAGATTTAACCTGCAGTGTAGTGGAGGAGGAACAAGAGGATGTAGTTACCTGGAATTTTTAATAAGGTACCTCACAAGTCTGTCACATAAAACAAGAATTCAAGATCTCTGATGAAAGGTCAATAACTTGAGACAATTGCTCTGTTCCTCTCTCCACATTGTATTTCCAATATATTCTGTTCTTACTTCAGATTTTCAGTATCTGCAGCATTTACTTTAAGAACCCATGGGGTTGGAAATAATATGGAGTGCACTTGTACTTTTGTTTAACGTTCTTCAATGTTGCAGTTAGTTTAAGTCTGTATCTGTGACTTAGATATAGGAAGTTAGCAGGCGATGCCAGACTTGGGCAAGTGATTGCTGATGAGGAAGTATACTATGGGAAGCCTCCAGGTGATGGATGTCACATGTTTGGGAATATCTGCTGAAGAAGCCTTGGCAAGTTGCTGCTGTCACTTTGTTGATACACACTGTGGATATGGTGTGCCAGCGGTGGACTAGTAACGTTTGGTTGGTGGTTGGGGTTCTCTCAGCTGTTTCATGGTATTATATGGAGTGAACTGAATTGGTAAAAGACTAACAAACGAAATGCTGGAGGAACTCACCGGCATCTGTGATAGTGTAGTGGTTAGCGTAACGCTATTACAGCGCCAGCAACCTGGGTTCAATTCCCGCCGCTGTCTGTAAGGAGTTTGTATGTTCTCCCTGTGTGTCTGCATGGGTTTCCTCTGGGTGCTCCGGTTTCCTCCCACATTCCAAAGACGTATGGGTTAGGAAGTTGTGGGCATGCTATGTTGGCGCTGGAAGAGTGACGACACTTGCGGGCTGTCCCCAGCACATTCTCAGTAACGCAAAAAGATGCATTTCATTGTGTGTTTCAATGTACACGTGACTAATAAATAAATATCTTATCTAAATGGATAGTCGATGTTTCGGGTCGAGACCCTTCATCTGGACTGCTAATCTAAATGCTAGTCTAACGCTAATGCTTTGATGGTGGAAATCTAAAGAGGAGGCTAAGATGGATCATCTGCTCAGCACTTCTAAGCTGAGGTTGGATGCAAATGCTTCAGCCTTGTCTTTGGGGCTCTTGTGCTTGTCATTGAGGATGTCGATGTTCTGGAAGCTTCCACTTCCTGTTAGCTATTAACTATCTCACACTGCTGGTGGTATGATGCGGAACTTTGATCTTTTAACCTAGTCTGTTTCTTGAAGTTTTCATTATTTAGCATGCATGTGACTGTTTCATAACTTCACCAGGTTGGCACGTCAACCTGCTGCTGCTCTGAGCTTGGGCACAATAGGGCCGAACGTTTCCAAAACCTAAGACGTAAATTGTTAGTGACTCATTGAATGGTTTGCTTGTTCTCGAAGATCAGGGGAAAACAAAGATCCTTTAAAGAACATGATTCAAAATGAATCTTCTCTAACCGGGGAGCTAATGCCTTTGCTTCCCAATATTTGCTCTGTTCTGTGCTACATATGTATTTGGAGTTGAGGGAAACCATCAAATATTAGGGATATCTGTCAATTGATAGCTTCTGCCAAAGCATTTTCTTCCTTATGTTACTGGACCATGATTGTAATATTTTATTAAACGTCGCTAATGATCGCCGTATGAAATAAGGGGAGTTTCCATTGATTTACTGCTGTGCATTAAGAATCATAAAATGTTTCAGGAAGACATGCAATGACTTTTATTAATGAGATAAATTAACCAACCTAAGTGCACCATGTGTTGGAATATTTGAATGCACATTAAGAACAGAAAGTGTTGGAAAGACTGAGTGTTAGGGACTAGAGTACAGTTGACAATGTATGTACACTGGATATTTTTATTGGATGTTTTTGATGATGACATTTTCAGGTTATTTGTCATCTTTCCAGCATGCACTAAATTTTGCTTTTGAAAATGTATCCTGAGTATGGAAATTTTTTCAGTTTAAATGGTATCACTGCTGCTTCCATTTCCTCCCAATATTACGTGGCCTTGCTTCAAAGGAGCAACAGTACGCTTGGCATTGTATGTGAATTGTTGTGTTGCAGAGAACAGGATTTTCTACTCGGCAATATTTCTCTCTCTGGATGTATGTGGCTCTTATCATTATGATAGATGATAGTACATCATGGACTGCTGCACATCTGTCTACTACCAGCACCCGAAGGCTTGGTTTTAAAATCCTCTGGGGATGAAGTTGGGGCCTCAGAATAGATGTAGATGTATGATATTTGCCCTGAGTGACACGGTGCTAGGAGAGTGTTGATCTTAAACAGCTCTGGATAATAAATACACTCTGAACAGCAAGTTATGAAAGGATTCCATTACGTACCACCAGACTTAAGGACAGCTTCTACCCCACTGTGATAAGACTATTGAACGGTTCCCTTATACAACGAGATGGATTATGACCTATGACCTCATGACCTCATGATCTACCTTGTTGTGACCTTGCACCTTATTGCATTGCATTTTCTCTGTAGCTGTGACACTTTACTCTGTACTGTTATTGTTTTTTTTACCTGTACTACATCAATGCACTCTGTACTAACTTAATGTAACTGCACTGTGTAATGCATTGACCTGCAAGATCGGTTTGTAAGACAAGCTTTTCACTGTACCTCGGTACAAGTGACAATAATAAACCAATACCAGTACCAATACCAATACCACTGATGTCCATTGTCAGTGGCCTGCATAAGCTCAGGCTCAGTCATAGCTTGCTAGCTTTAAATTTGGTATGTCACCGTTGAGCCTCAGCAATTTTTATGGATGTGCCATAGAAAGACTCCTATCCAGAAGCATCACAGCTTGGTATGGCAACTGCACTGATCAAGACCACAAGCAATTGCAGAGAATTGTAGACACAGCTCAGTCCATCACGAAAACCAGCTTCCCTTCTGTGAACCCCTTGGGAAAACAGCCAACATAATTGGACCCCTCCCATCCCTGACATTCTCTCTTCTCCCTCCTTTCATCAGGCAGATGATACAAAAGCTAGAAAACACACACCGCCAGGCTCAAGGACAGCTTCTAAGATAAGGTAAGATAAGATAAGATGAGATATCTTTATTAGTCACATGTACATCAAAACACACAGTGAAATGCATCTTTTATGTAGACTGTTCTGGGGGCAGCCCTCAAGTGTCATCACGCTTCTGGCACCAACATAGCATGCCCACAACTTCCTAACCCGTACGTCTTTGGAATGTAGGAGGAAACTGGAGCATCCGGAGGAAACCCATGCAATCGTAGGGAGAACGTACAAACTCCTTATGGACAGCGGCGGGAATTGAACCCGGGTCGCCGGTGCTGTAATAACATTACGCTAACCGCTACACTACAGTGCCTGCACCTTCTAGCCTGCTGTTGAACTCTTGACTTCGCGATCTACCTTGGCATGGCCTTGCACCTTATTGTCTGCCTGCACTGCACTTCTTCTGTAACTGTAACTCTATATTCTAAATTCTGGTATTGCTTTTCCCTTTGTACTACACTGATGTACTTATACTGTGAAATGATCTGTATGGATGGGATGCAAAACAAATGCATGTGACCATAATACACCATTTACCTTGGAGCCAGGGGATTGTTGGTTCAAGTCCCACTCGAGACATTGGAGCGTTCAATCCAAGTTGATGTTCCTCTACAGTGCAGAGTGCAGAGTTGGAAGTGGGTGTGTGGAACACGCTGCTGGCAGAGTTGTGGGGGCAGATACATTTGGGACATTTAAGAGACTCTTAGATAGATACATGAATGATAGAAAAATAGGGGTCTATGTGGGAAGGAAGGGTTAGATAGATCTTAGAGCAGGATAAAATATCAGCACAAGGTTGTGAGCCAAAGGGCCTGTACTGTGCTGCAGTGTTCTGTGTTATCTATGTTTCTATGTAATGCCTTTCAGCAGAAGTGTTAAGCAAAAAACTCTGTCCTCCTAAGTGAACAATGCATTTAAAGCCAAGTAGCAACGTTCCTCCCCCAAATTTTCTGACCAACACATCATTTGCCGCCACTTCTACCATCTCCAACGGGACCCCACCACCAAGCATATCTTCCCCTCTGCGACCCTTTCTGCTTTTCACAGGGGACCTGCTCTCTCGCGACTCCCTAGTTCACTCCTACCACCACCCCCCCCCCACCACACCCATCCCGCTCTCACTCCAGGAACTTTCCACTGACCCCACCATAGATGCAACACCTGCCCCTACACCACCTCCATCACCTCCATCCAGGGACCCAAACTGTCCTTTCAGGTGAGACAGAGATTCACCTGCACCTCCCTTATAATCATCTACTGCATTCGGTGCTCAAGTGTGGCCTCCTCTACATTGGTGAGACCAAACGCAGACTAGGCGACCGTTTCGCAGAGCACTGCGCTCCGTCTGTAACCGCGATCTGCATCTCCCTGTTGCCCCCCCACACTATCACTGATATGTCAGTCCTCGGCCTCCTCCACTGCCAGAAATTCCAAGCGCAAACTGAGGAACAGCACCGCACTTTCCGTCTACTTGCAGCCTAATGGCATGAATATCGAATTCTCCCACTTTAGGTAACGCCCACCTCCTCCCACAACTCCCCCCGCCACCATGCTTCTTCTCTTCTTCCCTTTCCTAGCCTCTTTTTTCCCTACCATTTTTCCCCCCTCTCTCCTTACCCAGTGGATCTGCTCTCCCCTCCTCCCTCGCACCTGCTTATCGCTATCTCTTACCTGCATCTACCTATCACCACCCTGTGCCCACCCCGCCTCCCCTCTTTTGTCCACCCATCACTGCTCTGCTTTTCCCTCCTATATATTGGGCTTCCCCTTTTCCTATTTTCAGTCCTGAAGAAGGGTCCTGAACCAAAACGTTGACCGCCTGCTTTTCTCCACGGATGCTGCCTGGCCTGCTGAGTTCCTCCAGCATCATCGTGTTTTTCATTTTGCTTAACAGACTGTCCTGCATTTATCACATTGCTCTCTGTTTGAGCTTACAGTGTGCATTTGACAATCACATTCCTCATCACAAGTTCTTGGTAATAAATTGATGCACTGATTTTACTAAATGCCATTACTAATTGCCTGCCCTATGATCAGCAGAGGCTCCATTTGTTTCCACAGTAGTGGTGATGCTCCAAATGTGAAATGCCATAGGATGTTGTCAGGTTGTGAAAGGTGCTGTAAAAATGCATGTCTGTCTCTCTTCGAGGAAGAAAGTAATAAAAAGCAGAACAGAATGTAGTCACGTCCACATCCTGAAATCAATATGAAAAGGAAAAATTATCATTTGAATAAAGATGTTTTGCATTAGTCATAATCCAGCTTCATTTGTTTAAATGCTGCTTAAACTCGCATTTTCATTGGGATGTTTGATTGACAAGTTTTAAATGACCCTTCTATTTCGAGCACTTTGATTAGCCATCATTTCCTTATGGATTTCCACCTCTCTGCATCTTGCATGGTCTTTTTTTTTTATATTTGCTGTGTGAAATGGGACTTTAATTTGAAGTTTGAGCATGATATTTAAGCCTGGAAGGAGAACATTGACAAAAAGAGGTGCACTTCATTTAATTGAACAAATGATGAATTAACATAAAACATTAATCTTCAGTCTGAGCAGAACTAATGAGGCTGCATTTAGATCAGATATGTTGGGTCTGTATTACCCGTCAATCTGTTTTGTTTAAATTTGCAAACTTCAGGAGCTTTCTTTGCTCTTCGGAGCTTCTTATGAGGTTGGTTGGAGTCTTATTTAATTAAAAGCAGACTCCAGGGAAACTTTTCAGAGCTTGTCTTTGTGATCTTGAAGTCAGGGCTTCAAACCAGGAAACTATCCGTCATTGAAATTAAGGAAGAAATTGAAATTGCTGGGTCTATTTTTGTAGCTTTATTCCTCTACTCAACCTGCCTTCAACTTAAACAGGGTGAAACTCTCTTCTGAATTTATGATTTTCAAATTGTTTTTCATCTTTCTAGCACTCTATTCCCCTCCTTTGATCTGTTGTTAAGATTCTCCTGTCCCAACCCCAACACAGAATCTCTTAGATTTTACCATGACCTTGAAAAAATTCAGCGGCTTCATTCCCCTAACTGCATTGCATTCATCGCAGAGCTCTCAGTCTTACAAATTCCTCTGCGGCCTCCCTCCTCCTTTCCTTCCTGGCCTTCTCCAGTTCATGCCCTTCGATCTATGACTCTGACGGTGTGTATGTGTTTTTCTGTGTGTGTTCATTGTGTCCACATCTGTTCTATCATCAGCAGTGTAGACTCCAGTGGTCAGGATCTGACACTGCAGCAGTCTCTTCCGCTTAGAGTCATAGAATCGTAGAGTAATACAGCACGGAAACAGGGCCTTTTGCCCAACTAGTCCATGCCAACCATGGTGTCCATCCACTATGGTGCCCACCAACCTAGTCCCACTTGCCCACATTTGGCCCATATCCCTCTAAACCTTCCTATTCATGTACTTATCCAAATATCTTGTACCTGCCTCATTCACTTTCTCTGGCAGCTCATTCCATACACTCACCACCCTCTGTGTGAAGTAGTTGCCCTTCAGGTTCCTTTTAAATATTTCACCTCTCACCTTAAACCTATGCCCTCTAGTTTTTAGTTTCCCTTCCCTGGGGAAAAGACGTGCGTTCACACTGTCTATACCCCTCGTTATTTATACACCTCTATAAGATCACTCTCAATCTCTTACATTCCAAGGAATAGTCCCAGCCTGCCCAACCTCTCCTTGCACTCAGGCCCTCAAGTCCTGACAGCATCCTCGTAAATCCTCCTCAATCATCTGCCTTCAGACACCTCCTCAAGTGTTCTGTGTTTCCCCACCTTCCTATTTATCTTAAATGTTTCTTGGCTCCTGAAAGGGTTGACTCCATTCTCAGCACCAGTTCTACAGACTCTGGCTTTGCCTCCATAATCTCCCCTGGTACCATTCTATGTGCATGAGCCTAGTCAAGACATCTCAGTAGGCTGTCCATTCCCCAATCCTATCTTTGCAAGGCGATCCCACAGGTGGATTTGTGGAGCTTCGGATGAATTTTTTGTTTACTCACGGGCACAGGTAACACTGGCAAAGGCAGTGTTTATTGTTCATCTCTAATTGGTCCTGAACTGAATGCTGGGCCATTTCAAAGAGCAGCGAAGAGTGAACTACATTGGTGGAACAAACAATCTGCTGGAGGAACTCAGAGGGTCGAGCAGCATCTGTGAGGGGGAGAGGAATTGTTGATGTTTCGTGTTGAAACCCAGAATCAGGAGTGAATGTGGAGAGGGAAGGTAGCCTGTATAAAGAGGAGAGGGAGAGGGGTGAGACAGGGGGTCAACAGGAGGTAGATGATGGGTGGAGGCTGATGGGCAGAAGGAACCAAGTGCGGGAGGGGGATGGGTGGACTTGGGAGACAGAGGCAGGTGGATGATAGGTGGAGGCAGGCAAAGGAAAAGGCAGCTGGAGTCAGGGAGGGGTAGGAGAGGGTGAAGAATGAGACAGCAAGGAGGGTATGAGCAGGAGCACAAAGGCTTCCAGTGCTGTAATCTGATAAGTAGGGAAAGTGATAATAGTGGGTCTGGAGTCACGTAGAGGGAAAGAGTGGAGATTTCCTTCCTTGAGCCAGAAGGGTGGTTCTTACAACAATCTTCTAGGTCTTGTTACAAATGCTGAGACTAGACTTTTATTCTGGATTTATTTACTTATTTGAACCTAAGTTTTCCAGCTGCTGTGGGGGACTCCTCTCTGACCCCCAGATTGATTATCCAGGTTCTGGATACTAGTTTAGTAATTAATCACTAATCTACTACCCCAGAAATGGTCGTCAGCAGGAAGTTGGATGTCTTTTCCTTTCTCACGGGACACTAAGAATAACTGCAGAGGTCTCAGTGCCAACATAGTTGAGAACATTTAACTGAGTTCAGACTGGACCTTGTGATACAACTCATGGCCTTATGAACATTAAGACAACACACATGGAAGAAACTACATTTAACTCACCACGTGACCAGTGTTAAATAAAGCACTGTCTGGGTAATTCTAATCCTTTCGTCTGATTCCTGATTGAGATGGTTGAAATTGAGACAGATAACCGGTTAATATTTATGCACAAATTCATTCCTTGTGCTCTTAAATATAATAGAACCATAGAACCATAGAACCATAGAACAATACAGCACAATACAGGCCCTTCGGCCCACCATGATGTGCCGCCCTTCAAACCACACCTAAGACTATCCAAGCCCTTCCTCCCACATATCCCTCTATCTTAAATTCCTCCATATACTTATCTAACAGTCTCTTGAACTTGACCAATGTATCAGCCTCCACCACCACCCCAGGCAGTGCATTCCATGCACCAACCACTCTCTGGGTGAAAAACCTTCCTCTGACATCTCCCTTGAACTTCCCACCCATTACCTTAAAGCCATGCCCTCTTGCTTTGAGCATTGGTGCCCTGGGAAAGAGGCGCTGGCTGTCCACTCTATCTATTCCTCTCAATATCTTGTATACCTCTATCATGTCTCCCCTCATCCTCCTTCTCTCCAATGAGTAAAGTCCTAGCTCCTTTAGTCTCTCCTCATAATCCATACTCTCTAATCCAGGCAGCATCCTGGTAGATCTCCTCTGCACCCTTTCCAACGCTTCCACATCCTTCCTATAATGAGGGGACCAGAACTGGACACAGTACTCTAAGTTGCAACATAACTTTGTGGCTCTTAAACTCGATCCCACGACTTATGAAGCTAACATCCCATAAGCTTTCTTAACTATCCTACCTACCTGTGAGGCGACTTTCAGTGATCTGTGGATATGAACCCTCAGATCCCTCTGTTCCTCTACACTGCCCATAATCTGCCATTTACCTTGTACTCCGCCTTGGAGTTTGTCCTTCCAAAGTGTACCACCTCACACTTCTCTGGATTGAATTCCATTTGTCACTTGTCAGCCCAGCTCTGCATCTTATCAATATCCTTCTGTAAGCTTCGACAGCTCTCCACACTATCCTCAACACCACCAATCTTTGTGTCATCTGCAAACTTGCTAACCTACCCTTCCACCCCCTCATCTAAGTCATTAATAAATATCACAAAATGTAGAGGTCCCAGAAACGATCCCCTGTGGGACACCACTAGTCACAGCCCTCCAATCCGAATGCACTCTCTCCACCACAACCCTCTGCTTTCTACAGGCAAGCCAATTCTGAATCCACACGGCCAAGCCTCCCTGGATCCCTTGGCCTCTGACCTTCTGAAGAAGCCTACCATGCGGAACCTTGTCAAACACCTTACTAAAATTCCATGTAGACCACATCCACTGCACTATCCTCATCAATCTTCCTGGTCACCTCCTCAAAGAACCCTATAATTTTTAAGCATTTACAAATTGATCAACATAACATCGCCTTGGATATCCATGGAAACTGCCCAGCTCAACCTATCATGTTGAGTTATAATGGGCGACAATTGGGATCCAATTGCACTGCTGAGACAGGAGAGAGGAAGAGGAGGACAAGGATTAAGCCATGTGTTCTTGCTTTACATTTTTATTAATGCAGCACTCCACTATCCAGTCTCCCTAGCAATAACGAATGGCAGACTTTGGCAACCCATCTGCCATCTTCAGGGTAGTAGAGGAAGTCAATGTATTAGATAGTAATGCTTGTTGTAGAGACTGCAGGAGCACCTATCCATGGAGTGTGATCACAGTTCTCCCCACATATCTGCACAAGCTAATTTAAAAAGTAATGACTTTATCTGGGGTGACACAACTTGCTGCAATTTGTCTATATTGTTTTTTTTCTATATAAAATATTCTCAATGGCTGTTAGGGAATGATGAATGGGGTTTACCTTGTTGGCACTGGGTTAAAGCAAACATATCTCAGGAAAGCTTTATCAGTAATTGCAAATGCTCCTGTCTGTTTCAGTTTGAAATAGCTCAGTGTCTCAAAGGTGTTATATGTGGCAATTTCTATTGACCTCAATCCTACAGATGCCGAGAATTTTTTTAAAGGAAAATGTAGCTGCTCACTGGATTATAATGACAGCGGGTGCATTGTAATAACTTGTAGGCTGTGTCCTCAAACCCAACTGACATATCATTGGCTGCTGCTTATCTATCAGGCAGTTAGTAAACCAGAATTTATTAATGTGTTCCTCTTAAAAGAAAATGGGATGTGACTTCCATCCTGTGCAGTTAATTTTTCCCATTTCCTGTCCTCCCTGGGGAAATTTCAAGGAACCGGCTCGAAGACAACACTTGAGCTTTGGAGGAAATTATTGCACAGTATGAGAATAGGTATACTGCAGTGCAGCTGCCCAAGAAATTTGCCCGTCTCATTTTTCCAGCTAGCAATCTCTCTAATGTTCTCTGAAAAAGGTAGTGCTTATCTATCAGACTGTTAGTGAACCAGAATTTATAATGAGTTCCTTTTAAAATAAAGAGGCATGTAATTTCCACCCTGTAGAGTTAATTTTTCCCACTTCTTAAAATATTACAAAGGTGCATTTCCAAGACATGACTCTCTTCCAGGACTGATGGACACTAGGAGTTAAATTTCTCATGTTGGTAGTACCCTTTTCATAGCTCTAGCCTCAGTAAATGAAGGATCACACATGATACAAGTAGCACTCTTTCTGCAACGTGTGGTAGAGGGGGACGTCATGGACCTCTTTTTAAGGAAGAAGGGCCTGTGGGCAAATCTGGTGTGAGAATAGGAAGTGCGATTGAAAAATGTATGAAGTAAAATGTGGATCCACCAGGGAAAAATTCAGGGTCCTGGGCTGTGGGCAGAGGTGAAAGGGCAGTTGTGGCATCCTCTGGATGGGAAAGTACTGGAGCAAGGATTGAACTCAGGGAGATTTTTCTCACCTAATGTAAGTGCTGATTTCTGAGGGTCCCTTGGTGTGGTTTGGTTATATCTGATGCAGTCTAGGATCCTCGGGTTCTAAAAGAAGCCCTGTTCTGAAATATGTATACGTATGTATTAAAGTTACAATCGAAATTTAAAAGAACAAAGTTAAGTTGCAAGGGTTGTACATGTTAAATTACAAATGAGCAGCTGGTTTGCAGTGACCAACCTGAAAAGTTAGGAGATGACTGGTCTCAAGGACAGTTCAACTCCACTGTGAGATCACTAATTAAACTCTACTTGTTCTTCAGCAGTGTTTAAGGGTTGAAGGTGACTTGTTTCCTCTCCATTTCTGAGGAGTGGATGATGCCTGTATGTGATTTCTTTCACCGAGGCGTGGTCATTGCACACCAGATACACACAGAGTTTTCAGAGCAAGGTCTTGATCAAACAGCAAGGAGGTGCAAGATAGCAGGAGGCAGGGTCTGCTGTACATTCTGAGCAAGCACACACATATGGACACATTCAAAGCCTAGCACACACAGCCATACTCTGACCACACACAGACACACTCACAGCCTAAGCACACACAGTTGTATACCACATACATAAAGGTACAGACGTGCAATCTCACCATAGGCCCGACCCCCTCTCTCTTTCAGCCCTCCCACCCGCAAACTCCCGACCTATGCCCCTCTTCCCCTAATTGTCTCTCTCAGTCTCTCCCTTCCTTCCGTCCCCCTCCATCTCAGTCCTCTCTCTCCACACTCATCTCCTTCCCTCTTATCCCCTTCCCTCAGCTGGGCTCTGCTTGCATACATTAAACACACAGCTTTCCATAAATAACATGTTTTGTCATGCCCATGTACTGGAGACCAATAAAGATAACCTGAATGCTTGGGTGCCTCCGAAATGCTTCAAAGACATCCTTGACTGAGCAAGGTTTCAATCTTTTAGTGGTTTAATTAAGCTACAATGTTTATCAAGAAAGCTGTAAACTAAATGGAAACTTTAGTTAAGAATGAAAAGCTTAACTTTAAAATGACTTTCAGGTGTGGGAATTTCCACAGCACCTTGCTTTCTACACCCAGACTACAGACTAGTGGAATCAGCCCCATAATTGGCACAAACATTTGCACTCTAAGCTTACCTTTCAAATTCATTTTCACTCCTTGGTTTTACGTGATGCATGGAAACACAATATTCTTGAATCAAGAAAGAAGAAATAGGAAAAATTCTTGCATTTATCTAGTGTCTTTCACAGCTTCAAGACTTTGGTTGAGGTATTGGCCAGGACACAAGGAAGATATGGTGAATCAACCTGAGGGGATAGACAGGTCCTGTCGGGATCTGCAGGGAGTGATAAACACTGCCCAGTCCATCACAGGTTCATCACTTTGTTCTATCCAGTCCATCTTTACGGTGCTTTGCATCAGGAGGCCAACAGTGTCGTCAAGGATGCCTGCCACCCTGGCCAGTCACTTTTCTCTCTTCTACCTACAGAGACAAGATACAGGAGCTTGAACACCCACAAGTCCAGACTGAAGAACAGCTTCTTCCCCTCTGCTATCAGACTTCTGAACCCATCACCTCTTTCACATCCCCTTCCCTGATCTTATTATAGATGCACCATAGAAAGCAGCCTATCTGGATGCATCACGGCTTGGTATGGCAACTACTCTGCCCAGGATTGCAAGAAACTACAGAGAGTTGTGGACACATCACAGAAACCAGCCTCCCCTCCATGGACTCTGTCTATACCTCTCGCTGCCTTGGTGAAGCAGTCAGCATAATCAAAGACCCCACCCACCCGGGTCGTTCTCTCTTCTCCCCTCTCCCATCAGGCGGAAGACACAGGAACCTGGGGGCACATACCACCAGGCTCAGGGACAGCTTCTATCCCACTGTGATAAGGCTATTGAACGGTTCCCTTTTACGAATGAGATGGGACTCTTGACCTCACAATCTACCTTGTTTGACCTTGCACCTTATTGTCTACTTGCAATGTTCTTCCCTGTAGCTGTGACACTTTATTGTTATTGTTTTTACCCTGTTCTACCTCAATGCACTCTGTACTAACTCAGTGCACTGTGTAATGAATTGACCTGTACGATCGGTTTGCAAGACAACTTTTTTCACTGTACCTCAGAACAAGTGACAATAATAAACCAATACCAATACCAATCTTGAACTCTTAATTCTACCTATCCTGTTAATGTTATTTTAGCATTTCTTTTTGTACTACTTTCAGTGTGCACTACTATACTTTGCCACCATTCTGTTGTTATCGTGCCCAACGCTGTATTTTATTACCATATATGCTGTTTACTCTGTGAGATTCACGCGAGCAAGGAACTTCATTGCTCCCTGGTGTATATGACAATAAACTAATCTGAATCTGAATCTGTCACATCTCAGACAGGGCATGGGAACAAGAATCTCAGCTTTGTGCTCAGATCGACTGGGACTTGACCACAGTCTTCAGGCTTCAAGGAAAGGGTCAACGGTTGGAGGCAAAAGACCCCTAGAGCTGGAATAGGACTAGCAACACCAGCTAAAAACACAATAGAGCTTCTTTCAGGACTACTCTTCGTATGATACAATCTAATTCTTACTTTGTGACCTTAATGAAAACTAATAGACAATAGTCAAGGCTGAACACCTGCAGTTGCACTAAATGACTTTTCCCTATTCCTTACTTTCAAAGTAGATTCTTTCAAGAGGATCAGACATAGGCTTGATAATAAATATCCATTGTAACTTAATGTGGAGAAATATGATGCAATGTGCCTTTGATGCTGTTGCAAGTACGTTTTTCATTGTTCTTTTAGGCAGAGTTTCCCCTCACGACTTAATAGTGATTTCAGAAATGGAACCCTAACCAAACATGTCTCCCTCTCGATGCTGAGTAGTGAATCCATGGATTTCTCTGCCCAGGAAGCAGTAGAGGCTACCTAATTAAATATACTTAAGACGCAGCTAGATAGATTTTTGCACGGTAGGGGAATTAAGGGTTGTGGGTAAAAGGCAGGTAGGTGGAGCTGAGTCCACGGCCACATCAGCCATGAATGGTGGAGCAGGCTCGACCGGCCAGATGGCCTACTCCTGCTCCTATTTCTTATGTCCATATGTCTTATGTACCTTGAACACGTGTCACTATGTCACTAAACTGAACTTTGACTTTGAATCATTGTTCTTTAGGCAAAGTTTCCCTCATGACTTAATAGTGATTTCGGAAATGGAACCCCAACCCAACCTTGTCTCCCTCTCAACCCCGAGGCACTGATTTTTGATGCTGCTTCTCTGCTCACCATTATTCCAGTCAAAATTGACTAAATAGATTGAGCACACCTTTCTAGCCTCTGTGGTCTCAATACTACACTTAATCTCGTCCCTGAACTATGTCCGATCTCCTTAACCTGTTGGAAAGTCCATCATGAAACTCAATAATTTGCAAGTGGATTGTCTGCTCAGTGAGACCTGATGGGCAAGTGAAGAGGTCAGAAAGCAAACATTGAGAAATGGCACCAAGCCATTAACAGCACCAGCTGTTTTTTTCGTTTCTAATTTTATTTTACTCTTTGCATTTTATTTTCCTTGAGAAATTTGCTGCAGAGGGTGAGCTGCTTCATTGCACTGCAGTTAATAACATAAGTCCCAGAGTGGCTGGCTACATGTGAGATGTTCTCCGCATGAGTGAAAAGTTAATTACGACGAGTGCAGTGTGGCCAATGTAAGTAAAAGGAGCTAAGGCAAAATATTCATGCACACTGTCTAAAAAAAATGAAAATAAGGTGAAGGTTAAGTCTGGGATTACTCTCAGGCAAGTGTTAGTCTTTCAATTAATTTTAAAAGTATAAAACAAAAGCTTTTGTCTCCAAGTTAATTTGCATATACATGTTGTGGGTTTTGATTCTGAAAAGGGCAAATGTTTCGGCTGGAGCTGAAAAGCAAGCAAAAGGAGAGTCATTGTCTCCAACAAGTCACTTTGTTCTGATGAACTATCTACCTGCTGTGACTTCTAAACAGTAAATATTGCTGTGATACCAAGGTGGTGACCAAGCCCCACAGTGGGGACACCGGTGAGGTTAGAAGGCAGCAAAGGTAGACTGAGGTTAACAGAAAAGTCAAACACAATTCAAATGTTAGTTTAAGCAATGCCATACATGGACATTTTCAGACAGGCAAAGGTGAGATGGAAAGAAAATAGGTCATACTGGATCAGGAGCAAGGGGGCAGAAGAGAAAGGGGATGTGAACTTAAGGGAGAGCTGGCTTGGTAAACGAGAAGAACAGAATAGGTTAGATTGTTGAAAAAAAGGCAAGTAGAGTTGGAGGAAGCCTTGGCGTGTGGTGTATTGAGTGCGGGCAGGCACGGCAGCGGTAACGCTTTACAGGGCCAGCGACCCGGGTTCAATTCCGGACACTGTTTGTAAGGAGTTTGTACGCTCCTCCCGTCTGCATGGGTTTTCCTCCAGATACTCTGGTTTCCTCCCACATTCCAAAGACGTATGGGTTTAGGAAGTTGCGGGCATGCTATGTTGGCGCAGGAAACATGGCGACAGTTGCGGGATGGCCCCAGAACCCTCTATGCAAAAGATGCATTTCAGTGTGTGCTTTGATATACATGTGACTGCTAAAGATGTCTTATCTTACACAATGTGGTAGGACTTTTAATATTTTGTTGTACCAGTTAATAGGGTGTTGTTCACTGTCCTTGATGTGAACCCTTGACTCTAACCCCCAGCCTTCCACTTCACTGACACACCTGACCAACAGGCACATCCCAACTGAAGCACAACAGATGTTATCCCTGTCAAAGTTCCCAAATTTGGTGAGGAGGAATGTCAGATGCTGGTTCACAGCTTCATCTCCCACACCTGGGAAGAGATGTTGTAATCGTAACCCCCTTCACAAAGTTGACAAATCAAACTGTGGTAGCTGCAAGATTCTGGGAAATATGGACCACTTCCCAGAACTCGGAAACCACTTCTCAGTGAGGGCTGACATCGATCGGCATCGATCACCAGCACAGCCTTTGGCCCAATTGTGGTAAAGGGTAGTCCGGCCCACTGAGTCTATGCTTGACTCCCGGTCCAGCAATCCTGTCAGTCCCATCTTTCACCATGGTCCAGCATATTATTCTCTCTCAGCTACCTGTCCAACTCCCCTTTGAAGGTGCTGATTAATTCTGTTGCATCAGCCCTTCAGACGGTGAATTATAGATCATAACTACCCTGTGAATTAAACATGCTTTCCTTACATTCCCCTTGTGCTTTTGTCTAAAATTTTAATCCTGTGTCTCTTGCATCAGCGAATGGGAATGGCTTCAAGTTACCGCGATTTCGTCCTCGCTCCCGATCGCATTTTTATCCCTAATATAATTGTAAATTATTTTGTATTGATTTGGAAATCCCCTGCAACTTCTTTTCCATACTTCCTTTTTGAAGTTCTCAGTGTCTCTTTGTCACTTTTTACTCTTCTCTGTCTCTCTTTCTCTCTCACTTACGGGGATGTGCACAATTTCTTTGCCTCTTTTACTTGTGGCAGTTCCTCATGTGGTATAAGCAATGCATCAATGGAAGGTTGAAAAGCAGAGTTAGAAAACCTTTGTATCATAGCACAAGTTGTATTGGCAGTTTCTGCAATCATCAGAACTAACAAAGATTAGAGTCATAAAGAAACTTTTTCTTTGGCCCACCATGTCCATATCAACCCATTAACCAGGACCTAGTCAGTAGCCTACTGTGCCCTGGTGATTCAAGTACTCTTCCAGATTTCTCTTCAATGTTATGAGACGACCAGTCTCCAGCACACACTCAGGCACTCTGTTCCAGATTTCAGCCATCATCTGGGTGAAAAGATGATTCCTCTAAACCTCAGATTCCTCTAAACCTTCTCCCACTTCCCTTAAACTCAGCGTCCTCTGGTTTCTATTATTTCTGTGGAAGTTTCCCTCTGCTGGTTGGGATGAAAGGTCCTTTGCTTTTTATTGTTGTGGACCCCATTGGTTAGGATCACAATTTGCACACCACCATGAAGCAAATGCAAGATGGAGGCAAATATATGTGGCAGCCAAATTTGAGGAGAGTGCTCCACAGTCCCTCCTGGTTGATGGAGTCAAAGGAGTTAGTGAAGCCAAAAAGGGCCATGTATCATGGTTGATCCTGCTCCCTGAATTCCTCTCTGTGTCTGTGTACTGAAGATCATACCCACTGTAGCTCTGGGTGGAACAGTATCCACACTGCGATTCAGGGAGAAGCTCCGCAGCCACTGGGAGGATGATGATCCTGATAAGCTGAGAGAAGAGGGACCCCTCTGTATCCCAACTGTCAGACATATCTCTTGTCTTGAAGATGAGCACGATCAGGGTATTTCTGAGGTCCTCCTCTTCCCAGATGTGGGCATGCTTGTGGATTTGTGACTGAAGCACCTTATTTCTTCATTTAAAACTTCAGTGGGAATAACGTCTGCTCCTGAGGCCTTGTTTTTTTTTTGAGATAAGTTATTGTCTTCTTGGCTTCTTGTTGGTAAGGAGTGGTGGCAAGGGCTGGGGAAAAACAGGCTGCAGTGGGTTGGAGTCACAGGCATTCACATCTAGAAGACAGGAGAGACGGCAGATGCTGGAATCTGGAGCCACACACGAGATGCTGGAGGAACTCAACGGGTCAGGCAGCGTCCGTGGAGGGGAATGGACAGTCGACATCTGGATTGAAAGACAAGAGGGGAGATAGCCGGTGTAAAAGGGTGAAGGAAAGAGGTGGAGCAAGAGGTGGCAGGTGATAGGTGGAGTAAGGGGGATAGGCATTTGGGAGGAGGGAAGAGTGGAAATAGGAACAGAAGCTGGGAGGCGATGGGTGGAGGCAACAAGCTGAAGGTGATGGGATCTGACAGGAGAGGAAGGTGAAGCATGGAATCAAGGGAGGGAGGTCGGGAGGCAGAGGGGAGTAGTGGGGGTGGGGATCCAGTGGGAGGAGTGTGTGGGTGATGGACAGATGTGGTGGGTGGAGGAGGGGAAGGAAACAGGGGGAGGGGGGCTGGGGTGTAGGAGAAACCGAGTAGTTCAGGAGACAGAAATGGGGACAAAGGGGCAGCAGTTTACCAGAAGCTGGAGAATTCAATGTTCATGCTTGGAGCACTGTCACAGTCAAGGAAGCCTTTGAAACATTCGTTCCAGGGACATTTACTGCTTTGTTCTTGGTTCTCATTGGGGACTTGGCCACAGATGGTCCTTGATGGACTCCACATATAATAGTTGTTAGCAGGTTGCTGGATATCTTGTGTCTCTCAACCCAGCATCAGTTCTTCTGGCGAAGGGTTTTTCTGCTGGACCTCTGCCTTCAGGTGTCTGGAATTTTCTTTCTTTTGGTGGAATTTCTGTTCCAGGGAATGCCTTGTGTTGTCTCCTAATTAGCTCCTCAAACTCTCATCTATCCAGCCCTGGTTCTTCTCGGCAGAGAAGCCAGGAGTCTTTTGATGGTAGGCTTCAAGGCAGCCCGTAAGTTGTGGACTTACAGGCTGCCTTGAAGTCTGTTGGTTGGGAGCTGACAGGCTGTTTGTGAGGTGCTATTGGACAAGAGACACCTTTGTGTGGCCCTGAGAACATCTTCATTGATCTTCTTGCTGCAATGTTGAAGCTGTTGTTTTGGGGCCAGATTAATCAAGGTCATAGGGCTGATTAGGTGACAGTCAGTTCCACACACATCAGTGCCTGTTATTAGAGAGGACAACTGGTGGTAAAAAGCAGGAGATTTCCTTGCTCCCTTTTCTTTGACCTGATGACAGAAGGTTTCATGGGCTTAGAGCCAATGCTGAGAACCTTTCTTCTGTATCTATCAATGGGACAGGACGCATCCAGGGACGGTGATTAAAGGGTCTGAGATGCTGAGTGAGGTGAATGTTGTGGTGTGTATGACTAGCCCAGGTTTGTTGCCCAATTAGTCTGTGGAACAACGCTCCAGTTTTGGCATAAATATTAATGAGGAAGAGTTCCCAGGGTGAACTGGGCTGTGTGGCTGATCTGGTGCTAATGTCTGGTGACCCACTGAGTTTCTTTCTTCCGGGGCTGGGAACTGTTTCCTGCCTCAGAAGGTGCATTACACTGATGGCCAAAGTAGGTTTTGTTCGTGGGTCTTCACCCATCCTGCCCTCAGGCTCTGCAATGCTCAGTTTATTACTGGTTGCATTACGGTCTTGGTGCGGCAATTCAAACGCGCAGGAATGTAAGAAGCTGCAGAGAGTAGTGGACTCAGCCCAGTACATCATGGGCACATCCCTCCTCACGATTGGAAGTATCTACAGGAGGCGCTGTCTCAAGAAGGCAACATCTATCCTCAAAGATCCCCACCATCTGGGCCGTGCCATCTTCTCGCCACTACCATCGGGCAGGAGGTGCAGAAGCCTGAAGTTCCACACCGCCAGGTTCAAGAACAGCTACTTCCCTTCAACCATTCTGTTCTTGAACCAACCGGCACAACCCTAATCACTACAGTTTAGCAATACAATGACCACTTTAATCACTACAATGGACTTCGTTTTCTTTTGTTCTAATTGTGTTTTCTTGTAAAAACTGTGTATAATTTATGTTTAATTTATGTTTTCCTTGTGAATGCTGCTTATCTGATGCTATGTGCCTGTGATGCTGCTGCAGGGAAGTTTTTCATTGCACCTGTGCACACATGTACTTGTGCATATGACTATAAACTCGACTTTGACTTTGACCTGGCCCAAGGTATGTGCATAATAGAATCAACCTTCTCCAACATAATGTCCACGGAAGCTTTTTCCAGTGGGCCACAGATTGTGCGTCCAGGGGTAACTATGCTGAGGGCTACTGAGCAGGGATTAGAGGGCAGGGTCAGAGCTTCCGTTAGTGGTGGTTGAGGAAATCATGACTTCAGGACTTGCGTTGATTCAAGGTATGGACTGTTGGGTCAATTGGGCCAGGGGTCTGTTGGTGGAGGTGCCACTAAGAAAATCCATGGTGCACTGGGATGGGAGGCTTAAAATCTTAACGGGTTCTACCTGTACGAGAACTCAGGTGAAGGACCAGTTAATCTAGCTCTCCTTTAAGTGGGGCCAACTGGTAAACATGCCTCGTAAAGCTTGCCTGAAGTAAAGAATTGGCAAATTAATGTCAAGCAATCCTTTGAACGGTGTTTGGTTCCACTGTTCCTGTCTGGGTGTCCCTGAGCACAAGCGTCTGATATTACCAAAGGCCCAGAACTAACTTTGAGCCTGACAAGAATTGGGGAGTAGAATCTCATTAGGTTAGCAGCAGTGTTTTTTAATTCAATTCCTTTGGATGGTGCAAGGTTTGATGGTAATTTGTGACAGTTCTGGGCTATTGTGCTTTGTTCTGCATGATTGCAGCAAGTAATCCTGGTAGAGTCACCAATGCACCGGAAAAAGAGGTGAGGGAGAGCTCCTGAGTAGATCTGAAGCAAAGACTATTGTAAGTATCCCGCAAAGAGACAAGCATAGCTTGGGACTGTGCTGGTTCCCATAGCTACCATGTTATAATGGTTGATTCATGCAAGGGTCAGACAGGGGAAGGATGCAGATTTCAGAAGGGATTTCACAGCAACTCATTTGTTGCATGCTCACCACTAAGGTACTGTTACTTGCTCTGCACTTTAATTCCCACACCCCAGGGCCCTTGATACAGTGGGCAGTAAAACCAGGCAAAGCAAATAGGGTGAGATGGAGTCTGATGTAATCAGAATGTGCTGTAAATTGCTTAATGCATTGCAACTCAATGAAATAGAGTTGTACATTTCGATAAGAACTATCATGTACAAGTTCATCTGTGCTACCTGGAGTTTGATAAGCAATGAACAAACAGCTGAATCATTCACATCTTGTGTTGATGTATTTATCTGGCTGGTACAGTACATCTGTGGAGTAATACAACAGGAGTTATACAGTGAAAGAGGTGAGCCTTTGTTTAACCACTTGCAATCCATATATTACATCATGAGGTACACCAATCAAATCAAATTGCTTTATATTGAAGTTTATTCAATCATTCAAGCATGAATGTTGAATATTTCATTTTAATCTCAATAATTTCAATTTATTTGAATTCACTTGGTAATAAATAGCTGCTCTGGTTTCATGAAATGCTACAAAGGTTTGCTACATTGCCATAGTGCACACATTGACCATAACATACTCTTGGACACCCTTTAAGTGCAAAAGGTTGCACATGAATACATCTTCCCTTCTTTGTATCAAATGTATAGGTATTGGTTTATTGCTGTTATATGTTCCGAGATGCAGTAAAAAAACTCTGTTTTGCATGCCATCCACACAGATCATTTCATCACATCAGTACATTGAGGTAGCACAAGGGAAAGGCAATAACAGAATGCTGTATATAGTGTTACAGTTACAGAGAAAGTGCAGTGCCTGTAGACAAATGAAGTGTAAGGGTCATGACGATTGTGAGGTCAAAAATTCATGTACAAGAGGTCCATTCAAGAGTCTTATAACAGTGGGATGGAAGCTGTTCTAGAGCCCTGTGGTGCATATTTTCAAGCTTTTGTATCTTCTGCCTGATAGGAGGGGGGAGAAGAGAGAATGTCCAGGGTAGAAGGAGTCTTTGATTATATTGGCTGCTTTACCGAAGCAGAGAGAAGTGTGGACAGAATCCATTGGCGGGGAGGCTGGTTTTCATGATGGACTGAGCTGTGTCCACTGTGTTTGCAATTTCTTGTGGGGTGTAAACTACAATCCCTTTGCACTTCTTTAGAACCTACGCAAGTCCTTTAGTGGGTGGGTATCCTTTGTGTCTGCCCCAAATCTATTACTGCGCCAGTGACCTGGGTTCAATTCCCGCTGCTGCCTGTAAGGAGTTTGTACGTCCTCCCCATGTCTGTGTGGGTTTCCACCCACACATTTTCCTCCCACATTCCAAAGACGTACGGGTTAGGAAGTTGTGGGCATGCTATGTTGGTGCCGGAAGAGTGACGACACTTGTGGGCTGCCCCCAGCACATTCTTAGCAATGCAAAAGGACGTATTTCACTGTGTGTTTTGATGTACATGTGACTACATAGACGCGAGGCACACAGGAGGGGACATTCTGAACTCTAGACTCCGCATCCTCTTAACACAAAATTAGAAACTATTCTGCTTTCCTGTAAATCAATCTCTTGAACATAGCAGCAAGTAGTGAGACTCTGGCTGAATTTTACATTTCTCTCAAGAGTTTATATGCTGACATGTGTACACTGAGAGCATGTATCAGGCTTTTTTTTAATAGCTAGATATTTCAAGCTGACACAAATAGACTGGAAATGGATTTGGCCTTTGTTTGCCTTGCTTTCTTAATGGAGAATACATTGCATTGAACACTATATACAGACATTTTTAAAAATCCCTAACAAGACTTTCCTTTCAGACAAACAAAGGGAACTGTCTCAACCTTGACGGCTACTTACTTGGGTTACAAAGGAGTAAAGTGCGTTGGTCGGGAATGCACTCAGGATTTGCTTCTCCCCTTCAATTGGATGGCTGATGTTGGTGTCTGTTTTTGTCCAATTGAGAGCTGTGGACAGTGGACTATCCGGCTATCGTACCCTGATCCTGTTCAGACCCATTAGACAGAGGCCACTGGGTAAAGGGGCACTAGGTTTGATTTGCTTTTTATTCAGTCTGGGGAGACCTTCAATGAACTTAATTCAGGGCACCACCATCAGATCGGATGACTCCAACCCTGAACTTGGGATCTCCCTTGTCTCTGCATCTTTCTCTGTATGTTAAACCATCGGGAGAGCAGGTTAACACTCTAACGGGTTGTCAGGGATGACAGGTTTCATAATCACCAGCATGACGTGGGCTCGGGAGCCTCAGATAGAACATGGAACACAGAGCACAGACATAGAACAGTACAGGAACAGGCCCTTCAGCCCACAAAGTTGTGCTGATTTAATTAAGCTAATGACATCTATGCCATTTTGCCTACACACGGTCCATGTCCCTCCATTTTCTGCATATTCATGTGCCTATCTAAGAGCATCTGAAGCACCACCTTTGCACCTGCCTCCACGACCACCCCTAGCAGCGCACACCCTCTTGATATTTGGCTCCAAAGAAAAAAAAGGAATGGCCAAAGATGGATTTCTACCCCAAAAAGAAACACAAACAATTTTCATGGTAGAAACAGAAAGTGCTTGAAAACACTCAGCAGGTCAAGGTATTGGTATTGGTTTATTATTGTCTCTTGTACCAAGGTACAGTGAAAAGCTTGTGTTACAACCCGATCGTACAGGTCCATTCATTACACAGTGCAGTTACATTGAGTTAGTACAGAGTGCATTAATGTGGTACAGGTAAAAACAATGACAGTACAGAGTAAAGTGTCACAGCTACAGAGAAAGTGCAGTGCAAGAAGGTGCAAGGTCACAACAAGGTAGATCGTGAGGTCATAGTCCATCTCATTGTGTAAGGGAACTATTCAATAGTCTTATCACAGTGGGTAGAAGCTGTCCTTAAGTCTGGTGGTACGTGCCCTCAGGCTCCTGTACCTTCTACCCGATGGAAGAGGAGAGAAGAGAAAATGTCCTGGGTGGGTGGGGTCTTTGATTATGTTGGCTGCTACACCAAGACAATGAGAGGTAAAGACAGAGTCCAAGAAGGGGAGGCTGGTGTCCGTGATGTGCTGGGCTGTGTCCACAACTCTCTGCAGCTTCTTGCGGTCTTGGGCAGAGCAGTTGCCGTACCAAGCCGTGATACATCCAGATAGGATGCTTTCTATGGTGCATCGGTAAACATTGGTGAGAGTTAAAGGGGACAAACCAAATTTCCTTAGCCTCCTGAGGAAGTAGAGGCGCTGGTGAGCTTTCTTGGCTGTGGCATCTACGTGATTTGACCAGGACGGGTTGTTGGTGAAGTTCACTCCCAGGAACTTGAAGCTGTCAACCCTCTCGACCTCAGCACCATTGATGTAGACAGGTGCATGTACACTGCCTCCTTTCCTGAAGTAAATGACCAGCTCTTAGTTTTGTTGACATTGAGGGAAAGGTTGTTGTTGTGACACCATCTGTGGAAGAGAAACAGTTAATGTTTCAAGTCTAAGACCCTCCTTCACCAGAACTGGGAAAGAGAAGCAAGTTAGTTTTAGGTAGCAGAGAAGGTGGGGGAGGGGTGGATAGAACTGTGGGAATATCTGTGATAGGGCGAGACCAGGTGACAATGCGGCTGTTATAGAGTCATAGAGTAATAGAGTCATATGGCATGGAAACAGGCCCTTCAGCCCAACTGATCCGTGCCGACCAAGACACTCATCTAAGCTTGTCCCATTCGCCCATGTTTGGCCCATATTCCTCTAAACCCTTCCTATCCATGTACCTGTCCAAATATCTTTTAAATATTAATGTACCTGCCTCAACCACTTCCTCTGCCAGCTCCTTCCATACACTGACTGCTTTCTCTGTGAAAAAGTTGTCCTTCAGGTTCCTATTAAATCTCTGCCCTCTCACTTTAAACCTGTGCCCTCTAGTTCTTGATTCCCCAACCCTGGGAAAAAGACCTTGTGCATTCACCCTGTCTATGCCCCTCATGATTTTATAGTAGTGAAGATTAGAGTAAGCTCTTTGTCCATGTAACGTGCTGCTAACGCTAAGGCTGTAGGACATGCCCAGAAGGCCAGAGTGTACAAGAAATAAAGACAAAGGCAAAAAGAGAAAATCTGAGCCAAGATGATGACAGGCAGTTCTGGTACAGACAGAAAGAAAAAGTGAGATATCTAAAGTTGTAGGGTTGGCTGCAACATGCCCAGAAGGAAGGTGAGGTGTTGTTCCTTGAGGCTGTGTTGGGCCTTGCTGCGATGGTGGAGGTGTCCACAGACAGAAAGGTCCATGCAGTAGTGGTGATGGTGACCCTGGGACATGGCTCATTACCTCCCACTGCAGCTTCTTGATTCTTACCACTTAACGTTACATATCAAGAAGGCAGATTGCACTTCCCTGTCCTCCCTTCGCAGTGACGGACCCCAATGTAAAACACTACTGCTATTCCTATTCCATTTCATGACATGTGCTTGCCGGAATTTGGCCACATTTTAAACTTGGTATTTTTCAGCCTTTTGCTGATCGTGAGAGTTTGATGCCCTCGCCCTGCGAAGATACAGAGGAGAGGAGGCGAAGGAAGTAGGACTCAGGTAGGTTTCCTGCTCCTGCTCTCCAGGTATGTGAGACGGGCTGAGGAGGGAAATACAGCCAGTATCCTGATGAAACTGCCTGGAATTACAATTTCCAGCCCACAGGAATATTGATGATGGATGCACTGGTCTCATTTAATATTGATGTATTTTATCAACTGCATTGTACTTCCAAACATATGGAAGTCGAGGGTTAATCGTGTCCATTTCAATTGACTGTGCTGGGAGGCTGGGATCGTCAGAAATAGATACTTCAGTCATTACTTAATCGTCTTCCTTTTTGTTTCCTGCTGGCACGTGGATTCCTATGAACCTGTGCCGGATGTCACTTATGCCTCATTACTGCGGCCCATGGGTTTTTTCCAACAGAAAATCCCTCTGTTTAGGAGAGAGGCTGTTGCAGCTGTGTGGGAGATGTGCTGCGCCCACTTGCTGATCCCAACTACCTGTTTCTGTAGATAGTGAAGGCTTCTCTTCCCAAAGAAAATTGGATTTGTATTTCTGTCTAATGAGCTTAGACAGTTAATGAGTGTTATGGAGGATATATCTGACTATGTAAATAACCATAATTGGTAGATATTTCCTCAGTATCACCCAGTTGTGGTGTGATATGCTATTGATGGAACACCATTGATGGCAGCTGAAATAATCTAAAGTCACTAACACAAAATTTCCCTTCAGATTCCCTCTAAACATTCTACCTTTCACACATCATCATAGGAAAAGGATTCTTACTGTTTACCCTATTTATACCCTTCATGATTTTATATATTTGGTATTGGTATTGGTTTATTATTGTCACGTACTGAGGTACAGTAAAAAACTAGTCTTGCATACCGATCGTGCAGATCAATTCATTACACAGTGCATTGAGGTAGTACAGGTAAAAACAATAACAGAATACAGAGTAATGTGTCACAGCTACAGGGAAGTGCATTGCAGGTAGACAATAAGGTGCAAGGTCACAACAAGGTAGATTGTGAGGTCAAGAGTCCATCTCTTCGTATAAGGGAGCCGTTCGATAGTCTCATCACAGTGGGATAGAAGCTGTCCTTGAGCCTGGTGGATTTCTCTCAGGTCTTCCCTTAGCTTCCTCTGCTCTAGGGAAAACAACTCCAGTCTATCCAACCTCCTTATAACTGACCACAAAAGTGGTACAAAGGTGTCATTTATTGCATCCGGTGCTCCCGGTGCGGCCTCCTGTACATTGATGAGACCCGACGCAGATTGGGTGACGGCTTCGTCGAGCAACTTCGCTCCGTCCGCCGCAACAGCCAGGACCTCCCGGTGACCACCCACTTCAATTCTACATCCCACTCCCATATTGACATGTCTATCCACGGCCCTCCTCTACTGCCACGTTGAGGCTAGATGCAGGTTGAAGGAACAACACCTCATGTTCCACCTTGGGAGTCTCCAACCTGATGGCCCTCAACATCAATTTTTCAACTTCTGGTAACCCCACCTCTTCTTTTCTGCCCCCCCCCCAAGTTCCTTTGTCTTCCCTTATTCCTGAGGCTCCCTTCCCCCACCTTGATGACCTGCCCATCTCCTCTCCTCCCCTCCCCCATCCTTTATTCTATGATCCACTGCCCTCTCCTACCGGATTCCTTCTTCTTCAGCCCTTTGCCTCTTCTACCTGTCACCTCTCAGCTTATTGCATCTTCACCCCCTCCCCCACCCACTTACCTTCCCCCTCTCACCTGGACTCACCTGTTATGTTTGTTCTTCATCACGAGACAAACTTGGCGTTGGGTTTGACATCCGAACATTTATTGAAAAACAGCAAAACAACAGACTGCACAGACTTACAACACCAGGCTGGCTGGCTTTTCCCACTCTTTTCAGTTCCTGTTCTCCCACATGACCTCTTGCATTGCTTGCTGGGAACTGTAGTTCTTTATTATAACTACGTAATAACACATAATAACACATCACCTATCAGCTGAACTCACCTGTCCCCTGCCTGCGTGTGCGCCTCCCCCTCCCCGCACCTTCTTATTCCGGCTTCTGCCCTCTTCCTTTCCAGTCCTGATGAAGGGTCTCGACCCAAAACGTCGACTGTTTTATTTCCTTCCATAGATGTTGCCTGACCTGCTGAGTTCCTGCTGAGTTCCTTCTTGTGTCTCTTTACAACTGAACTGTTCCAATCCAGGCGACATGCTGGTGAATCTCCCCTGTACCCTCTCCAGAGCAATTACATCCTTCCGGCAGGGTGGCAACCAGAACTGCACACGGTGCACATGCTCTTGCCAGTATTCATTAACCATCTAAACTTGTAGCATGCCTTGGCGATTTCCTAGACAGTTGTGGACACTAGCTGTTTCAGCAAAATCCAGGGCCTTCGTGAAATGATCTTTTCAATAAATAGCATGCCATTACAAAGCTATAGTGTTGATGCACCTCGTGGTCCAAATCTTATGACGCAGAAACACAGGAATTGATACTTTGATCTCATTCACCTTCCCCTATCATGGGAGTTACAAGATGCAACAACATTGGATTGTCGACCTATTAAGGCAATCAGTGTCTAACAATTAGTCCCAGAACATCAGAAGGAAATGGTTAATGATAAAAAGCATTGAGAACTAAAGATTCAATATCACTGGTTACTTCTGGGTAAGTTTAAAATTCCTCACATACAGCATTGCAAAAAGCTCTTTTCTGAAAATGTTCAATGGCAAGAAGAGATAAGAGATTTCTTTATTAGTCACATGTACATTGAAACACACAGTGAAATATATCTTTTTGTGTAGTGATTTGGGGGCCAGCCCGCAAGTGTCGCCACGCTTCTGGTGCCAACATAGCATGCCCACAACTTCCCAACCTGTACGTCTTTGCAATGTGGGAGGAAACCGGAGCACCCGAAGGAAACCCACACAGTCATGGGGAGAACGTACAAACTCCTTACAGACAGCCGGAGTTGAACCCGGGTCGCTGGCGCTGTAAACCGTTACGCTAACTGCTACACTACCGTGCCTTCCACTATGAGGATTATGGCTGGGAATTTGGGGTGGGGAATTTGGATTTTGCCTGGTCTTGCCCTCTTTTTAATGTATTTTGAATGAACTGTGACTGAAGTGAAGAGGTTGTACTTCAGAAATCCTGCTGTAATGGCAGCCTGGGAACAGATCCTGGTAGCAGTGAATCCAGCTGGAAAATGCATCAGTTGCACTTAAGAAGTACCGAAACATCAATTTACTTGAACACCACAACTTTACAGTGCTTCAGGTGGAGCATTTTTAAAACAATTTACCGACAGCTTGCTTGTTTCCTTGGCTTAAAACCTCGGCTCTGTTTCTTTCCCAAAACGCTGCTGGTTTTTCCATCATTTTCTGTCTTTGTTTTGGATTTTCAGCATCTGCAGTATTTTGCTCCAATTTTTATTCTGTTCACTGCCCTTTTCTTCCATTAATGTCCACCTTGGTGAAGTTCTGCTGCTCTAGCTGATGGATTTCCATCTCTGTCTTTTAGAGTATTCGCCCTCAATGGTTTCCCATTTCTCTGCTTGTCTTTGGAGTAACTGGATTATTGTAAACAGATCATCTAATTTCTTAAAGTCCTGGTAAGGACAACACATTTTCAGAGAAGGAAATGTGCTGTTCTTACCCAGTCTGGCCTACATGAGACCCCAGACCCTAACAATGTAATGGAGCCAGGCTCTAAGAACTTACGACCCCAGAAATCTTCTGTGCAATTTCGATGTTGTATACTCCACCAAATTCATTAAACGCTGCTTAATCTTTCCTTCAGAGTGTGGCATTGAGTGATTTTCTTGCTTTTTGACAATGCTATTATTCTCCAAATGATTTATTGAAGCTGATCGTTGGAAGAAGCAGTGATATTTTAATTCTTTTGCCACGTTTAGCTTGACATTCTAGATGCTAATTAGTTGAGGGTTTTACCACAGATTAAACCCGCCCATATTTGAGACATACCGAAAGGTCACAAGCAAGTACACTTCAGGGAATGAATACACACCTGCTGCAGATCTGCAATGGACTTTCAAAAACGCAGAAAATACCGGAGAACGTTCAACAGTGTCATCAATATATGTCTGGTAAGTAGAATGACTAATGTTTCAACTGAATCCTTCAGCAGAGGTGTTAAAATTCAGCTATGGCAAATTTTTATTCATTCATTCAAGGGATGTGGTTATTGCTGGCAAGACTAGCAGTTAATGTGCCTCCCTAATTTCCCCTGCGCTGAACTGCTTACTGCACTAATGCAGAGATAATCGGAAATTGGTTTATTATTGTCATATGTACTGAAGATACAGTGAAAAACTTTGTTTTGCATGCCATCCATCCAGATCATTTCATAAAATGCAGTGCAGATAGATAATAAGGTGTGAGCTAGATTGTGAGGTCAAGAGTTCACCTTAATGTACAAGAGGCCCATTCAGGAGTCTTATAACGGTGGATAGAAGTTTGTCCTTGAGACTGGTGGTGCTTGTTTTCAACCTTTTGTATCTTCTGCCTGATGGGAGGGGGGGAGAAGAGAGAATGTCTTGGGGTGGCAGGGTCTTGATTATTTGGCTGCTTTTCCCGTGGCAGCGAGAAGTGTGGACAGAGTCCATGGTGAGGTAGCTAGTTTTCCTGATAGACTGAGCTATGTCCACAACTCTCCACAGTTTCTTGCAGTCTTGAGCAGAGCAGTTGCCATACCAAGCTGTGATGCATCTGGATAGGATGCTTTCTTGGTATATCAAGAAAAATTGGTAACGGTCAATGGGGCATGCTGAATTTCCTTAGCCTTCTGAGAAGGTAAAGGTGCTGGTGTGCTTTCTTGGCGTCTACGTTGTTGGACCAGGACAGGCTATTGGTGATGTTCACTCCTAGGAACTTGAAGCTCTCAACCACCTCCACCTCAGCACCATTGATACCTATAGGACCATGTGCCCCATCTCACTTCCTGAAGTCAATGACCAGCTCTTTTGTTTTGCTGACATTGAGGGAAAGGTCGTTGTCTTGACACCATGTCACTAGGCTCTCTATCTCCTTCATCTTGCTGTTATTTGAGATCCAGCCCACTATGGTGGTATCACCTGCAAATTTGTAGATGGAGTTAGAGCAAAATCTAGCCACACAGTCGTGAGTGTGTAGAGAGTAAAGTAAGGGGTTGAGGGAAATTAATCAACTACACTGATGGGTATGGAGTCACATATAGATCAGTCTGGGTAAGGACAGCTGATTTCCTTTGATGACTCAGCGAGCAGCGCTCTCATCTCTGCTAGTGTACAGATGTTGTGAATTCTATTAGGCAGAACCAAGACACGGTTTTGATTGAGATAAGGAGACAAAAAACTGCAAGGAACTATAACAGATGAAGCATTATATTGGGAGGCAACTGTACAAACCCTCCAGGAATACTTTTGTTTTATTCATTCATTTTGGTCATCACTGGCAAAGGCCGCATTTATTGCCCTTGCAAAAATGATGGTGACCCACCTTTACTGAATTGCTGCAGTCCTTCTGGTGATAGTGCTCCCACAGTGCTGCTGGGTAGGGAGTTCCAGGATTTAGATTCAACAATGATGAAGTGATATATTTCTACTTTGGAATTCATGGATTAAAAACCTGCTGTCACGTGGAAACAGAGAGTTGGAATAAATGGGTCTTTTTCAAGTTGGAAGGACGTAACCAATGGAGGACTCCAGGGATCAGTTCTCGACCTCCGTTGGTGTTATTTATATTTATGACCTGGCAGGCAGGCAGAATGTAAGATATCCAAGTTGCCAAGAGTTAGAAGGGGAAGTTGTAATGAGGATATCGTAACTCTGCTTCGGAATATAAATAGATTGAATGAGTGGGTGAAAACCTGGCAAATGGACTTATCACTTCGGCAAGAGGAATCAAACGGTGGATTCTTATGTAAGTTGAGAGAGACTGTAAATGAGCAAAGTACAGAGGGATCTAACTGTTCCTGTGTATAAGTCACAAAAAGTTAGCAAGCAGGTGCAACAAATAGTTATGAGGGCTTGTGTAATGTTGGGCTTTATCACAAAGGGATTGGAGTTTAGAAGTAAGGAAGTTTTGTTACAATTGTTCAGGGTGTTGGTGAGACCACACTTGGAGTACTGTGTACAGTTTTGGTCTCCTTACTTAAGAAAGGATGTAAGTATTGGAGGCAGTCAAAACAGATTCACCAGGCTAATTCCTGGGATGTGAGGATTGTACCATCAAGAGAAGCAAAACAGGTTTGGGTCTGAATTCTTTCGAGTTTAGAAGAATGTGGGGTGATCTTATTGAAATGTGCAAGATCCTAAGGGGGATTGACAGGGTAGATGTCAAGATGCTTTCACTCGTGAGAGATTCTTGATCAAGGGGACCTGGTTTCAAGGGGCCAGTCATTAAAAAGTGAGGTTTGTAGAAATTTCTTCTTGCAGAGGATAATGAACCTGTGGAGTTCTCTGAGGCTGGGTCATTGGAAGTATTTAAAGTGGAGGTAGATAAACCTTTGAAAGCTTGTGGCATTTAGGGCTTTGGGGAACTGGAACAGGAGGAGGTGAGGCCTGGGATAGATCAGCCGTGATCATATTGGTGGGTGTAGACTTCAGAGGCTGAGTGGCCTACCCCTGCTCCTATTGTGTTCTTGTGATGATGGTGGTGTCTCCATGGATCAGTTGCCCTTGCCCTCTGTTGTGGCAGAGGTCATGTGTTTGGGAGGTGGTTTTGGAATTGGCAGGGTGAGAACTGCAGTGCACCTTGTGGACGTGTACCAGAAGTGGAGGTATGAATTGTTAGCGTGGTGGACAGGGCGTCAGTCAAGAGGGCTGCTTTGTCCTGGATGGTGTCGCGCTTCCTGAGAGCTGTTGGCACTGCACTCATCCCAAAGGTGAAGAGTATTGGTATTGGTTTATTATTGTCACTTGTACCGAGGTACAGTGAAAAAACTTGTCTTGCATATTGATTATACAGGTCAATTCATAATACAGTGCCGTTACACTGGGTTAGTACAGAGTGCATTGAGGTAGTACAGGTAAAAACAATAACAGTACAGAGTAAAGTGTCACAGCTACAGAGAAAGTGCAGTGCAATAAGGTGCAAGGTAACAACAAGGTAGATCGTGAGGTCAGAGTCCATCTCATTGTATAAGGGAACCGTTCAATAGTCTTATCACAGTGGGGTAGAAGCTGTCCTTAAGTCTGGTGGTACGTGCCCTCAGGCTCCTGTATCTTCTACCTGATGGAAGAGGAGAGAAGGACCCAGGTGGGTGGGTCTTTGATTATGCTGGCTACTTTGCCAAAGCAGTGAGAGTCCAAGGAGGGGAGGCTGGTTTCCGTGATGCGCTGGGCTGTGTCCACAACTCTGCAGTTTCTTGCGGTCCTGAGCAGAGCAGTTGCCATACCAAGTCATGATGCATCCAGATAGGATGCTTTCTATGGTGTGTCGATAAAAGTTGGTGAGTGTCACTTGGGCCTTGTAGGTAGTGAAAAGACCATTGGGTACCAGGAGGTAAGTCACTCACACCAGCCCCAGGCCTGACCTGCTCTTGCAACTATTATATTTATGTGGCTGGTTGAGATGAGTTTCTTGTCAGTGGTGACCCCGATGATATTGATGGTGGGGATTCAGAGACATTAATGACACTGAATATCAAAGGTAGGTGGCAAGCTGCCTCCTTCTTGTTGGATAGAGATGGCATTGCCTGGTGTGAATGTTGTTAGCACTTCTCAGCCCTCACCTTCAATTGTTGAGGAGGTGTGAATGGAATTGAACATTGTGCAAACCATCAGCGAACATCCCCATTGCTGATGGGAGAAAGGCCACTGATGAAGCAGCTGAAGGTGGCTGGGCCTGGATACTGGCTCCGAAACCCTCCTTCCATGAGGTCCTGGGGCTGGGATGATTGTCCTCCAACAACTACAACCATTGTCCGTTGTATCAGGGTTGAGTCCAACCATTAGGGTGTTTTTTTCCTGATGTCGATTAACTTCCGGTTGACCAGGGTGCCTTGATGTCAGGGGCAGTCACATCTCATCCCTGAAGTTCAGCTCTTTGATCCATGTTTGGACAAAGGCTGTGATGAAGTCTGGAGCTGAGTGGTCCTAGTGAAACCCAAACTGGGCATCAGTGAGCAGATGCTGCTTGACAGCAATGGTTAAGAGGAGCGAGGTAGTTAACTGGATTGGATTCATCTGCTTTTTGTGAGTAGGACATACCTGGACAATTTTCCACATTGTTGGGTGGATGCTAGTGTTGTAACTGTACTGGAACAGTTTAGCTAAAGTTGCAGTTAATTCTGGAAACACACCTTTTCAGTACTACAGCTGGGATGCTGTCTGGTCCCACAGACCTTGCTCTGTCCAGTGCTCTCAGTTGCTTCTTGATATCATGTGGAGTGAATGGAATTAGCTGGGAACTG
This sequence comes from Pristis pectinata, assembly GCF_009764475.1. Taxonomy (NCBI): domain Eukaryota; kingdom Metazoa; phylum Chordata; class Chondrichthyes; order Rhinopristiformes; family Pristidae; genus Pristis; species Pristis pectinata. The sequence continues at coordinate 8,254,120 of NC_067420.1, forward strand.
GCTTTCTGTGACAGTGTGGATTTCAGGAGAAAGCTGACACAGCTGCAGGAATTATTAAAGCTTGAAGACTGAGGTTTGAGTAGCCCTGGTTCTGGAGTACAGTCACCACAGCTTGAACAGTTCTGAATATTAGCTCTTCCTCCCACAGGAAGTTTGTTGGAGATGAGTTCCAATGCTGTGACAAGAAAGACTGAGGAAAGTACTGTGGCCATGATGCAGACTGGTTTAACACTGCTCTTCAGTGAGAATGGTTCTGTTATAGACCCATTGGTTCATACCATAGCTTGTATGGCATGGTGGAGCCAAGGTTCTGTGGACAACCAAATTTGAGGAGGGTGCTTCACAGTCCATCTCAATTGAAGGTCAATGGCTTTAGTGAGGTCAAGAGAGGCCCTTATAGTGGCTGTCGCTGTTCACTCCATTCCTCTTGGAGTTGTTGAGTGGTGACTATCTACTCACTGTGCCCCTGGATGAACTAAGCCTACACTATGATTCAGGGAGAAGTTCTTCAACTGCTGGGTGAAGTTGACTGAGGAGTGACCTTCCCTGTGGCAAACACGTTGTCCTCATCAGCCACCTCAGAACTAGAGTGGAAGCAAGACATCCTCGATCCCAATGGATCACTTAAGTAGATGGAGGGTTATAATCAGGAGAGCTGAAGAGGACAGAATGAAAGTGGCTCAGACATCTTTTTAAAACTTTATTAAAAATTAATTTATACAGCATGGTAACAGGCCCTTCTGGCCCAACAAGCCCGCGCCGCCCATTTTTTAAACCCATGTTAACCTACCTGTACATCTGCACAGTAGGCTGCAGTGGTAGGAAGGCTTTCAGAGATGAGGAAGAGTGAGGCAAGTGGGGAACTTAAAACAAGAACAAGAGTGGGTCAGTGAGGCCGCTGAGAGAGCCACTGCCTCAAAGTTCCAGTGACCTGGGTTCAATCCTGATTTCTGGTGCTGCCTGTATGGAGTTTGCGTGTTCTCCCTGTGACCATGTGGGCTTCCTCTGAGTGCTCTGGTTCCCTCACACATCCCAAAAACATACGGGCCGGGTCAGTTAGTCAGTCAATGTAAATTGCCCCTAGTGGAGGGTGGGGGGGGGGCCAGGAAGTTAATGAGCTTGTGCGTGAGAATAGATTGCAGGGAACTATTGGGGGGGGGGTGGAATGAGATGGCTCTGATAGTCAGCAAAATCTCGATGGGCTGATTGGATTCCTTTGTTGTCCATACGGATATGTGAGAAATTTAACATGAAGGCTTTACTTAGCCTAGAGACAATAAGTGAAATAAAGCTTGCTCCAAGCAATGAATTTAGTTCATTTTAGTTCTAAAATGAGCCTCTATCACATTTACTTCAATGTGGCAATGCCAAATCTTTAATTTGTATTTTAATTTTAGATGCTATTAATTCACAGTTTTGGTCTGAAATTATTTTGACCCTCAATCACACAGAAATACACTAGGGGCATTGTTAATATTAGAATCTACAATATTATGTTTTTTTTAAGTTATATTAAGGTAACGAGAGTAAAGTACCTTGCTATGCAATCTTATGGCAGGTATTAGGATTCTATTGCTAATGTAGTTTAATTGTGTTCAACATTAAATTTCAGTCACATTCCATGGACACAACCAAGGCACCTTGAAAGAATTCTTAATGGAAGTATTGTCTTGGAACTTTTCTTACTGGGTAGCAGAAGGGAGAAAGCATTTGAACAGGCTACCGTTATCAGCAGTCGAGTAAATCTTGTGAAATTATACCTGAGGGAAGACGTTTTCTCATAACTGATCAATAAGTCAGCAAACGATGATTTCTCACTTGCCCTGTAGCCGCACGAATAGATCAAATCACAGGTGAGCTCTTGTCCATAATGTGAGTGGATTATAAATTACATCCTACTGCTATTTGGTTTAGGCCAAAGGTTTACAACTGGATCCAGTAAATAATGGTAACTGAATCTGGTACAGAGGTTAAAAAAAAGGGATGGATTTAGCAGTGCACAATATTCCTTTCTGGTTTATTATCATTTTGATTCACAAAAATCTGGAACTCTCTCACAAAAGGCTGTGTCAGTTGAGACTTATGCCTTTCTCATCCCCAGGTAAAGCTCTCATGATGCTTCCCCAGCCAGCCTCCTCTCACCTACTCTCCAAACAACGAGTTCAGTATGATGCAGCCCCTGAGCTTGCATTCCCACCAGCTGACTCTTAGCAGGTGCTAACATTGATTGAATGGTGCAGTTTCTGTCCAATTCCTTCATAGTCTAATACCACCATGTGGATTCTCAGGACTTGGCTCAGGGAGGGGTTTCATTGGAGAAAGAGCATGCTTCTGTATTGTCCAGCTCTGTCTGGATAAATTACTCTGTGGTTTGGACATGTAACCATGATGATGAGTTTCTGTACCCATCAGGGAGCTCCAACACAACTCAAGAGGGGAAATATTATCCAAGACCAAACTTTTAACTGGCAACTTGCCCATTGTCTGTAACACCTGCTTCCTCCATGACTGACATCTGTGTGTGGTCAGCAGGGTGCATTGTCTCAACTCCGGGAAACTCCTTCAGCAATACCGCTTATACCATCACCTCTGCCATAGAGACGGACAAGGACGTTGGATCTGTAGGAACCCCATCACCTCCAAGTCAGGCACTGTCACAACCTGAACTTCTATATCACTCATCTTTCATTGTTACTGTGGCTAAACCTGCAACAAGAACTCATTTAACTCAAAGTAAACCAACATCAACAGTTGTACAGACAGCTGTGGAGCGAAGGCAGTTTTGTGGCCTTCACACATAACAATTGAGAGATTTATATCCCAGCCTGCCATAAAGAACCAAGGTTTTTATACTGAAATTTTAAAACAGCCTGTGATAAGTTTAACAATCTGTTTCATTTCCTGAACCCTTTGATCTAGCCTTCCATAAGAGATGACATTCCACAGAAAAGCAGAATTCGGAAAATATCATGCTAATCTGTTGCATTTTTCACAAGTTAAAGGAACATTCTGCTAACCTTAGGAAGCTTGACTGACACCTTCATAAGTGACCTCAGGTTGCTCAAATACATTCCAAAGTCCACAGACTGTGCTACAACTTTTCTGGCATTTAGCTGCTGAGATACTCATCCAGTGATACCTTAGTGATAACTCCAGTGGCAGCATTCCATTCTACCAAGACTGGATTAATTCTCCAGAGCTTTGGAAAATTTAATGCACTGATCGAATGTCATTCATCAGCCCTTCAAACTGCAAATAAAATATTTCCCATCAAATCGTATTTATAGGGTAATGGTCAAACATCAAACAAAATGGCATTTTCTTAATGACAAGAGTTCACTGAATGGATCCATTCACGGACTTATAATAAGAAGGATAAAGGTGATACAGTCGGGGGTGGGAGGGTTGCAAAATTCGTGTGCAGCAAGACATACGGAGTCACCTGGTGTCCTACATCTCTGTGTCAAATATCCGGAATGTCTTACCTAACAGCATCATAGGAACAGTGGTTCAAGAAGTAAGCCCGCCATCAACCTCTGGAGGATGGCATGTGGTGGACATTGTGCTGGCCTCACTGGCCATCTCACACCTGGAGAATGGATGAGGTAAGGAGGCTGTGTACCAGGAAGGCTCTTCCATAACAATGATATTTCTGTTGCTTAGACCAGCTATTTCATGGCCCCTAAAAATGCAATTGCTCATTTACACGAATGTACTGCAGATTCAGCAGGATCCTATCATATAGCAATACAGAAGGAGTCCATTTGGACCAATAGGTTCATGCTGGCTCCCAAGGGGAGCAATCCCATTAATCCCATTCCCCCTTTCCTTTGTACCTGGACAACTTAATTTGTCTCATATAGATGAGCTGTCAGTTAGAAGGACAGCTTTGTCCCAGATGATGCTGAGTTTTGAGGCCAACTGTCTAATGTGCCCAGAAACCTTCATGTGCCCATCAACTCTCTTTTCACTCTTTCCCCATTAACCAATACACACTAGGGGCAAGTTACAGCGATCAGATAAACTACCAGTCCTCGTGTCTTTGGGATGTGGGAGGAAACTGCAGTAACCCGGGGGAAACTCACACAGTCCCAGGGAGAACATGCAAACTCCACACAGACAGCACCCAAGGTCAGAATTGAACCTGGGTCACTGGTGCAGTGAGACAGCAGCACTACCAGTTGCACCACCGGGCCCACTTAAGACATCTAAAGCAGTCTTGCAATCTTACAGTCAGCTGAGAGAAAAGACATCATAATGATAGTCAGAAATAGGTCCAGAAATGAAAGGAAAATACGAAAAGCCTGTGAAATAGATGCACAAATGAGCTCAGTTCTGATTTATTATGATGACCATATCTGTAAACACCAACAAAAAGAAGCCTTGATTCTAAGGGGCTTATTTACTCTGATTCTAATTAAGTGTTGATGAACTGACGAAGATAAATGTAAACATCTGTACCTGCAAATCACTTTGCTTTTTTGCTCTCATTAAAGAAATGTCAAACTGCATGGAGTATTACTGTTTTATTTTCCATTTAGCATCAGCTAATGATATCTGTATTCCCCTTGGGAGTTCCAGCCGGTGCTAAACCTGAAAGAGAATAAATTCCATTATCCCTAAACAGAACAGTAAACTGTTACATTAAATACATTTGCCTGACTCATTTGCTTCATGCATTTAATTTCATGCTTCTCTGTCTGAGCAATTTGTTAGTGTTTGGTGTATGACAATTAAAAATCAGTACAATGTTATAATTAAGTAAAGTAAATGTGTTATGTGCCGTGACATTGCACTAATTATCTGTTACAAGAAATGCTACTATAGTTGCTGACACTTAATTGCATGAATATTAATGGAATATTAAATTATATATTTATTCTGAGTGCATCATTTTTCTGAAATCCTTCCAGTTACATCGTACCATTAATAGCAGGTGCAGAAGATTGCAGAAGAACCAGATTAGGATAAATTTTAGTTCATAAACTGCATAACAGGATTTTGCAAACACTAAAGCTTATGGGATGTTAGCATTCATAAATCATGGGATCAAGTATAAGAACCGCGAGGTAATGATGCAGCTCTACAAACTCTGGTTAGACCACACTTAGAGTACTGTGTCCAGTTCTGGTCACCTCATATAGGAAGGATGTGGAGGCGTTGGAAAGGGTGCAGAGGAGATTTACCAGGATGCTGCCTGGATTGGAGAGTATGGATTATGAGGAGAGACTAAGGGAGCTAGGGCTTTACTCATTGGAGAGAAGGAGGATGAGGGGAGACATGATAGAGGTGTACAAAATATTAAGAGGAATAGATAGAGTGGACAGCCAGTGCCTCTTTCCCAGGGCACCAATGCTCAAAACAAGAGGGCATGGCTTTAAAGCAATGGGTGGGAAGTTCAAGTGAGGTATCAGAGGGAGGTTTTTTTACCCAGAGAGTGGTTGGTGCATGGAATGCACTGCCTGGGGTGGTGGTGGAGGCAGGTACATTGGTCAAATTCAAGAGGTTACTAGATAAGCATATGGAGGAATTTCAAATAGAGGGATATGTGGGAGGAAGGTGTTAGTTAGTCTTAGGCGAGGTTTAAAGGTCGGCACAACATCATGGGCCGAAGGGCTTGTATTGTGCTGTGCTGTTCTATGATTCTATGATTCTAACTGGAAGGTACCCCGAAATGTTCATCAAATTAAATATCTTTTGGAATTTTTAAGAGTATTTTCTGAGGTTAAGTCAGCTTTAATGGCGAATCAATGTGAAGGAAATAGCCCTCTGAGAGTGTACTTAGTTTGTTTTTAAGTGCTTTAGGCTATCCAGTTGTGAAACGGTGCAATGTTGATGTGCATGACACAATAGAATTTCTGAGGAAAAATGCTCAGCACACAAATCAGGAACATACTGTGTGGATCACAAAGTTGGTGATTTTGCTTCCAAGTCCACTGTACAATGTGGTTCTAGTGCATGGAGGTGTCTGTACATGCAGAGCGATGTGACCAGTGACAGGCCATCAGAACGTGTGTGGAGTGCCTGTGCATGACCCAGCCTGTGAGATGCCATGTGGGAGCCAGCTTCAACAAGGCACACTGTGAGGAAAAGCTTTTTGTGGCACTGTAAACCCCAACAACTGTGAGCATCAAACAATCTGCTGGAGGAAATCACCGGGTCAAAGTCAAAAGTCAAAATCAAAGTCGTTTGTTGTCATGTACCTTTTCTGTACCTCCTGCCCAATGGTAGCTGCGAGAAGATGGCATGACCTGGATGGTGGGGATCTTTGCTGATCGATGTTGCCTTCTTGAGGCAGCACCTCTTGTAGATACTACTGATGGTGGGGAGGGATGTGCCCGTGATGTATTGGGCTGAGTCCACTACTCTCTGCAGATTCTAATGTTCCTTCACATTCAAATTGCTGTACCAGACCATGATGCAACCAATTAGGATACCTTCATCTGTAGAAGTTTGTTAGAGTGTTTGGTAGTATGCCTCTGTCACCGACTGATCGATTCAGTGGAGCAGCATCCGTGGGGGAAAGGGGTTGTGTCCCCAACAACTGTGACCCTGACGACCCTCCCTCTCATCAACGGACACCCTTCCCTTACCCAAGCTACTTCAAGGCACATTAAATTTGCAATCCCTATTCTATTGAATTTTGCAGCAGCAGGTTCTCGAATGAAGCATTCACATGTCTCACCAAGGCATTTCTGTGCAAGAAGGCATTATATACAGTATGTGCCATCTTTTTTGCATTGCAATGCTCCACCTTCACTGTAAAAATAAATGGATCAACGTCAGCATCCTTCCTCTAGTTACTCTCGGTCAGGCAAGCCACATTGTTCACGTGCCCAACACCAGACTCCTGAGACAGCCGCTCTATTCAAAACTCTGTCATGGGAGGAGATCCCCAGGAGGAAATGTAACATCTCCACTGACCCCTGGGAGTCGCTGGCCTATGACACTCATGGGGAGATTGAGCATCCAAGATGGTATCGGGAGCTTTGAATCTATTCATTGGGATCACACATGCCCTGCTTAAGTGGCAGAAGGAGATCACCACCTCCCAAACTACCCCCACACACCCAACCCATCAGCTACCTCCTGCTGCATCAGTAAAATAGTCTGTGGGTCCCACACTGGCCTTATCAGCCACCTCAGAACCCACAAGGTGGGCAGGCACCCCTCCATGGACTCTGTTTACACTTCTCACTGCCTCAGAAAAGCAGCCAACATAATCAAAGACCCCACCCACCCCGGATGTTCTCTCTCTTGCCCCTTTCAACAGGCAGAAGATACAAAAGCCTGACAGCACGTACCACCAGGCTCAAGGACAGCTTCTATCCCACTGTTATGTCTATTGAATGGACCTCTTGTACAATAAGATGGACTCTTGACCTCACAATCTACATTGTTATGACCTTGGGCCTTATTGTCTACCTGCACTGCACTTTCTCTGTAACTGTAACACCATATTCTACATGCTGTAACTACTTTTCCCACGTACTACCTTGATGTACTGATGTGATGAAATGATCTGTGTGGATGGCGTGCAAAACAAAGTTTTTCACTGTACCTTGGGAAATGTGACAATGATAAACCAATTACCGTGTGGACATGCACTCCAAGATCCCTCTGCTCCCCTATCTAACTATTTATCATGTTTCCTCCCCCCCACTTCTATAGCCTGAACTGCAATTGACACTTCTGTGCCCACCAGACCAGTCCATTGATAAACTCCTGTAGCTCAGAACTCTCTTCCTCATGACCAACCACACTGCCAATTTTGCCATCATCAGAAAACTTCTTAACTATGGCTCCTATGCATTTGGTTATTTCATGGAACTCAAGGGGCTGGCACTGAACCCCGAGACACAGCTCTCCCTTCATGCTGCCCATTATCATTACTTTCTTCAACTCAGGCAATTTTTAATCGCACATGCCACTTTCCCTCGGATCCCCATGGACTTGTACCTTCCTGGTCAATCTGCCATATGGAATTTTGTCAAGCTGCTTGCTAAAATCCATGTATACTACATCAACTGCTCAAGGAAACCCTTTGTTTCCTCATGTCCTCATTTTTTTCTGTTCTTGATGACAAGACCAACACCATGTATTTCTCTTTCAACAGATTTCCTTTTCCAGTGGAAGGTTAAACCTCCATCCTCTTCTCTCCAATAACTTTTTAAGGGGGAACCTTATTGAAACCTACTGGATACTGAAAGGCCTGGATAGAGTGAACGAGGAGAGGATGTTTTCATTAGTAGGAGAGTCTAGGATCCGAGGGCACAGCCTCAGAATAAAGGGATGTCCGTATAGAACTGAGATGAAGAGGAATTTCTTCAGTCAGAGGGAGGTGAATCTGTGGAATTCGTTGCCACAGAGGGCTGGGGAGGCCAAGTCATTGGGTGTATCTAAGGCAGAGATTGATATGTTCTTGATTGGTAAGGGGGTTAAGGGTTATGGGGAGAAGGCGGCAGAATGGGGTTGAAAAACAAAATCAGCTATGATTGAATGGTGGAGCAGACTCGATGGGCTGAATGGCCTAATTCTGTTCCTATATCTTATGGTCTAATGGTCTTTTGGCTGCACCTCTTGTCTCATGTAGGTGTTACAGCTTGTTCGTTCTCTGATGATATTGGTGGCATGAACATGATTTTTCCAACTTCTGGTAACCACTCCCCTCTGTCCCCACTTTGTTCTCCCTTATCCCACCGGTCCCTGCACCCCTTCTCCTTTCCCCCCCCACCCTCTCGATCTGCCCATCGCCCACACATTCGTCCCTCCGGTTCTCCTCCCCAACTCCTTCCCTTTATTCCACGCTCCACTGTCTTCTCCTATCAGATTCCATCTTCTTCAGCCCTTTGTCACTTCCAGCTATCACCTCCAAGCTTCTCACATCATTCCCACTTCCCCCCTTCCCCCACCTGCCTTCCCCCCCACACCTGGATCCACCTATCACCTGTCAGCTGTTGCTCCACCTCTTCCCCCCACCCTTTTATACTGGCTATCTGCCCTCTTTCTTCCCAGTCCTGAAGAAGAGTCTCGACCTGAAACATTGACTGTCCATTTCCCTCCACAGATGCTGCCTGACCCGCTGAGTTCCTCCAGCACTTTGTGTGTTGCTCTCTGATGAAATTGGCAGTATTTCCTTTGCGTGTTTTGCAATATTGGTTGTCCATCAACATGTGAAGGTTCCACGTTGCATAGGTCATTTTCTGCTTCTGGCTTATATCATGGAGTGAGTGGTCTTGCTCATTGCAGCCAGCTAGTCAGGGAGATGAGAGACAGTGTCAGTCTAGGGCAGAGTTTCCCATGCTAGCTGAGTAGAGGGAACCTAAAATGGTGGCAGCTTTTGAAATACACTTTGTCCCATGGACCACTATGACCACTTTGCACTACAATGGACTTTGCTTTTTGTCGTTCTAATTGTGTTGTTTCTTGTATAATTAATGTTTAATTTATGTTTTTCTTGTGAATATTGTGTATCAGATGTTATATGCCTGTGATGTTGCTCCAAGTAAGTTTTTCAATGCACCTTGTGCATACATGCTCGTGTGCATCTGACAATAAACTCGACTTTGACTTTGACTTTTATCTATTACATACCAGAACCAATGAAATTGCTCAATAATTTAGTCACAACATCCGCATTTTGAAAGCTGCATTCTTAAAGCAAAATGCATGACTTACATTAAAAGTATTAATACTGTAAAGCTGCAAAAACTGATTTTTTTTCAGCCGGTCTTCAGGACTGCTATTTTCACTATTATTTGTTTTAAACCAAAAATGCTTTTTGAATTAGTGATGATTGAGAGAGCTGCTGGGTGCCCATGGAGCCATACCTGATCCTGAGCCCAATTCCTTCTGGAAGTCCATTGGCTAATCCCGTATTCTTATTCCTCCGTAGTTCACTGAAGTGCTATATTCAAGATTGATGCAAATTACTTGGAGTTTATTAAAGCTGAGCATAAACCAGCATTAACAGTAACCTCAAATTGCATTTTTTATGACAAAGATTGAAACAGTTATTTTTAATAAAGGTTGTACTTTTTAATGCAATAACACTGGTGTCAAAAATTACCATTAATACAAACTGAAGGATTGGCATTTAATGTGAATTTGACATTTCATTCAGCATAGCCGGTGCTGCAGATTAGGATTCATTGCTGTCATCATCAGTTTGCAAGAAGCAGACAGGTTCTGGGCCAAGAATTCAGCTTCACAGCTTTGATTTATTTAACTGAGCTTTGCAAATGGTTACTTGCCCTTTTATGTTGGTAAACGTGAGTCCAATGTATGCTTTCTGAGATTGTTGCTCTCTTAAAATGCTACAGAAACTGGATGGAGAAACACACCATTCCTGTGCTCCCAGTGCTTCTGATCATCCCAGGAACTATCTTTTGTTTTGAAGGAGACTGTTTAAACAAAATTGAGAAAATCACCTCTGTTGGTTCTAGGTCTGTGTCACAAGGAACTTAATTTTTACATTGGAATCATAATCTAGCTCATGAGATCAATATGATTGATATTTCTAACGATACACCTTACTTGGAGTGCAGGAGTATGTCTCCAAACTTGTTCAAGGTTGGACAACTGAACTTTTGTATTCCCTGTTTTGAAAATGCTAAAATGTGAATTGGACACCAAGAGTAATTTTTAAGCAGCAATGCATGTTTTTATAACATGCTTGTTCCTTTTGCTGAAGATACATTAATTAATAATAGAGGCATAGAGTCAAACAGGCCCTCTGGTCCACTGATCATCAATCTCACTAATCCTACACTAGTATTGCAGATAATATTTTTAAGCAACAAAGAACATACAAGAGGCATTATCACATTGGTTTTCTGGTCCATAGGTCACCCTCTTCCCAGTTTAGAACCTGGGAAGAAGAAATGTAGCTTGATGTCAGTGGGGGGGAAATTGCTGGAATCTATAGGGAAGGACGTAATAACAGAACATCTTGAAATGAATAAAAGAATCAAGTAGAACCACCATAGATTTATGAAAGGAATATTATGTTTGAATTATCTGCAGGAGTTCTTTGAAGATGAGACCAGTAGAAAAGGGGAACCTGCAGATGTGATGTACTTAGGTTTTGAAAGGTATTCCAAAGGTCCAGCACAGGAGTTTGGTCAACACAGAGCTGGGAGTAACGTACTGACATGGACTAAGAATTAGTTATTGTGTGGAAATGGATGGAATAAGTGGATTGTTCTCAAAGCTGTGTCTAGTATAGTACCATGGGAGTTGGTGGTTTGGGCCTCAGTTGGGCAACGATTTGGCTGAGGGGACCAAATGTCATATTTCCAAGTCTGTTGACCACACCAAATTAGGTGGGATTGTGGGTAGGGAGGAGGATAGAAAGACGTTTCAAGAGGATGTGGACAAGCTGAGTGAGTAGGCATGAGTATGGTATGGCACATAATATGGACAAATGTGAAATCGTCCACTTCTATGCACAAAACTGAAAAAAACAGAGTATTTATTAAGTGGTGAGAGATTGGGTAGTGTTGATGTTCAAAGGGTCTTAGGGGTGCTTGGGTACAAGTCTCTGAAGGACAACAGACACGTATGGGTGCATAAACTACATTGGTTCTGGGATGTAATAGATTAAAATGGAAAATGGTACATTGGCTTTAATTATGAGTAAATCTGAATAAGGAGTAAGGAAGTCTTATTGGTGAGACCACACCTGGAGTGTTGTGTACAGTTTTGGTCTCCTTACCTAGGAAAGGATGTACCTGATACGGAGGGAGTGCAGTGAAGATTCACTGGACTAGTTCCAGGGATGGCAGGTATGCCATGTGAGGAGAGGTTGAGTAGACTGGACTGTATTCTGTTGAATTTATTAGAAGGAGAGGAGATCTAATCAAACATATAAAATTCTCAAGGGTCCATGTAGGAAAGATGTTTCCCCTGACTTCAGTGTCTGGAACCAGGGATCACCGGCTCAAATGAAGAGATGGATCACTTAGGACTGAGATGGGAGAAATTTCATCATTCAGAAGGTGGGGAACCTGCGGAATTTATTAACCCAGAGGGCTGCGGAGACTCAAACATTCATCCAAAGCACAGAACAATCGATTCCTGGGCATTAAGGAATCAAAGGACATTGGGATAATGCAGGGAAATAGTTCTGAGGTAGAAAATCAGTCATGATCTTGATGAACGATGGAGCAGCTTGAAAGACCAAATGGCTGACTCTGCTCCTGTTTCTTATGTTCTTAAGTTGTCTCATTTTTCATTTTCTTACCTTTCATTTTCTTACGGTGGCAGGGTAGTGTAGCAGTTAGCATGACGCTATTACAGCGCCAGCGACCCGGGTTCAATTCCACCGCTGTCTGTAAGGGGTTTGCACATTTTCCCCGTGTCTGCGTGGGTTTCCTCCCACATTCCAAAGACGTACGGGTTAGGAAGTTGTGGGCGTGCCATGTTGGCGCTGGAAGAGTGGCCACACTTGCGGGCTGCCCCCAGCACATTCTCAGTCACGCAAAAAGATGCATTTCACTGTGTGTTTCGATGTGCATGTGACTAATAAATGTCTTTCTTTTTCTTTCTTTCTTTTTCTACTTTTCCCTCTCCTGGTCATGTTGTATTTCTCCTTCTGTGTCTAAATCATATTATTACCTCCTCTTTTTGTTTCCTTTCCCTATTCCATCTCTCTCCTTTTTGTCCATTTCTTTTCCGCGATTGTTTTAATCTCCTGGACATTCTCTTCTCTCTATCTCCTCCTCTCTCCTTCTCTCTGTTTCCTTACTCTTCCTCACTCCCTCCCTGTGCCCACCGCTATCAGCAGTTTGCAAGCCATTGAAGTGGAGCTGTCTGTATGGAGCTGCAGTAACCTCCATCAACCTTGCAGCTTCACTTCAGTCTAGTGACCTGATGTTGGCATGCACAATGCTACAAATCACCGATCAGATTAGGAGAGAAGTAAACTGTTGATAATACTTTGCTTTAATGAAAATTATTACTGAAATCACCCTGGCCAACACAGACACTTGGCTCACAAAGTTGTTTTATTAGCCACGTGCCAGCTCCACATGCATGTCTTGCTCTTGAATTCACAGCAACCTGATGATGTTAAAGTTAAGATCGAAAGGCATTGCTCTGCCTTGTACAAGAACAATAGCTCAACACATCTTTCAGTGATGCCAAAGTCTCCCTTCATTAAAAGTGGTGAAGTGGCATTTGGTAGCAGCTACACTGGGGTTTCAAGCATTATAATTACAGAAGGCTTCAGGGCAGTTCTTGTGTGCCTGGATATTTCACGTGAATCTGCAATTTGATTTAAATTGTACACACTGAGATGCAAGCTCCCCCTTAGGGGAGATTTAAATTGTATGCACTGGGAAACAAGCTCTGCTTTGGAAGCATAATTTATAGATAAAACCAGGAACTGTCAAGGAATCAGATAGTTAGAATTATTTCCCCAATCACTGCCGTATTCTGCTGAAAGGACGTTGGCCCGCCATGTTAACTCTGTTTCTCTCTCCACAGATGCTGCCTGACCTGCTGGATATTTCCCACACTTATGTTTTTTTTTGGATTCCCAACAACAGCAACAGTTTTCTTTTGTATCAGTGAACCCAGCGAAGATAGTTTGTACTTGAAAGGGAAATATTAAGAACTGATCTGCAGTAATAGTGACCTGAATCATGTGTCCTGAAAATGAGCGGTTCCATTTGGGCCTGAGTTGACTTTGGCCTGCTGTGCGTGCGTGGGGAAAGACAGAGGGTCAAGGATTGAACGTACGGCTGTCTCCTCACCGTTGAGGCCAGCGGCAGAACAGGGATGTGCTGAGGATCGGCTCCAGAGTTACCTGAGCCCCTCAGCTTTACGTAGAGTCATAGATTTAAACGATCATACAGCACAGAAACAGGCCCTTCTGCCCAACTGGTCCATGCTGACCAAGATTCCCATCTAAGTTAGTCCCATTTGCCCGTGTTTGGCCCAAATCCCTCTAAACCTTTCCTATCCATGTACCTGTCCAAGTACCTTTTAAATGTTGTTAATGTACCTGCCTCAACCACTTCCTCTGGCAGCTCGTTCCATATATTGACCACCCTCTGGGTGAAAAGGTTGCCCCTCAAGTTCCTATTGAATCTCCAGAACAAATGAAGAGTGTAAATTGTTCGTCCAAGTTGCAGACCCAAATGCAACAACATAGGCCACACATATCCAATTCTCACTCTCTATTTCCATGTGCATTCCACTGGCACCTTCAGAATAATTTTTTGTTTATCTTCCCAGAACAAATCTCAACCTTCCAGAAAGCTGGTGTTCATTCTGATATATTGTAAGTCTATTTTAGACCTTATTGCTTTTGAAGAAAGTATGTGCAAAGCTTATTGTCTGAAAGCTAGCCTCCTCTCATCATTGCAACCACTCTTGTCTTTAGTTTCTCTGACACTGCAATTACCATTTGTCCTCTTCGTTGTTTCGAGAGTGACGTGTGCCAGCTGCAAGTATTTTCCTGTTGAAATGAATACTCATAAATCCATCATTTTTCCCTTCAGTCACAAAAACCTCCAACTCCTTGATTCCCACAGTCTTTGTAGATTAAATATCCAATTTGGAATGTCCACAGTGTGCCAGATTCCTGACAGTATCCTTCATTTTGTCCCATTTCATTCCCTTTTCACCATATTCACCCAAGTGTTCCTTTATACAATTCTTATCCTCCGTTCTCATGAAACCTGCTATTAGCTGTGTAACAAAACATTCCTAACTTTGTCCTTAATTCGATATTGAAATTTTTCATCCTGACTCACTGGACAATGGAAAACATTTTCTTAATTTACTTCATCATGAAGCTATCACAGATCTCTTCCTATCTTTGCTATGGTAGCCCATTACTTAGTGCGGCTAAAAAGCAGTTGTTGGGCTAATCTTTGCAGCAGTTCACTATTATAAAAGGAAGGTAATCAATTTGATGGTCTACAGAGTTGAGGTAAAATTGACCAAGTAGCCTTCTCCAAGCTGAGCTTCCATTTGTGCTTTGGTAAATACCCCCAGCTCTTGTTGTTGTTTGTGTGAGGGTCAATAACATGACATCAGTGTGCGCGAGTCAGGGAAGCAAGGAGACCTTTAATAAAGAAGTCACGCTCTAAGCCTCTGAGGATGCATTCAGTGAGGGTGTAATATCACAAGCTGATGTTCCCTGAAGCTGGCTTTAAATTGGATCTGCCGTCGACTCTTGAAAAGGGGAAAGTTTAAAGGCATTGCCTTCTTGATCAGCACCCGCTGTTAGTGTGACCAGAGTATGTTGCCGTACAGATGTGTGGTAAAGTGCCACAGACATGAAGAATAGTTAAAGGCATTAAGCCTTACAGATGTAATTCTCAAATTTTGTCCCATTACCATTTATTTGCAGGTTTTGAAACATATTGTTTTGACAAACCATATCTTAACTCTCTGCAGTATTGAACATTCGTCTGCATTTTTGAATTCTTTTGTGCTCTCAGGAAACTTCTAACTTCCGAAGAACTTCATGACAGAGGGATTTTGTCACATTTGAACTTAGTTATTTATCAACTTTATTGCATAATGTGTACAAAAAATCCTCTTGTTTGGCATAACCAATTTTCATTTTATATCATTTTAATGTCTTCCAGATCAGTAATCATTATGTGACTCAGTGGAGAGCACTCTTCAAATGTTTCTCCAGGGTCTTGACCACATAATCCTCGTTAATATCCAACATAGTACTGAGGGCTCATTGCACTGTTGGCAACAGTGCCTTTCAGATTCACTTGTCCAGCTGGGGGCAGTATAGGACGATTAGCAGGGATGTCTCCTAATCTTTATCCTTGAGCTGACATCTGATTTAGAGGCAGAATGTCCAAACTGTCATTTACCAGGCATGTACCTGCGAGCCAAGGCAACAGTACACACTACTGCTTATCCCCAAGTGACCCAGATGAGTACCTGACTGAGCCAGGGTTTGTCATTCTTATATACGAGTGGCGTGCCTCTGTAAGTAAATGTGACAGATAATAGCACAGCAGGCACTGTGCTTTGCATGCTTCCTCAAATCCTGTTGTGGGAGGAACGAGCTTCAATCATGGGCACCAGCATTGGTACTGGGGAGAGAGGCTGGGACTAGTGTCCCAGGGAATCAAGTAACCGGGGCTGTTGAAAATATTTTTACTGAATAGTTGGGAGAGGGGGAGTTAGATGAAGGGAAACTTAGAATGAAAGGGCAATGCAATAGTACAGAGTAGCAAAAATGGGCAATGATATCTGTCAGGAAGGACAAACACTGAAGGTTTTTTATCTGAAAGCATCATCAAATTAGGTCAACTCATGGCATACAGAAAAATATAGACACCACCCAGTAGCTGTTACATGGACGTGGTTGCAAAATGACCAGGGTTTGGAATTAAATATTCTAAGAAGCATAACTTTTAGAAGAGACAGACAAAATGGAGAAAGAGGAAGTGCAGCCCTGAGGATAAAGATGGGGAATGACAGTAGAGAGAAAATATCAGTCTGGAAAATGAAGAGATTTGAGTATGAATAAGAATGAGAAGTATGAGTTTGGGGGAGCTGAGAAACAGCAAGGGACAACAAGAGATCGGCGGGGCTTGTAGAGAGGTCCCCAAACAGTAATGGCTATATGGAAAATTAATAAAAACTGCAGATGCTGGAAATCTAAACTAGAAAGAGATATTAGAGAAACAAAAGACTGCTGATGCTGGAATCTAGATGAAAAAACACGATGATGCTGGAGGAACTCAGCAGGCCAGGCAGCATCCGTGGAGAAAAGCAGGTGGTCCAAGTTTCGGGTCAGGACCGTTCTTTAGGACTGAAGATAGGAAAAGGGGAAGCCCAATGCATAGGAGGGAAAAGCAGAGCAGCGATAGGTGGACAAAAGAGGGGAGGCGGGGTGGGCACAAGGTGGTGATAGGTAGATGCAGGTAAGAGATGGTGATAGGCAGGTGCGAGGGAGGAGGGGAGAGCAGATCCACCGGGGGATGGGTCACAGGTAAGGAGAGAAGGGGAAAATTTGAAAGAAAAAAGAGGGGCTAGGAAAGAGAAGAAGAGAAGAAGCGTGTGGGGAGTGTTGTTGTGGTGTGGGAGTGTTGTGGGTGGGAGTAATGTGTGTAGGTGGGTAAGGATTACTTAAAGTGGGAGAATGCAATGTTCATGCCGTCGGGCTGCAAGGTTCCAATAGGAAAAGGGGATGGAAACAGATATTGCGGAAATACTCAGCTGGTCAGGCTGCACCTGTGGGACAAGAAACAGAGCTGGTGGTTATGT
Organism: Pristis pectinata; assembly: GCF_009764475.1. Classification (NCBI taxonomy): domain Eukaryota; kingdom Metazoa; phylum Chordata; class Chondrichthyes; order Rhinopristiformes; family Pristidae; genus Pristis; species Pristis pectinata. The sequence continues at coordinate 8,271,373 of NC_067420.1, forward strand.
CGATTATGGTCTGATTCAGGAAGTTGGAGGTGCGTGTAACAAGAGGAATATGGTAGAGTAATGATCTGCTATCTGATTGCTTGCAAGGACCAATGGTTTAGCATCTGGCTACTGGGGCCCAGTTTACTGCGCTCCTTTTAAACTGACTGTGGCCCCATTTATTCTTATTTCAAAAATAAACCTTACTCACATATACAAGAAATACAAAAACAGTTTGTGCCTTTCTTTATATTCATATTGTCATTCAGTTTATACGTTCTAAGGCCTTGTTGGGGAAGGGCTTGCAATCTAAGGTCCTGCCACCAGTGGGCAGTGAAGAGCTGGGTCCTGTGTAACAGCCCTGCAAACACTTTGGGGGTTATTGTCCAAAGAGGCCACGAGTGGCACTGGTGCTCTGAACATAGAATGTACTAACTTGATGAAGCTGCGAATGTATTGACTTGATAGCACTATCAATGTATAGACTGGATGACATCATGAATATAAAGAGAGCCATGTACCGTTTTATATTGGTATTGGTATTGGTTTATTGTTGTCAGTTGTACTGAGGTACAGTGAAAAACTTATCTTGCATACTGATCGTACAGATCAATTCATTACACAGTACAGTTACATTGAGTTAGTACAGAGTGCATTGAGGTAGTACAGGTAAAAACAATAACAGTACAGAGTAAAGTGTCACAGCTACAGAGAAAGTGCAAGGTCACAACAAGGTAGATCGTGAGGTCAGAGTCCATCTCATCGTATAAGGGAACTGTTCAATAGTCTTATCACAGTGGGATAGAAGCTGTCCTTAAGCCTGGTGGTACGTGCCCTCAGGCTCCTGTATCTTCTACCTGATGGAAGAGGAGAGAAGAGAAATTGACCCGGGCGGGTGGGGTCTCTGATTATGCTGGCTGCTTCACCAAGGCAGTGAGAGGTATAGACAGAGTCCATGGAGGGGAGGCTGGTTTCTGTGATGTGTCCACAACTCTCTGCAGTTTCTTGCGGTCCTGGGCAGAGCAGTTTCCATACCAATCCGTGATGCATCCAGATAGGATGCTTTCTATGGTGCATCGATAAAAGTTGGTGAGTGTCAAAGGGGACATACCGAATTTCTTTACCCTCCTGAGGAAGTAGAGGCGCTGGTGAACTTTCTTAGCTGTGGCATCTACGTGATTTGACCAGGACAGGATATTGGTGATGTTCACTCTCAAGAACTTGAAGCTCTCAATCCTCTCAACCCCCTTTCCTGAAGTCAATGACCAGCTCTTTTGTTTTGTTGACATTGAGGGAAAGGTTGTTGTCATGACACCATGCCACTAAGCTCTCTATTTCCTTCCTGTACCCCGACTCATCGTTGTTTAAGATACGGCCTACTACGGTGGTATCGTCTACAAACCTGTAGATGGAGTTAGAGCAGAATCTAACCACACAGTCATGAGTACATAGTGAATAGAGTAGAGCGTATGTTTTGTATATACTTCTAACGAATGAAGTTTATTTTTGAAACAGAAAATGAGGCATGAGTTGGCAATAGTCAATGGGAAACATTTGTTAAAAGGTATGAAATTAGATGACCAATTGCTAAATTTTAATGATAAATTTATAGCAAATCCATATATTCTTTTAAAGCTCAAGATCTCAAGAGGAAATTGGGTTCTGCCATGACTAAAGAGGGAAGTTAAAGATTGTATTAGATGAAAGAAAAAGGTCATATAATGATTTCAAAAAGAGCAGGACAGGGAAAATTTTATCAAAGCAAAGGAGGACCAAGACAAGGGAAAGTAGAAAACAACAGCAATCTAGAGAGAGGCAGCAAAACAGACCATAAAATCTGTGAAAGGGAGAAGATGTGCAAAAGTCGGTCTGGGTCCCTTACAGACTGAGGCAGGAGAGATTATACTGGTGAATGAGAAAAGGAAAGAGAAATTAAACAATGGCTTCTGTCTTGTCTTCCTGCGAGAACACACACGGAATGTTCTGGAAATAGTGGAGAACAAATAGCTCAGAAGCACGAGAAGCTGATAAAAATGAGCAATATTAAGGAAATACTGAAAGCCAATAAATCCTGAGGATTTGATAACCCATATCCCAAGAGCTTGACCCCAAACCTTGGAATTCCTTTCCGAACCTCTTCCTTTTGAGCTCTCTTTAAATTGAGCACCTTTAAATTGTTCCTTATCATTGCAACCTGGTTTAGGTCATCTGTAATAACATTTCTTTACACAGTCCAGATGTATGGTCCTGACCCGAAACATCGACTGTCCACTTCCCTCCACAGATGCTGCCTGACCCGCTGAGTTCCTCCAGCAGCTTGCTCTTTGCTCCAGATTCCAGCATCTGTCCTCACGTGTGTCTCCATTTTCTTCTTCAGTTTGGTTTCCAAATTTTGTCCAGTCACAGTCCTGTGATGTGTTGTGGGATTTGCTTTTAAGGCACCATACAAATGCAGGTGTTAATGTGCAGTTATTTGTACATTGTGTCTATGCCATCCATTAATTTTTGTTATGATCTGTATTTCCTTCAAGTAGTAATCCAATTTACCTCATGGAAGCACACTCTCGTTTCCTTTGAAATGTGTTGAAATCCAAACCTGCAGATTTTCATCTCTTCACTGTGACAAAATATTAGTAACGACAGTTGTTGAGCTGGTATCACTTTAAACACAATGGGCTCCTTCTGTAACCTGATGATTAAGATTCTGTTCTATAACATAACCAGAGCTGGAAGCAAATTCAACGTCTTTTGATCTCAGACACAGAAATCGAAAATGATGCAATACTTGGAGGTGGAATTTGCGGTGCTTCACAATTTGCACAGATGTAGTTTTTGAAACTGATTCCTGATGTCTGTTTATGTGTTTCTTTAAGTCAGGTCAGGGTGAGTTTACTGTCATATGTACAAGTACATGTATGCACGGGTGCAATGAAAAACTTACTTGCAGCAGCATCACAGGCACGTAGCATTAGAGACACAACATTCACAGGGAAAACATAAATTAGACATAATTTATGCAAAATTTACAAGAAAGAACACAATTAGAACAAAAAATACCCAAAGTAATTCACATGTACATGCCTAACAGGCCAAAACCAGGCAATAAGTCTTTGTTTTTTCAAACAAGAGGACAATTTACTAATGAACATTGCATACATGTAGGCAGTCTTACAGCAAGAACGTATTTGACTCAAAGTAAACAACATAAAAGCAGTCAGGAGGCTGTCGTGTAAAGTTTCAGGTAATCCGCATCTCAAGCGTGTTCTTCCCCCCACTCCCAGCCCACTGCCCTTTCCAGTCCTGCTCCAGTCCTCCTATTTTTTGTTTCCATTCGCATATTCCTGCTCCAGCCCCCTCATCACCCACTTCCGTCCTCCCCTCCCTTCTGGTTCCATCCATGCACACATTTCACTCACCAGTTTCTCCCCTCCTCCATCTGGTTCCATCAGCCCTCCACCTCTCCCCTAATGGTTCCTATTCCTATTTTCACCTTCCTTATCAGATTCCAGCACTGGGAGCTCTTTGGGTTCCTGCTTATCTCCCTCCAGAAGCTGTCTCCTCTCCCCCCCCCCACCCCACCTTACCCCATCTGCTTTTTTTGTCTGCCTCCACTTATCGTCCACCTGCTTCTGTCTCCCAACTCCACCCCTCTACCTCCTCAGTCCACCAGTCACCTCTGACCTCTGCCTCACTACTTCCCTTCTCCTCTTCATACTACCTCGCCTCTTCACTCTCAGTCCTGACACAGGGTCTCGACCTGAAATATCGACAATTCCTTCCCCTCCACCGCGCCCCCCTCCCCACTCCACAGATGCTGCGCGATCGGCTGAGTTTCTCCAGCAGATTGTTTGTTGTGTAAAGGCAGTTTATCACCTTCACACATAAAAAACTAACCAAGCTTTACAGCTCAATATGCCCCAAGGAACTAATGGAATTTTTAAATGAACTTCTAGAACAAGCAGAAATGAAAGGAAAGGCAGGAGGAACTTTCATACCTAGACACAATTGACTGACCTCATGAATACATAAACTGAGGAATTGGCTGGCGTAATTGCCCACATAATTTGTTCAGGTCTGATTCAATAGATAGTCCTGAGCATCTCCTCACCTATCAAAGTCCTCTTGTCAAGCAGTATTAGCATCTCAGTCTGGCGGGGAACAACTGTCTGGCTTCATCCCCACAGCCTCTGGAAATAGAACATAGAACATAGAACAATTACAGCACAATTCAGGCCCTTTGGCCCACAAAGCTGGGTCGAACATGTCCCTACCCTAGAAATTACTAGGCTTACCCACAGTCCTCTTTTACTCAGCTCCATGTACCTATCTAACAGTCTCTTGAAAGACCCTATCGTATCAGCCTCCACCACTGTTTCCGGCAGCCCATTCCACGCATTCACCACTCTCTGAGTGAAAAACTTACCCCTGACATCTCCTCTATATCTACTCCCCAGCACCTTAAACCTATATCCTCTTGTGGCCATAAATTCAGCCCTGGGGAAAAGCCTCTGACTATCTACCCGATCAATACCTCTCATCATCTTATACACCTCAGTCAGGTCCCCCCTCAACCTCTGTCTCTCCAAGGAGAAAAAGCCAAGTTCCCTCAACCTGCTTTCATAAGGCATGCTCTGCATTCCAGGCAGCATCCTTGTAAATCTCCTCTGCACCCTCTCTATGGCTTCCACATCTTTCCTGTAGTGAGGCGATCAGAACTGAGCACAATACTCCAAGTGGGGTCTGACCAGGGACCTATATAGCTGCAACAATACCTCACAGCTCCTAAGTTCAATTCCCCAATTGATGAAGGACAATACACCATATGCCTTCTTAACCACAGAGTCAACCTGCGCAGCTGCTTTGAGAGTCCTATGGACTCAGACCCCAAGATCCCTCTGATCCTCCACACTACCAAGACCCCTACCATTAATACTATATTCCGCCAACATATCTGACCTACCAAAGTGAACCACATCACACTCATCTGGGTTGAACTGCATCTGCCACTTCTCAGTCCAACTCTGCATCCTATCTATGTCCCTCTGTAACCTCTGACAGCCCTCCATACTATCTACAACACCCCCAACCTTCGTGTCATTTGCAAACTTACTAACCCACCCCTCCACTTGCTCATCCAGGTCGTTTATAAAAATCACAAATAGTAAGGGTCCCAGTACAGATTCCTGGGGTACACCACTGGTCACCGACCTCCACTCAGAATACGACCCTTCAACAACCACTCTTTGCCTTCTGTGGGCCAACCAGTTCTGGATCCACCCTGAAATGTCCCCTTGGATCCCATGTCTCCTCACCTTCTCCATAAGCCTCGCATGGGGTACCTTATCAAATGCCTTGCTGAAATCCATATACACTACATCTACTGATCTCCCTTCATCGATGTGCTTAGTCACATCCTCAAAAAGTTCAATGAGGCTTGTAAGGCAGGACCTGTACTTAACAAAGCCATGCTGACTATTCCTAATCATATTATACCTCTCCAAATGTTCATAAATCCTGCCCCTCAGGATCTTCTCCATCAGCTTACCAACCACTGAGGTAAGACTCACCGGTCTATAATTTCCTGGGCTATCCCTACTCCCCTTCTTGAATAAGGGAACAACATCCGCAACCCTCCAATCTTCCTGAACCTCCCCCGTCTCCATGGACGACACAAAGATCATCGTCAGAGGCTCTGCAATCTCCTCCCTCAACTCCCACAGCAACCTGGGGTACATCTCATCCGGTCCTGGTGACTTATCTAACTTGATGCTTTCCAAAAGTTTCAGCACCACCTCTTTTCTAATAGTTACATGCTCAAGCTTTTCAGGCTGCTGCAAGTCCCCACTACAATCCCCCAGATCTTCTTCCATGGTGAATACTGACGTAAAGTATTCATTAAGTACCTCCGCTATTTCTTCTGGATCCATACACACTTTCCCACTGCTGCACTTGATAGACCCTATTCTTTCACATCTCATCCTCTTACTCTTCACATACTTGTAGAACCTTTTGGGGTTTTCCTTAATCCTGCCCGCCAAGGCCTTCTCATGTCCCCTTCTGGCTCTTCTAATCTCTTTCTTAAGTTCCTTCCTTTTAGCCTTGTACTCCTCCAGATCTCTAACATTATCTAGCTTTCTTTACCTTTTATATGCTTTTCTTTTCCTTTTGACTGTTTTCCTTTTGAATGTTATTACCAGAGTCATCCCTGGAGCAGAACCCATTCACCAATCTTTCAAAGTGCTGATAAAGACAGAACTTCTCCCCATCGAAACACCTTGTGTGTGATAGTGGGTAGACATCAAACAAAATGACTCCCTTGAAAAGGCAGTGGACCTAGTCACTGAATTAATGGATCTAATAGACAAGATAAAGATGGCATAATGAAATGTTAGGAGTTGGCGTGGCATTTTATACATACATTAAAATCAAGAGAGTAACTAGGGAAAGGGTAGGACCACTCAACGATAAAGGAAGGATTTATAACCTGGAGCCAGAGGAAGTGGACGAGGTACTAATGAGTACTTTGCATCAGTGTTCACCCAAGGAGAAGGACGTGGAGGTTAGTGAGATGCTGATATTCCATGGCATGTTGGTATCAAGGAGGAAATCTTGAAGAACATTAAGGTGGATAAGTCCCCAGGGCCTGATGGGATCTATCCCAGGTTATTGAGAGAGGCAAGAGGGGACACTGTTGTCGCCTTGACAGAGGTCCTTGTGCTTTCTTGAGCCACAAACGGAGGTCCCAGATAACTGAATGTTAAGAAGGGCAGAAGGGATAATCCAGGAAATTATAGGCCAGTGAGCCTTACATCAGTGGTAGGGAAATTATTTCTTAGGGAAAGGATTTACTCATATTGGAAAAGCATAGACTTATTAGGGATAGTCAGCATGGCCTTGTGTCTTACAAAGCTGATTGAGCTTTTGAGGAAGTGACAAAGGTGTTGTGGGTAGGGCAGTGGATGTTGTCTACACTAAGGCATTGGATTGCTGCCTTAATCCAAGTTAGTTATCATATGTTAGAGCTTCCATCAGAGATAGCATTTGTAAATGACAAACTTTTTCATCAGAGCTCATCAAATGCATTCACTGTAATGTGGTCAAGCCTTACCATGACCATTGCTTCTCCAATCCTTCCCCTTAAGTTACAAATTCCATATACATATCCTAACCCATCTCAATTCAGAGAGCAAAAATCAGCAAATTGTCTCCTGCTTGAATTCATTCTTTGCTCGGACACTCTCTGCAGGAAAAAAACACCTTGTAATGAAATGTTAAACTGAAGCCCAATCTGACTTCTGAGGTGAATGGGAAAATGACACAAGAATGCAAGAAAATTTGGAGCAGGAGTAGACGTGTGCTGCCATGCCATTCAATATGATTGTGGCTGATCTACCCCAGGACTCAACTCTTCCTCTGTGCTAGGTCACCAGAAACGCTCAATTCCATGATTTTTCTGAAAGAATTCTCCTCCATTTCAATACTTCTGGCGATCTAGCCTCCACAACGTTCTGCGTAGAGAATTCACCGCTCTGTGCAAGAAGAAATTTCTATGAAGCTTAGTTTTAAATGACCAGCCCCTTATACCTTTGACTCGATGTCAGGGAAAAACAGAATAGGCCCATGTGCTGTCTGGTCCTCAACTAACATAAGAAAAGACAGATTAACTCGTCTTTATCACACTACTGTTTGTGACGGCCTGCTGTGAGGTAATTGACTACTGTATTTACTACATCCCAACAGTGAGGACACATCCAAGCTGCTTAATTCACTGTGAAGTGCTTTTGGACATCCTGAGGCCTTAAAAGACAGAATGTAAATAGAAGTACTTCTAAGATCAGTGAAACTCATTAGCTGCATCAGTCTCCTCTTCAAGCGAGCCATCCCTCTTCATTATCAGAGAATCAGGAAGCTCCCAGTGCAGCAGGGGTCATTGTGCTGACGGTCGGTCTTCGAAAGGACATCTTATGCTGTCTCACGTCCCCACACTTCTTCTGCAAGTCTTTACGATCACAACTGCAGGTGAAACTACTTTTCCAACATTATTTAACTTCCACCAACTTTTTGGAAAGAGGCTTCCCATCCAGACAACCCTCGAAAGATTTTTATCCCCCCTTTCTCCTCCCTTTGTCTTTTGCCAATGACTTTCAATCTGACGGAAAGAAACAATCTGCTGGAGGAACTCCGTGGGTCGAGCAGCATCTATTGGGGCAGGGATTTTCGACATTTCACCTGCATCAGGGTTAAGAGTGAAGATAGTCGGCGTAAGGAAGAGAGAGGAAGAGAGGACAAGGCCAGTGGACCGAGGAGGGGTGAAGGATGGTGGGTGGGGAGGGGGAGGGTTGGAGTCGGGAGACTGAGGCAGGTGGGTGAGAGGTGTACGCAGACGAAAAGGAGAGAGGTGGGGAGAGAGGGGAGGGTGAAGGTGGAGAGACAAACTGGAGGGTGATGAGCAGAGACGCAAAGGCTATCAGGGCTGGAATCTGATTAGTAAAGAAGGTGATAACGGGAACCATTAGGGGAGAGGTGTAGGACAGATGGAGCCAGAGGCGGAGGGTATCCAGTGAAATTTGTGGGTAGTAGTGGATGGAACCAGGAGGGGGGAAATGGGGACAAAACTGGTTGATATGGGAAAGGGAACAGAAAATGGGAAGAACAGAGGTGGACAGGAGAGCAGGGGAAGGCAGGAGGGAAGGGTTACTTGAAATTGGAAAATTCAGTGTTCATACCATTGGGTTGTAGACTCCCAGGCGGAATATGAGGTGCTGTTCTTCAAGTTCACATTGGGCCTCATCCTGGCAGTGGAGAAGTCGAGGACGGATAGGTCGGCGTGGGAATGGGAAGTGGAGTTGAAATGGCATGCAAACAGGAACTTAGGATAGCCATTGTGAACTACTGGTTATTGACTCACTTTGCCAAAGTACAGATGTTCTCCATCCATTCAGTGGTAACATCTCGCCGATCTGAAAACCTCTTAATGCTCTCTGTTCCAAGGATATTAAAGTCAAGAGGGTGATGAAGGAAAGAGGAGGGGCCAAAGTGTTGGCTTGTCATGTGGAGCTGGAGGATGTAGGGGAAGACGGAAATGAATACTTCTCATTTGTTTTCTCTTTGGAGAAGGACACTGTGGACGGGGAGTTCAGGGAAGGAGAAGATGGAATTCTAGAACATATTACCTTTGAAATGGAGGAGGTATTAGATGCTTCAGCAGGCTTAAAGGTGGATAAAGCAGGAGTATTCCATGTGTTGTCTGTCCCTCAACTAACATTATTAAGAAAAAACAGAGCCGCATGATATACCCATAGCATGTCCTGGTCCAACCACGTAGACGGCACGGCCAAGAAAGGTCACCAGTGCATCTACTTCCTCAGGAGGCTAAGAAATTTGGCATGCCCCCTTTGACCCTCACCGATTTTTATCGATGGACCATAGAAAGCATCCTATCTGGATGCATCAGAGCTTGGTATGGCAACTGCTCTGCTCAAAACTGCAAGAAACTGCAGAGAGTTGTGGAGACAGCTCAGCACATCACGGAAACCAACCTCCCCTCCATGGACTCTGTCTACACTTCTCGCTGCCTCAGTAAAGAAACCAACATAATCAAAGACCCCACCCATCTCGGACATTCTCTCTTCTCCCCCCTCCCAATGGGCAGAAGATACAAATGCCTGAAAGCACGTACCATCAGGCTCAAGGACAGCTTCTATCCCTCTGTTAAAATACTATTACAATAAGGTGGACTCTTGGCCTCAAAATCTACCTCGTTGTGACCTTGCACCTTATTGTCTACCTGCTCTGCACTTCCTCTGTACTGTAACACTTTATTCTGCGCTCTGCTATTGTTTTACCTTGTAATACCTCAATGCAATGAATTGTAATGAATTAATCTGTATGGACGGCAGGCAAGACAAGTTTTTCACTGTACTTTGGTACATGTGACAACAATGAACCAATTTGCTAATTTACCAATATATCCCAGGCTGCTGTGGGAGGCTAGGGAGCAAACTGCTGGGACACTGATAGAAATTTTCAAATCTCTGTCCACGGGGTACCAGCTGATTGAAGGAAAGCAGATTTGGTTTCTTTATTCAAGAAGGCAGCTGGAATAAGCCAGGTAATTATAGTCCAGTGAGTCTAACATCAGTGACAGGGACATTACCGGAAGGAGTTCTGAGGGACAGGATCAATCCGTACTTGGAGAGGCAGGGTTTGATCAGAGGTAGTCAGAATGGCTTTGTTAAGAGGAGATCCTGTCTGATTGAATTCTTCAAAGAGGTAACTCAGTATGTTCATGAAGGTAATATGGTTCAACACACCCAAAATGCTGGAGGAACTCAGCAGGTCAGGCAGCATCTATGGAGGGAAATGAACACTCAGTGTATCAGGCTGGACTGGAAAGAAAGAGGGGAGATAACCAGAATAAAAGGGTTGGGTGGGGGAAGAGCACGAGCTGGCGGGTGATCGGTGAATCCAGGTGAGGGGAAGTGGGAACGATGTGAGAAGCTGGGAGGTGATCGGTGGAAGAGGCAAAGGGCTGAACAAGATGGAATCTGATAGGAGAGGACAGTGGACCATGGAATAAAGGGAAGGAGGTGGGGAACCAGAGGGAGGACGGTGTGGGTGATGGGCAGGTCGGGAAGGGCAGGGGAGGGGAAAGGGAAGGGGTAAAGGGGCCAGAGGGATAAGGGAAACCAAAGTGGGGGGGGAATGGTGTTACCAGAAGTCGGAGAAACCAACGCTGATGCCATCAGGTTGGAGACTACCAAGATGGATTATAAGGTGCTGTTCCTCTAATCTGCATCTAGACTCAACTTGGCAGCAGAGGAGGCCGTGGACAGACATGTCGGTGTGGGAATGGGAAGTGGAATTAAAATGTCTGGCCACCGGGAGGTCCTGGCTGTTACTGCGGACAGAGTGAAGGTGCTCGATGAAGTGATCCCCCAATCTGTGTTGGGTCTCACCGATGTAGAGGAGGGAGCATCAGGAGCACCGGATGCAATAAATGACCCCGATGAGTTCACAGGTGAAGCGTTGCATCACCTGGAAGGACTGTCTAGGGCTCTGAATGGTGGTGAGGGAGGAGGTGTAGGGGCAGGTGTAAAACTTAGCACAGTTGCAGGGATAAGTGTCGGGAGGGTGATCGGTGGGGAGGGATGAATGGACAAGGGAGTCACGGAGAGAGCGATCCCTGCGGAAAGCGGAGAGAGGAGGGGAGGGGAAGATGTGCCTGGTGGTGGGATCCCATTGGAGGTGGCGGAAGTTGAGGTGAATGATCTATTGGATGTGGAGCTCATGGGGTGGTAGGTGAGGACAAGGGGAACCCTGTCCCTGTTATGATGGGGGAGGGGGGGAAATGGGGTGAGGGCAGACATGCAGGAAATGGAGGAGTGATAGTTGAGGAGAGGAAACACCATTTTCCGTAAAAAGAGGACATTTCGGATGTCCTGGAGTGGAAAGCCTCATCATGGGAACAGATGCAGCAGAGGCACAGGAACTGGGAGAAGGGGATGGCATCCTTGCAAGAGACAGGGTGGGAAGAGGTGTAGTCAAGGTAACTGTGGGAGTCAGTGGGTTTGTAAAAGATGTCGGTGGTTAATGTGTCTCCAGAGATGGAGACAGAGAAATCGAGAAAGGGGAGGGACGTGTCGGAGATGGACCAAGCGAACCCGAGGGTAGGGTGGAAGTTGGAGGCGAAGTTGATAAAATTGATGATTGGGTGCAGGAAGCAACCCCAATGCAGTCGTCAATGTAGCGGAGAAAGAGTTGGGGTGTGTTACCGGTGTATGTTTGGAACATAGACTGTTCCATGTAGCTAATGAAAAGGCAGGCATACCTGGGGTCCATGCGAGTGCCCATGGCTACACCTTTGGTCTGAGGAAGTGGGAGGAGCTGAAAGAGAAGTTGTTAAGGGTGAGAACCAGTTCTGCAAAATGGAGGAGGGTGGTGGTGGAGGGAAACTGGTTGGGTCTGTTATCAAGAAAGAAGTGAAGAGCCTTGAGACCTTCCTGATGGGGGATGGAGGTGTACAGAAACTGGATGTCCATGGTGAAAATAAGGCAGTCAGGGTCATGGAACTGAAAGTTGTTGAAGTGGTGGAGAGCATGCGAGGTGTCACGGATGTAGGTGGGAAGGGACTGGACCAAGGTGGACGAAATGGAATTGAGATACGAAGACACGAGTTCAGTAGGGCAGGAGCAGGCAGAAACAATGGGCCTACTGGGGCAGTTAGGTTTGTGGATCTTGGGTAGGAGGTAGAAACGGGCAGTTCAGGGTTGGGGAACAATGAGGTTGGAGGCTGTAGATGAGAGATCTCCAGAGGCGATGAGTTTGGTGATGGTGTGGTGATGATGTAGCCTGATGCTTCTTAGTGGGGTCCTGGTTCAGGGGTAAGTAAGAGGAGGTGTCTGAAAGGTGCCATCTGATGTAGTTCATACAGACTTCAGTAAGGACGTTGACAAGTTCTTATACTGGTTCAAAAGGTAGGACCACTATTGACTATCCCTCTGCCTCCACAAATGCAGCTGACCCACTGATGTCCTCCGGCAGTTTATGTTTTGCTGGGGACCCTCATCATTTTTTACATACATTAACAAGCTTCCAATCGCAAAAACAACCCTCAACCTTCACCCTCTGCCTCCTATCACCAAGCTAATTTCACATCCAATTTAAAGGCACCAGAGACTGCAGATGCTGGAATCTGGAGCAAAAAACATTTCTCCTTCTCTTTTTCTATCCGTAACCCAAGTCTTACAATGTTATGATCACTCCTTCCTCAATATTCCCGATTGAAACTTGCTTCACTTGACCCACCTCATTCCCAGGACCAGAGGTAACAAGACCCCCTTTCATATTGGACCAAACATATCCTACTCCAGAAGATTACCATGGATACATTTTAGAAATTTTTCATCCTCTCTATCCTTAATACTATTAGTATCCCAGTTACATTGGGATAATTGAAGTCCCTATTATAGCTTGCCTATAGCTTCTGCACTACCCTCTAATGTCTCTGCATTTTTGCTCCTTGATATCTCTCCCATTCTTTGGTGACCTATAGAATGTTCCCTCTGATGTTTCTTTTCTGTCTTTGACACCTTTGAGCCATCCCTTTTCTACAGTGTGATGATAATTTCTTTAATTCACACTGCCACCCCTCCTCGTTTCTTTCCTCCTCTATATATCCTGCACACCTTGTAGCTAGAGATATTTAAGACCCAGTTCTGCCCCTTGTTCAGCTAAGTTTCTAATACTGGCATTGCATCATATTCCCATGTGATTATCTGTTCCTGGACTTCACTAACACAATCACATACAAGCATAGTGGACCAAATTTAGTTATTTAATTTCCATTTTCACTGACCCCAGTAAAATTCTTACACTCACCTTATCTAGTATGAATTGTCTTCCCTATCTCTTTTTGCTTCTTTGTCATTAATTTAAACCTTATCTTTTTTCTTGAGTGTCGGGAAAGACTCATTGCTGACACGAATGTCACAGCATTAAGCCAAAAGCTAACTGAATATTCCACTCTGCCACCTGTCCCATGTGCGTCACACTCCATTCAGCGTGCTATCCCATGTGTGAAATGTTCCGTTCCATGTGCTATCTCGTACGTGACACATTCCATGTGCCACACTCTGTGTGCTTTCCCATGTGTAACATGTTCCAGTCCATGTGTTTTCTCAAGTGTGAATCAATGAAAGACATAAAATATTTTGCCACAAGGCATTTATTTTTAGATCGACCGCTAATAAAGTTGTTCTGTTGGAGTGTGCATCTTAGGATGCCTGGCACTATCTGAAAGCTATCTCACTGGTAGTTACTGGTCCATATCCATTTTACAATGAGAAATATTAAAACAGAAACTTATGCCGTTCATTGAAGCAGCCACTGAACCTGAAATTTTCCAGGATGAAAATGCTGCTTGAGGTATGTTTGATTCTATATTGAAAATGATTTGTTTGATAGTTTGATATGGTCTGAAAAACTGTATGGAGAATGTTGTGTCAACATTTACATCCAGAACAAAGTCTGGCTTTACTGATCAGTCTTTGATGGATATTAAGTGAAACAAATCTCAGCAGGAAATCCAGGTGCCAACTTCAAACCTTGGAAGACCAGTCCACTCAGTGGGAGTGAGGGAAGCGAGGTCTTGTCCTGTGTCCTGTGGCTACTTTTCACTGTTCCCATTGTGGTTGATAGCCCAGCTGATCCCACAGAGGGGTCTGCTTTTTGCAGAAATTCATTAAGCCGTCAGACCTCCAATTGCACCTACACACTTGAGTGACTGAGGTTAAATTTACTGGAGAAGGTTGAGGGGTCAGGGCGTTAACTGATAAAGGATTTTGTTGGGAAAAGCAGATGAGCAAGATCTTCCAATAAACAACAAGAGTCGAGGTTGGAAACAATTGCCCACAGGATGGAAGCAAGAAATCCAGAGAAGGAAGTTTATGCTGGCAAATTTGGAACCTTGAAAAGGAGTTGGATTGATGGGAAGTTGACAATTAAAAAGATATTAAAAGCAACATGGAGACTGCAGATCTGGAGCAACACACAAAAAAGCAGGAAAAACTCCAGGTCAGGCAGCATCTATGCAGGGAAATGGACGTTTTGGGTTGAGACACTTCATTAGGACTGAAACATCGACTGTCCATTTCCCTCCATCAATGCTGCCTGGCTCGCTGAGTTCCTCCAGCTTTTTGTATGTCACATTAAAAGCAACACATATCTTTTCCCAGAGGATCTTCCAATGGGATGATGAAGGGTCTTGAGGAATGCACCCCTTTGATATCACACATCAACAGTCAAGAATACATCTTGGGAAAAGGTTTTGGCGATTTTAAGCCTATTGATCCACTCTGTCTTGAGAAATGGATGCTTCAGAAGTTAGAAAGAAAGAAACTTGTATTTGGATGCCACTTTTCACAACGTCAGGAGGTTTCAAAGCCCTGTTCAACCAATGGAGAAATGTTTAGAAATGCAGGAAAATCAGCAGTCAATTTGCACACTGCAAGCTTATGGGATAAATGTCCAGATTAGTTTGAGTGATTTTAGTTGAGGGATAAATATTTGCTGAGACACAGAGAAAACCTCTCTCTTTTCTTTGAATCAACACTATAGGATACCTTCCATCCACATGAGAGGGCAGATGGAGCCTCAGTTCACCATGTCTTCTGAAAGGTAACATCCCCAGCAACGTTGTCCTCTGTCAGATCTGAACACGTTCCTTGTGTGGGACTTCAGAAGTGAGAGTGCTACCACTGAACCACAGCAAACAGCATGGCTCTGGTGATGGTGTGGGAGGGCGCTGTCCCCACGCAGTCATACATTGAGTGCACTAAAGGACGGATGATGATGCACTTCTATTTTATGTATGAAGGATGTCAGTGCAGTGAGGACTGACATACACACAGGTTGTTTCAGCAACAGCCAGGTACGTAGTAATTCCCTCTCCACAGCTGGCTGGAAATTGGCCTCTCCCTCAGGAGTGCCCCCATAAATGTCATCTGTGAAGCCTTTCCATCTTAGCCACCTTGAGGATCTTTGTTAACATTGAACAACGATGTCCTTGCAAGGAGGAGGGTCATCACAGAGTCATAGAATCCTTGCATCCAGATGGAGGCTAGTCGGTTCTTCTTGTCCCTGAACACTTCAGCCTAATCTCACCTTCCAGGATGGGGTCTGTGGCCATCCAGACCCCTATAAATGTGGGGAGGGTTTCTGCCCCTCCCACTTTTTCAGGCAGTGAGTTGCAGACTCCCTCCCATCATCTGGGTGAAAACATTTTCTTTATCTCCTCCTTAATCTTTCTGCCAATTACTTTAACTTGACACCTTCTGGTTTTTGACCCCTTGGCAAAGGGGAATAGGTCCTTATTTTCTTTGCAAAGACCCTTCATAATTTTATGTACCTCAGTTAAGTTTCTCCTCACCTCCTCTTTTCTAAAGGAAGGAACAACTTATCTAACCTTTCCTCAGCTCATAAATCTCTGCAGCACTACCAGTACAATCGCATCTCCCCTGTAACATGGTGACCAGAACTGTACGCAGTACTCAAGCAGTGGCTTAGCTAATGTTGTACACTGCTCTAGCATAACCTTCCTGCTCTTATGTTCTCTGCCTTGGTTGATAACCCTGCAGCCATTTTATCTACCTGTCCAACGACGTTAGGCAGCCTTTCCAAATTCCAGCAGGCTCAAGTTTTTACCGGATCCCTTCTTGCAAGTTGGTATTGGGTCTATTTCCATCTCATTCGGTGAGCGCACTCTAGATTACAGTTTATTGGATAAAAAAAATGCCAATTATTTTAAATCTGATTACCAGTCCTCCTGCCAGCGGAAATAGTTTTCTGTATTTACTCTTTATCACACGCCTCTCTCCCCTGACCTACTCTGATCGACAGAGAATAATTTCAGCTTTTGTAATCCTTCACTTGAATGAAGTCCCTCATTCTTAGTGGGATTCTAATAAATCTCCTCTGCATCCTTTCTAAGGCATGACATCTGTAATATCTTCAGAAAGCTATTAAGACACAGCATATATAAATCCAAAAAGATAATGACTGATTTGCAAAGCAGAACACTTAAGCTACTTACATATTGAGCATCTGAGTTGTTGCTGCAGATTGTTATGCTGAGGGAAGGGGTGTTTACTTGTGCAAATAAGGTGCAAGGGTCACAATGAGGTAGATTAGGAGATCAAGTATTCATCTTTGGCATATAAGATGTCCATTCAGGAGTCTTAGAACAGCGGGATAGATGGTGTCCCTGAGTCTGGTGGTACATGCTCTCAAACTTTTGTATCTTTTGCCCGATGGGAGGGGGGAGAAGAGAGAATGTCCAGGGTGGGCGGGGTCTTTGATTATGTTTTCTCGAGGCAGCAGGAAGTGTAGACAGAGTCAATAGAGGGGAGGCTGGTTTTACAGAATAGAAAGACTGGATACAGGGTAGATATTCCTGACTGGTGGAGAGTGCAGAACCGGGGACCACAGTCTCAGGATACCATTGAAGCATAGAACCATAGAGCACAAAACAGGCCCTTCGGCCCACCATGCTGTGCCGTCCATCAAACCACCCTCACACTATCTAACTCTTTCCTCCCGCATATCCCTCGATCTCACATTCCTCCATGTGCCTATCCAACAAACTCTTGAACCTGTCCAATGTATCAGCCTCCACCACCACCCCAGGCAGTGCATTCCATGCACCAACCACTCTCTGGGTGAAAAACCTCCCCCTGACATCTTATCATTTAGAACAGAATTAAATGGAATATCATTTAGAACAGAAATCAGGAGAAATTCCTTCCCCAGATGATGATGAACCTGTGGAATTCTCAGTGGAGGCCAAGTCATTAAACATATTTGAGGAGGAGATCGCTATACTTCTCATGGGATACAGGGAGGTGGTTGGGAATGACATGCTGGAATTAATAACAAGCCACAATGGTGTTAAATAGTGCAGTGGGCAGGAAGTGCTGAATGGCTTACACCTGCTCCTATTTTTCCAGGTCTGTAGGTTTCTCTGACCACAGGAAAACACCTCAGAACATCAGATTTGGTGCTACTAAATTACCTAAAGCTTGTTAAGCAAAAGCCATCAATGTCTTTCATCAATCCCAAAGAGAAAGTCCTTATTGCCAACTTGTAATAGCTTCACAGAGGCATTAAGGCAGCATTGATTTATTATAACTATTTGCATGTTACCTTTTGCTGTAGACTAAATATCTGTGGCAATGTTGGATTGTTGCAAACAGGCATACCGGGGGAACACCTGCACAATCGACATCGCAATATGAACACACAACTGGATACACAAAGAACAGCAGCATATTCATGCTTAAAGACACACTGTAACACTCCTCCTGAAGCCCAGTGCCCAGAATTAGACACAATGCCAGTGGAGACCTAAGCAATGATCTCTGAAGGTTTAACATGATGTCTTTGGTTTTAAAACCTATTTGTGAAGACAAACTTATTTGTGTATGTGAATCACTATTTCACTCTGAATATTCACCATTTAACTTATGTAACTGCAACAGTTCCTAATTTTTCAAAAGTGTGGAGAACTTTGGGATATCAGGAAAGGTGTTATCCAAAGCACAATCTTCCCTTTCATTGGATGAACCAGAGCACAATCCTGAAATGTCGACCGTCCCTCTGCCTCTCCAGATGAAGCTCCCCAGCAGTTTGCTTTTTGCTCCAGATTGCAGCATCTGCTGACTCTTGAGTCACCAACAGCACAACTGTGCCTGCAACAAGTTCTGGATAAACAAAGGGGTGATCTAGTTTCACTCTCGTCACAACACCTCTGACAGCGATAGTGTTCTATTCAACACAGCACTGCTCTCATTGAACCTGCTTCTCCATTTAAAAACTGCCATCAGATTGCCGTGAGATAGCCTGTGTCGTACTTATGAGCGACAAGAAGATTACATTTCTAAACAAACAGTACTTTCTCGGTAAGGGTTTTACAGCGATGGTGAATTAACTCTAGTGTTGCACAAATTTATACCCAAGCAATAACACAAACTGTGTACTGACCGGAATTTCTATTTATGTTGATTCAGCATCTGAAGGTGGTTTGCATAACAATAAGGAACATAGACTATTGGAGCAGGCAAGATTCCATTACTGGAGCACAAAGATTACATGATAGTGAGTTAATTTCTGTAATATCTTAAGAGGAATTGCAGCAAGGACCCAGGCATTGCTGTGCTAAATGGAATGACAGGCTGTTTACATATTCATGAGCACAAAGTTGCTGATGAGGCAGTATACAAGATCCTCACATGCATTGTCTGCCAGAGAATTTTTGCTTCAGGAGCCATTCCCTTTGGGTGTAATGAATGCTTCCCTGAGGAGCATATTGCTGCCGTTTGAATAAAAAAAGGGGATATAGTCAGCTGTGCACTCTCTGTAGCCCCAGAGGATGAAATGTTATTTTAAAGTAATTACCTTTCTGCTGTTATTTCCTGAAAGATTTATGCCATTTATAATATTAAAAAACTCTTACATGGCCTAAATATAGTGGCTAGGAACAAACAGAGGTCTCTACTACCTTCATAGAATAAAGTCAACGTAACCTAAAGAAAACCAACCATGTATTTATTACGAATGCAATTTAGTACGTGTCTAATAGAAGATTATATTTTAATTTCAAGTGTGTGCGGAGGAAGGCTAGGTTGAAATATATTTTTTAATGTACTCCTTCAGAAGGCTCAGTTGCTATGGTTATTTTTATTTCTATTGTTGCCCATTCACTGGCTGAAACCGTGTGATAAAATAAATCAGAGTAAAAAGTGATGAAGGGGTGGAAAAGAAGTTCAATTATTTGGGATGGAATTAATGTGAAGTGCAGAGAGGACGGACAAACAATGGAATACAATTTTGAGTCAATGTCAGTCACTTTTATTCTTTGTCATTTTGAGCTGATAATTCCTTCAGACAGGCTGTTGTTTTGAATGCTAAGATCCCACAATAAACAGAATGGTCATCAAAAGAATTCCTTTTTTTTAAACTCCCTCCTGGCACTGAATGCAAGTAGAAAGAGATTTGAATGGTGTTTAGCTCAGTTTGGGAGAAAACTAATTGGCCAAGCGATAATATGTGAGTACAACAATTTTTGATTCATTTTCAAGGATGTGAATGTTGCTGCCAAGATTAGCGTTTATCGCCCAACATTAGCTGCACTAGAAACCAACGACGTTTGGAAGATGACCACCAATGGACCCTATATTACCCAGGGCCACTTCCTTTAGTTTTCTGGGATAAAGATCATCAGGCCCTAGAATTGTCGGTCTCCAGCCCCATTAATTTCCCAAGCACTCTGTCTACTGACTTCCCTCAGTTCCCCTCTCTCTCTAGACTATTGGTTCCCTGTCAAATCTGGGAGTTTTTTTTGTGAAGAGTGAACCAAGGTAAAAGTTTAATTGTTCTGCCATTTCTTTGTTCAATTACAATTTCCCCTATTTTTGATGGCAGGGGACTCATATTTACCTTCACTAATCTTTTTCTCTTTACATATTTTGAAATTGATCTTTTGTGTTTTCTGCAAGCTTGCTTTCACCTACTATCTTCCTCCTCTTAACTGAACCTTTGGTCCTCCTTTGATGGATTCTAACCTGCTCCAAATCCCCCGGTTGTTTTTTTTCTGATCGTTTATGCACTCCCCTTTCGGTCTGATACTATCCTTATTTTCTTGAGAAAACCCTTAACTTTTAATCAAGGACCCATCTGATTTCTCGGAGTCTAAAGGATTCCATGGCAGGGTTTGAAGATAAGATAAGATAAGATTTCTATATTAGTTACATGTACATTAAAACACACAGTGGAATGCATCTTTTGCGTAGAGTGTTCTGGGGGCAGCCCGCAAGTGTCGCCACACTTCCGGTGCCAAAATAACATGCCCATAACTTCCTAACCTGTATGTCTTTGGAATGTGGGAGGAAACTGGAGCACTCGGAGGAAACCCACACAGATGCGGGGGGGAATGCACAAACTCCCCACAGACAGTGGCCGGAATTGAACCCGGGTCACTGGCACTGTAATAACGCTACGCTAATTGCTACACTACTGTTGAACCATCTGGTGGTCAGTAGGATTGTTGTTGTGAGAAAGGTTCTTTTGGTATCTTAAAGATAAAGGTCTGGACACAGTCTTTGTAATTTTAAAATGATTTATTAACAAAGACAAACGCAGGGACAGAATGAATGGGAACAGATGCACACTCACACACTCTCAAGCAGGAGATTGCGAATGTGGAAGGAAATCGCAACAGGGGGTGAGATGCACACACACACACACACACACACACACACACACACACACACACACACACACACACACACAATAACTGGGTACAGATCATCAAGGAATAAACAATACAATGTTTGGACACACTGATTCTGGACAAACATTGGCTCTTTGGTCTTGGGCATCCTTAACTAACTGCCCTGAGGTAGTGCACCGCTTACCTCAACATCCTCGGAGACAGAAAGAGATGGAAAACCAAACATGCAGCACTTTTATGCTGCAGGGGGACTGGGTGGTCCAGCAGGACAAAGGTGTTTTAAACGGGCCAATGGTCGGTGTGCCCAGGACAAAGGTGCTCACACAGACCAATCCCAGTGGTCCAGCAAGGACAAAGGTGTTTACCTTTTGGGGTGGAGCCAAACCTTGATTGACAGTGGTGTCGCTTTCGGCCATGTACTCAATGGTGTCATCCCAGCCAGAGGGGTCAGTGTTGTCACGGTCACATGACAGCCATGACCTTTTACACTACAATTGTAGACCACCAAATATAACTTAATTAAACTTGCTGACACAGTAAACTCTGATTATCTGCTTTCACATTGATCAGTGCAATGTGTGCGAATATAGGGTCTGGTTTACTAACTGGTTTATATTACATGGTACGAATCTGATACATTGTTGTACCCAGACACTGCTGTTCAGTTTAGGGTTTCTGTTTTGAATGAATGATATTCTGCTCATTTATCTCTACCTGTGTACTTATGCTTGGAACAGTAAAAGAGAAACCAACAGGTGGATGCAATCCCCAGGATTATTGGGTTTCTCTCATCCATTTTCTTGAAATTCTAGGTCTTATGGTCTACTTACAACTGCAACAGCTGGAAGTTGCTCTGCTTCTGAAGGGTCAGAATTCATGAATTCAATCAACTAGTTCAACTCATGAATTCTGACCCTTCAGAAGCAGAGCAACTTCCAGCCTGTTGCAGTTGTAAGTAGACCGTAAGACCCAGAATTTCCCCTACCTCAAATGGATTGGGATAGTGGAGGGAGTGGAGGAGAAATGAGACACCAAGTTTACCACTGCCTTCCTGTCCAATCCTGGACTTTCTTCCCCATCCAGTCATGACTGTCCTGATCCAATCCTCCACATTATGATAACTGGAGTTGGACCACAGCTTAAGAGTGTCTTAGCCAAACTGAGCAGCGCCCAGCCAGATCATTATTGGATGAAAATGACTGACTGGATATCATCCTTCCACTTAGGACATGTGTGGGCAGTGGAGTTATCCATGCTCTGCTTCATTTGTCAAGCTTAAAAGCCAGAACTATCAGCTTGTTCTGGTATCTCAGGCTGAGGGAACTTGCTGTTTACAAATTGGTTGTCACTTTTTCTGTATTGCAGTTGTGACTGCACTCTAAAGCAGTTCAACGATGGAAAAGAACATTGCAGCACCGAAAGAATACAAAGGCTGCCGGAGGCAAGTAATTGTTGAATGTTTTGTGACACTTTCCAGATAATGGGAAATGTTTCCCCTTTGCAAAAATGTCTATTATCAGAGGGCATAGGTTTAAGGTAAGGAGTATGAGGAGATTTAGAGGGGATCTGAGGCAGAATATTTTCGCTCAAAGGGCAGTTGCAATCTAGTATGAACTGCCTGAGGGGATATGAGTCCTCTTGCAGTTAGTTAGTATTTGTATAATCACTGTGTATAAAATCATGAGGGGCATAGATAGGGTGAATGCACTCAGTCTTTTTCCCAGCGTTGGGGAATCAAGAACTAGAGATTTAAGGTGAGAGGGGAAAGATTTAATAGGAATTTGAGGGGCAACTTTTTTTTACACAAAGGGTGGGATGTATAAGGAACGAGCTGCCGGAGGAAGTGGTTGAGGCAGGTACAATGACAATTTTCAAAAGACAGTTTGACAGATACATGAATAAGAAAGGTTTAGAGAGGATATGGGCTAAACACTAGCCAATGGGACTAGCTTGGATGGGCATCTTGGTTGGCATGGACCAGTTGGGCCGAAGGGCCTGTTTCCATGCTCTATGACTCTATACCCCGAGGAAGCAATCGACCATTTAGAAGCAGTTACAAGGGCTGGGGCAGTATGCAGTCATTGGCAGTAGCGTATATTGGTCACTCTCACTTAACTTACTTAATTGAAGCCAGCACACATGTGCCTCGGACTCAGATCAGATAGATACAAATTTCTTATGGAGAATATCGTTAGAGCTTTTCAAGTGCAGAAGTACATGCCAGGTCAGCAATGTGTTGAATGTTCTTACTGAATTCAGGTCCATTGACTTTAATGGAACCAACATGTGGGCGCAGAATACAATACACATTCAGCAATATGGCGTTGATAACCAGAGATAAGTTTCACAAAGTGCTGTTCTGAAAGAAAGTGTAATAATTTTGCTGTAAGTTGTTTTATTTGGGAACAACTGTGATTACTGGGCAACAAACTGAGGGATATGTTGTTGGCCCCAAGGGGAGAAGCAGTTGCGTGGCAGCTTGTAACAAAAGCAGGAAACACTGGAAACACTCAGCGGATCAGGTAGCCTCTGTGGAAAGAGAAACAGTCAACAATTCCAGTCTGTGGCCCTTCACCTGCCACCCTTCACCGGTTCTGACTAAAGGTTGCAGACCCCGAAACGTCCACCGTTTCTCTCTCCACGGATGCTGAGTGTTCTCAGCATTTTCTGTTTTTGTTTCAGATTTCCAGCACCTGCAGTCTTTTCTTGATTTCCGCAGCATGTGCTGCTTGACGCTGGGTGGTCCAGAGCACAACTCTGTTGGCAGAAACGCAATACTCGAAGAGGGAGGGGACAGAGAGGGAGGGGAAGAGTCAGGGCGGCTGTGACCACAGTATTCCAATGGTCCCTCCTCTTTCACCCAATAAACCCGGGCTGAAAGTGCAAGGCGCACTCTCAAAGCTGTAAGCTGAAACACCCCAAAATGCACATTAAAAAGGCCCGTTGTCCCAAACTTATTTTATATTTTATATTTTATTTACAGCATGGTAACAGGCCCTTCTGGCCCAACGAGTCCGCACTGCCCATTTTAAACCCAAATTAACCTACCCATACATCTTTGCAATGTGGGAGGAAACTGGATCACCCGGAGGAAACCCACGCAGACACGGGAGAACGTACAAACTCCTCACAGACAGTGACGGGAATTGAATCCCGATCGCTGGCGCTGTAATAGCGTCGTGCTAACCGCTATGCTACCGTGCCGCCTTCTGTTTCCTCTGGGTATACGAGGATGGGATGGAAGGAACTCGTGGATTAAAAGGATGCAGAGCCATTAAGTAGCAATTCAGTTCTCACTTCCTCAATCCTTGACTCTCATTGCAAACATATTTACAATAGCAGGTTCCAAATTAACCTGAAAGGATTTTCCAAATAACAGTATCTGGGACACTCTCCTCAATGGAGGTCCCTCATTGACTGCCTTCTTCACTTTTGATTTATTGCTGACCTTTCAGTTGTGATTTGTTGCAGTTTTATTAACATAAAATTTGAGCCAAATCAAGTCAATTGATTTTTATATATAGGTCAGACACTCAAAGTATGATGTTGAAATTTTACAGTGTGCTGCAAGATTTCTTTAATATAGTTAATAGATAGTGCATGCATGTTTTAGTGGTGTAGACTGATGTATACTCAGGAATTAATTCTGATTTGGCGAAAGCCTTTGGAGACTACATTGAATCACAGAGGAGACCATTCAACCACTCTCTCGGGCAGTGTGTTCCAGAACTGTTCTTTCTGCCTGAAGGTGGTGGTGGCAGCAGAGACTCTCACAACCGTTGACAAGTATGTAGGTGAGCACTTGAATCATCAAGGCCTTGAAAGCTACAGACCAAATGAAGGAAAATGGGATTAGTATAGATGGCTACCTGATGGTCAACTTGTCCTCGGTTGGCTGAAGGGCCTGATTCTGTGCTGTGTGACTCTGGTTCATAACCAGCCTGATGCAGGACCAGCCAATTCCCATTCTCCTGCCGTATCCCCACTTCCCCACCCAGTTATTTTCCCGCAAATGTTTCTTGAGTTCCCTTTTCAAAGCTCGATTGACTCTGCACCACCTCTGCAGGCAGTGAGTTCCACTCATAACTTGTCTCTGACAGTAAAGTTTTTCTTCACACCTCCCCTTGTGCATTTACCTGTCACTTTGAATCTGTGCGCTCCCTTGGTCCTTCAACCATCTGCTGATGGGAACAGCTTCTTCTGATCTAAGCCTATCATGATCTTGTACATCTCTACAGCAAGATGGTGGAGGGGTTACCAATCAATAATGAAGCAAGAGACTCTCTGGAAGATACTGCAGTCCACTTCCAGACCCGATCAGGCATCCAAAACTTCTGCTCTAGGATTTTATTGATGTCCGCAATAAAATGGCTGGCTCTCTGGATCTCATTGTCTACTTGGGCAGTTCCTCGGGATTGAGGATATCTTACTTCCACTCCACTTTAGTGGGTTGTGAGACAGCTAATGAGGTCACAGACTCATCCATAGATGGGGTTGGAGGTGGCTGGTGGGACAGGTGAGTGCGTCATCGTTACCATCATTTACATAGGTCTTCTGTGAACTCCCATGCACAGATCTAAGATTCTCCATGCCATTCTGAATGCTCCTTCTCCGCTTTGAGTGGTCATGGGCCAGAGGTTCCCGGATGTCAGTGAGGATCTTGCATTTGTTCAAAGAGGCTTTGTAAACATCTTTGAATCTTTTCCTCAGGCTGCCTGGCAATCTTCTCTCAAGGCAGGCCTCCGAGTAGAAACAGGAGTGCTTAATCTCTGATTATTAGACCTGACTGGATTCAGGTCACGAATTCAAGAAAATACTCTTTTCTCTTGAAGGCCACATGTTATTGTGGCATCCTGGTTTAGTGTGGGCACAGCAGAGTGAAAATTAAGAAAGCTGCCTGCGTGATCTTCTGCCTACAGCCAAAGGCCATCTAAACATCCAGGGATTGAATGCTCCTGTGGTTCCTGGACAGGCTGCACATATCTAGAAAGATTCACATGTACAACACACAGCTTGTTTTGTGTGTACAAGGTGAATGAAATGAATTTGCTATTCTTATGTAGAGTGCCTCCATCACCTCTCGAATGCAGTTAGTGAAGTGCTATAGGTATCAGTGATGCTGAGGTCATATAACTGACTGGTACAATTGAGTACTTGAGAATTTAGTGACCAGCAATAACAGTTTGATACTTTCCTATCCCAAGGTGTGCATTTTTGTGCCAATCAAATGGTATTTTGTTTGATTTGCTGTCTTCAAAGAATGCTTTGTTTGGAAGTAATCCATGCCTGGAGTGCAGGTTCAGTTTTTTTTATTGCACATAACTTTAACTCTGAGAAATGCTAAACACTCTCACTGATTGTTATCAGTCCTTGTTCTGTTGTTTATCATTGGACTTGTTGCCTGAATTACACAGCTCAGTGCACCAGCTGGCCCATTGTCTCTGTGCCCATTTGTCATGCTGCATTGCTCTTTCTCTGTGACCCTGCAAGTTATTCTTTTTAAGGATTTAAATATGCAACCCATTTCAATAATTTGCTGCATAAAACATCCTAAAATATGCCATCGTTCTTTAGCCAATTAGAAGATGGCAGAAGGAATTAATTTCTTGATCCTGATCATTCCCATTTAATGCTTCACTGAGGGGCTCAATAGATGTGTACTTTATGCTACTCAGCAAGTACTAGTCAGGTCACATCTGCATTACTTGCTAGTGTGGGACACTGCACCTGCATTGTAGATACATTGATGTGACCCAGAAGGAGAACAAAATAACAAGCAGGTCTTCTCACACCATTCTGTCTGTAGAAATGACACATCTGCTGATTTATACACTTATTATTAATTACATCGTCACAGAAATTTGCAACAGGCAGTGTTTAGGTGATTAGCACCAGCTAGGATGTTCCTCTTTGATGGTTCACAGCTTGTGCATGGTGTAAATTCTTCTGGAACCACACTCATCATTTGAAGCCAATTTGCGTCAATTTGCGATATAATTTACGCTTATACTCACGGGCAATACGGGCATTTCCGTTGAGCTCACCCAAAATTTCATCTCAACATTAATGAGTAAGCATATATGGGTGCAATCATTCAACAGATAGATCACATGCTGTTTAATAGATGATATTCCAATTAGGTAATGGCAGAAAGTGAAGCTTGATAACACACGTTGTTGCAGTGTACAGACTTTTCCACTAAATGTCACTGGTGCATTGTGTTACAGATTTACAGTTAGGCAGCCAGAAATCTCTGCAGAGTTGACGATGACTATAACATGAATCTTTTATTTACTTTGATCCTCAATCCTCAATCTTGACCCTGATCTCAAAACTTGTGGGTGTCTTACAGGTGAAGGTTTGTATTGATTGGTTAGGCACTGTTTGCCTTATCTCAGTTGGCTGCATTTTCACAGTTATGAGTTCACAGTCCCCTCCTACCCCCAAGGGTGCAGAAGAGGTTTACCAGGATGCTCCCTGGATTAGAGAGTATGAGCTATAAGGACAGGTTGGACAAACTTGGGTTGTTCTCCATAGAGTGTCAGAGGCTGAGGGAAGACCTGATAGAGGTTTTAAAAATTATGAGAGGCAAAGATAGTGTAGACAGTCAGAATCTTTTCCCTAGGGTAGAAATGTCAAACACCAGAGGAGATGCTTTTGTTAGAGGGGGGAAGTTTAATTGTGATGTGAAGGGGGTATTTTTTACGCAGAGAGTAGTAGTGCCTGAAATGGGTCGCCAGGGGTAGTAGTGGAAGCAAGCAGTTTGGTGGAGTTTAAGAAGCTTTTAGATAATCAGATGAATATGAAGGGAATGGAGGGAGCAGGACATTTAGTATAAATTGGCACAACATTGAGGGCCGAATGGCCTGTCCCATGCTGTACTGTTCGATGTTCTATGTCAAAGCACAAGTTCTGGGGTAACGTTCCAAAATGTCTTATCTCTTTTCTTTGATGCACTCAGACCCGTGCTGATTCAGTAAGTCTCAGGGTTGATGTATGAAAAAAACAGATGCTGGAAATCTGAATAAAAACAGAAAATGCTAGAAACACTCAGCAGTCCAGGCAGCATCCGTGGAGAGAGAAACAGAGTTAACATTTCAAGTCGATTCTGATGAACAGTCATTGACCTGAAACAGTGACTCTCATGGTTGCTGCCTGACCTCCTGAGTGTTCCCAGCATTTTGTCTTTCTGTATCAGGTATGGCACAATGGGAAGTGTTATAATTGTCCTTAAGAGATGGGTGTCAGTGCTCCTTTTTCCCAGTGGAAGACAGCTGTTGCAGATGTTGGAAGTGGAATATGATGCTCCTAAGTGTTTGCATTATGCTCATTGTTGACAATTCAGGCTCAGACTAGTAGAATGAGCTTCAGAGAGACTCACTGCCTTTAGGACAGAAAAATGGGGACAAAAATTCTATTTTGGATGAGACCTATGGAAGGACCCATATAGCAAAGCCTATCAGCATAATTAAACCCACAAAATAACAGTTGGGAACTTGTCACAACGCACAACGCTGGAAGAACTCAGCATCTATGGAGGCAAATGGACAGTCAATATTTTGGGTCGAGACCCTTCATCTGGTTTGGAAAGGAAGAGGAGAGATAGCTAGTATAAAGAAGTAAAGAGAAGAGGGGGAAGCAAGAGCTGGCGGGTGATAGGTGGATCCAGGTGAGATGGGGGTGATAGGCAGATGAGGGAGGGGGAGAGTGGGAATGATTTCAGAAGGCAGGAGGTGATTGGTGGAAGTGACAAAGGACTGAAGATGATGCAAGGGTTGTGGACACAGCTCAGCACATCACAGAAACCAGCCTTCCCTCCATGGACTCTGTCTACATTTGCAGCCTCGGTAAAGCAGCCAGCATAATCAGAGACCCCACCCACCCCCCAGACATTTTCTCTTCCGCCCCCTCCCATTGAGCAGAAGAAACAAAAGCCTGAAAGCACATGCCACAAGGTTCAAGGGCAGCTTTTATCCAGTTATAAGACTATTGAACTGTCCCCTTGTACAACAAGATGGACTCTTGACCTCATAATCTACCTCGCATCTTGCACCTTGTCGTCTGCCTGAACTGCACTTTCTCTGCAAATGTAACACTTTATTCTACATTCTGATATTGCTTTTCCCTTGTACTATCTCAATGCACTGACGTGATGAAATGATCTGTATGGATGGCATGCAAAATAAAATGTTTCACTGTACCTCGGTACATGTGACAATAATAAACCAATTTACAGATTTTACCAATTTATCTGACATGAGAGGATGGTGGAGCATGGAATAAAATTGGGGACTAGTCCTTGTGTTCATTTTATTATGATTTTTTTCCCCTTCAAACTATAGTAAATTCAATGCTCTGCTAAACATCAAGAACATTTGTCCTTATTCATTCTCATCAAATCAAATGATCTCACATGGTGTTGCTGGTTGCATCTAGGGGTCTGGAACATGATTGCGGTGTTTAATCTTTGCATAGGACTCTACTACCTTACCTCATCCAATCCCAATTGGCATAGCCTTCCACTCATTTCTTCCTCATATGTTTTCCTACGTTTGCTCTTCAATGCAGCCATTTCATTTTCCTCAATAACTTCTTGTGGTAGCAATTTCCAAATCCAGACATTCCCAACAGTTTTCTACTTGCTTATTTCCAAATGCGATTGGTCTTCTTGCTCCCGTAAAAGGGCTGTGCCCAAGACAGGGCTTTAAAGAAATGCTGAGGACAATTAATGAGGAAGGATGAGAGGAGACTGACATTGGGTTAAGAGATTGCTGCACCTTGTTGGATGAATCTGTGTCTCTGCTGTACTTTCCACAGGTGGATTCTGCTGATTTGACTGCTTCTAGTTCCCTGCTCCTGCTATATGCAAGCTGGTTGCTTTATTATCTGGGCAAGTGTGAGGTGATGCATTTTGGGAGATCAAATGTAAAGGGGAACTACACATTTAATGGCAGGACCCTTAACAGTGTTGATGTATAGAGGGATCTTGGGGTCCAAGTCCATAGAACCCTGAAAGTGGCTGCACAGGTTCAAAGGACAGTGAAGAAGGCGTATGCCATGCTTGCCTTTATTAATCGAGGCACTGAGTTCAAGAGTCAGTAAGTTATGTTGCAGCTTTATAAAACTCTGGTTAGGCCACATCTGGAGTATGGCAGTTAATTCTGGTCACCTTCCATTATAGGAAGGATGTGGAGGCTTTGGAGAAGGTGCAGAAGAGGTTTACCTAGATGCTGCCTGGATTAGAGGACATGTGCTATGAGGAGAGGTTGGACAAACTTGTGTTGTTTTCTCTGGAGTAGCGGAGGCTGAGAGGGGACCTGATAGAAGTTTATAAGGTTATGAGGGGCATAGACAGAGTAGACAGCCAGTATCTTTTTCCCAGGGTCGAAATGTCTAATACTAGAGGGCATGCATTTAAGGTGAGAGGGGGTAAATTCAAAGGGGATGTTCTGGGCAAGTTTTTTCACACAGACAGTGGTGGGTGTCTGGTATGTGCTGCCAGGGGTGGTAGTGGAGGTAAATATGATAGAGGTGTTTAAGAGGCTCCTAGTTAGGCACATGAATATGCAGAGAATGGAGGGATATGGACATTGTGTAGGCAGAAGGGACTAGTTTAGGTAGGCTTTTAATTGCTAGTTTAATTAATTCAGCACAACATGGTAGGCCGAAGGGCCTGTTCCTGTGCTGTACTGTTCTCTGTTTTATTAATACACTTACACAAAGTCGTCATCCGAGCAGGATTTCTGGGAAAGCTGGAAGTGTTAACATTTCGGGCAAGGGCAAAGAGCTCCTTAATCCTGCTATCAGCCCATGTTTACACATAAAAACCTGACACAGGATGAAATGAAGCTGAGTGCAACTGGGGACTGGTAAATGATTTAATGTACTACAGTCCCCAAACAGGTAGGTTAGTGACTTTAAGCAGTTCTCGCATCGAGAGATACGTCTTCCTTGTGATTTAAACACAGAGCAGTGGGAAGAAGTGTAGCATGTAATTGGATTCCTGTCCTTTGTCAAAATTACTAAAATCTGTCAGTTATGGTTTTGACACATGCTGGTCCACTTGAACAATTCCTTGACAAAGGATCCATGGGATTGCAACCAATCGCTTTGGCTTATTACTCAAAGTCATGCTCCTTAAAGGGGACTCACCTGATGTTCTCTTGAGTTATTTAAAGTTATCCTCTGCCTCCCTCTGAGGGAGGGTCTTAACGAGCTGTCAAACCACACTGTAATAATACTATGTTACAGCAGAATAATAAACTGCAGGTGCTGAGGATCTGAAATAAAAACAGGAAATGCTGGAAACATTTAGCAGATCAAGCAGCATCTGAGAACAGAGAAACAAGAGTCAATGATTCTGACATAGGGTCTTTGATGTGAAATGTTAATTAAGTACCCTTCGCCATGTATAACATGGCTTCATGGTTCAGCTGGTCTACTGAGAAAAGACTGACTGCACTTAAAGGTCGAGCTCACATCCTAGGGGAAGAAAGAACATCTCCATATTAAATAGAACCATAGCATGTTCGGGCAGAAAGGGGCTCAGCTCATTGTCTCCAGGCTTCTCACAGCTAGTTACAGTGAAGGAGATGGTAACATCTGTATCACAAAGAGTCATAAAATCATAGAGCTGTACAGGAGAGAAAGAGGCTTTGTGTCTATGCTGACCATCATGTGTATCCATACTAACCCCACTTGCCTGCATTAATTCCATATCCCTCTATGCCCTGCTCATTCAAGGACCAGTCCAGGTGCCTCTTACATGTTGTTACCTTTCCTGCCTCCACTGCCTCCTCTGGCAGCTCACTCCAGATACCAACTACTCTTTGGGAGAAAAATCTACCCCTCAGATCCCCTTTAAACCTCCTCCCCTCACATTAAACCTATGCTCTCTAGTTTTGGACACCCCTGCAAGGGGAAATAGACACTGGCAATCTACCCTCTCTATGCCTCTCATAGTTTTATATACCTCTATTATGTCACCTCTCAGCCTCCTTTGCCCCAGGGAGAAAAGTGCCAGCCCATCCAATCCCTCCTGATAACTCAAGCTCTCCAACCCAGGCAACATTGTTATGATACTTTTCTGCACCCTCTTCAGCTTAATCATGTCCTTCCTATAGTGTGGTGACCAGAACTGCACACAGTACTCTAAGTGTGGCCAAACCAATGGTTTGTACAACTGTTCCAAATCTGATAAGATAAGATAAGATAAGATAAGATAAGATAAGATAAGATATCTTTATTAGTCACATGTACATTGAAACACACAGTGAAATGCATCTTTTGCGTAGAGTGTTCTGGGGGCAGCCCACAAGTGTTGCCACGCTTTGGTGCCAACATAGCACGCCCACAACTTCCTAACCCGTACGTCTTTGGAATGTGGGAGGAAACCAGAGCACCCGGAGGAAACCCACGCAGATACGGGGAGAACGTACAAACTCCTTACAGACAGCGGCCGGAATTGAACCCAGGTCGCTGGCGCTGTAAAGCGTTACACTAACCGCTACACTACCGTGCCTGCCCAATGCCAATGCTCAATGCCAATGAAGGCAAGCATACCATTCATCTTCCCCACCATCCTATCTACCTGTGTTCCTATTTTCAGGATACTATGTACTATGTAAAAGATCTCTTGGTTCAACTACACTCCCCAGGGCCCTGCCATTGACTGCGTATGTTCAGCTCTGCCATTGACTGTGTATGTTCAGCTCTGCCTTAACTTCCCAGATGCATCACTTCACATTTGCCCGAGTTAACTTCCACCTGCCATTCCTTTACTCACGTTCCCAGTTGATCTGGATCCTGTTGTAGCTTTAGACAACATTCTTCACTACACCACCAATTTTGGTGTCATCTGCAAACTTACTAACCATGCCACCTACATTCTCATCCAAATCGTTAATATAGATGACAAACAACAGTGAACCCGGCACCAATCCCTGTGGCACACCACTGGTCACATCCCTCCAATTATGAGAAATACCCCTCCACTAACAGCCCCTGCCTCCTACCACCAAGCCAATTTTGTGTCCAGAAAGACGGTCTTAATATTGAAAACTTAACTGTGTCTGCGTGGGTTTCCTCCAACATTCCAAAGACGGACGGGTTAGGAAGATGTGGGCATGCTATGTTGGCGCTGGAAGCCCCAGAACATTCTACGCAAAGGTGCATTTCACTGTGTTTCGATGTACATGTAACTAATAAAGAAATCTTTTCTCATAAAAATATAAGTCAAATACAATTTCTACAAGTAATCTTGCTAAGCAGTATTGCAAGCTTTCAAACTGGGTATAATCCAAGCATTGAATCTTGGATTTCCAACTCAGTTTTGGCACTACTTGTCACTGGAGAGCAATGTAGGAAATAGGCACACGACATATTGGGTGTGAAATATCGGGCAGGAGGTACAGAAGCCTAAAGTCCCACACCACCAGGTTCAGCTACTTCCCTTCAAACATTTGCTTCTTGAACCAACCAGCTCAACCCTAATCACTGCAGTTTAGCAACACTATGACCACTTTAATCACTTGCATTAAAATAGACTTTGTTTTTTTTTGCTCTAATTGTGTTCTTTCTTGTAAAAATTGTGTATAATTTATGTTTATGTTTTTCCTGTAAATGTGGCTCATATGATGCTATGAGCCTGCGACGCTTTTCATTGCACCCGTGCATACATGTACTTGTGCATATGACAATAAACTCGACTTTGACTTTGAAACTGGACTCATTGCACCTGTTACATGTGTTCTACAGGTGCTGATCAGGACATGCACACACCTTTGCCATACATTGCACCAGTTTAATGCATAGAACATAGAACATTACTGCACAGTACAGGCCCTTCGGCCCACAATGTTGAGCCGATATTTTATCCTGCTCTAAGATCTACCTAACCCTTCCCTCCCACCATTTCTCCATCATTCATGTGGCTATCCAAGAGTGTCTTAAATGTCCCCAATGTATCTGCCTCCACCACCTCTGCCGGCAGTGTGTTCCATGCACCCACCACTCACTGTGTAAAAAACTTGCCTCTGACATCCACCCTATACCTTCCTCCAATCACCTTAATATTATGCCCCCTCGTATTAGCCATTTTCACCATAGAACATGGAACACAAGACAGAGACACAAGAAATTCTGCCGATGCTGGAATCTGCAGCAATACACAAATACATGCAGGCAGGGGATAGTTCACCTCTCAGCTCATTACATCTTCTCCCCCTCCCCCACCCACCTGGACTCACCCATCACCTGATCTCACCTATCCCCAGCCTGCGTGTGCTCCTCCCCCTACCCCCACCTTCTTATTATGGCTTCTGCTTTCTTCCTTTCCAGTCCTGATGAAGGATCTCGGCCCAAAACTTCTACTGTTTATTTCCCTCCATAGATGCTGCCTGACCTGCTGAGTTCCTCTAGCACTTTTTGTGTATTACATGAACGCAAGGCCATTTTCACCAGAGAACATAGAAACACAGCAGGGGTTAGTGTGCATGCTGCTGACACCCACCAGCAGTGCAAAAAGGTTGTTTGATGATTTGATGCCGACCTTACCACTTTGGATCTCCTTTGAGTGGTCCCAGTGCAACAGGTGCGTTCTGCTCTTGCTGCTTATTTTAAAACTTCAGGAACGGGAATCCCCTGAGGTTCCAAACTGACATTGTTAGCACCCAGCCATGCATGGTACACACCGCAGCCAACCTGCCCTGTGACAGAGGGACGGCTGGAAGCACTCAGCAGGTCAGGCAGCATCTGTGGAGAGAGTAACAGAGTTAACATTTCAGGCCTAAGTCCTGATGGAGGATCGGAACTGAATGTTTCGGCTGGCGGATGAGTCGCCAATCAAACAGTCGAATTGTCCGGGATGGTGTTGAGCTTTGTGAGTGTTTTGGAGCTGCACTCATCCATACAAATGAAGAGTATTCCATCGCACTCCTAATCTGTAGGTGGTGCAGAGGTCTATGGATGTCAGGGGATGAGTCAGTCACTGCAGGATACCCAGCCTCAGAACTGTTACTGTATTTATGTGGCTGGTTCAGCTGAGTCTCTGATCAATGGACATGACTTGGTGCTGGTAATGACATTGAATGTCAAATGTAGGGTGGTGAGACTGTCTTATTGGAGATGGTCACTGTCTGACACTCTGTGGCGTGTATTTCGCTCGCTGCTTATCAGCTGGATGCTGCCTTGGTCTTGCTGCAAGCAGAAGTGGGTCGGTTCATCTTTTGAGGAGCTATGAACATCTCCAATTCTTAAGGAAGGAAGGTCATCGATGAAGCAGGTGAAGATGGTTGGGCCAAACACACTGTCGTGAAGAACTCCTGCAGTGATGTCCTGGGATGGGATGATTGGTCTCCAACAACCAGCTTCCCTTGTGTGTGGTCTGACTCCAACCAGTACAGTGTCTTCACCCTAATGCCGATTGACTTCAGTTTTACTAGGGCGCTTTGGTAGCTTCAGTGAAAACTAATTTCTCCCATTCTTGGATGCACCGATGGGCTTGCCTTTTGAGGACCAGCTCACTGCAGGAGGGCACATCCATCAAAGAGGTTCAGGGAGGAACTTTCTTCCCTCATCCACTGTGAGGGACTATATGCAAGACAATTGGACTTAAATCAAGATGTACTCAGTGAAATCAGCTGACAGTTGGGGTCATGGATGGGGCCACGTCTGCCTTGCTGGCGATACCAAAGTAACCACCGCAACAAGCTTTTAAGTTGTATAAGAGGGTCACCGATGCTTCCTATTCAAAGAGCAGATTACGTTTCATTCCCCTGAAGCCAGGTTTTGCTAGCATTGCAAACATTCCAACAATGCTGTCTCTTCTCGCCCTTGGGCAGTCTCTCAGGGTTGAGGATGGTTTGCCTCTGCTCCAGTGCGATGAGTTCTGAAATAAAAACGAAAAATGCCGGCAGTACTCTTTCACAGCTGGAGCAGGAGTCGAGGCAGACAGGAGATGACACACTCCTTCCGCGGTTCACATTGGTCTTCCCAAGAATGTCAAGGTTCTCAGTTCATCTTTGATGCTCCTTCTCCATTTTAATTGGTTCATTCGCACATCATAAAGGATGGCACATTCTTTGTCCTTGAAGCATTTGTACCTTTAGATGGGAATAATCCACACCGTGATTTGCTGAGCAGCTCCTGGAGGAGGATCCTGGTTGGTACTTTCCTTGTGGTGGACAGCAGGATGACCCCCTCTGTAGTTACCACAGTCGAACTTCCCTCCTTCCTTGAAGATGGTCATGATTACGGTGACTCTGAGGTCCATTGATACGACCTCCTCTCCATATCTGGGAGATGAGACAGTGAATTTGCGTTCTGGTTTCTCCCTCTCAAGTTTTAGAATCTCAGCAGGGATACTGCCTGCTCCCAAGGCTTTTCTGGTTGTTGTTAACTGGACGCAGGTCAGTTTGTGAAATGGGATTCCACTTCTTCAGTGCAGGTTGCTGTTAGCTATCCTGACCACTCAGCCCGTTGAGTCTATGCCAACTCACAGAGCATTTCCATTCTGCCATTACTTTTCCTTGTAACCTATTCTCCCCACAATCTATACATCTACCACTCACCTACACACTTGGGGAAATTTACGGTGGCCAATTAATCCACCAATCTAATAATGATAGCAATGTTTAAGAGACATTTAGGCAGGCATATGAACAGATGGGGAACGGAGGGAGCAACACACAAAGTGCTGGAGGAACTCAGCGGGTCAGGCAGCATCTGTGGAGGGAAATGGACAGTCGACATTTCAGGTCAAGACCCTTCTTTTGGATAACTTTTGCCTCACTCCTTGCCTCCACCTTCCTATACTGGTTATCTCCCCTCTATCTTGCAGTCCAGCTGAAGGGTCTTGACACAAAATGTCGACTATCCATTTCCCTCCACAGATGCTGCCTGACCTGCTGAGTTCGTCCAGCATTTCGTGTGTTGCCAAGGTTTCCTGCTTTCCCTCCTGACAGTTTGTGATTTCCCTCTGACCCCACCCCATCACCCATGGATAGGGAATTCTAAATCGTCAAGTTCACAAAGGACAACTGCTCCTCTGAGCGACAGCAGACTATTGAACCGCAGAAGGCGTCAAAGCCCATTTCTGTCCTCACTTGCACTTCCAGATGCACTCGCCTAATGCTTTTTTGACTCCCAGCCTCTTGCCTACTCTCCTCTGGCCGTAATGAGACAAATTTTGGTGCTCTGTACATTGCCCTGATCGAAGTGAATTCACTCTACTTCAGGCATTGATTGACGCTGGTCTGTTTGAATGCTTTGCTCAATATATTTGACGAAGGCCCTTTCTTGCTGCTTGATGCTGAACTTTAATGTAAGTGTATTTAGGGAACTCAGCTTTCTGTTGTGGGTTGTCACATTGTGAAATCCTACTGAAGGCAGTTACTGAATACTTTTCCTGATTCGATGACCTTGTCTTTGGTTCAAATGTTTGATGTTACTTTTTCCTTTTGTGTTGTAAAGGATATTGTACCCACTCAGCACATGAAACAAGTAACAACACCTGTTAACTGTCTGAGGCAAAATTACATTGTTCATGGTCAAATGACATTATTCGAAAAATTGGTCTTTCAGATCAAAACATTCCACCACCAATAATACCCTGCCACTCTGCTAAGCTCAGTGGGTGATGAAAATTTCAAGGAAGACACTCCTTTAAAACTTAGAGACACAAGAGAAACAGCAGATGTTGGAATCTGGAGCAACACACAAAAAGCTGGAGGAACTCAGCGGGTCAGGCAGCATCTGTGGAGGGAAATGGGAAACTTAGTCATAATTATGTTCTTTAATTGTTTTATAAAGCATCGTAGAGTCATGCAGCGTAGAAACAGACTCTGTGTCCCACCACATCCATGCCGACTATTGTACCTATCTACACCCATTTGCCCACATTTGCTCTGTAGCTTTCTCTGCCTTGGTTATTGAGGTGCCTGTGGAAGTCCCTCTTAAATGTAATGAGTGCAACTAATTCCACCACCTCCTCTGGCAGCAAGTTCCAGACGTCAACTGCTCTCTGCGTAATAAAACTTTCCCCTCTGACCCCCTCTAAATCTCCTCCCTCTCACCTCAAACTTACATCCTTTTGTTTTGAACATCGCCACCACGGAAGAAGATTCTTACTATCTAGCCTATCTGTCCCCTCATAATTTCATATACCTTTATCAGATCACCAGGGAAAACAAACCTAGCCCATCCAGGCTACAGGTGAAGCAAATGAAGTCAAAGTTATCGGTCTCCAGACATTGCAAAAGGAACAATGACATTCTCATCTCCTCTCAGTAGGTCTCATAGCATTCTGACAAATTGGCCATCGTTTGTGTGAGCAGCTCTTACCAAAGCAACCTTCTAATATTTCTCATCACTATAGCCAATTGATGGACTCGAATTATCCTACTTAATTGTCAGAATTTCGACTGGGCTTTCTCCCTTTTGACTACCACATCTCAGGTGAGAACCTTCGCTCTGCATCTGTCCAAGTACTTTTCAGAATCAGGTTTATTATCACTGACATACATCGTGAAATTTGTTGTTTTGCGGCAGCAGTAAAGTGCAAGACATAAAAATTACCACAGGTTACAAAAATGAAGTGCAAAAGAGGAATAACAACGTTCATGGACCTTTGAGAAATCTGATGGTGGAGGGTAAAAAGCTGTTCGTAAAACATTGAGTGTGGGTCTTCAGGGTCCTCTACCTCCTCCCTGATGGTAGTAACGAGAAGAGGGCATGTCTCAGATGGTAAGGGTCTTTAATGATGGATGCTGCCTTCTTGAAGCACCTCTTCTTGAAGATATCCTCGATGGCAGGGAGGGTTGTGTCTGTGGTGGAGCTGGCTGAGTCTACAAGCCTCTGCAGCCTCTTTCGATCCTGAGCTTCCACACCAGGCGGTGATGCCACCAGTCAGAATGCTCTCCACTGTACATCTGTAGAAATTTGCAAGAGTTTCTGGTGACATACCAAATCTCCTCAAACTCCAAACAAAATAGAGTCACTGGTGTTCCTTCTTCATGATTGCATCAACGTGTCGGGCCCAGGATAGATCCTCTGAGATGTTGACACCCAGGACCTTGAAGCTGCTCACCCTTATGCTAGTCTTCTACCCGTCCTCTGTCAGACCACTGATGATCAACCAATAAAACTTGGCAACTGATCAGGAGATTTCCCTTCCCCTTAAGACCTTCTGAAGGTGCACCTTCTGAAGGTGATTATTACAATTCAGAAACCTTTCCAGGAAACTTGAAAGTCAAAAAAGTGCAGGTGCTGCAAATCAGAAATAAACTTTCCAGCAAACTTAACTTGCTGTGCTTCCTATAAATCTGTACTTGACCTTGTGCATTAAATATTTGAGTTATGGTTGCCATAGTCCAAACAATAATCATTTCTACTATGAGGTGTTTTCAGGCAATAAGATGAACTACCCACAGTGTGCTTCAGTTTGCTATAAATTCGAAGGGAAAATTACTCTGACATTCATTAGCTGAGGTTAAAAACCAGACTTATGCAGGAGCAAAACTAAATTGTCAGATGAAATAGATGAGATATTTTTAAATTAATTCACAGGATAGGGACATTGCAGGAAAGACGTGACATTTATTAACATCCTTAACCATGGGATTTATTGCCTTTGATGAAGGTATTTCCACTTTGCTGTTCAGTAGAAAGCTTCAGAATTTTGACTCAGTAATGATGAAGAAAAAGTGACAGGTCTCCAAGACATTATGGTGTCTGACATCGCAGGTAATCTGCAGTTAGATGTGCTTCCATACACCTGTTGCCCTTGTTCTTCTACATAATAGAAGTTGCAAGTTTTGGAAGTTTTGTAGAAGAAATCGAAATAAATAGACTCTTTTTTAATATTGGAAATGACAATTTCTTTTCCCTTTGCCACTTATCAGCACAAGACCAGATGTTGACTAGACTCTGGCTGCATACAAAGATGGCCATAAGGAACTGTGAATGGAGACCAACATCAGTTCCAGTTCCAGTTACAGCTCCATGGAGAATGGAGGATGGAGCTGAAGCTTCTCGAGTCAAGAAAACTCCTTTGAAGAACTCCAGCCGTGATGTCCTTGGGTTTGGTCTCCAACAACCTCAGTTATCTTCCCTTATGTCAGATGCAGCTTTAACCAGTGATAAAAACTTCCCCTTGATCTCTATTGCTCTCAGTTTTACCAGACCTATCATCAAAGATCCCCACCATCCAGGCTATGCTACTTATTTGCAGCTACCATCAGGCAGGAGGTACAGAAGCCTGAAGTCCCACACCACCAAGTTCAAGGACAGCAACTTCCCTTCAACCATTCGTTTCTTGAACCAACCTGCACAACCCTAATCACTACCTCAGTATAGCAACACTATGACCACTTTGCTCTACAATGGGCTTTGTGCTTTTTGGTCTATTTGTGCTCTGTCTTGTATAATTTTGTATAGTTTATATTTATGTTTTTCTTGTGACTGTTATGTCCCTGATGCTGTGTGCCTGTGATGCTGCTGCAAGTACAGTTTTCACTGCGTTTGTGCATATGACAATAAATTTGACTTTGACCTCCTTGATGAGATACTTGGCCAGATTCTGTCTCGATGTCACAGCCAAATCAATCTCATCTCACTGCTGGATGTTAACTTTTTGGCCCATGTTTAGCTCTAAAGGGTTATCAGTGACTAAGTAGCAACTGATGAATGACATCATTCACTCCTGTTAATGACGTCAGTTATTCGTTGATGAATGATAATTTGTTTTAATTAATTTGTGGCTGTCATTGGCAAGGCATGTTACAGAATTGAAAACAGAACCACTGGAGTTACTCAGAAGGTCAGGCAGCACCTGTAGGGAGAGCATCAGAGTGAATGGAGACACAAGAGACTGCAGATGTGAAATCAAGAGCTTGCCAGCTCTTGCTCCACACCTTTCCCTCAACTCTTTATACTGGCTAACTCCCCTCTACTGCCGCAGGCACAGTAGTGTAGCGGTTAGTGTAACGCTTTACAGTGCCAGTGACCCGGGTTCAATTCTGGCCGCTGTCTGTAAGGAGTTTGTACGTTCTCCCCGTGCCTGCGTGGGTTTCCTCCGGGTGCTCCGGTTTCCTCCCACATTCCAAAGATGTACGGGTTAGGAAGTTGTGGGCATGCTACATTTGCGCCAGAAGTGTGGTGACACTTGCGGGCTGCCCCCAGAACACTCTACGCAAAAGATGCATTTCACTGTGTGTTTTGATGTACGTGTGACTAATAAAGATTTCTTATCTTATCTTATCTGCCTTGCAGTCCAGATGAAGGGTCTCGACCCGAAACGTTGACTGTCCATTTCCCTCCACAGATGCTGCCTGATCTGCTGAGTTCCTGCAGCTTCTTGTTTGTTGCATCGGACTGAATGTTTCTGGTTGATCAGCTTTCATTAAGGTGAAAAAACAAATGATTAAGATTCCAAGGAAGGGGAGGAGTGGAGTAAGCAAACAAAATGCCCGTGTTAAATTAGTGACCAAGATGATCTGAATGACACAAGTGGTGATGGTGCAGGCTGTGGGAGGGGGAGGAGGGTGGAAGGGTTGCTATTTGCGGTAGATCTGTCTGAAGGAGGTGTAAATACACAGAGCATATCCACACCTCAAGGACAGTAATGGTTCACCACCACATTCTCAAGAGCAATTAGGGACGGGCAATTAAACGCTGGCTCAGCCTGCGAAGCCCACATCCCTTGAATGAATGAAAAAGAAGGAGAAACAGAGGAGTCGGAGAAAAGGGTTCTGGAACTGTGAAGCACACGTTCAATTGACTCTCCCACAAACCAATCAAATGCTGTGACAATTATAGGGGCAATTAAGAGTCAACCACATTGGTGGGCCTGCAACCTCATAAAGCACAGGTAAGAGATGGTACATTTGTTTCCCGAAAAGCCATTATCTTCCAGTTGCTTCATGATGACTGTCACTGATATTATTTATTCTCAATTTATTTAAATTACTCATTTAAATTTTTATGTCCCAGAAACAGCAATCTGTTCCTAGTCCAGTCATTTGATCACATTGCTACCATCACCCATTGCTAATGTGCCTGGGTTGTATTGATCTGATTTCTATGGGTAGGACACACAATCACTCAACTGTGCCCAAACAATAAAGCCTCCAAATTATAGCAGCTTTCCTTAATAATTTTAACCGTTTGGGAGTGGTGAAGGACTTTATGTGAGCAATCTGTCTCACGACTTCTAACTTTTGCCATTCATAATGGTGCTGTGAGAGAAAGCTGCAGAAGAGGGCAACGGACTGACCTCTGCCCTGCCTTCTCCTGTGTATTCTTCATCCTTTGGTGGTTTGTACAACAAACTGTGCTGCCCCAGTGGACGCATTTGGGGGATTACCCTCTACTTCCATGGCTTTTGACTCCTGCGCAAACTCCTACCACTCTGGCTGGGCTCCATGCAATGACAACCATGTAATAATAAGATATTAGTGGAGAATGCCTTTGGACTCCTGAAAATGAGATTCAGGTGACTCCATCTGTTTGGGGTGCAATGTACCATTTGGCCAATTAGGGTGGACATTTCAGCGTTACATCCTTCCCACTGCATAATCCAGCTAACTGGAGACCATAGCTGGTGCCCGAGGAAGCACATCAGTCAGGAAGCACAAGCTGAAGGTCACCAGGCTCTGGGGGAGGAGGAGCACAATGATGGCTCCAAGGGGGATGTTACAGTACAGAAGACTGAGCTCCGTCATCTTGCTGAGGGAAGGAAAGATGTGATGTCCACTGGGACAAGGTGAGATTCTCACAAATCATCATTCATCCCCTCTGCAAAGCAGGTGATCCCCTCCACAGTCCAGATTAAGGGCCTCGACCAAAAATGTTGACTGTCCATTTCCCTCCATAGATGCTGCCTGACCTGCTGAGTTCCTCCAGTGCCTTTTGTGTTGACCCTCTCCACAGTCCTTCTGTTACCACCACCAATGACCTGGATAACCACAATATTCCCTCAGGTGCTGCTTTGCAGCTCTACCTACACTGATTATAAGATAAGATCTCTTTATTACCACATGTACATCGAAACACACAGTGAAATGCATCTTTTGCGTAGAGTGTTCTGGGGGCAGCCCGCAAGTGTCGGCACGCTTCTGGCACCAACATAGCATGCCCACAGCTTCCTAGCCCTTACGTCTTTGGAATATGGGAGGAAACTGGAGCACCCAGAGGAAATTAATCTCTGCTCCAGTCTTATCTCAACATCTCCGCACTTCCTGATGGATGGTACCTTGCTGAAAGGTCTCTGGTTTCCTCTCTCTGAGAAGCTCTACTTTGACCTGTTGGCAACAGGCAAAAGCTTTCATGCTTTGACCTGCAGATCTACACTATATGAACATGATTCAGCCATTCAACCCTGCTCCAACATTCAATAAGGCCCTGGCTAAAGTAACATTAACTCTGCCTTCACACCTACCCCCAGTAATCTTCCCCCCCTTTGCTTGTCTGTAATCATCAACATATTCAAAAACTCTGCTTCCATCAACATTTGAGGAAGAGAGTTCCAAAGACTAAGATAAGATAGATAAGATCTCTTTATTAGTCACATGTACATCGAAACACACAGTGAAATACATCTTTTTGCGTAGAGTGTTCTGGGGGCAGCCCACAAGTGTCGCCACGCTTCCAGCGCCAACATAGCATGTCCACAACTTCCTAACCTGTACGTCTTTGGAATGTGGGAGGAAACCGGAGCACCCGGAGGAAACCGACGCAGACACGGGGAGAATGTACAAACTCCTTATAGACAGTGGCCGGATTTGAACCCGGGTCGCTGACGCTGTAGAGCAGTACACTAACTGCTACACCACAGTGCCTGCCTCACGACTCTCTGAAAGAAAAGGTTACATATCACCCCTGTATTAAGTGGATGAAACCTTTGTTTTAAGCAGTGGCCCCTAATTCCAGATTCTCCAGCAAGAGGAAATGCCCTTTCCATTTCCAACCTGTCAGGATCTTATATGTTTCAGTCAAGTCCCTCTCACTCTTCTAAACTCCACTAGATACAGGTACTGCCTGTCCATTTTTTTCCTCATAGTACAACCCACTCTTTCCAGGCATTAAATCTTCTCTTCTCAGTGCAGCGAAGAGTAATGGACATCACAATATATCTGCGCCTGCTTGGAACCAGCTTCCAGTTGAGGATGAGCAGGACTCCACTTTTAGTATGAATGGGCGGTTGCTGTGAGATCACACAGAGCATGTCTCTGCTTACCGAGGAGATGAAGCAGATCCCTGTCCCTGTACAGGACTGTTCAGGTTGCTGTGGTGTGGCAGAGACCAGACCTTATCTGATGAGTGTGATCTCTGTTGGGTGGCTTCTGTCTGCTGGAAAACTCTTTCCCAAAAATATAAATGATACCCAGCAATATTCATAGGATTTGCTTCAAGTTTGCAGTTGGAAAGACTGATATTCCTTTGGGAACTGGAGCCAAGTTTATAACACTTACACTGCAGATTTATTACACTGTTTAATATATGATTGCAAAGCGAGTGCTCACATTGATATTGTGTCCCATGGTCAGTTGAAAATATTGCACCATCTAATATCATAAAAAGCTAATTTGCAAAAGCCTATTGCAATATATTGTCAAGTCTTATCTAAGGCTGTATGCAATGAATCCCACAATTGACATCAGGGAAACATTTGCCGTGGTAACTAGCATCGACTGGTTGCATCTATTTCCTTGAATTGACTGGAATGATGAATTATA
Organism: Pristis pectinata; assembly: GCF_009764475.1. NCBI lineage: Eukaryota > Metazoa > Chordata > Chondrichthyes > Rhinopristiformes > Pristidae > Pristis > Pristis pectinata. Next base: position 8,315,869 of record NC_067420.1, read on the forward strand.
ATGAATCAACTTTCTTGGTATATCTCAGTATGGAAGCAGCTAAAAGAAATGCCCATTAACTTTAATGCACCCCTGTGTTTATATCCCAGCATGCCACTAGTCAAGGGAGCTCCGTAGTGGCCTGGAACTCTAGGTGAAAGCGATATGTCTTTGTTATGCTTCACAGTGAAAAAAAAAACGATTGGTGATTCTTACAGCAACATGTTTCTATGCTTCTTCTATGGTAATTGTGACCGAAACTGATTTAAAGGTGCAATATGAACGAATAAACAAAGGAGCAATACAAACACAGCAAATCTCACCCCTCTGTCCTTTTAAGCTCCTGTCCCATTTCCATCCACCCTACTTCAATCCCTTAAGTGTGCTTTATACTTCTTTCTTGGAACCTTTTCTTTGAATCTTTCCAATCATGGCCAAATGAAAGTGAAACAGCTCTCATTCAAGTCACAAATCACATCATGTGTGACCAAGGTAAGGCATTGCCCCTTGTCCTTGTCAGCTTTTCTGGAGCTTTAGACTTACTTGGACACACTCCCCTCACTGTCGTTAGCTGGGTGGGACTGTACTCACCTGCTTATCTATCACCTGCAATGGTGCCCTTTCTGATGTCTGCACCAATACTTATGCTGCCCTCCAGGAACCTGCCCTTGGACCCCCCCCACCCCCCCCCCGCCCCCGATAAGCACATGAATATGCAGAGAATGGAGGGATATGGACCATGTGCAGGCAGAAGGGATTAGTGTAATTAGGCATCATTAGTTTAGTTAGTTCGGCACAACATTGTGGGCCGAAGGGCCTGTTCCTGTGGTGACCTGTTCTATGTCCTATGTTCTTAAGTGCAGGGAGGTGGTTAAAAATGAAATTAGGAGGGCAAAGAAGGGTCAGAAAATATCACTGGCAGACTGGATTAAGGTAAATGTCAAGGTGTTCTTTAAGTGTATTGAGCAAAAGTATAACCAGGGGACGAGTAGGGTCCATTCAGGACAGTGAGGACGATCAGGGTATGGAAGCAGTAGGTATAGGAGTGGTCCTAAATGAATTCTTTTCATTGGTTCTCACAAAGGCTTCAGTGAAGGGGAAGGTGAAAGTCCAGTGCAAGTCTCAATAACTAAAGAGGAGATATTTGATGCCTTAGTAGGCTTAAAGGTAGATAAATCCCCAGGGCTGGATGGGATCTATCCCAGGCTGCTGTGGGAGGCAAGGGAAGAGATTGCTGGGGCTTCAACAGAGATTTTTAAATCCTCACAGAACACAAGTGAAGTTCCTGTTGAGATGACAAGTGAGTTCCCTCTTTTCAAGAAGGGCAGCGGGGAAAGCTTAGTGATTATAGACCTGGGAACTGCTTAACACCAGTAGTAGTGGAGTTCCTGGAAAAATTGCTGAGTAACAGGATTATTGATCACTTGGAAAAGCAGGGACTAAGAGACAGCCAGCATGGCTTTGTCAGGGGCAGATCCTGTCTGACTGATCTGATTGAATTTTTTGAAGAGGTAACCAGGTGTATCAATGAGAGCAGAGCAGTAGAAATTGTTTACATGGACTTCAGTAAGGTCTTTGACAAGGTCCCACATGGGAGACTGGTCCATGGGATCCGGGGCAAGTTGGGAAATTGGATCCAAAATTGGCTTGGCAATAGGAGACAGAGGCTGATGGTAGAGGGTTGTTTTTGAAGTTGGATGCCTGTTACTAGTGGTGTTATTCAGGGATTGGTGTTGGGTCCTTTGCTGTTTGTAATATATGTGAATGATTTGGATGCGAACGTAGGAGGCATGGTCAGAAGGCTTGCAGGGGGTGAAGGTTGGCAGAGTTGTTGACAGTGTGGAGGGTAGCTTAGGCTATAGCATAATATCAGTGCATTAGTGAAGTGGGTTGAGAAATGGCAGATGGAGTTTAATCCTGATAAATGTGAGGTGATGCACGAGGCTAGGACATATACCATGAATGGTAGATTCTCAGGGAACACTGAGGACAGAAGGACCTTGGAGTACGTGTCCAGAGATCCTTGAAGTGGCAACGCTGGTAGATAACGTGGAGAGGATGTAAGCTGGAGGAACTCAGCAGGTCAGGGAGCATCTATGGAGGGAAATAAACAGTCAACGTTTCGGGTTGAGACTCTTCATCAGGCTGGAAAGGAAGAAGGCAGAAGCCAGAATAAAAAGGTTGGGGGAGGGGGAGGAGCACAGGTTGGCAGGTGGAAGGTGAGTCCAGGTGAGAGGGGGAAAGTAGGTAGGTGGGGAAGAGGGGGGATCATAGGGAGTGATGTAAGAAGCTGAGAGGTGATAGTGGTAAGAGGCAAAGGGCTGAAGAGGAGAGGATGTTTCCAGTAGTGGGAGGGTCTAGGACCAGAGGGCACAGCCTCAGGATAAACGGACATCCCTTTAGAACAGAGATGAGGAGGAATTTCTTTAGCCAGAGGGTGGTGAATCTGTGGAACTCATTGCCACAGATGGCTGTAGAGTTCAAGTCATTGGGTATATTTAAACCTGAGGTTGATAGGTTCTTGATTAGTAAGGGCGTCAAAGGTTACATGGAGAAGGCAGGAGAGTGGGGTTGAGAGAGAAAAATAAATCAGCCATGATTGAATGGCGGAGCAGACTCAGTGGGCTGAATGGTCTAATTCTGCTCCTATGTCTTATGGTCTTACAACGTGGTTAGGAGGCACATGAGATACTGACCTTCGTTAGTCAGGGCACTGACTACAAGAACAGTGGGGTTACCCTCCAGCTTTGGCTAACCCTCAGCTGGAGTACTGTGAGCAGTTCTGGGCACCACACTATAGGAAGGATGTGATAGTATCCGAGAAGGTGAAGAGGGGATTCACCAGAATGTTGCCTGGGACGGAGCACTTCAGTTATAAGGAGAAACTGGAGAAGCTAAGTCTATTCTCCTTGGAGTGGAGGAGATTAAGGGGGGACATGACTGAGATACATACAAGTTATGAGGGGTACAGATTGGGTAGACGGCTTCCTCGTATCAGAGGTAGACAAAACAAGAGGACATGTACTTACAACAAGGGGAAAGAGATTCAGAGGTGATCTGAGGGACCTCCTTTACCCAGAGAGTTGTGAGTATCAGGAATCAGGGAATGATTGAAGCAGGGTCGCTGACAGCATTTCAGAAGTCTCTAGATGAGCACTTGAATCACTTATAAGATAAGATGAGATATCTTTATTAGTCACGTGTACATCGAAACACACAGTGAAATGCATCTTTTGTGTAGAGTATTTTGAATAGAGTGTCCCGCAAGTGTCTACACGCTTCCAGCGCCAGAATAGCATGCCCACAACTACCTAAACTGTACGTCTTTGGAATGTGGGAGGAAACCGGAGCACCCGGAGGAAACCCACCCAGACACGGGGAGAACATACAAACTCCTTACAGACAGCGGTGGGAATTGAACCTGGGTCGCTGGCGCTCTAACAGCATTATGCTAACCACTACACTACCGCCCCTGCTTAGACGGGTATGGACCAAGTGCCAGGAGGTGGGATTAATACAGGTGGGTGACCACTGGTCAGTATGAATGTGGTGGGACAAATGGCCTGTTTCCATGTTATACGTTTCTATGACTTCATGACTCTACATGTGCTTCACCATTTGGCACAATAATGGCAGATCTTTTACCTCAGTACCATAACCCCATATCCCTTCAGTCACTTAATGTCCAAATGTTTACCAATATAAGAATATGTAATATAAATTTGCAGCATCTGGCTGCGTGACAGAAAAGAGGGAGGAATTCATCTTGTTCATTTTGCACAGAGGGCACACAGCTTTTCCAACAAGGTGGGCCTCCCCTGGGTCCCCAGGGTGGTTGATTCCATCTCTGTGCCAACCAGAGCTAATCTGGAACTGCAAGGAATTTCACTCTGTGTATAAATCATGTTGGACCACACACCGACAACACTCTTCAGCAGTTGCACCTACTGTATTTATTCCACTACACTGCATCAAACAATGGCAAGTACTGTCATCAAGGCTCCTGAATGTAGTCACAGTTTGAACCATGGAGGGTGTGAGCTCTTGTAGTGTGAGCCATGCATAAACGGTTGTCATGACAACTACCGGGGCATGCAGGGAAAGATCTTGACGCCTGGGCGGTAGTGGAGTGCAATCCAAAATATTCCAGAGAAGCTCTCACATTATTGCAAGAACACACTGACACGCACACTATAGTAAGAACACACTGTAACCCACAATACATCAAGAACACACTGTCACCCACACTACAGCAAAAACACACTGTAATCCACACTACAGCAAGAACACACTGTAACCCACACGACAGCAAGAACACATTGACACCCATACTACAGCGAAACACACCGTAACCCACACTACAGCAAGAATACACTGACACCCAAAATACAGTAAAACCACACTGTAACCTACACTAGAGCAAGGACACACTATAACCCACACTACAGCAAGAACACACTGTAACCTACACCACAGCAAGAACACACTATAAACTACACCACAGCAAGAACACATTGACACTCACACTACAGCAAGAACACACTGTAACCCACACTGCAGCAACACACCATTCACACCACCCTTGCAGCATCCTGCACCATGTCTGTGGATACAGCCCTTACGCAGGACTGAACAGCAGACGAGGAGGGAGGAGAGAGAGAAAAAGACAGAAGAGAAGAAGGTGAAGGGACAAAATAAGGAGGAGAATTCTCCCTTGGACTTGCTGTAAGGGAATGATTCACCTCACTTTGTTGAGGATCCTTTCTGAAAGCAAAGTTCAGATAATGAAAAGGTTCAGATTTACATTCAGGGTGGTTCAGTGGTTCTCTCAGATCCAGTGATCTGGGTTCAATCCTGACCTCGGGTGCTGTTTGTGTGGAGATTGCACCTCTTACCTGCGACTGGGTGGGTTTCCCCCCAGATCTGACAGACATGCAGGTTGGTAGGCTAAACTGGCCGCTGCAAATTGCCCCTAATGTGTAGGTGAGTGATACAACCTGGGGACAGCTGATAGGAATATGGGGAGAATAGATGGGATTAGTGCAGGTTTGATGACAGTTTGTGAAAGTCGACCTGCGCTGTAATGAAGCAGACAGCAGCAGAACCAGGAGCGTACAATTAGTGCTTTATTATTTAATGCTAGCCAGAGTGAGGGATACAGAGAAAGAGTAAACAGTGTAACCCATGCTCTGTACTGATCCCCACTCAAAGATTTACATGTTTGTGTCCCTCCTTTTATACTTAGTTTAAAGATGCCTATGTGCAGAGTTGCACATACTGAGGCAGTTGCTCACAGCAAACTTTAGCAAAACAAGATATGCCTTAAGCACTTTGTTTCACCCAAGCACCTGCACATCTTGCAGTCACAACTATAGTCACGCCATGGTTGAAGCAATAACAGCTGTACATTATTAACCCTTACATTTCCAGTTACTTTTACAAGTTGACGCAGACTCACTGGGCTGAAGGACTTGTCTCCACACTCTTTCTATAACTCTGTAGCTGCTGGACAATATTTTGGTTGGTCTTCTGAATGGCAAACAGGAATTGTGTTACTCAAGTGCTGGGCAAAGATCACCTCCTCCAATTCAAGAGAGCCTAACCATTTCACTTGACGTTCTACAGCATTCCCATCACCGAGCCAGCTGCCGTCCATAACCTAGTGATCAGAAACCTACCTGGACCTGACAGATGGCTACTGTAGCTGTAAATGCATGTCAAAGGTTGGGTGACGTGTAGTGAAAGACTCACCTCCTGATGACCTCAAAATTTCCACCGCCAATAATTTGGAGCGGATTTTCCTGCATTTGCCTGGATGAATGCAGCATCAACATTGCAAGAAACATATCACCACATAATACAGAACACACAACAGTCCAACACAAGAACAGGCCATTCAGCCCACTATGTCTGTGCAGACCATGATGCCAATTTAAACTGCACATCTACTTGCACATGGTCTATATCCCACAATTCCCTGCCTGCTCATGTGTCTGTCTAAATGCCTCTTAAAAATTATGAACTTGATTGGTGAATGCAATAGTCACTAGCTATAGTCTGAATCCAATGATCCGTAGGATGGTACCAGTGGTCTGGGGAGTGGTGAATGTTACTCCCTTGTTCAACAGAAGGATGCGAGGATAATCTCAGCGTCTACAGGCAACCAGTGTGGGAAAGCTTTCAGATACGTTGCATTGGAGAAGGTCCGGAGAAGATTTATGAGAAAGGTTCTTGGGATGAGCTTGAGATGAGGGACTAAATGCACATGGACTGATTGGAAACTCTGAGATCATGAGGAAGGTGAAGGCTGAGGGGGGAGTTTGATATGTGTCTAAAATGATGAGGGGTCTGGATAGAGTGGATGGTGGGAAGCTGCTCCATTTGGTCAAGGTCACAAGAATAAGATAGAGAGGAAGACAATTAAAAGTGATGTGAAGGAAATTTTTCTTACACAGCGTGTGGTTGGAATCTAGAATGCACCTGTTGGCAAAGGTGGTTGAGACAGGTTCCACTGTGGCCTTCAGTAGGGAATTGGATAAAGAAAAAAATTTGTAAAGCCATGGACGAAGGGACTGAGGGGTAGAGCAAGTTGGTCTGGGAGACCCCCGGCCTGAACTCGATGAGCTAAATGGACTCCTTCTCTGCTATAACCAATGCATGGCATTCTGAGCCCACTCTGTAAAGCCTTGTGCTTATTCTGTACCTCCCAGCATTTGCTGCTTCATGAAGTATTCACACCTGAGCTGTGTTAGGTGAGCAGGTGGCTGGAATAGTGACTGAGATTAACAAATAGACCTGTCAACCTGTAGTTGAGGTCAGTGCATAGCGCAGTTACACAGGACCATACGTTAAAAAATACAATTAGATGATTAATGTGCCATCTGGCCCAAATGCACACACATTTAATAAAGACCTTAAATCCATTTCAATATTTTATTGTAAATGATTCTGCACATATGTTTAACTCAAATGGCCTTGAGAAAGCAAGACATCCAAAAATATTCCCACAGGTACTTTTGCTGAAGAGAAAGGGATCATTCCGGGCATTCGTGACATCTTGGGACACTCGTCTCAGTGTGCCTGGGTTATTTGGTCCAGATATCCTTGCTTCTACTCCAGTAACAGGAAGATGGGTGAAACATGCAGTGCAGCAGAGACTCATTGGAAGCACTTGCGCTGAGAACTCAGTGGGCATATGCATAAGAGCAAGGGAAACCCACACTACAGCAAGAACACAGTGTAACCCACACTACAGGAAAAACACACTGTAACCCACACTACAGCAAGAACACAGTGTAACCCACACTACAGGAAAAACACACTGTAACCCACACTACAGCAAGAACACACTGTAACCCACACCACAGTAAGAACACACTGAACCCATACTACAGCAAGAACACACTGTAACTCACACTAAAACAAGAACACACTGACACCCACAGTACAGCAAGAACACACTGTAACCTACACTACAGCAAGAACACATTGACACCCACACAACAGCAAGAACACACTGTCACCCACACTACAGCAAGAACACACTGCCATCCACACTACAGCAAGAACACATTGACACCCACATCACAGAAAGAACACAGACATCCACACTACAGCAAGAACACACTGTAATCCACACTACAGCAACAACACACTGTAATCCACACTACAGCAAAAACACATTGACACCCACACTACATCAAGAACACACTGTAACTCACACTACAGCTAAAACGCACTGTCACCCACACTACAGGAAGAACACACTGTCACCCACACTACAGCAAGAACCACTCTGCTATCTTCATCTTTACATAGAATCATAGAGTCACAGATCTATACAGGGAAACAGGCCCTTCGGCCCAACTCATCCATGCCGACCCAGCTGCCTAACTGTGTGAGTCACATTTGCCTGTGTTTGGCCCCTATCCCTTTAAACCTTTCCTATCCATAGCCCTATGCAAATGTCTGTTAAATGTGACTCCAGAGCAACCAACATATCTGGGCTTTAATTGCACTCTGAAGCAGTCTATTTACCCACACAGTGCAACTTCAAATGGGCAATAAATCCTCACCGAGCCAATGGTGCCCACAATGCATGAGTGAATAATAGGTTGTGTTTATTTATTGGTTACCATGTATCCTTCTCTCTCTCCTTTCTCAAATGTAAACCATACATGCTTTAAGCTAGCTGAAGTTCACAGACATTTCAAACCATTAAAATGGATGCCAGTGGCTATTGCAATTGATCCACAACTTTTGAACGATTTCTGGGCTATCAAATACATTCTTGTTTCGTTAGTTCATTTACGCTTTAAGCCCTCCAGAAAGTAAATGGCTCAACAAGTCACCCATAATTCAGAACACTGCAATGATTGAATATGCACTATCTATTTTAAATGATTCTTGTCCAGAAATATATATCCCCAGTGAATATTATAAGGCCCAGTTAAACAATTTTCCATGAGTTACCAGGTTATCTTGCTGACTCATCTTTGTTAAACTTACGACTGAAAGGTCAAGAAACAGAAGGTCTGATGCTTGAGCTGTGGTGACATGTCTGCTTAGCATAATAATAGCATTTTGGGACTGTTATCTTGGCAAGGGATATTTGAAATATTGATTCAAAAATGCCTCTAAGACTGATGGAGCTCCTTTTATTGTTGTCCAAGCAACGTGCTTTTAATGATGCTTACATACCAAACAGCCAACTTGTTCTATTAGTTCTGCATAGAAAGTAAATGATTTATTCCAATCTGCAAGCAAGGAAGCAGGCTTTATCTGCATTCAGCATAGCAAAGGTATAAATAATTCTTCAACTATACAGGCACAAATTGATCTCACACCAATGTATATACATAGATAATGTTGATGGAATCGTTACAGTTTGGAGCCTTTCATAAAAATATTGCACTTACAATCACCAAGGTGAATTTGCTTTCTTGTGTCTGGAGCACAGAGGTAGCTCTTCACATAACTGGCTGTTTGAGAGTTCAATTCCCTTGGGAGAAGGGTGTTGGGTAGGAGTGTAGAACGATTAAGTAAACTGTTCATTAACTAATCTGACTGTAACTGTAAGTCTCATAAAACAATAACCTAATTGTGAATTAATAACCTTGCAATTAGAGCATAATTCATCTGAAGATCTTTGTTATGATAGCAATTAACATTTGCTGCTTAACATATTTCAAAAACTAAATTATTGATCACAGACTACATGGGATAACAGTAATACAAATATTGTTACAAGATTATAGTTTGATGGCTAATAACTAATAATAAAATCATACCAATAATTTCACTTTGTCTTATTGGTATTGGTTTACTATTGTCACTTGTACAGTGAAAAACTTGTCTTGCATACCGATCGCACAGGTCATTACACAGTGCAGTTACATTGAGTTGGTACAAAGTGCATTAAGGTAGTTCAGGTAAAAAGAATAACAGAATACAGAGTAAAGTGTCACAGCTACAGAGGAAGTGCAGTGCAGGTAGGCAATAAGGTGCAAGGTCACAACAAGGTAGATTGTGAGGTCAAACGTCCATCTCATCGTAGAAGAGAACCATTCAATAGTCTTATCACAGTGGGATAGAAGCTGTCCTTAAGCCTGGTGGTATGTGCCCTCAGTCTCCTTTATCTTCTGCCTGATGGGAGAGGGGAGAGAATGACCAGGGTGGCTGCCTGCTTCACCAAGGCAGCAAGAGGTAAAGATAGAGTCCATGGAGGAGAGGCTGGTTTCCGTGACGCACTGGGTTGTGTCCACAACTCTCTGCAGTTTCTTGCGGTCCTGGGCAGAGCAGTTGCCGTACCAAGCCGTGATGCATCCAGATAGGATGCTATCTATGGTGCATCGATAAAAGGGAAGCTCACAAAGATCTTTGACATCTCAAATCCTTCAACCCACATTTGAACACGTAAGTTCTGATATCTGAGCACAAACATTTCCTTCCACCACCGCCCCTCCAAGGATGGTCCACCCCGTGCTCTAAAGGAAAGCAGGTGAAGGAAACATGTCCTTCAGTAATGCTCATCCCACAGAATGCCAGCGCTCTCCACTTCTCACGTCCGCAGGCAGTGTTCTAATCTGCATCATCTTATCTCATGGGATGTCAGATCATTATAGCCTGCTGCAGCTTCACCTGGTGTTGGGAAAGCTGAGAAACACCTCGGTCAACAGAGCTTCCTGCAGATCTGTCGGGATGCAACCACCCCCTGTAGAGAAACAAGGCCCTTGATTTTGGAAACACCATTTTTAGTGGGCAGACTGAATATTATTATGGGGAAGGTTTTGGCAACAGCTCTGTTCTCAGTATCCACCTTGCATGAAAATCCTCTCCCTCTCTCCCACCATCACTAGTCTGCCAACCTTCAGACTTACTCTCTGTACTCGCTAGCTGAGGGCATCTTTCACATGCTCCTAGTGGGGCTGTGCCCAAAACTGAAGTCCCATCATCATTTGCTGCTTTCAAACCTTCTGAGCTACGAGCCATTCAGTGTGGAACTACCTCTCTAAATCAGAAGATTGGTAAAGATGTACTAGTGATTGACATGTGTAGGATAACTTCATATCCCTCTCGTGCTGGCCTGTGTTTCTTCTCAGAGTTAAACAATCAAAATATACAGGCTAAAAAAAAGCTGAAATGCTTTAGTCCTTATAAACAGAGCTTCTCTCTGCTTATCTCAGGCAGAGAAGGGATATCCCTGAATGTCTGTGCTGAAGTTGGTAAATCTTCATGGACCATTTCTCCTAACAAAAACATAATGCACTTGGTGATTTGGTAAGAAAACCAGTTACATAAACAGCTACATAACAGTTAGATAGACATAAGGTTGACAAATCCATAGTAATAGAGTTTTGCAAAAGCAGTTGATACATTTTGCTCCATTAAGTTTGGCAGTGGGCTGGTGTGTTTTGGAGATGGGTTAGCATGGTTGCGGTGAAATATACCAAATAACTCCCCTTTGCAGGAAGACCATCACAATACAAGGAAGATTTAGTTCAGCCAAACTGACGTTTCAAAGAAAGCAAGCAAAAAATCAATAGCTGGGTGTCCTTAATAAAAATGTAAACTTTAATGTACAAAATCAGGAATGGTCCATGAATTCAGCAAAGAACTTTCCAATTTATGTTCCATTAATATTTTTTAGAAGCCGTCTAAAATTACAGATCAGAAACTCCATCAAGCTCGGTCTTCTAGTTTCAGAACACTAAACATTTTCCTTGATCTTTTTCTTTCCTTACCTTGCTGGACACAAAGCTCTATGCTGGGGTATATTATCTCACACAGAGGACCTCCTTACAAAAGCAGCTCTACCTTCTGGAAAATCGGAACATCAGGAAGGGAAGCAGAATGTTTGATTGTTCAAGCCTGCTCAACTGTTCAGTCAGATCATAGCTGATCTTTACATAATTCCACCAACTTATCTGTTTGTAACCTTACCTGTCCCATACCTTTCAAACTCAGTTTTGAGAGATAGTTCCAAATTATCTCTCCCACTGTGAGACAGACTGCTTCCTCATTCAGCTCCTTTGTCTGCCAGCCCTAATTTTCAGGTAATGTTCTTAATTCACCCACCAGCAGAAGCAGCGTCTCTGTAACCACCCTAATGAATCCATTTTTGCAGAGAAATAAAAACTATGAAAGATTAAAATAAATAAATATGAACCAGTCCATCAAACTAAGTGATTTTGAAAAAGGCTTATTGATGGTGAAAACTACTTTCTAGAGATGAGTTATTTTACAAACTGCAGTGACCGTATAATATAACATTGAATTATCCTCTAAATTCATTGTGAATGTATGTTGTCTTCCTCCATCCATCACCCAGTTTCTGCTTGCTAACATTCATTGACATCAAGTGACAGTAGAAGATTGATCCTTGCCATTCACTGATGTCAGATCACACTCCAATGACCTCCATAACAACATAAGGGGAGAGGCATGGGTTATTACTATGAGTGACGGTGGCTGGTGATTTTCTTTTCTACATTCCACTGATGCAACGGCAATCGGCGAGACTGGGTTTGCAAAAGCAAATGGAATAACTTCATTGTTTTTATGACAACACAGAATGCTGGAAACACTCAGCAGGTCAGGCAGCATCTGTGGATAAAACTTTCAGATTGAAGACTTTATGGATGTGAATACAGGAGGTATGATTAGTAAGCTTGCTGACAACACAGAAGTTGGTTGTGATGTGTGTAGGAAGGAAGGTTTTCTAAGGCTACAGAGAATAGAGATGAGATGGAGCCTTGGCTGATGGAAATTAATCCCGATAAGTAGGAGTTGATGCATTTTGAGAAGACAAATAGGGGCAGGATATGCACAGTAAGTGGTAGGGTGATAAGGAATGTTGATGAATAGAGGGACCTTGGGGTTCAAGTCTATAGTTCCCTGAAAGTAGATAAGGTGGTGAAGGAGGCATCTGACATAGGTCGGGGCATGGACATTATGTTGCAACTTTACAAAACACTAGGCTGCGCTTGGAGTATTGTATGCAGTTCTGGTCACCACACTACAGGAAGATTACATTGAACAGAGTGCACAGGAGATTCACCAGGATGTTGCCTAGATTGGAGGACTTTAGTTATGGGGAGAGATTAGATAGGCTGGGTTTGTTTTCCCTGGAGTGAACGAGGCTGAGGGGTGACCTGGTAGAGATACATGTGTTACGTACCAGCAACAATAGAAACACACCGAGTCATGTATAAGTGTTAGAAACTATTTTATTAATAACTACTGATGATAATAAGAAAAGTAAAAATGTTAGATATTAAACATTAACTCCAAAACTAAACTCGAAGTATGTGTGTGGCAAATTCCCAAAGTCCAAGTCCAGGAATAGTTCTCAAAGTTCAGTTCAGCAAGTCATAAGGTGAAATGTGAGCAAAGGCTTCTGCAAAACCACTGTTGACTGAAGAGAAAATGTAGAGAGAATGTAGAGAGAAATTACGAAATCCACATGTTCCACGATGGAACCCATACGAGACGTCAATCTCCTATGATCTCCATGGCTTTGTTCCGAAGTATCTGCCACCCCGAAAGGCATCCGAGATGTGGCTGCCCACACAAATACCTGTTTCCCTCTACAGGTTAACGACAAAGTGGACTCCACTTGCTTGCTCCAAAAATCCATACATGGATTGTAGTGGCAGACACAGCTATTGTTCTTCATCCATTGTTACGGAGATCAGCAGTCAGTCTCTCTCTCTCTCTCTCTCTCTTTTCTCCGATTCACTGACACTGAGCAAAAACGTCAGCACGTTGTAATCTGCTTGCTGTCGTGATGACACCACACACACACACACACACACACACACACACACACACACACACACACACACACACACACACACACACACACACACACACACACACACACACACACTACTCGACTGTACTATTTATAAAAGGGACATTCACCAAATAGCAACCTGATCCGTAACATATGAAATTATGAGAGGTATAGAGAGAGAGTGTTTTACACAGAGAGTGGTTGATCCCTGGAACTTGCTGCCAGAGGAGGCGGTGGTATCAGATACAATAACTACTTTTAAGAGACATTTAGACAGGCACTTAAATAGGTAAGGCATGGGAGAATATGGTCCTAATGCGGGCAAATGGGATTAGTCTAGATGGGCACATGTTGGATGTGTTGTGTTGAAGGGCCTGTTCCTATGCTGTATGACTCTATGACTCTATATATTGTTTTGTTAATTTTTGTTTCCTATAAATAAAGAGACAGAAACTTTGCTGGTTTGCTTCTGATGAGGACTTTGTCGATGACCTCAAGCACTTTGTCGGGTGTGCAGTAAATCCCACCTGCCGATGTTATTTCGATGAAGGCACAAACTCTCATGAGAGCTGGGGAATCCTGTTGAATCACCTTAACACATTGCTGTCATGAGAATGAAAGGCAGAGATCCCCAGAGCTCAGCTGCAAGTAGAGAAACCAAGAGACAAGGTGGCCATTTGGCCCATCATGCCCATTCTATGCCTTTCAAAGAGTTGTCCACTTAGTATTCCTCTGCCTTTCTTCTGACAAATTTCTCCAAATACAGATTGAAATTATCTTTTAAAAGTTGCGCTTGAATCTGCTTCTGTAGGGAGAGGCAAACTGCAGCAAAAATTGGGTCAAGGAGAGAAAACGAAGGGCAGCCTTTGGTCAACATCAGTGAAAGACTGCTTTTATATAGTGCCGTAAAATGCCAAGGTGTTATACTGGAGATTTACAATACATGGTGGCCAGGAAGAGAAGTTAGTAGAACTGGGAATCAAACATCTGGTCAGATGTAGACTTTATGGAGTGCCTTAAAGGAGGAGAGAGAGGCAGAGAGGTAACTGCTTCTTATGGATCAGTATTACAGCTCCCTTGATAGCATGCTCCTGAAGGACACTGGGATATTTAGCCTTGTTTAAAGTTCTGTACAAGTGCTGTTGTAGTATAGATAAATGCAAGGTAATGAAGCCAAGGGATAAGAATCACCAGCAGTGATATCAAGTTGACAATTCTGGAACGTGGGTCATATAGGACATGGATGTTTTGTGACTTGAAACAGAAATAGTGACTTTGCAAAACCTGCAGAACGCAAACAGCCTTTAGGAACTTTAGACTTAAGGTATATCAGAATTAATAGTGAGGTTGCATGGAGCACTTGTTTTACTTTCCTTGAACACTATGAATTCATTACACTTCCTTGCTGCAATGGGATACCTTGGCTCCGGAGAGGGCAGTGTGGGACAGGCAAGTGTTCCGAGGATTCCACTCTGGGGCTGTGAAGTTGATACCGGGTGACGGAGGTATGGTTTTCTGAAGCCACAAACACCAGCAAATGCGGACACCACCCCTGTGAAGCAAATCCCCACATCTCAGCCTGGAGAATTGATCCAGCGATTGAAGGTTCCAGGAATGTCAAGACAACAGAATGCTGTTTGTTGTGACACATTCGCACAACCGGGCGTCATTTATTTCAGTTATTGCCCAGTTGTTCTGAACTTTATCATGAGTCTGCGATGTGGGACATGATCAAATGTTTTTCTGGAAATCTAAATATATTATATCTATATAGGTAATGCTATTTATTGCATTAAAGAATTCAATAATAATTTTATTATTAGCCAAAATGAATGAACCACAACTAACCATCAAATACTTAATGATTTCTACAAACAATGTGGTGGGGGTGAGATGGGGGGAGGGATGTTGTGGCTTGAGTGGGGGTTCGGTGGCAGGGGGTGAGCGGGGAACTCGTTGCCACAGAGGGCTGCGGAGGTGCAATCATTGGGTGTATTTAAGGCAGAGACTGATAAGTTCTAGGTCGGTAAGGAGGTTAAGGGTAACGTTAGGGAAAAGCTGGGAGAAAGGTGTTGAAATATAATCAGTCATGATTGAGTGACGGACCAGATTCAATGGGCCGAATGGCCTAATCCTGCTCATAGGTCTTATGGTGAGGAAGGAGGAAGGGGAATGTGGTAGTTTCTTCCTGCTTTTGAAAGTATGCCTGGCTGTACATGATTAAAAGAGGGAATTAGCTGAAACATTTAGCTTAAAAGGGCAATTCTAACATCAAATTATTTCTAATTCTTGGTTATCCTATCTTTAATCAGAATCAGTTAGCTGTCTGGCAGACCTCTGGAATTATATCCCTTTGTGCACTTTTCTAATATTGGAATTGGAATCAGAATTGGAATTGGTAATTGATTTATTATTGTACTGCGATATAGTGAAAAACTTAGTTTTGCATGCCATCCATACAGATCATTTCAAAACATAAGTACATTGAGGTAGTACAAGAGAAAAGCAATGACAGAATGTAGTGTGATCTCGTGTGATACTGAATATAGTCCTGATATAGGGTTTCAACCTGAAATGTCCTCCCACAGATGCTGCTTGACCTGCTGAGTCCTTCCAGCAGATAGTTTATAGTGTTATAGTTACAGTTACAGAGAAAGTGCAGTGCAGGTAGACAAGGTGCAAGGGCCATGACGAAGTAGATTGTGAGGTCAAGAGTTCATCTTAACATACAAGAGGTCCATTCAAGAACCTTGTAACAGTGGAGATAGAAGCTGTCCTTGAGCCTTGTGGTACATGCTTTCAGGCTTTTGTATCTTCTGTCCGATGGGAAGGGGGAAAAGAGAGGATGCTTGGGGTGGGTGGGTCTTTGATTATGTTGGCTGCTTTTCTAAGGCAGTGAGATGTGTAGACAGAGTCAATGAAGGGGAGGCTGGTTTTCATGAGGAACTGAGCTGTGTCCACAAATCTCTGCAGTTTCTTGCAGTCTTGGGCAAAACATTTCCATACCAAGCTGTGACGTATCTGGATAGGATGCTTTCCATTGTGAGTCTATAAAAATTGGTGAGGGTCAACGGGGACATACCGAATTTCCTTAGCCTTCTGAAGAAGCAGAGGCACTGATGTGCTTTCCTTGCCATAACGTCTACGTGGTTAGACCAGGACAAGCTGTTGGTGATGTTTACACCTAGGAACTTGAAGATCTCAATCATCTCCACTTCAGCACCTTTGATACAATGCAGGTGCATGTGCTCCACCCTGCCTCCTGAAGACCTATAGCATGATTGTCACTTCCCCAACATGTTTTAATACAAATGTATGCAATCATTATGGACCAGGGGTTTTATCATCTCTAGATTTATCAGTTATCTTCCATGTTCTACCCTAAATATCTTTATCTCCATTTATAATCCCTCCTTCCCACATACTAGATGGTGCAAAAAATTCAACTTAATTTATTGGCAAAGCAATCTGATTTAGTGCCAGTGCTGAAATAGTCAAAACCAACCAGTCATTGAAGGTAACGTGATAAGCAAAAGTACCAGCATTGATATGAGGTTAAAATCTTTTAAGCAGCATTGGTAGCAAGAATTTGGAATGCACTGTCAGATAATGCAGTGGTTACAAATTCCATAACATACATCAAAAGGGATTGGATAAATATTTGAAGGAGTGAAAAAAAAACTGCAGTGATATGGGGAAAGTGGATTTATTTGAAAAGAGCTGATGCAGAATTGAGCTAAATGTATTGCATCATTTTATGATTCATATAGAGTGTAGCGCAAATCTGGATCCCATCCCACAAATGCTATTAAGACTAGATCAATAAAAAAATTCAAAGTGGGTATTAACAGACCTCTTTGAAGAAAGGTTATTTTGGGGCTTGGAGCAAAATGGAGGAGGTGGAACAACCACAGAGGGGTGAATGTTCACCTTTAGACATTTGTAGTAACCTGTACAATAAGATGGGAGATGAATGCTTAATCCCTTCACAGATTTCAATAGGCTCTTCTGGCAACACAGTTTGCATATCAAAGATCTGGTTGACCATGCTGCTGGAATGGTCAAAAAAGTAATCAGTTATCAAAGAAACAAACTGGCAGCCATCCACTTTCTGTCATCTTTCTGGCTGTTGCTAAGTGGCTCGAGTTCTGTTCAGCCAAGGGTGTCCAGCCCAGAACCAGCAGGGTATTGAAAGTTAATGACCTGCTGATGTTGGCTGAATTGATTCTTCTTATCTTCAAAGGCCAAGTGGCAGAAATTTCTACACGGTACATACACTCAGCGCGAAAATATAATCTAATCAAAGTACATTGAAATATTGGTTTAGAAAAACAGGAGCTACTGTTTTGAATAAGGACAGAAATCAATTTCTCAACATTATTCATTCTTGCTCTTTTAAATACAAAGAGCATTTCACAGAATGTTAGTGTACAAAGTAAACTTTGTGTGAATTTGAATTTATTGCAAACTTTCCTTTCATTTATCATTGTCACATATCTCTCCTGCCAGTCGAGAAAGGACAAAATGTTGTGTGGCGGTGCAAAACAACATCAATGTATTGATCTAACTGCCAATAGAATGTGGTTGTTGAACTGTGTAATTTGTTCTGTGGAGATCTGAGCGTGACCGTCATTTGACTGAACAATACAAGTCAGGTAATTGGCATATGGTTCAGTAGTTTGATGGTTTTCTAGTTAACTGATTATTGCTGAGCTCACGACTTATGTTTAGAGAGATGAAGCAGAAATGACAGTTTCAAACTCCAAGTTCTTTGCGAACGTTTGTCAGAATTCTTATGTCCATTTGGATACTGGAATGAATAGGTGCTGCATAATCTCATCCTGTTTGTGTGTCTTTTCAATCAAAACTGAGCTTTGAATTAAGCATCATGCAATCAAGAGAATAGCGGCCATGGGTATTTTGTTACAAATATTTTTGATATTAATACACTGTCAAATTAGGCAACACATTCACTTCAGAATCTTTATACTGAAATAGCCCAGCCTTGCGTTGTCTGTGAGCGATCTACGACCTTTCATCTTACAGTTCCCTCAGCTATATTCATTGGGAGAAGCCTGAGATGCTCGAATTCTTCTCCCGGTTATAATGGACAGGACAGAAGCCAATCAGTTGTTGTTACAAACCCTGTACAATCGCCATGGATTCAATGCACTCCAAATGCCTCAAAGTTGTGCCTTTGCACCTGACACAGATAGGCATGCTATGTTCACTGAGTGAGCC
This sequence comes from Pristis pectinata, assembly GCF_009764475.1. Classification (NCBI taxonomy): domain Eukaryota; kingdom Metazoa; phylum Chordata; class Chondrichthyes; order Rhinopristiformes; family Pristidae; genus Pristis; species Pristis pectinata. The sequence goes on from NC_067420.1 coordinate 8,334,386, forward strand.
AAATGTCCAGGTTGCCATTCACATGCTATATTCTTTCAATAGTACGTTTTCATCCTTGTAGTTTTTAAAAAATATATTCATTTGTTCATGCTGATGCCAGTGGCAATGCACTTATTGTCTCTCTCTAACTGCTCCTGAACTGAGGAAGTTGTTAAGATTTAACTGCATTGGTAGTTAGAGAGTTATATATAGGCCAGACTGGGTAGAAGAAGCAGATTTTGTGAATCATTTCATGCATACTGTTAGCTTTTCATTAATTACTCCATGGTGGGATTGGCATCAATGGTTCTGAACTCCAAACCGCTAGTCCAATGACCTCATCTCCCTGCTACTGTACTGATTTACATCCCTTCTTGGTGCTGATCTCTGAACAATGTTGGGACCTCACCAGTGAGGTTCTCTTCATAGACATGTTGTCCAGAACTGGCCCGATCCTTTGCCAAAGGACTCTGTACTTGGAGAGGGCTTTCCATGTCTTAAGGGGATCTTGGATGGAGAAGGGAAGGGGTAAAACAACACAGCATGGCTGAAAAACTTTGGCTGCTGGTTGTCAACAACATTCAGAAAATGATCCCAACATCTTTAAAATTAAAATAAAAACAAAATAGTAACTAAAATGCTCAAGAACAATTAAAAACTAAAATATACCTATGTGCTTAATTAATGATAAAGAAATGTAAATTAACTAAAGCTTATTTCTTGCTGCTGTTACCTACCTCCACCCCCCATTGCATCAACATCTCCTTCCACCTGCTCTGGATTTTCATGGCGAGTTCGCTGCATTAATGCCCACTCTGCCGCTCTCACACGCGACTCCATGACCCTTGCCAATCAACTCTTCTCATCATTGTGTTTAATCCCGTTGATGGCTGCACATCTCATGGTATCTGTAACTGGTTCTGGACCTATAAACCCACTGCTCTGTCCGCGAAGTATACCCTCAGTCTCTATGACGACTCTCCTTTACACAAACTCTCTTCGCTTCATTGAGAGCCACACTTTCAAATGTTCAACTATCCCCTGGAAATCCTTGCCAACTGCCGCTTCCGCCTCTCTTCCTCTTGCTTGTTTTGCTTTTTAAAACCCCAACGGTTTCCTGCTGCACATCCCTTCCAGTATTTCCTTTGTGCTCTTCGTCTCTCAGTGTCTGTTTTGCCTGACCACACTTTTATGTGACATACCACAGGACCTTTGCTTTCAATGAAAGACATGGCCGTTTGCATTATGTCTACTGTACTACTTCCTGTGCTGAGCACAGGAGTTGGCTGCTGAGACCGACCAGCCCGGATGATCTGCATGAATTACTGTTCTTTCAGTGCAATAATGTCACACATTTGTAAATGCAATGACTATCTGCACTCAGGTTATCATTAACATGATGGGTACAACATCTGCTTGGGAGATAAAAACCTGAGTGCCAGAAGCATTATTGCTGCCAGTGTGGTGGTTCTCTTCCTCTCTCTAGGTTCCAGGATTGACTTCATCCATTGGAGGCTTTCATTCATTAACGATAATGAAGTGGCTTTCATTCACCAGAATGATAAGAGAGATTCACGAAGAGCCATGGAGTGATCTGGCACGGAAACAGGCTCTTCAGCCCTACTCGTTCATGCTGACCAAAATGCCTCTCTACCCTAATCCCATTTGACTGCATTTGGCCCATATTCCTCTAAAGTTGTTCTATCCATCCACCAGTCGAAATATCTTTTAAACAAGTAATTGTACCCACCTCTACCACTCCTTCTGGCAGCTTGTTCCATGTCCCCACCACTCTCTGGATGAAAAACTTGCCCTCAGATCCCCTTTAAACTTTCCCCCTCTCACTTTAAACCTATGCCCTCCAGTTTTTGACTCCTCTACCCAAGGAAAAAGACTATCTACCCTATCTGTGCCCCTCATAATTTTATAAACCTCTGTAAAGTCACTTTGCAGCTTCCTTTGCTCCAGGGAAAGCAGTCCTAGCCTATCTCCTCATAAACTCTCCAGTCCTTGCAACAAGCTTGTGAATCTTTTCTGCACCCTCTCTAGCTTAGTCACGTCCTTCCTGTAGCTGGACAGCCATTGTCCTGTACAATTGTAACATGATGTCCCATGTAGCAGCCTGCATTTACAGGCTGCCGCAAGATGCTGTGTGATCTGATGGCTGCCTTCCACAGCTCCAGGCCTCCTCCATTGCAACATGTGCTATATGGGCTGTTAAAGGACCTAATTTGTAACATGAACCCATACACTTGGCTCATAAAGGCATGACTTATTTTGCACACTATGCTTTGACTCTCTTTGCTCTGCCTAATCTTTTGAAGAGAGCTTTACTCTTTTCCTTTAATAGCCTTGAACAAAGCAGAGGAAAATGTGTAAACCCAACATGCACAATGTCTATGATCCACAGATCGTTCCAGTTTCAAGTCCGGGGAAGGACATCTTCTCTATGGTCAACTGGATGGGATCACGGAGGAGAGATAGGTTGTCAAGGGGTTTCCCTCCTGGGCCACCTCGAGTGGAGAGGATAGGCAGAGGCAATTGTGTGTCGAGGATAGGCAGAGGCAATTAGCAGGCAATGCGATTGGTATCGGCCAATTCATTTTATGTCAGTCCTGAAGCAGGGTCTCGACCTGAAACATCTACCATCCCTCTGCCTCCACAAATGCTGCCGGACACACTGAGTTCCTTCAGCAGTTTGCTTCTTGTTCCAGATCCCAGCATCTGCAGCCTCTTGTGTCTCCTCCTTACGGCAATGCCTGTTGGATTGAGGCTTCCTCATCAGCAATGGGGAGGCTTCACTTGGAAAGAAGGTGCCCTTGAAATGCAATCACGTTGCACATGCAGCACGGTGGAAATCCTGAGCTCACAAAACACTACAGCTTCCTGATTCTGCCCTGCAGCTGATGTACCAGGGATTGCATCACATGGAACCAGTGCAGTGCTGGCAAGTATTGGGCAACACTGCTTTTAGAAGCCCCTGCTGAAACTGCATTGTGTGTTTCTAGTTCGGAAAATATGCAGGGTCCCCACAGGAGACAAGGCTTCAACAAGGACACTTGGCTTTGGTGAGGCCGCATTTGGAATATTGTGTTCAGTTTTGGTCGCCCTGCTATAGGAAAGATGCCGTTAAACTGGAAAGAGTGAAGAGGGGATGTACGAGGATGTTGCCCGGACATGAGAGACTGAGTTATAGAGAGAGGTTGAGCAGGTTGGGACTTTATTCATTGGAGCGTCTGTGGAGGCAGAGGGATGGTAGATGTTTCAGGTCGAGACTCTGCTTCAGGACTGACGTAAAATGGATTGGCTGATACCAATCACATTGCCTGTTAATTGCCTCTGCCTATCCTCTCCACGCAATTGCACTCGAGGTGGCCCAGGAGGGAAACCCCTTGATGACCTATCTCTCCACCGTGATCCCATCCAGTTGACCATAGAGAAAGCATCTTTCCCCAGACTTAGGACTGGAACAAGCTGTGGATAATGGGCATTGTGCATGTTGGGTTTACACATTTTCCTCTGCTTTGTTCAAGGCTATTAAAGGAAAAGAGTAAAGCTCTCTTCAAAAGATTAGGCAGAGCAAAGAGAGTCAAAGCATAGTGTGCAAAATAAGTCATGCCTTTATGAGCCAAGTGCATGGGCTAATGTTACAAATTAGGTCCTTTAACAGCCCATATAGCACATGTTGCAATGGAGGAGGCCTGGAGCTGTGGAAGGCAGCCATCAGATCACACAGCATCTTGCAGCAGCCTGTAAATGCAGGCTGCTACATGGGACATCATGTTACAATTGTACAGGACAATGGCTTAGAGCACTGTGTGCCGTTCTGGCTGTCCAGCTACAGGAAGGACGTGACTAAGCTAGAGAGGGTGCAGAAAAGATTCACAAGCTTGTTGCAAGGACTGGAGAGCTTATGAGGAGATAGGCTAGGGCTGCTTTCCCTGTAGCGAAGGAGGCTGCGAGGTGACTTTACAGAGGTTTATAAAATCATGAGGGGCACAGATAGGGTAGATAGTCTTTTTCCCAGGGTAGCCGAGTCAAATATTAGAGGGCATAGGTTTAAAGTGAGAGGGGGAAAGTTTAAAGGGGATCTGAGGGGCAAGTTTTTCATCCAGATGGTGGTGGGGATATGGAACAAGCTGCCAGAGGGAGTGGTAGAGGTGGGTACAATTACTTCTCTCCTGCTGACTGGAAAGGACAGGTACCAGGCTCCAACTGAAGCCCTGAGAAAGGCGGGAGCAGGACTCCCCCGGGTGTCATAGAGGTGTACAGCACAGAAACAGGCCCTTCAGCCCATCACGTCCATGCTGGCCTTTCTGCCCATCTACACCAATCCCTTTTGCCTGGCACCAGGCATGTACCCTTGCAATCCTTGCCTATTCCAGTCTCTGTCTGAATTTTTGTCTGTCTTAAAAACATAGTGAATGTATCTGATTCAACCAGTTCCTCTGTTAGTGTGTTCCAGATATCAACCACACTCTGTAAAAACTTGAACGATTAGCGTAATGTTATTGACAGTACCAGTGACCCGGGTTCTATTCCTGCTGCTGTCTGTAAGGAGTTGTCCCCGTGTCTGTGTGGGTTTCCTCTGGGTGCTCCGGTTTCCTCCCACACTCCAAAGACGTGTGGGTTAGGAGCTAGGGGCATGCTATGTTGGCGCCAGAAGAGTGGCGACATTCTCAGTAATGCAAAAAGATGTATTTCACTGTGTGTCTCGATGTACATGTGACTAATAAAGATATTTATTCTATCTTATAGTCTTTGGAACTCTCTTCCTCAACTGTTGATGGAAGCAGAGTTTTTGAATATGTTGATGATTACAGACAAACAAAGGGGGGGGAAGATTACTGGGGGTAGGTGTGAAGGCAGAGTTAGTGTTACTTTAGCCAGGGCCTTATTGAATGTTGGAGCAGAGTTGAATGGCTGACTCCTGTTCATATAGTGTAGATCTGCAGGTCAAAGCATGAAAGCTTTTGCCTGTTGCCAACAAGTCAAAGTAGAGCTTCTCAGAGAGAGGAAATCAGAGACCTTTCAGCAAGGTACCATCCATCAGGAAATGCGGAGGTGTTGAGATAAGACTGGAGCAGAGATTAATTTCTGGATGTGTTAGGTTTCCTCCGGGTGCTCCGGTTTCCTCCCACATTCCAAAGACGTACGGGTTAGGAAGTTGTGGGCATGCATTGTTGGCACCGGAAGTGTGGCGACACTTGCAGGCTGCCCCCCAGAACACTCTACACAAAAGATGCATTTCACTGTGTGTTTCGATGTACATGTGACTAATAAAGAGATCTTATCTTATACTCAGTGTAGGTAGAGCTGCAACCAATAAATATCTTATCTTATCTTAACTCGGATCCCCTTTACAACTCTTTCCTCTCATCTTAAATGTACGCCTTCTTGTTTTTGATATCACTATCATGGGAAGAAGGTTTTGACCATCTACCCTACCTATGCCTCTCATAATCATATACACCTCTATCAGGTCACCACTCAGCCTCCTTCTTTCCAGGGAAAAACAAGCCCAGCCTGTCCAATCTCTCCCCATAACTAAAGTCTGCCAATCCTGGTGAACCTCCTCTCCACTCTTTCCAGCACAACCACATCCTTTTGATGTACGCTGCAGGCTGGTTGGACAATGTGTCAGGCATCAACATACCAACCGTCTCATGAAGGCTGGCCCATCACTGTTCCTCAGTGCAGTAGCACTGGTGTTCCTTTGCACTCTGGACTGGGAGTTGGGAGCAGCGAGACCCTTGCTTGGTTGCAGCTCCCCAGCACCAGTTCAGCATTGCAAGACACGATGATGCTGGAGGAACTCAACAGGCCAGACAGCATCCGTGGAGAAAAGCAGGCGGTCAGCGTTTTGGATCAGGACCCTTCTTCAAGACTGAAGATAGGAAAAGTGGAAGCCCAATATATAGGAGGGAAAAGCAGAGCCCTGATAGGTAGACAGAAGAGGGGAGGTGGGGTGGGCACAGGGTGGTGATAGGTAGATGCAGGTAAGAGACAGTGATAGGCAGGTGCGGGGGAGGAGGGGAGAGAAGATCCACTGGGGGATGGGTCAAAGGTAAGTAGAGAGAGGGGAAAAAAGGTTGAAAAAAAGAGGCTAGAAAAGGGAAGAAGAGAAGAAGCGTGGTGGTGGGGGTGGTGGTGCTGTTGGGAAGTGGGGTGGGGAGAATTCAATGTTCATGCCGTTAGGCTGCAAGGTTCCAAGACGGAAAGTGAGGTGTGTTCCTCCAGTTTGCACTTGGAATTCTCCTGGCAGTTGAGGAGGCCGAGGACTGACATATCAGTGATAGTGTGGGAGAGGGAGTTGAAGTGACTGGCAACAGGGAGATGCAGATCATGGTTACGGACGGAGTGCTGGTGTGCTGTGAAACAGTTCAGTATTCATTCCCTTCCAAATTTTGCAGAGTGTCAGGAGCTGAGCAGGTACATGTCAGGTGCAATGGTGCACTTCTCCTCTTCCTCATCTTCTTGGTGAAGTTCAGGCTTCTTAGTGGGGTGGGGGTGAATGCACCATGGCAGGGCGCTGGGCAGTTGCAATCTGTTGTGATTCTACAATGATAAAAGCAAGAGGACAGTGTCAGGGTGAGGAGTTGCATGTTGACAGAGCATGAGGGCCTGAGGGATCTGGAAGTACACATTGTTATCCATAATGTGTTATCCTCCAAGCCAACAGAGAGCATGGCTGCCAGCACCTACTCCTCTTTCTGCTGTGACCAAAGGGGCTCACCTTAGTTTCAGGGAGGAGTGAGGCGTAAAGCCATATCACACAGAAACGGGCCCTCTGGCCCAAATGGTCCATGCTGACTAAGATTCCTAAGATAGTCCCACTTGCCCACGTTTGATCCATGTCCCTCTAAGCCTTTCCTATCCATGTTGACTTTTAAATGATGTTAATGTACCTGCCTCAACCACTTCCTCTGGCAGGAACGGTTCCCTTATATGATGGGATGGACTCTGACCTCATGATCTACCTTGTTTAACTTTGTACCTTATTGCACTGCACTTTCTCTGTAGCTGTGACACTTTACTCTGTAGTGTTATTGTTTTTACCTGTAATACATCAATGCACTCTGTACTAACTCAATGTAACTGCACTGTGTAATGAATTGACCTGTACGATTGGTATGCAAGACAAGTTTTTCACTGCACCTCGGTACAAGTGGCAATAATAAACCCATACCAATATATTGACCGCCCTCTGTGTAGAAAAGTTGCCCCTCAGGCTCTTATTAAATCTCTCCTCTCTTATTTTAAACTTATGTCCTCTAGTTCTTGATTTCACATCATGAGCTCTAGAGTCCACCTTATTAGTCCCCTTGCACAATAAGATGGACTCTTGACCTCACAATCTACCTCATCATGGCCATGTATCTTATTGTCTGCCTGCACTGCACTTTCTCTGCAGTCTGTTATTGCTTTTCCCTTGTACTACCTCAATGCACTGATATGATGATCTGTATGGCATGCAAAACAAAGTTCTTAACTGTACCTCGGTACATGTGACAATAATAAACCAATTTACCAATTTCTGACCCCTCCCCCCTACTCTCTGCCATATTCCACATGATGTGCATGACTTTGAAGTGATGGTCATAGATCATTCAGGTGCTGGTGGGATTGATGCTCCACCTGATGACAAGAAGAAGATGAACGAATCGCCAGCGCAGCACCTGGTAATGCCTGCGTCGTCTGGGGAGCAGCTAATGCTGGTGGTCCCTTTCGAGCTGCATCAGTCTGTGGGTTTTGCAGCGGAGTTTTCTGCTGTGCCCTGAACTCAGCATCTTGCCGCAAAGCAGCTGATTCCAGCCCCACTTCTTTGTGCCTGGAAGGTATGAGAGTTTAGAATAGTTTTTTAGAATTCTGCTTACCAGGCTGTTAAGGCAACAGGATAATGGCTTGAATATTGAGAAGGACAATTTTTCTTAGTAACAGGATGAACATGCAGAAACTTCCAAGGGGAAGAAAGTGACAGGTTGACAAATTGAAACAGAGTTGGGGCAGGTTTGAAGGGTGATGTGAGACAGCTATTAAACAGGAAGAAAACAATTTGTTCCCTAAAGTATTTGATTGTTATTGGATATACCTTATCAGTGGAACATTCAGTCTTTCTAATCAGACATTTGTCGGGCCTTTTGAGGAGTTAATCAAAATAGCATTAGCCAGCTTTAATGTAACTCTACTCCATATTGCTAGTGTTGCTTTAGCGGTGGAAAAGCCTTCTAATCTCTCTCTCATTTGAGGCTCATCTACTTTGTACTCATATCCTCTGGTCCTGTGATCACAGTTCAAAAAAAATAATCTCATTACATTTAAATTACCCATTTCTCTCTGCATTTTAAAAACATGAATCATGACCGGTTTGAATGGCTCTTTTCCTCAGAGAACAAATCCAATTTTGCCAGCTTACTCTCATAACATAACATTTCCAGTCCTGGAATTATTCTTTCCTTTTCTTTGGTACAACATGCCTTTGAAAGTAAGCCACGTAAATTTTTTTGTCATTGCCTCATCAGCATTTGTTTTCTTAACCCCTAGTCATGCAGTAACTGCACAAATATAGCCCTGTCCATTTATCCATCACTGCATCTATCACACTGGATAAATCAAAGCACACAAGGACAATGACTTGTGTATCCTGTTCTGTTTTTAACTTGAACAACTTCAAACTCATTCAGCATCAAATAACTTTTCTTATAGGTCTTTCCATCTTATTTTTGAGTGTTAATTGATCAGCAATCATTCCCAGTTCAGATTGTCCCAGGCTCAGTATCCAGCTGTGTTTTCATGTCGATGGAGGTCACTGCAGGGGTGCTTCCAACTGGTTTCCTTCCTTGCGTACCGAACCAGCGCAGCTCCTGACGAACCCTCTTATAAAAGAGGAGCTTAGTGTTCTGTTATTACAATTATTTGGGTTGGCAGTTGTACTTTACTGGTGACATTAGAAATTTATCATTGTGGTTGCCAATCGATGAATGTAAGTTTTATTTGTGTAAGGTAGCAAGAGGTCAGTAAGAAGAATTTAAAAATAATCCACAGAGCCATCAGAGTCTGTAATGACATTGTAAAAGCTGATGTGGCCAAGCAGCTCCCCAGAACAGGGAAGCTGGGACTCACGGGAAGGTTGGTCTTAGACAAGACCTGAATCTACTGAAAAAATAGCTGGACCAGGCATTCATCCTGAGCTCACAGGTTAGTGATACTATGAAAGAATAGGTGTTACCAACCACACGTTGACCTACTGAATATTCAACATAAGTGTTGGTCCAGGGAGGGTTGCGTTCAAGGCTTCCCTCAAACTCATTGTCCTTTAATGTGACCAGCAGTGGCCCTTCCACCTTGTCATGCAATTGACCAAGCTAAGAGGAGTTTCTGGAGGACCACAGGAGGGCTATAATGAACCCCATCTGCAAGGCAGGACTGCGATAACTCCCCCTGCCTGTGGGTTATACCTCCCCCTGGTGGTCAGTGATAACTCCGGCTGGTGGTCAGCAGTGAAGAGCTTCGACAGCAGCCAGCGAAGCCAAAGGGGACACAGAGAGTGAGGGCCAACTCTGAGGGCTCCAACCAAGGGAGAGAAGATGGTACTGGCACCACCCAAGGCAGGAGAGTGACCTTTGTGAAGAGCAGAGAACCCTGGACTTCTGGAGCCCAGAGAAGACACCTGTGACCACCTGAAGTGTAATGGATAGTGTTTGGGGCTCAGGACAGATAGTTAGCGCCTAAGTTAAATACCGCGTGATTAACCGTGTGCGTGAGTATCTGAATAAAGCTGTGTTTGCATCAGGATCTGACTTGTGTCCTTTTGTTTGCCTCGAAAGTACAATACACCTGGGTAAAACTCACTTAAAGGGATATTGATCGAAGTGCTCAGGAAGTGTAGGATCAACACTGACATTACAAAAGCAAATGGGCAAAATTAATATAATAACTGCAGATGTACATGTGCAACTCACTGGGTGAGAGGAATTAAAGTCTGAGGAGACAAAATACGCTCTCCTTTTTAATTTTCAGCAGCCTTTGATGGGAAAGTGGCATTGGAGCATGTTTTTGAACTCATCATTAATCTTTTTAACTTCCCATCATAAATATCACAACCATGTAAAAAATGCACAGTGTGAAGATTTCAATTTCTTATGTCAACAACAACATGTTTGTATACCATCACTAATCCAGTTAGCCATCTCTCGGCAGTGTATTCAGACAAAGTCTGCCACTGTGCTGCAGCAGACGGAAGGCTTGGCCATAGAGGTAGGATTTAATCAAGATGTGGAGAGGTTTATGGAGGGAATTCTGGATCTTAGATGGCTGAAGGCAAAGAGGAGCAATGGAAATTGGGGATATGCAAGAGACTGTGGCTGAAGAGGTGTGGAGATCACAGGGGCTGCATGAATGTAGGAGGTTGTAGAAGAAGGGGAGTAATGAGGCTGTACGTCCCAGTAAGTGCTGGTACTGTATGTCAACCCAGGCTCCTGGGTTGGAAGGTCATTCTCATTCCAACAGTCTATTGTCAAATTGCCTTTGCCAACATCATTTCAAATCAGTGCTTGAAAAACTCAAGCAAGGGCTTACATATCCATTGATCAAAAGGATGAATAGTTGGAACTCGGACAACATCACTTATGCAGACCCTTCCATGTCCCAATATCTCCCTTGCATGCACCAATATCTGCCATGCATGCTCCAGTATCACCTTTGCATGCCCCAATAGCTCCCTTGCATGGCTCAATAATACCCTTGCATGCCCCACTATCACTCTTGTATATTTCAGTATCACATTTGCATGCCCCGATAGCTCCCTTGCATGGCTCAATGATACCCTTGCGTGCCCCAGTATCACCCTTGTATACTTTAGTATCACCATTGCATGCCCCAGTATCACCATTGCATGTCCCAATGTCACCCTTGCCTGCCCCTGCAGTGCAGTTGTTATAGTGCTTCCACAAGGTGCTGTCAGCTGGATTTCAGGGATTTATAAAATCAATGGACTGCAGTCTGCCGAGGTCTAAAACAAATAAATCCTGAATCCATGTACAAATGTCAAAATAATTGAATTGACAGCTAAATACAACTTGGATCAAATTTACTTTGTTTCAAATATTGCGAATCAGCTAATCAATGAACTCTATTTAGCAGTAAACAAGGAGTTTTTATATTATTCATTCTTATTTTAAAAAGAATTCAACACCACCTCTGCAGAAATGTGAGTTGCTGGAGCACAGCCTTGGACATTGCAGAGAACAAATATTGCGGCATCTCCCCTCAGGCAGCAAATGGAAATAGATAAAAAGCTGCAGACACTAGAAACCTGAAATATAAACAGAAAATGTTGGAATAACTCAGCAGGTCAGGCAGCATCTGCGGAAAGAGGAACAGTTAACGGTTCAGGTCCAGAACACCACATCAAAACTGAGAAAGAGAAGTTGGGAGAAAGAGAAGGAGGTGGAATAAAGAGAATGTCTGTAATAGGGTGAACTAATGTGGCAGTGGAGGAGCGGTTCAGCTCCTTTGTCTGTGTAATGTGTTGTTTTGTTGTACAGCCTGTGTAATATGGTGCAGTCTGGTTTACAGGGACCTGTCCAGCAGGCTCTATTACACAAAGGAAGACAAAGGTATATAAAAAAGGGATGGCAGGTGAAAATAGTCTGTTCGGATACAAACAGAAAGAAAGAACGAGTTATCAACAGGAAGCTCAGGGTCACTCCTGTGGACTGAACACAGTTGCTCTGCAAAGCAACCATCTGTGTTTGGTTTCATCAGCCTTTGTTGTGTGAAATCGTTCTTTTTTTTTGTCTTAAGGATCAAGGACTCTGGACAGGAGCTTTGTAGACCAAAACTAGTTTAATCACAAAGGTAAACGCGGGACAGAATGGATGGGAACAGACACACACTCACTCACACGCAGGATATCACAAACAGGAGAGGGGATCGCAACTAGTTTAGGATACACACACACACACACACACACACACACACACACACACACACACACACACACTAATACACACAAGCACACAGTAACAATGTACAACTTCAGGATATAACACTTCAATGCCCGTCCCACACTAGTATTGGCCCTTAACGCTCCCTGAGTCTGAGTGAAACGCTCCCTGACCATGTGGTGATGCACTCTTACCAATGATCTCTGCAGCATTGTCTCACTACTCCTGGGGTTGTCAAAAGAGGGAGAGCTAGGGGGATGCAGCCCTTTTTATGGTGCTAGGAGGCTGGGTGGAACCTCACTGTTATGATTTCAATGAACCAATGGTGTGGGAGTCAAAGACAAAGGTTCCTGCCACGGCCAATGGTCAGGCAGGTTCAGAGACAAAGGGTACTGGTCAGGCAAGTTCAGAGGCAAAAGGTACTCTCACACCTGAGGGGTGGGTGGAGCCACACCTTGATTGACAGTGGTATCACTTCCGATCAGAGGAGCAATGCTGTCCTCCGGTCAGCGGCGGTCAGTGTCGTTACTGTTACGTGACAGCCATGTGGATTTCTCACAACAGTCAGGGCACTGAGTATAGGAGTTGGGACATTATTTTGCAGTTGTACAAGTAGATGGTGAGGCTGCACTTGGAGTACTGTGTACAGTTTTGGTCACCCTGTTATAGGAAAGACGTGGTTAAACTGGAAAGAGTGCAGAGAAGATTTTTGAGGATGTTGCCAGGACTAGAGAGCCTGAGTTATAGGGAGAGGTTGGCCAGGCTAGATCTGTAGTCATTGGAACGTAGGAGAATGAGGGGCAATCATATAGAAATATTTATAATTATGAGAAACATAGATAGGGTGGATAGTAACAGTCTTTTCCCCAGGGTAGGGGAGTCCAAAACTTGGGGGCATAGATTTAAGGTGAGAGGGGAAAGATTTAAAAGGGACCTGAGGGGCAGCTTTTTCACACAGAGGGTGGTGAGTATATGGAACGAGCTGCCAGAGGAAGTGGTTGAGGCAGGTACAATGGTATCACTTAAGAAGCACTTGGATAGGTACATGGCGGGGTGCGACTTATCAGGATATGGGCTGAATGCAGGAAATTGGGACTAGCTGGGTGGGCACTGTGGTCAGCATGGACTGGTTGGGCTGAAGGTCCTGTATCCATGCTGTATTGCTCTGTGACTCTATGATAATCCATTTTCCTCATTCCTATTGCCTGTACTGTGTGCTTGAATGATAAAAGTGTGCCAGAAAATACCATTTCCTCTTGTTTACAGAAAATCTCTAAAAGTCTTATAAAATGTAGCGTTTGTGCTTTCTTTAGCCGTTTGCTGAGATTACTTGAATTTTAATCAGTGCTTCAATTTGCAGCAGGTGGATGGAGATAATTGAGTGAACTAATTGAATAGTGGAACAGGCTGAAAGGGCTAACTAGCTTTCACATTCCTACACAGAGCACTCTACAATCATCCTTCATTTAACACCAAATAAACTGTTGTGCTCACACTTTGTTATTGTTATTACTCACACTTTGTTCTTTCTACCATTAATACATTTAAGATATGCACAGCATTCAATCGACTTTAAAGCAATTGCATTTGTCTGACTTGCAATGTAATCTTGGGCCGTGTATTAGCAATGATCCATATATCTAGCTGTTTAACAAAGTGTTTGTATTCCTGCCACTGATTCAAGGCCCTTGTGCAATAATCAACCTCAAGATTTCAAAAGAACAGAAGCCAGCTTCCCCAAATAGTTTCCCCAACAGGGGTGATGTGCAGCCCTCATAGAGGAGAGTGATGCTCAGATGTTGCCCCATTGCTCAGGCATCACTTGCTTGGACCTTGTAAGGTTTCACCCCGGCCAATCCCCAGAGCTCTCACCTTTCCCCTGTATGCCAACCATCTGAAATGCTGCAGCCCAGGCTAAGAAGGAGGGTTGTGGAGCCAGGATACATGGTCTGTATCTGCTCCAGGACAACCAACAAAGCCCTGCGGGATAACAGATATTTGCCTAATTGATGTGCTGTTTGAGGTTGTGCACCAGTTGTACATTGAGTGAGCAAAATCCCTTTCAGTTCATACAAGCAGGGTTTGCAAGAAGGGAATGCAATGCAATGTATACCCGGTCTGTCGCAGCCATGAGGAATTTTGCAATCTGTACATACGCTTGTTCTCCTAGGTGGTCTCTGACACAGGGCAATGAAATCAATCTCCGTCTCCGTATGGAACAGTGACCTAGAAGGAGCCAGTGAGATAAAAGTTAAGATTTGCCGTCCCCAGGCAATGCTGTCCTTGCCCTGCTCTGGGGTTACAGTTATGGCTGCACAGTTGTTGCCAGATGACCTCTTTATTGGAGCATAGACACCTCAAGCATTGCCTGGCCGATGATGACTCTCCTCCTTCCAAAACCTTGCCCACTCTCCACGGCATCTGTTCATTCTTCCAGTCAGGCTTGACTCCTGGCTGAAATTCAACACGTGTCTGGAAGTAATTTAGTTCAGTAAAAGTTTTTATGTCAATAAGATAAGATGATATATCTTTATTAGTCACATGTACATCGAAACACACAGTGAAATGCATCCTTTTGCGTAGAGTGTTCTGGGGGCAGCCCGCAAGTGTCACCACGCTTCCGGCGCCAACATAGCATGCCCACAACTTCCTAACCTGTACATCTTTGGGATGTGGGAGGAAACCGGAGCACCCGGAGGAAACCCACGCAGACACGGGGAGAATGTACAAACTCCTTACAGACAGTGGCCAATAAAGCATATTATTTGGTCATAATATTATCAATGACAATAATAAAGCATAGCAATTGTTGCAGACTCTTCAGTGTTACCCAAGCATAAGAAAGTTCAAAAAAATGATACAAAGCAGCCAGAACCAACCAGTAAATGGTTCATGTTCACCTCAGGTAGCTTTGATGGACTGTCTGTAACATCTAACACTTTCAAGACTGCTCAGTCGATATCAAAGAATAATAATGGTTTACGAACAAGGCTGAACAGTTAACACCTAAACTACGAACATGTTACTTCTGTAGGTTCTCAGTCTGGAGTGACCAATTCAGGAGCTGTTGCATGTCACATGACTCCATTGTCCAATAGGAAGGCCGTATGTCCATTTGTGCAAGTGCCATTGGTTCCTTCACACCCCTGCATCTTAGTCTCTTTCCCAGTGTAAGGGGGTCTGCAATGAGAGGGCATAGGTTTAAGGTGAGAGGGCAGAGATTTAAAGTAGATCTGAGGGGCACGTTTTTCACACAGAGGGTGGTGCGTATATGGAACGAGCTGCTGTAATGAAAATATTTTAAAATCTGTTCCTTGTTCTTTCCTGATTCAGCTGCAAGAGGCATTCACAAGCAAAGGAGACACTGTACACATGTGTTAAAGGTTATAGAAACTACTTTATTAGAGTTATATGAAGAATAAAATACAGAAAGGAAGAAGAATACTTAAAATACAGAAGGAAGCAAAATAATACTTATCAACCAATCAATGAACTGATCTATACAATGCCGGAGGGAACCTCAGGTGTCCGACAGCCTTTCACGCAGCCTTCTGTCTGTGTCTCAGCACCGGTCGCGACCCAGCCTAAGGGAAGGTTCCAATTTGCACAAAGTACTTCCAATACTTTTCCATTCCTTAGTGGTACCAGCCTGCACCTTCTTATCACTTGCGACCTTCAGCCTAAACACCTAACTTGGAAACAGAGACAACAGGTCTGTAAAGAAGGAAACACTCTTCACCGGTATCTAATCTCAAGGATGTGCATCTGTACTCCCGTAGGTTCTCAAAACATTCCCACAGTCCGAGCTGACACCAGTTTGTGTTACACGCCACTGCACATACTAAGGAGGGATCAGAAATTACTTTTGGCTAATTTAACTCTTTCCTTACTGCTTCCAGACGAAGTGGAGGAGGCAGGTACAATTACAAGATTTAAAAGACATTTGACAGGTTTATGGGCAGGAAAGGTTTCGAGGGATATTGGCCAAACGCAGGCAATTGGGACTAGCTCTATTAGGCATCTTGGTTAGCATAGGCAAGTTGGGCTGAAGGGCCTGTTTCCATGCTGTATAACTCTGTGACTCTTCTGATGGCAACTGCTAGGTACTTGTGTATGAACTGCTTTACACGATCACTTTGCACACTCTGCATGTGCACACCTCAAATGTCATTTTCAAACATTTCAGAGCAATGTGCATCATTAAAAACTACATGCCTCAGGTTCAGTCCCTGGCTTTTATGACAAGAAGATGTAAATATGGCAGTAAAAATGTCTTACTGCAATCACACAGGGCCTTGGGGGGGAGAGGGGAGGAGTGAGAGAGAGTGTGAGAGAGAGAGTGAGAGAGAGAGAGAGTATGTGAGAGAGAGTGAGAGAGAGAGAGAGAGAGGGAGAGAGAAAACATCTGGAGTATTGTGAAGACACAAGAAATTCTGCAGATGCTGGAACCTGGAGCAATACACAAAAAGTGCTGGAGGAACTCAGCAGGTCAGGCAGCGTCTATGGAGGGAAATAAACAGTCGACATTTTGGGCCAAGACCCTTCATCAGGACTGGAAAGGAAGAGGGCAGAAGCCAGAATAAGAAGGTGGGGGGAGGGGGAGGAGCACACGCAGGCAGGGGAAAGGTGAGTTCAGGTGAGAGGGGGAAGTTGTAATGATCTGAGAGGTGATAGGTAGAAGAGCCAAAGGGCTGAAAAAGAAAGAATCTGGTAGGAGAGGGCAGTGGACCATGGAATAAAGGATAGAGGAGGGGAGGAGAGGAGATGGGCAGGTCATCAAGGTGAGGGAAGGGAGCCACAGGAATAAGGGAAGACAAAGGAGTTGGGGGGGGGGAGAAAAAGAGGCGGTGGGGTTACCAAAAGTTAGAGAAATCAATGTTGAGGCCATCAGGTTGGAGACTCCCAAGGCGGAATGAGGTGTTGTTCCTCCAACCTGCATCTGACCTCAGTGTGGCAGTAGAGGAGGCCATGGATAGACATGTCAGTATGGGAGTGGGATGTGGAATTGAAGTGGGTGGCCACTTGGAGGTCCTGGCTGTTGCAGCAGATGGAGCGAAGGTGCTGGAGTATTGTGTACAGTTTTGATCTCTTTATCTGAACAAAATATATTTATTGTAGAGAGCATGCACTTTAAGGTTGACTAGTCTGGTTCCTGGGATGGCAAGTTTACCATCTGAGGAAAGATTGACTAGACTGAGTCGATATTCGCCAGAGTTTCGAAGAACAAGAGGAGATCTTATTGACAAAAAATAACTCTGCAGTCTGAATGTAAGGAGAATGGTTCCCCTGCCTGAGGAGTCCTGAACTGGGGTCACCGTCTGAGAACAAAGGGTAAGCCATTCAGGACAGAAATGAGGAGACATTTCTTTGCTCAGAGGGTGGTGAATCTCTGCCCGGGAAGCCTGAGGAGTTTCAGTCATTGAGTTCATCGAGAGAACATTTGATAGGTTTCAGGATATTAGAGGGATTGAGGGATATGGAGATAGAGGAGGTTTGGAGGTCTACTCCTGCTCCTAAGTCTCACGTTACCTTATATACTGTCAGGTCAATTAGGATCTTATGACCTTCAGTAATTCAGAAGCTCTACTGATGAAAAGCAGTAGATCTCAGAAGAGCTTGCCTATGTCATTCACTCTCAACAGGAACCCTCTTCTTCCATTTTGTAATTTTAGTAATGTTATTTCTGTCTGTGATGGCACTATGGCGCAGGGGTGCCACAGTAGCTCAGCTAGTAGAGCTGCTTGTCACACAGCACCAGCAACCCTGGTTCAATCCTGACCTCGGGCACTGTCTGGGTAGAGTTTGCAAGTCCACTCTGTGGGTTTCCCTGGGTGCTCTGGTTTCCCCCTACATTACAAAGATGTACAGGGTTGGTCGGTGAAATGGCCACTGCACATTGCCCCTAGTGTGCAGGTGAATGGTAGAATCTGGGGGAGCTGATGGAAATGTGGGGAGAATAACCGCCGTTGTCAGAGACATCCAAAACCAGTTCAAGTAGTTTAAATAATAATAAAGAATAATTAAAATAACCATTGCAATTATATACCCTTAAGAATATTAATGCATAACTAAAATCATTAAAAAGAAGCAAAATAACTCAAACAGTTACTTACACCAATCTTTCTCCACAGGATCGAAAACTCATTCTGGAGACTGTGCCAGCTATTAAGATAAGATATCTTTATTAGTCACATGTACATCGAAACACACAGTGAAATGCATCTTTTGCGTAGAATGTTCTGGGGGCAGGCCACAAGTGTTGCCACCCTTCCGGCACCAACATAGCATGCCCACAATGCACAGGGAAATGGATTTGATGTTGTTGCAGTTTGTACCATACCTTTAACTTTTGCAGAAATGTTTGGATATCAATGAATCATTTAAGTTAAATTCACAGGAGCAGATATACATCTCTAAAATAAAAACAAGAAATGCGAGAAGCACTTGTCATGTCGGACAGCATCTGTGGAGGGAGAAAAAGAGTTAATTTTTCATCAGAACTGGAGAAATAAGAAAACAAATGTGTTTTAAGAAGCAGAGAAGGGAAGAGGTGGGGAGAACAGAAGGAATATCTGTGATAGAGTGGAGGGTGAGGTTGTCCAGGTGACACGATGTTTTCAGTGCCACCTAATTAATTGATGAATGGAAGTTCAGAACAGACATGAGGGGTACGTTTTTTACTGAGAGAGTGGTGGATGCCTGGAATGCATTGCCTGATAGGGTGGTGGAGGCAAACTCATTGGGGGCTTTTAAGAGGGGCTTGGATGGGCACGTGAATGAGAGGAAAATGGAGGGATATGGCCATTCTGTAGGGAGGAGGGATTAGCTGTGTCGGTACAACATTGTGAGCCGAAGGGCCTGCTCTGTGCTGTACTGTCCTATGCTCTATGTTCTATGAAACTAGTTGGAGAGAAAATAAAAATGAACAAAAAATGTGCTGGAACCCTGAGCCGTAGAACCCAGCAGCTGCTGGAAAGCTGAAACAAAAGAGAATGCTGGAAATAATCAGCAGGTCAGGCAGCATCTGTGGAGCATTAAGATGGTCGAGCTTACATCACAACTGATCGATTCTAACATGAACAGGAAAAGCTGGTTCTCTGGAATCGTTGAGTTCAATATTGCAATGTGTCCAGGTGGAAGATGAGATGCTGTTCCTTGAACTTGCTTTGATCTTCATTGGAATAGCATAGGACGCTGTTGGATTCGACTGTTTTAAGTAGTTTTTAATACACCTCAAGTGGCTGTACAAGGAATGGCCACTTCTTAGCTTATTGGTTCTCCCATCAGGTGAGTACGTGTTTTCTCATTGGTTGATTTTGCCACAGGCATCTGGTAGATTTTCTGATTAGACTATTGTTATCTAGGGAGTACCTCTTGTCTCAGGTATAAAAGGTGTTGTTTTTTGTTAATCACTCTCTTACTCTCTTGCTGTCTTCCCCCCCCCCCCCCCCCCCCCCCCCCCCCCCCCCCCCCCCCCCCTGGCCCGAGCTCACTTTAGTTCCTTTGTCCATGCTCATCTCCTAGTAGTAAAGCTAGTGCCATGTACTCTGTGACTGTTTCTTTGTTTTAAACTTTTCCAGTAAAACTTTGTGAAGCACCAAAATGTTTTCAACTCATTCTTGGACTCCTGAAAGAACATGCAGCTTCGAAAATAACCGGATCTGACAACGCCAAAGACAAAGCAGACAGAGCGGGAATGGGATGGTGAATTAAAGTGACAGGTGACTTTGAGTCACCTTTGCCAACTAAAGCAAGACACTCTGCAAAGCAGTCATCCACTTTGTGTTTGATTTTTTGAGGAGCTTACCAAAAGTGAGACATAAATTTGAAGAAAGTGCTTCACCTGGAAGGACTGTTTGGGTCCTTGGATGGTGGGAAGAGAAGAGGTGAAAGGACAGGTTTCACATCTCCCATGGGAGAGCGTTGTGAGAAGGAGAATGGTGGAGATACAAGAGCAAAGCAGGGAGTCTTGGATGGAGCGGTCCCTTTGGAATGCTGGAAGTGTGATCAGTGGTGGTATCTCACTGTTGGTGGCAGAAATCATGGAAGGCTTGGTGGGGTAGAAGGTGAGGGCAAAGGAAGCCCTACCCTTGCTCAGGCTAGAGAAGAGGGAGTGAGAACAGAAGTTCTGGAAGTGGAGGATACATAGTGGAGAGCTGTATCAGCGATGATACAATACCTATTATAAGCCAACCAACTCTCCACTATACCTCCTTCCTCTCTAGTTCCTTCAAGGACTCCATTCCATTCCCCCATTTCCTCATCTCCATCACATCTGCTCTGAGTGAATCTTCCCACTCTGAGATATCTTTTTTCCTCAACCATGGCTTTTGCTCTGCCAAAGTTACACAACAGAAAGTCAGACAGGAATGGCAAAGTTTGCCACACAAGCTGGTGTCAAGGTGTGGGATATTAAATTTGATGGGGCTTCCCTTCAGAACCAAGAGCTCTATGATCAATGGAAGGTCAACCACTTCAAGAGGAGTGGCTGGAGTGAACGCAGTCCCATGACAATATGGTTTCTCTGCAGGAGGCCAGGATGGCTTAGCTTCAGCTGGCAATGCTCAATGTGAGTGTTGTACTACAGAGGACCTGGGTGTGTGTATATCCCATATACCCAACAACCACTGTGTTCCTGAGCAGACCAAGGTCAAAAGCCACACAATTCTCACAGAATGCTTGGATTCACCTGGAAATTTGATCACAATCCAAATATTAGTGCAGAGATACACATGGCTCTGCAACCTAATTATCTGCCCATTCAGGTGATTATATCTGTGGGATCTAATTAGTTTTTTTCTCTGGAGCAGGTGGAGGCTGAGGGGAGACCTGATAGAAGTTTATAAGATTATGAGAGGCACAGATAGAGTAGACAGCTGGTATCTTTTTTTCCCAGGGTCAAAATGCCTAATACTAGAGGGCATGCATTTAAGATGAGAGGGGGAAAGTTCAAAGGAGATGTGTGGGGCAAGTTTTTTACGCAGAGAGTGGAGGGTACTTGGAATGGGCTGCCAGGCGTGGTGGTGGAGGTAAATATAATAGAGACATTTAAGAGAAAGGTGCATGAATATGCAGAGAATGGAGGGATACGGACCATGTGCAGGCAGAAGGGATTAGGTGTCATTAGCTTAAATTAGTTTGGCACAAAATATAACATAGAACAGTACAGCACAGGAACTTGCCACTTGGCCCACAATGTGGTGCTGAACTAATTAAACTAGTAATTAAAAGCCTAACTAAATGAATCCCTTCTGCCTACACAATGTCCATATCCCTCAACTACTCTCTGTGTAAAAAAACATGCCCCGCGTATCTCCTTTGAACTTATCCCCTCTCACCTTAAATGCATGCCCTCTAGCATTAGACATTTAGACCCTGGGAAAAAGATACCGGCTGTCTACTCTATCTATGCCTCTAGTAATCTTATAAACTTCTATCAGGTCTCCCCTCAGTCTGTGTCGCTCCAGAGGAAACAATGCAATCTCTCCTTCTAGCACATGCCCTCTAATCCAGGCAGCATCCTGTTAAATCTCTTCTGCATCCTCTCCAAAGCCTCTACATCCTCCTATAATGGAGAGACCAGAACTGAATGCAGTACTCCAGACTGAGCCTAACCAGAGTTTTACATCGTAGGCCGAAGGGCCTGTTCCTGTGCTGTTCTGTTCTATGTTCTATGTTATGTGTGCACAGAAACACATATTTGAGTACATTGAATACTTGGGTGCAAAGTCTTTTGGGCATGCTGAAAACAAGATATAAAAATGTGGATTGTATCTCAATCTTGGAGTCAGCTCGTTCCACACAGGTCAGGGATTAAATGTGGGGTTTGTTGTGTGTGACTGTGTTTACATAAATCATTAATTTGGAAGTCCAAAGTTGTGTCACTTTAAACAAAAGTCAATAAATCTGTGGCTCCTTGAATTCTTCTAATTAAACTTTGTAATAAACAGCACAAAAGCTTTGCCAAAATAAACCACTCCTGAAGCTGTCATACTGTAAAACTGCTGGTATTTTTGAAAACTGCAGGGAGTGTTTATTACTCAATGGGATGACGATCTATGAAAGGAGATGAGTGCTCATTTCTGCTGAACAGCTGTCAGCCGTGTGAATGGAATGTATTCTGTGAACTAAGTTAAAAACCTGACAGGTTAAGACATGTGAAAGCGAACGTTACTTGTGTAATGTCAATTTTTCTGTAACCTGTCATTGGCGTAGCAGCTCTTATAATTTTGCTTTTGCTGAAAACACTTTGCATGCCATTATGTTTTGGGCAGCAAGAAGTAACTCTGCTTCTGCTGAATGATTTATTTGGTGTGGGTGGAAGTGTTCCTGAGGAACAGTGAAGGGGCAAAGGCAGCAGTTCAGAGAGAGGAGGGGGAACTGGGCAGCAGGACGGAAAGAGATAAGACAAAATCCAGTAGATTGGAGCCACTACCTATGCAAAAATCAGCAGAGTGTGGGTGCAAACTGATTCGGGACTCTCCACTCTTCCAGTAACCTTCCGCCTCTCCCTCCCCTCATGCATACATCCAAGAGGAAGGGAGGTCAGGGTTGCTGAAGATACCAATCACCACTCAATTCACCAAACATATTCCTGCCACCCTTCCTCCGGTATCCTTCAGCCAATATTCCATTCTGGCAGCTGAATGAGGAATTTTCTCTCTGCAGGTGGTGGCTGCTCAGTTCTCTTCCAGTGTTGCGTTTGATGCTCCTTCCTTGTTTACGCTGCTGCAGGGATCTCCAGCTTCTGCCCTGATCCCCTACTTATCCTCTTCCCTCCCTCCTTTTCCCAAACACAGGTGCCCACTGCCGATGTATATTCAGGTTCACCATCAACAGGTCATCTGCCAGGGATAGTGAGTGTGTCTGGTGCACTTGTGGGATTTGAACTCCTGTTGTGTTGGGATGATAGGAGGGCAATATGGGTGTGTCAGTAACCTCACCAATTTACACTTTAAAATACTGGAGACAGTTGATAACTTAAGCTAACAAGGTATCTTATTAAGAAAAAAAGTTAGACTACCAGACTGTATTTTTTTCCAGCAGAGTGCCTTTGGAACAGGTATTGTCAATGTTTCAGGCCGAAACCCTGTATCTGAGTTCCTTTGGTCTTCACCTTTCACCCTACCAGCCTCCACATCCAACACCACACATCATCCGACACCATTTCCGTCAGCTCCAACGTGATCCCACCGCCAGTCACATCCCTCCCCTCTCCGCGGGGACCACTCTCTCTGTGACTGCCGGGTCTGCTCATCCCTCCCCGCCCAACCCTCCCTGTCGCCCTGCACTTTTCCCCTGAAACACTTGTCCCTTCATCTCCTCCATCACCACCACCCAGGGACCTAAACAGCCTTTCCGGCTGAGGCAGAGGCTCACCTGCATCTCCTCCAATCTGGTCTATTACATTCAGTGCTCACGATGTGGCCTCCTCCACATCAGTAAAAATAATCATGTTCTAGGTGACCCTTTGGCAGAGAACTTATGCTCTGTCCATAACAGCCATCTGGTTGTCTGTCATTTTAACTCTCCTTCCCATTCACACACTGACCTGTCTGTCCTCGGCTTTCTCCGTTGCTACAGAGAAGTCAAATGTAAATTGGAAGAGCAACATCTCATATTCCACTTGCGTAGCTCACAATCCAACGGTATGAATATTGAATTTCCCAGTTCCAGGCAACGCAATTGCCTGTTCACCTAGTCTTATTCTCCCTCTGTTCACCTCTCCCATCCCCTTGCACCATCCCCTTCCATCTGCCCGTCATCCCTTCCCCATTTGGTTCCACCTATCACCTACCAGCCTCCATCCCAGACTTGGACAATCACTGTCATTCCTTCGTCGTCTCTGGAACTCCCTCCCCAGCAGCACCAGGGGAACACCTGCACCAGATGGGCTGCATCAGTTAAAGATGGCAGCTCAGCACCACCAGCCGTTAGGGATGGACAATAAGTGCTGGCTTTGCCAATGATGCATAGACGTTGAAAATAAATATGAAGAAAATGCCTGGACAACAACTTCTGTAAAACCTGCAGCAAGTAACGTACTCATTACCTCAGCTGAAGACTGCCATAACTAGAAACCTCAGTTTGAGATGGGCTGTGACACAGCTGTGTGTGTAATTAGTCACAACTCTGAGACTCCGGGCCCACTGGGATAAGAGGTTGTAGGGCCTGTAGCATTGGTCCTCTGTGAGTTGCCCAAATTCCCAGAATGTTTCATGAAACCAACAAGATTTTAAGCTGAATTCTTGACAATTCCTGAAGGCAGTTACTGTTTTGCTGAAGCTGTTTTTCTGCAGATAAGAAGGGAGACACAGCTGCCTGGTTTCTGCGAGATATTCACAGGAACAAGCAAAGGATAGAGCAACTATACACAGTGACAACATGCAAGGAGTAACACTTAGCAACTCTGGTACTTTACGCACCCTAAGGAACTATAAATTATTGATAAGGACAGATCAAAGGATTGATCACTAGCATGAGCAGTGCTTCAGTTTAGATTGTCAAGTATTATAATCTTTACTATTTGTAACTTATTAAGGATAGATATGGGGCTTGATTTTTTATTTCAAAAATAAACTATGTTCATGATAGAAATATATGCAAAAGAATAAACACAGTGCAAAACCTTTTTATATTTTTAGTGTCATATGGTCACTTTTCACTAAAATGGACTTTTTTGTTCTAATTGTGTTCTTGTAAAAATTGTGTTTAATTTAAGTTTAATCTATGTTTTTCTTGTGAATTCTTCATAGATGATGTTTATGATGCTGCTGCAAGTAAGTTTTTCTTTGCATCTGTGCAAAGATGTACTGGTGCATATGACAATGAACTTGACTTTGACCTTGAATACATTCCGTAGCGTTAACACCTTTTTCTAAACCGTCGCACCATCGCCACTCATGCGGCCCCCCGGGGTGCTGCACCATTTCAGTGTTTGAGGGGCTTCCCCACCTGACTCAGCCCCTCCATGTGTGGTAGCAGAAGGAGCCCAGACTGTGATCCTTCACCACAGAGACTTAGCATTGGCTACACCGAGCTTCAGTGCGTTCCTCGGCACATACTCCTGCAGCCTGGAATGTGCCAGTCAGCAGCATTCCCCTACAGGCATCTGTGCGGGAAAACCAACAAATTTCGAGCAGACTGAAGAGTGTCCATCACTGAGTTGATGACTTTCCAGCAGCACTTGATGTCTGTCTTGGTGTGGGACCCAGGGAACAGCCCGTAGATCAGAGAGTCCTGTGTTACACAGCTGCTGGGTACCGAGACACGGACCCTTGCATTCTTCTCTACACCTTCTCAGCAAATCCACAGAGCTGGGTGATCGTCTCCTCCCCACTGCAGCCCTCCCAAGGGCAGCTTGTGTTGGGGATGATATTTTGTCTGTACAGTAAGGATCTGACTGGGAGGACCTGTCTCACCACCAGCCAAGTGACGTCTGATTTAACTCAGTTATTTGTCAGTTATCTTGATCCAACTCCACCACCAACCTGAAGGGTTGTTGCTCAGCTGAGGAAACAGATGTGGTCTGAGGAGATAGGTGAGCTTCTATGTGACTGCTTTGAGTCAGTGGACTGGTCCATGTTCAAGGACTCAGCTGCCAGCCTTGATGAGTATGCCACCACCATCACAGACTTTATCAGCAGGTGTGTTGAGGACTGTGTACCAAAGAGGACAATACGGGTGTTCCCAAACCAGAAACCATTGATGAACTGGGAGATCCACTCCCTACTGAATTAGGTGACCCTGACCTTTACAAGAAATCGAGATACGACTTCTATATGGATATCAGGGACGCCAAGAGACAATACCAGTCCAAAAACGAGTCCCAGACCAGCCGTCAGTTGTAGCAGGGCTTACATGCTATAACGGGCTACAAAATGAAGTCGACAGCATTGCCAACAACAGCACGTCCCTTCCTGATGAGCTGAGTGCATTCTATGCATGTTTTGAACAGAAGGCACATGAACCCGTGGTCACCATCGAGGACATAAGATCAGTCTTCTGGAGAGTGAACCTGCGGAAAGCATCTGGCCCAGATGGTGTCCCTGGCCATGTCCTCAGATATTGTGCTGATCAGCTGGTGGGGGTATGTGCAGATATATTTACCCTCTCCATGCTTCAATCTGAGGTTCCCACCTGCTTTAAGAAGACCACAATCATCCCAGTACCAAAGAAAAACAAGGTAACGTGCCTTAATGACTACTGACCAGTGGCTCTGACATCCACCATTATGAAGTGCTTTGAGAGGCTGGTCATGGCATGCATTAACCCCAGCCTCCCAGACAACCTTGACCCACTGCAATTCACCTACCATTGAAACAAGTCTACAGTGGACACCATCTCCCTGGCCCTACACTCAGCTCTGGAGCATTTGGACAGTAAAGGCACCTACGTTAGACTATTGTTTATTGACTACAGCTCCGCCTTCAAAACTATAATTCCAGGCAAACTCATCACCAAACTCCGAGATATGGGACTCAACACCTCCCAGTGCAACTGGATCCTTGACTTCCTGACTAATAGACCACAATCAGTGAGGATAGGCAGCAACATCTCCAGCACGATTATTCTCAACACTGGTGCCCCACAAGGCTGCGTCCTCAGCCCTCTACTCTACTCCCTATACAGTCATGACTGCCTGGCCAGGTTCTGCACTAACTCCATCTATAGGTTTGCAGATGATACCACCATAGTGGGCCGTATCTCAAATAATGATGAGTCAGAGTACAGGAAGGAGATAGAGAGCTTAGTGACATGGTGTCATGACAACAACCTTTCCCTCAATGTCAGCAAAACAAAAGAGCTGGTCATTGACTTCAGGAAAAGGGGCACTGCACATGCACCTGTCCACTTTAATGTTGCTGAGGTTGAGAGGGTTGAGAGCTTCAAGTTCCTGGGAATTAACATCACCAATAGCCTGTCCTGGTCCAACCACATAGATGCCACAGCCAAGAAAGCTCACCAGCACCTCTACTTCCTCAGGAGGCTAAAGAAATTTGGCATGTCCCCTTCGACACTCACCAACTTTTATCGATGCACCATAGAAAGCATCTTATTTGGATGTATCACGGCTTGGTATGGCAACTGCTCTGCCAGGGACCGCAAGAAACTGCAGAGAGTTGTGGACACGGCCCAGCACGTCACGGAAACCAGCCTCCCCTCCATGGACTCTGTCTATACCTCTCACTGTCTTGGTGAAGCAGCCAGCACAATCAAAGATCACACCAACCCAGGTCATTCTCTTTTCTCCCCTCTCCCATCAGGAAGATACAGGAGCCTGAGGGCACATACCACAGGGCTCAAGGACATCTTTTATTCTGCGGTTATAAGACTATTGAACAGTTCCCCTGTATGATGAGATGGACTCTTGACCTCACAATCCACCTTGTTATGACCTTGCAGCTTATTGTCTACCTGCACTGCACTTCCTCTGTAGCTGTGACACTTTACTCTGTACTCTGTTATTGTTTTTACCCTGTACTACCTCAATGCACTGTGTAATGAATTGATATTGTACGAATGGTATGCAAGACAAGTCTTTTCACTGTACCGCAGTACAAGTGACAATAATGGAACATAGAACACTACAGCACAGTACAGGCCCTTCAGCCCACAATGTTGTGCTGACACTTTATCCTGCTCAAAGATCTATCTAACCCTTCCCTCCCACATCGCCCCCATTTACCATGACCAATTGGACAGGAAGCACTACTTACAGGTAACGACAATAAAGGGACCTTAAAGAAAGAATCAGAAGACCTCAGGAAGGAAGCAGTGAGAACACAACAGGGAGAATTATAGATTATTTGGTAAGAACCCACTCCTCACAAGAGATGAGATCAAGTAAAGGAGGCAGGGTGTCCTGTGCAGGAAGCCAATGAGTGGAAAAACTCCTTCTACAGAAAGAATACAAAGGCAGAGTACTCCATAAAACGGGTTGTGGTGTGGAGATAGAGAGGCCAGCAGGTGAGGCCAGTATTGGAGCAAGACACTGAAGCCTTCAGGGAAAGATCCAGGAAGTGGAGTTGAAGGAAAATGTTAAGTGGACTGTGAAGGTGTGAAGCGAGAGGTTTGGGAGCAGAAAACAAACACACAAGTTTGCTTAGTTGAGGTGGCTGTGTGTGTCGCTGGGTAAATAGATGTCAGTGGCAAGTGTCCTGAGATGTGGACAGAGAGATCCAGAAAGGGAAGAGAAATGTCAGAGATGGTCCAGTTGAATTTGAGGACAGGGTGGACGTTGATGGCAAAGGTCTGAAACTGATGTGTTCTGCACGAGTGCAGGAGGCAGCCCCAATGCAGTCGTCAATGTAGTGGAGAAAGAGTTGGGGAGGTGTGGAGAACTAGGCTTGGAACAAGGACTGTTCCATGTAGCCAACAAAAAGCGGGCATAGCTGGGGCCCATGCAAGTGTCCATGGCTATACTTTAAATCTGTAGAAAGTGGAGGAATCTGAAGAGAATTTGTTGCGAGTAAGGACAAGTTCTGCCAGGTGGATGAGAGTGTTAGTGGATTAGTCTTCAATCGACTGGTTAGTGGACTAGCATTCAGCTCTTTGGCTAATTTGGGTCCAAGGGGAGTTTTACAATTGTAGCAACCATGGACATCTTCTGGACACTATCAGGCTCATCATTCTGGACCACAAGGAGGTCGGAGTAAAGAGAAAAATGATAATGAGGATCAGATAATCCGTTTAACCGATGTCTGGCACGATTTACTTAAAAGTGAGAATACAAGAAAGCAGGAGCAAGAGTAGGCCAACAGGGCCCTAAAACCTGCCCTGATGTTCAATATGATCATGGCTGATATGCTCCAGGCCTCAACTCCTCCGCTGTATCAATAGCCCACAGCCCTCAATTCCCTGATTGTTCAAAAATGTATCTGCCTCCTCTTTAAGTACCTCTAGTGCTCCAGTCTCCACAGCCTTCTGAGGTAGAGAATTCCAGAGATTCACCAGCCTTAGTGAAAAGAAATTTGTATGCACCTCCATTGTAAAATGTCCCAACCATTATCTTGAAACTATGTCCTCTTGTTCGTGACCCTCCATCAGTGAAAACATCTCAACATCTGTCAAACTCCTTTGGATGTTATACGTTTCAATAACTTCACCTCACAAAACTCCAAAGAACACAGGTTCACACTTTCCAGCCTCTCTTGATAGGACAACCATCCCATCAAGGAACCAGCCTGGTGAATCCCCTTTGGACTGCCTCCACTGTTACTGTATCATTTTTTTACATAAAGGGACCAAAACTGTGCACAGTACTCCAGGTGTGGCCTCACTAACACTCTGTACAATTGTAAATAAAATCTCACTTTTCTTAAACTCCAACACCTTCACAATAAAGGCCAAAGTCCGACATGCCTTTTTACCTACTTGTTGGACCTGCCTTCTAACTTTTTGTGATTCATGCGCAGATCCCTCTGAACGTCACTTATTTCCAATCTATCCCCATGTAGATAATAATTCTCCTTTTGATTCCTCTTACCGAAGTGCATTACCCCACATTAAACTCTATTTGCCAGGTTTTTGCCCAGTCACTCAAACTATTTATATCCCATTGCAGAATCACAATGTCCTTATCACAACATGCCATTCTATCTATTTTGGTGCCATAAGCAAACTTGGGAACTTTACACTTTGCCCCCCTCCAGGTCATTAATATAAACAGCAAATAATTGGATCAGGGACTGATCCCTGGGGTACTTCATGAGTTACATTGCTCCATTGATTCCAACTCTCTGTTTTCTAAATGACAGCCAGATTCAAATCCATGCTAAAACACACCTGCTGCAATACCTTGAGCTCTTAATTTATGCACCAGTCCCTTGAGTGGCACTTTGTCAAATGCAATGAGCAAGGGTTCAGTATAGTCCATGGGACCAAGAAATGAGATCTCAGAGTGATTTTTCTCCTGTCAGCAGTGACGAGGCCCAGAATACTTGTGTCCGCTCAGCTACGACAACTACTGTCGATCCGTGGTGGAACAAAAGGGGATGTCTGATGGAACCAGAGTATAGTGCACCCTAATAATAATGCTGAAGGCCTTCATGGTCCAATAGGAAACCTTATTGATTGGAGGGTTTTACTGAGAACAAACTACCTCTGGTCTTATAAAAACCACTGAGTATTCAAATAAATGTCTCGATATGAATTGAACATGCAGAAATAGGGTGACAGTATATCTGAGAAATAACTGTTTGTAGGGAGGGGGAAAATAAAAGGAGATGTATCAGTAATTTTGGAATGTGGGGATGTGTTTTTGGTTGCAACTTTTGGTGGCTATGACATCAAGACTTTAGTAAACAGAGTAAAGTTGCGATGCTGAGAGACTCAGCATTAATTTGTGTTCATGTAATTCTTGGAATGGACACCTGGCTTTATAGAAATGTCAGGGAATTTAACTCAGCAGATGGGAAGTCATTAATGATTATTATATTATGTGAAACCCCATGCATAATGAAAGGGAATCAGGGTACACCTGAGTTTTATATCCATAGGGTTCCAACTCATTTGGAAGCTGATCAGAGAAAGCAAACAAACAAGAGGGTAGATGAATTAGCTAAAAGTGGATCAAATCAGAAAGATCTCTCTAAGGAAACTGGGAAACAGTTTTATCTCTGGGCTTGAAGGAAGCCCGTCTAAATGACTCAGTAATTAGGGAGATGGGGAAACAATTAGAAGGACCACTTGGTTGGCCTAAGACAGAAGTACAACCAGCCACATTATTGACATCAAGCCAAGGGGCTGTGCAGTGCCATTATCATTAATGTTTCCTCAGACTGACACATGGATCACCTGGCGCAGGACATCTTGGTGCTGAAGAACCCTGGAAATGGACGTGGACACTTTAGCCGCAATTCTTTAACATGTGCTGTAAACAATCCAGCTCCAGATTAGAGAGAGGCAGCATCTGAACATACTCAGAAAGGAAATCCATGACCCGTAGATTTTATTACACCTTTATCCACCACGAAGAGAGGCTAATAAATACTGCTTAGTGTCAGTAGGTGACTCTACTGAATGGTTAGAGCCTTCCCCACGCAAAGCCACCATCACCTCAAACTCTGGCAAAGGAAATATTTTCTCAGTGGGCTCTTCCATCAGGAGTAGAATCAGATCAGGGAGCCATGTCACTGGTGAAGTGATGCAAGCAACAATTAAGTTGTTGGGGTTTTCATTTACAGCTCACAATCCTTTGCAATTCGGGAATGTGTGAACCGAACTATTAAGGCAGCTGTAAGGAAAAGCTATAGATGGAAACCCAGGGAAAATCTTCTTGCATATGTCAAATGGGAAACCAACTGTGACACAGTTCAGCACAAAATTAGCCACACACCTCAGGGTCTGAACATCTTGGAATACAAGTCTGCAGGAAAGATAAGGGAAAGAAATCATCCTGCCTTTGTCGTCATTCCAGAGTTCAGCATTTGGAGATCAACCTAAAATGTTATGTTCAGGCGGATATACATGTTCAAAACTGAGAATATGCCGGTTGTGTAGCTCTTGTCACAGAGTGGGGAACTTTGTGTTTGTAGAGACACATTCTCTCATGTACTTTGTAGATAAAGCAGCCTTGTGAAACTGTGGTTGATTCTCACCCAGTGGCTGATCTGTTCGCTGAAACAGCTCGCAGAATATTGTCCATTAACCATCACTCATTTAGGAAATGTTCTACAATGAAGTGAACAAATAACTTCAGTGCCTCCTGTTCCAATGAAGAATCTTTGAAATGAAATATTAATTTTTTTCTCTCTTTCCATGAATGTTGTCTCACTTGCTGTGTGTTGCCAGCATTTTCAGCTTTTATGAACAGTAGGATAAATGTTACCACTTAGAAAAACCCATCACTCTTACAGATCAGGTGCTTCCTGCAGAATTGGAAGGGATTAAAAGTGGATTAGCCCTAACACATATCAATCATATTTAATGCAATGACATCAAATAATTCAAGTAAGCTTCCTGATCTGTCTTTGCCCTTGTGATGCAAGGGATAAGTTAAGGAATTATATATAGACGGCAGATTCCTGCAGCCAAAGCTGCAGCAAGAAACACTTTGGTTGATGATTGCTGTAACTGGAGACCTTGATGGGAAACCAACTGTGACACAGTTCAGCACAAAATTAGCCACACACCTCAGGGTCTGAACATCTTGGAACACAAGTTTACAGGTAGATGAAATGTTAATTCTATTTCTCCCTCCGTTGGTCCTGGCTGACCTGCTGAGTGTTTTCAGGACTTTCCAGTTTTATTTCTGATTTCCAGCATTTGCATTTTTAGATTAATTTGTTTTTTTTCCCCCCAAGATAGAAAGTAGACACAGCTGGCTGCTTTTGGGAGATTCTTGCAGGAGCAAGTGAAGGACAGAGCAACTTTACACAGTCGTTAGTCTTTGCAAGGAGTGTAGTTAGCACCTCAGGCACCTCTGGCTAATAAGGATGCCTACAGCATTGACAAGGGCAGATCAACGGATCACTCAGCAGCTCATCAGTTATGAACACATGCTTGGTGCAGTGTCCTAAAAACCCAAGGGTCTAAGGACCTGGGAAATTGCAATCCATTGTCATTTGTGGATGAAGTAAAACAATATTTGATGCATTGCTATTTACGGGCAGAGAATATACAGTTGGAGGAGGAGATGAGGCCAGTTTTGGAATAGTTAGTTAACTTATGTCGGGAATGGGATAATGACTGGCAAGGGAACAGTGGATAGGATAGTCACATGGGAGCGTAGTTCACATGACAGGTCACTGGGTTGAGAGGAGCCAAGTTTCATAATCATTGTTATTTGCAGCAATAATACTGAGAATAAATCGCAGTTTGATTTAACCGAGTTATTGTGTCAGTAGGGCTGGCACGGTGGTGTAACGGTTAGCGTAACGTTATTACAGCACCAGCGACCTGGGTTCAATTCTGGCTACTGTCTGTAAGGAGTTTGTACGTTTTCCCCGTGACTGCATGGGTTTCCTCCGGGTGCTCCAGTTTCCTCCCACATTCCAAAGACGTACGGGTTAGGAAGCTGTGGTCATGCTATGTTGGCGACAGAAGCGTGGCAACACTTGAGGGCTGCCCCCAGAACACTCTACACAGAAGATGCATTTCACTGTGTGTTTGATGTACATGTGATTAATGTCATTGTCCAACTCTGCCGCTTCCACTGTTGCTCCTTCTCCAAGGACCACCAGGTCATCTGCCGTGGTCTTCACCCCACTCACACCAGGTTAAGCCTCCAGCCTTTGCTGAAATCTGCCGGGACTGTGTTGATTCTGACTGACGTTCCACCCCAATGTTATCTTCTGAGTGGTGTGTAGAAACAGGTTAAATATGAGCTCTCCTCATCAATCCCCATTTATCAGAGCCCGTTCTTTACACCCAGCCCACTGAAAATCCTTGCACTGCTCAAGTCAACTTCTCCTACTGTCCTCATGGGCCAGTGGCTCCTCGTCAGAGCTCCATTAAGGTCTCTCGTGTCCAGGCAGAGTCTCAGCTTGTCACTTGACTTCTCGACACACCAAGCTGGGTACTTGGGGTAGGGGGACCTACTGAGTGATTGTCACTGCCTTGGGCAGTCTCTCCCAGCTTTAGGTTTTCCTTGAGAGCCACAGGAACATACCTTGGAGGGAGTACGACCGGCTGCTTCCTGTTGTCCACCTCTGGGGATATTTCCCTTCCAGTTCCCCTGCTCTGTAAAGGATATCTGATCTTCATCATTATTTGCACTGAAGCAATCTTCATGGTCCTGTCACAGTGTAACTCTTCCCATTTGCTGCACTGTGATATTCCCAGCAGAGGTGTGGTGTTTGCTGGTCTGCTCTGTTGAAATCTATATCATCGAATCTTTGGGTTTATTGGCCTCAGAAAAGATCCCGAGTAATCTTATTGTAATCGACAGCACATGACTGGAAAATCAAAATACTGCAGATGCTAGAAATCTGAAATAGAAACAAGAAATGCTGGAAACACAGGGTTCTGATGAAGGTTCTGTCCTGAAACATTAACCCTGTTTCTCATTCCACAGAGGTTGCCTGCCTAGCAGAGTAACTCCACATGGCTGGGTTTTAACTACAATGCCTTGCTTCAGCGGGACATTACGCATCACTCTCAGGTCACAGTGTATTGTCACTGGTTGTCCTTGCACTAGCATCTTGGCACAGATACATCTAGTGGCTGTCCCTTTCCATGGGAATGACCTTGTTCAGCACAGGGTACATTGTGCTCAACTGACGGTCTGAATCTGACCCTGTATCTATCCCTGCACCACTCACCCCATCTGCTCCATGGACTTTTGAAGTTCTCCTCATCATGCACTAGTTGTAGAAATGATTTTCCAATCCACATGATGCTCAGTCTTTCCAATACATAGGGCATTTCTTTTTTTGCCTGGTGTTGCCACCTTCAATATCTGCATCTGTGAAAGAACCTTAACAGTGCCTGCCTGTTCTACCTTTTGCCTCACTCTTCTCCACATGGACTTCCCTCTGTTGACCATCCAGCATTTCTAGCCTGGTTTAAGGTAGCCGCACAGTCTTATCTGCCTCTGTGCACTCTTCCAGAGTTAACCGTGCCTCAACAAAATGGCCATTCCCTCAGCCTGGACTCCTGGATTCCACAACTAATCCAATTTCTGATGGTGGATCCTTCCCATCTGCCAATAATTTACCTGCTAATAATATTAGCTCCATTAAGAAAGCATCTAAGGAGCGTGTGGAGTTTCAGTCAGGAAGTCTCCACTTTGCAAACAATTGGGAAGCAGGATGCAAATTCCACTTAGAATGATGTTGATATACTTCATCTCATGATTCCATTAAAATGTATTTACATAAACACTAATGAAATCTGCTATGTTCCATCACTGAAGTGGACAAGGCAATGGCTTTTTTAAAAAATCTCTTTAATGTATCTCGTAGTCATAATCTGATGGAAATTTTTAATACTGATGAAAATAGGCCCATCACAAGAAATAGATGGTTTTAATATTTAGTCCTTTACTTGTGAGGAATTTAATTTTAAGTCACTGAAAATGACTTAAGAATACACTGAACCATCTACTGATTTCACGAGTGCATTAATCAATTTCTTTATAAATGTTGTAGCTACAATATGGAAAAATATGCCCGCAAATGCCCAGACGCTTAAGTAAATGGGCTTGATAGGAAGCGCCTCCTTGAACATAGGAAATAGGAGGAAGGGTAGTCCATTAGGCCTCACAAGCCTCTTCTACTCAAACGTTTTGATCTTCTACTTCAACACCACATTCCTGACCTACCCACATGAACCACTGCACTTGAGGCTGATAACTGTCCAGAAGTTATTTGAGGGAACATTGGTTGAGGACAGTGGCAGGGACTAATTACACATTATAATCGCCCCTTTCTAAATAAATGCAATTGTGCTGCCAGCACAGACGGGAAAAAACGTTAATAAAATTACAAAATGGACAAGAGGAGAGAGGGGCAAGGCTTCCTGATCAGAGTGCCCTGAGGTGTCTTGTACACATCGAGGGCCTCCAGAGATTGTCAAATGAAGTATCAAAGGGGTTAACACAATATAAGATAACATAAGATTGGTGGGTTAATTGGCCACTGGGGAAGCAGAGTTAGCTGGCTAATCAGGCTGTTGAAGGTTTTTGTTTGGAGCATTGATTGGAATACCTCTGCCACAGGGTCACAGTTCCCCTACTTACCACAAGCAAATGACTAAAACGTCTAGACCTAGAAAAACAATTAACAAGAAAAGCAATTTTTTCATGGACTATCAATAAATTATCTATTTTTACGTTTCGGATTTCTGCTGGGCTCTTTGTGTGGCGTAATTGTCCAAGCACAGAGTACCAAGCAAGTGCAGCCTCAATCAATTCATTAGCTAATTACATTCACTGGATTTTCATGCGGTAAAGTTAACATGTCAGCATTTAATCGACACAACCAGTTAAAGAAGTAATTGAGGAGATGATAATGGACTCATATTGCTTTTGGCAAAGGATTCATTGATTAGAAATCCCATTACCCATTTCCCCTGTGCTTCTTTGCTGTGATAGTTCACATTCAGGCACCAACATTTGCTCAGTATACCCAAGAGGTAACAGGTGGTGCTATGGTAATGTACAGCACACTTGCAGGATTTCCTACAGTGGCATTTGTATGTCAGCATATGAGTATGTCCATGTATATGCATTGCTAGTATGTCTTTCACACATACCTTGACTATACTTCCTCCCACCCAGCCTCCTGAAAAGACTCCATTCCATTCTCCTAGTTCCTCTGTTTCCGTTGTATTTTCTCAAATAATGAGACTTCCATAGGTGGGTCAGAAATGTCTTCCTTCTTCCTCACTACCAGAGTGGACAGAGCCCTTGGCCACATCTTGCTTTTTTCTCACAGCTCTGTTCTCACCCCCTATTCTCCTAGAGCATGGACAGAGTTCCCCTTGTCCTCAACTTCCACCCCACCAGACTCTGCATTCACCAGAACACCTTTTGCAAGTTCCGCCAGCGCCAAAAAGATTCAGACACCTATTCCCCTCCCCTTTCAGCATCTCAAAGGAGTTCGTCTGCTCTTCTATCCCCACCAACCACTCCCCGTCTGATGGCACTTTCCCATGCAACTACAGATGTAATACCCATCCTTTCACCTCTTCCCTTCCCACCACTCAGGGACCCAAACAGATCTTCCAGGTGAAGCTGTGATTCACTTGCACTTCTTCCAATCCAGTGTTCTGCATTCTGTGTTCACAGTGTGGTCTCTACACTGGAGAAACCAAATGTAACTTGGGTGCAACTTTGTGGAGCACCCACGTTCAGTCCACAGGGGCAATCCTGAGCTTCCTATTGCCCTGCCACTTCAATCCCCCATCCCACTCCCACTCTGATGTGGCCTCCTATTCTGTTAAAACGAGGTCCAATGCGAGCATGAGGAACAACACCTCACCTTCTGTCAGGGACAATGCACCCTTCTGGATTCAATATCGAATTCTCCAAATTTAGGTAACTTGCTTTCTCAATCTGTATCAGAAGTGGCCGTTTCTACTGTAAGACACCCAGTTGTGATCTTGACTCAGTTTTTTTCTCTCCATGGCTGCAGTTTGACCAGTTGGGCATGTCCCACAGCCCGACCTTTAGCAATACATTATACTCCTTTGTCTGTATTATTACCCTCAAACTGTTCCCATTAACCACTTGACCAGATGAACCTTACATCTTATTCCCCTGCACCCCTGGCCTCCATCACAGATGTCCTATCCATTGCATCAACCATCTTCTCTGTAATTTGAAACTACCCTTTTTTATCCCACTTTCTCAGTTCTGATGAAAGGTCTGTGATGTGATTAACTCTGTTTCTCTTCCCAACGATGCTGCCTGACTTGTTCAGTGTTTCTGGCACTTTTTGATTTTTATTATCACACGAGTATCAACACATAAATTCAGTTGGGTACAAATGCTTTCAGCTGGCAGCTGTAATGTCAGGAGCAAAGACAGTTGTAACTGTGCGCACGTATATTTGTTTGCAGGTGGTCAGTGTACGTGCCTGTACATGCATTTGGTACTCTGTGTTTATGTGGATAGGTGCGTATGTGCTTGCATTTATGTAGATATGTGGAGATTTGCAGAAGTGATTGTAAGTATGTGCAGGTATGTGTCATCTGCATTCATTCTCTTCAAGACTATTATAGCATGAAGCTGACATCTACAGAGATACAGAGTTGGTCATTGACATTTGGCATGTCCCCTTTGACCCTCACTAATTTTCCTTGCCGTGATCCATCCCGATTGTTGTGACCTTGCACCTTATTGCACTGCACCTTCTCTGTAGCTGTGACACTTTATTCTGTGCTGTTACTGTTTTTACCTGTACTACATCAATGTACTTTGTACTAACTCAACGTAACTGCACTATGTAATGAATTGACCTGTGCGATCAGTTTGTAAGACAAGCTTTTCACTGTACCTCGGTACAAGTGACAATAATAAACCAATACCAATATGGCAATTGCTCTGCCCAGGACCGCAAGAAACTGCAGAGAGCTGTGGACGCAGCTCGGGACATCACAGAAACCAGCCTCCCCTTCGTGGACTCTGTCTACACTTCTTGCTGCCATGGTAAAGCAATCAATATAATCAAAGACCCCTCCCACCCCAGACATTCTCTCTTCTCCTCTCTCCCATCAGGCAGAAGATACAAAAGCCTGAAAGCATGTACCACCAGGCTCAAGCACAGCTTCTATCCCGCTGTTATAAGACTCTTGAATGGACCTCTTGTAATTTAAGATGGACTCTTGACCTCACAAACTACCTCATTATAGCCTTGCACCTTATTGTCTGCCTGCACTGCACTTTCTCTGTAACTGTAACACTTTCTTCTGCATTTCGTTATTGTTTTTCCTTATTCTACCTCAACACACTGTTGTAATGAAATGATCTGTATGGATGGCATGCTCGGTACACGTGCCAATAATAAACCAATGACAATTCCAATCCTTCAGTAAGTTATATTTCAGAGCGATGCCTTTGCTTTTTGCTTCAACCCAAAGTGCCCCTAATAGTTCCTCAAATTGCAAATGTTTGAGGCAATCCTTAAATTTCATTTAAGCTGTGTGAGCATGAAGTGCAGTAGCATCATGGTCAGACATTAGTATCCAGAGCCTAAACTGGATCCCACAGCAGATGGGAAATTTAAATTAAAATAATTAAATAAATATGCAATTAGAAAGCTGGTTTCAGTATTGGGGAACAATAACCTTTATCCCTCACAGATGCTATTGAACCTCCTGAATATTTCCAGCTTCTATCATAAAAATCCATCTGCTTCACTAATGTCCTTCACGAAGAAATCTCTGTCCTAATACAGTTTGGATTATATATCACTTCAAATGTGG
This sequence comes from Pristis pectinata, assembly GCF_009764475.1. Taxonomy (NCBI): domain Eukaryota; kingdom Metazoa; phylum Chordata; class Chondrichthyes; order Rhinopristiformes; family Pristidae; genus Pristis; species Pristis pectinata. Next base: position 8,373,184 of record NC_067420.1, read on the forward strand.
TTGACTCTTAACTGTCCTTTGTAATGGCCCAGCTAGCAATTCACTTCAGGGATAATTAAACTGCATCTCATAACCAAATGAGACAAAATGTGCATCATCCTCCAAAAGTCAGTTTGCCCTATTGGTTATGGGTTTGATCTTGACTGAGGGCTGTAACACATAATCCAGGCAGGTATTTTGGTTCAAGGAGCTACATTGGGCTTTGATGTTGAAGTGAGGCTCAACTTACCTCGACTGTGGTAACATAGACCTAAAAGGTCTCATGTCATTTTTCAGAAAAATGTCTCTGCCTTAAGCGATCTTATCAAAAACAGTACAGCTAGTTATCGTTTCATTTCTTATTAATAATACATTGTTTTGTACAAACTGGCTGCCATTTCCCCAAATTACCATGAATTTATTTGAGATACGGATAGCTGACTATGCTGAACCTTTGGGCATGCAGAGGACATAGTGTCCCAAATTCCTTCTCAGATGCATGGAATAGCTCCTGCAGTTCCATTTCAAAGAAGTGCCAGATGTTTTGGCCAAGTTTATCCCTCACCATTGACACTCACATAGATGCTGCCTAGTCTCCTGGGTATTTCTAGCATGTTCTATTTCTAGTTTAGATTTCCAGCATCCAGCATTGATTTTCACCTATAAGTGATGACTCGGTCATTAATTTCTTTGCTGTATGTGGTATCTTGCTCTCTGCAAATTGATTGGCCTACTTCCTAAATTTAGAAATTTACAAAACATTATTGCTCACCATCCTCTGTTGATTAAGCAAGGTTACCATGGCTGTTTATTCAGTGGGCACTGAGCACAGTTCGGTCTTATTTGCCAGGAAGCAGTGGATGGACAAGGTACACTTCTGCGTGAGGTTCCTGAGCTTTACCATGATACAGGTTCCACTGGGGACACATGTTTTGCATGCAGGCACTCCATGTCAGATCTGTGACATATTGCAGCTTCCTCCGTGAGCAGCTGCTATACGATCACCGGCAATACATTGTGCTGGCCCAAGCCTGGTTTCCCAGCACGGGACGGCGCAGTGGTGCATCAGGTAGAGCTGCTGCTTCACAGCGTCAGAGACCCAGGTTCAATCCTGACCTCGGGCACTGTCTGTGCAGAGTCTGCACTTTCTCCCGGTGACTGTGTGGGTTTCCTCCAGGTCCTCTCACATCCCAAAATTGTGCGGGTAGATAGGTTCATTGTTGATGGTAAATTGCCCCTAGTTGTAGGCGAGTGGCAGAATCTGTGGGGAGTTGATTGGAATGTGGGAGATTACAAAATGAGATTAGCGTAGGATTGGGTGATTGATGGTTGGCATGAACTTGATGGGCCAAATGGTCCATTTCAATGACTCTAAGGTTAGTGCTGTACTTCTCTACAACGTAGTAGGGCCAATTTAAGCCAAGACTTTCACCACATGTAGATCCTACTTGTACATTGTGCACTAGTTCAGTATCTGAAGGCTACAGTGGCTGTAGGTTTAAATCAGGTGATGGGGAGTCTTCATCTTCACTGCCTTTCTCTCTTCCACCATTGTCTGGCCTGGTTGCAATGATTGGCACAAGGGTAGGGCTGTGGTGGTGATAAAATGAGGTGCACGCTTCCAACCCCTGCGGCTTGTAGATCGGAAGGGCTGTTTGGGTGTGAGGCAGAGGGGTGTGGGAAGGAGGACTGGGTTTGGGGATACCACTACCTTCGTTTATGTTAGTCCCCACTGGCCATGGTCTCAGCCAGGGCAGCTCCAGGCAGCCGTGATCAGAGAGTCAACCTTCCTTCAGCTGGGCATCTGGTGCTGCCTCCCATTGTGCACCAGCTTATATAAGACCATAAGACCATAAAACATAGGAGCAGAATTAGGCCATCCAGCCCTTTGAGTCTGCTCCACCATTCGGTCATGGCTGATTTATTTTTCCCTCTCAACCCCATTCCCCTGCCTTTCCCCCGTAACCTTTGACACCCTTACTAATCAAGAATCTATCAACTTCCATTTTAAGTATACCCAATAACTTGGCCTCCACAGCCATCTGTGGCAATGAATTCCACAGATTCACCACCCTCTGGCTAAAGAAATTCCTCCTCATCTCTGTTCTAAAGGGACGTCCTTCTATTCTGAGACTGTGCCCTCAGGTCCGAGACTCTTCCACCACTGGTAACATCCTCTCCATGTCCACTCTATCCAGGCCTTTTAATACTCTGTAGGTTTCAATGAGATCCCCCCTTCACCCTTCTAAACTCCAGTGAGTACAGGGCCAGAGCCATCAAATGCTCCTCATACATTAACTCTTTCATTCCCGTGATCATTCTTGTAAACCTTCTCTGGACCCTCTCCAACACCAGCACATTCTTCCTTAGAAACGGGGCCCAAAACTGCTCACAATACTCCAAATGTGGTCTGACCAACACCTTATAAAGCCTCAGCATTACATCCTTGGTTTTCTATTCTAGTCCTCTCGAAATGAATGCTAACATTGCATTTGCCTTTCTTACTACTGACTCAACCTGCAAGTTAACATTTAGGGAATCCTTCACGAGGACTCCAAAGTCCCTTTGCACCTCCGATCTCTGAGTTTGCTCTCTGTTTCGAAAATAGTCTACACCTTTATTCCTTCTACCACAGTGCATGAGCATACATTTCCCTACGCTGTATTCCATCTGCCACTTCTTTGCCCATTCTCCCAACCTGTCCAAGTTCTTCTGCAGACTCCCTGCTTCCTCAACACTACCTGCCCCTCCACCTATCTTTGTATCATCTACAAACTTGGCCACAAAGCCATCAATTGCATCATCCAGATCATTAACATATAAGGTGAAAAGTAGTGGACCCAACACCAACCCCGGCGGAACGCTAGTCACTGGCAGCCAATCCGAAAAGGCCTCCTTTATTCCCACTCTTTGCCTTTTGCTAGTCAGCCAATCTTCTATCCATCCCAGTACCTTTACTGTAATACCAGGGACTCCTATCTTGTTCAGCAGCCTCATGTGTAGCACCTTGTCAAAGGCCTTTGGAAAATCTAAGTGAACAACATCCACTGACTCTCCTTTGTCTATCCTGCCTGTTACTTCCTCAAAGAATTCCAACAGATTTGTCAGGCAAGATTTCCCTTTAAGGAAACCATGTTGACTTTGGCCTATTTTATCATGTGCTTCCAAGTACCCTGAAACCTCATCCTTAATAATGGACTCTAACACCTTACCAACCACTGAAGTCAGGCTAATTGGCTGATAATTTCCTGTCTTTTGCCTCTCTCCCTTTTTAGAGTGGAGTGACATTTGTGATTTTCCAGTCCTCCCAGTGATTCTTGAAAGATTACTACTGATGCCTCCACCATCTCTTCAGCTCCCTCTTTCAGAACCCTGGGGTGACTTATCTACCTTCAGACCTTTCAGTTTCCCAAGCACCTTCTTCTCAGTAATAGCAACTACACTCACTTCTGCCCCCTGACTCTCTTGAATTTCTGGCATGTTGCTGGTGTCTCCCACAGTGAAGACTGACACAAAATACTTATTCAGTTTGTCCGCCATTTCTTTGTTCCCCATTACGACCTCTATAATATTGAAATATCCGATTTCAGCTTCTCCCTCTCAAACTGCAGGGTGAATTTATCATGTTATGATCACTGCCTCCCAAGGATTCTTTTACCTTAAGCTCCCTAATCAAATCTGGTTCATTGCACAACACCAAATCCAGAATTGCCTTTTCCCTTGAGGGCTCGACCACAAGCTGCTCTAAAAAGGCATATTGTAGGCATTCTACAAATTCCTTCTCTTGGGATCCAGTACCAACCTGATTTTCCCACTCTACCTGCACATTGAAATCCCCCAGGACCACCGTAACATTGCCTTTCTTACATGCCTTTTCTATTTCCTGTTGTAATTTGTACCCCACATCCTGGCTACTGTTTAGATGCCTGTATATAACTCCCAACAGGGTCTTTTTACCCTTACAGTTTCTTAACTGGACTCAAAAGGATTCAGCATCTTTTGATCCCATGTCACTTCTTTCTAAGGATTTGATTTCATTTTTTACCATCAGAACCACCTCACCCCCTTTGCCCACCTGCCTGTCTTTTCGATAGGATGTGTATCCTTGGATATTTAGCTCCCGGCTGTGATCTTCTTTCAACCACGACTCTGTGATGCCTACAATGTCATACCGGCCAATATCTAACTGCGCTCTGAGCTCATCTACCTTATTTTGTATACTGTGTGCATTTAAATATAGCACCTTCAATCCTGGATTCACCACCCTTCTTCTCAAATTTGTCTCCATGTTGCCTGAAGTTAAATCCTTATCCCTTTCTGAACTTTCTGTCTTGTTTTTTATTCTGAAGACTTCCGTAACCTCTCCTGCACTCTTCTTCCCCTTTTACTTTATCCATACTTCTCCAATCTCTTGAACCCACCCCCTTACTGTTTAGTTTAAAGCCCTATCCACAGGCCTAGTTATGCGATTCACCAGGACCCTGGTCCCAGCATGGTTCAGGTGGAGCCCATCCCATCGGAACAGCTCCCTCCTTCCCCAGTGTTGGTGCCAATGTCCCACAAATTCAAACCCACTTCTCCCACACCAGTCTTTGAGCCATGCATTTAACTCTCTGATCTTATTGACCCTGTGCCAATTTGCACATGGCTCAGGTAGCAATCCAGAGATTATTACTTTTTTGGTTCTGCTTCTTAATTTAGTCCCAAACTGCTCAAATTCCCTCAGCAGAACCTCTTTCCTTGTTCTACATACGTCATCGATACCCACAAGGACCATGAAAACTGGATCTTTCCTCTCCCACTCCAAATTCCTCTGCAGGCCAGATGAGATGTCCTGAACCCAGGCACTAGGCACGCAACACAGCCTTTGGGACTCTCGATCCTTGCGACAGAGAATTGTGTCTCTTCCCCTGACTATACTATCCCCAATTACAACTACATTTCTCTTCTCTCCTCCTTCTTGAATGGCTCCCTGAACCACGGTGCCACGGTTCGGTTGCTCATCCTACCTACAGCCCCCACTCTCATCCACACAGGGAACAAGAATCTCAGACCAGTTGGACACGTTCAAAGGCTGAGGCTCCTCCAGCACTACCTCTTGGATCCCCCTACCTGCCTCACTCACAGTCACACCCTCTTGTCCCTGACCACAGACCGAATTTGTAGCTATCTAATGGGTGAGACTGTCCCCTGAAACACAGCGCACAGGTAACTGTCCCCTTCCCTGATGCGTCACTGTGTTTGAAGTTCAGATTCCAGGTCATCAGCTTTGAGCCTGACTTCCTCAAGCAACCAACACTTGCTGCAGATGTGGTCACCAGGAACCACAATGGGGTCCACCAGCTCCCACATCATGCAGCTACAACATATCACCTGATCCTGCATCCCGACTTTATTTAATTAGTTGTAATATGGTGTTTTTTTTATTTAGCCACTATAAAATCCTTACCTGCTACTCATTTACGCCTCCTCGCCAAAGCTTCTTGAGCCAAAGCCTCAGATTCCCACTCCACTCACTCAATTGTCCTGGAAGAGAAGGGGGTATATGATATAGTGATATGACTGCCATGGTTGAATAGCTGACAATGTGTAGTTGTGAGTCTTGTCGTGTGGCTGGAATGAAAATTAATTTGAAACATGGGTCTGGATTGACGGAGGTTCTTGGATGCATCTGCTGGGATTGTGCAGCTTTGGGTGGTCTCTTGGTCTGCTGGTACAGTCAAAGTCAAGGTCAAAGCTGAGTTTATTTTCATCTGCACAAGTACATGTGTGCACAGGTGCAACGTAAAACACTTGCAGCAGCATCACAGGCACAGAGCATCAGAAAAGCAGCATTCACAAGAAAAACATAAATTAAACATAAATTCTACAAAATTATACAAGAAAGAACACAATTAGAACAAAAAAAACAAAGACATAAGGGATTCTGCAGATGCTGGAAATCTGGAACAACAGATACAAAATGTTGGAGGAACTCAGCAGGTCATGCAGCATCTATGGAGGGAAATATACAGTCAACAGCATCAACATTGATTTCTCGAACTTCCGGTAACTCCTCCCCTTCCCCCCCCACTTCCCCCCCTTTTGTTTTCCCTCATTCTTGTGGCCCCCTCACCCCTTCTTTTCCCCTCCCTTGCCCTCATGACCTGCCCATCACCTCGGTCACATTCCTCACCCCTTTATTCCATGGTCTACTGTCCTTCTTCTTCAGCTCTTTGCCTCTTCCACCTATCACCTTCCAGCTTCTCATATCATTCCCTTTCATCCTCCCTCCCCCACCCACCTACCTTCACCCTCTCTCTTGCAGCCACCTATCCCCGTTCACCCTGTGCTCCTCCCCCTCTCCCCGACCTTCTTATTCTGGCTTCTGCCCTCTTCCTTTCCAGTCCTGATGAAGGGTCTCAACCAGAAACATTGACTGTCCATTTCCCTCCATTGATGCTGCCTGACCTGCTGAGTTCCTGAGCATATAGTGTGCATTGCTGAAAAAAACATGTCCACTGTAGTGCGAAGTGGTCAAGGTGTTGCTATACTGAGGTGGTGATTAAAGATGTGCAGGTTGGTTCAAGGACTGAATAGAACATAGAACATAGAAGAACATAGAACAATTACAGCACAATTCAGGCCCTTCGGCCCACAAAGTTGTGCCGAACATGTCCATACCCTAGAAATTACTAGGCTTACCCATAGCCCTCTATTTTACTCAGCTCCATGTACCTATCTAACAGTCTCTTGAAAGACCCTATCGTATCAGCCTCCACCACAGTTTCCGGCAGCCCTTTCCACGCACTCACCACTCTCTGAGTAAAAACCTTACCCCTGACATCTCCTCTATATCTACTCCCCAGCACCTTAAACCTATGTCCTCCTGTGGCCACCAATTCAGCCCTGGGGAAAAGCCTCTGACTATCTACCCGATCAATACCTCTCATCATCTTATACACCTCTTGGTTGAAGGGAAGTTGCTGTTCTTGAACCTGGTGGTGTGGGACTTCAGGTTTCTGTACCTCCTGCCTGATGGTAGTGGCGAGAAGATTGCACAGCCCAGATGGCGGGGTATGCATTCATTGACTGTGGCCCTGTGCCTGAAGACATTGGATTACACGCTGCACTGTAATGGGTACTGCAGCCTTGACTCCTGGTATGGTCCCCACAGTTATTGGATCCCACTGCCTTTGCATTGCTCGTCTGGTGGGCCTCTAGCTCCCCGGCCTGCAGGACCTGAAGAGTAGCTGTAGCCCAAGCATGTAGCCAATGAACAGTGTGGTTAGTGTTGGCTGCAGGCAGTCGTCAAGCAAATGGGCAGGGGGTGTGAAGCCAGAGTGCTGCGCAGAGATCAATGGGCATGGGTCAATGTTGCACTGTGATCCCTGAGCCTGTGTTTATAAACCTCCCTTCAGTGCGAGGGACTTCCAACATTCACAAGCTGGAGATCAACTTCAGCTCTGCTTGTTTGCCACAGAACAAATTTCCCACAATCACATCTGTCCTTACTTTTTAATCTGACCTATTCAGCCAACTGAAAGAGATCCTGAGTTTTAAATTATTTGTTGATATGTGAAATCTGTAAACAAAAATCTCACCTGCTTGTCTAGTTGATGGAAATCCTGATTTGATGGTATAAGTCATTGGATAATGGGATTATTATCTATCAAGATTTGACTAAAGGGCTTAAGTTCATACTTGCTCAATTCATTTCAATAACATGTCTAATAGTGAACAAATGGAATATGACAGGCAGTGAGTGAACCCTGGTCCACATCCCAGAGGGAGACAAATTAATCTTCCTGGGTGACTTGAATGCCAAGGTGGAAAGGAACACTCTCTGGCAAAGCATGAGTGACAAGGTAGGAGAGGGAAGACTAACTCCTGGAAACCTCCTGACAAAATGCTTGGAGCACAGCCTCATCATAACCAACACCCTGCATCATCAAAGGGACAAGCACGGGACCTTGTGGCAATACCTCCTGTCTAAGCATAAACCATGGAAACATTGCACCACTGCAGAAGCTACCCACCCACCTAGTGAAGAGCTTGCAGTTCACATGCTGGCCTCATCAGTCACCTCTGTACCCACAAAACTGGAGTGGAAGCAAGTCATCCTTGATCCTGAGACAATGTCTAAGAAGAGGGAAATTCTGTGCTACAGCTTTCTTTGTTGTTGCATGCATGTCTGCACAGTTGCTACATTAGTGAAATTATAATTGAACTTCAGCTTCACTTCAGCTTCACTTCAGCTTCATTTGTCACTGTTTCTGTTCAGCTTCAGTTGGTTCACCCCAGGTACCATTTGGTAACAAGTGGTGACCAGTGTTTATAAAAGATTTACTGGATCTTTTTAGACTATTACTGTCCAACCTTCTCCAATGGTATTTATTTAGATCATAGAGTCATACAGCACAAAAACAGGCCTTTCGGCCCAAACAGGTCCTCCTGGCCCATGACAACCAAGATCCCCATCTAAGCTAGTCCAATTTGCCTGTGTTTGGCTTATATCCTTCTGAACCTTTCTTATCCATGTATCCGTCCAAGTGTCTTTTAAATATTGTCACTATTTTCTTTCCTGAACTCCCTAGCTTCCATGACCTTCAAGGTAAATACAGATGAGAAGTATTCATTTAAGACACTGCCCATCTCCTGTGGCTCAACACGTAGATGACCACACTGATCCTTAAGATGACCTGTTCTCTTCCTAGTTACCCTTTTGCTCTTAATATATTTATGGAATCTTTTTGGATTCTCCTTTACCTTATTTGCTAATGATAGTTCATGGCCCCTTTTTACCCTCCTGATTTCCTACATCCCTTATACTTCACAAGGGATTTGCTTGATCCCAGCCGCCTGTACTTAACTTATGCCTCCTTTTTCCTGTCCGGAGCCTCAATATCCCTCACCAACCAGGCTTCCCAACTCCTGCCAGCCTTCCCCTTCACTCTCACTGGAACACACTGGTCCTGAACTCACATTTAAAAACCTCCCAACTTGCCAGACATCCCTTTACCATCTAACACCTTCTCCCAATCAACTCTTGCATCTTGTCTAGTGCCGTCAAAATTTGCCTTGCCCTAATTTGGGACTTGAACTTGTGGACCAGTCCTATCTTCTTCCATAACGCTTTCAAAATTTCCATAAGTATTTTAAAATTTATTTCTGTTTTCCTCTCAATCCAGGGTGTAGCATTTTCCCTTACATTGTACACCTGAATTTCTTGAGCAGTTCTCTTGCCTTGTTCCAGAGCAGGTATGCAACGTGTCCTTATTCTGTGACTTATATTGTGACTATATCCCAATAGTTGTGACTTGGCACATGGTTATATAAGATGCAGGTACAGGTACTCTGCTTGTTAATCACACTGTTACTGTGCAGGCACCAAGATCTGGTGTGGAGTGCTCAGAGGACTGAAATATTTCACTGGGTTCATTTGTACAATAAATTATTGTATGTATTACTTTTAAATCTTTCTTGGGTTGGGATGACAGTGGGAAGTGCAGCCCCTCATGAACCATTGCAGTGTGAATAGTGAAGGTTACCTTACTGCGTTCTGGGAAAAACCTCCCGGATTTTGAGCCGGCAATAATGAAAAATTGGTGATATGTATCCAAGTCAAGAAAGGACTTGGCATATTTTGTTTCCCATGACAATGGCATGACATAAATGAAAGTGGTGTGTGACCTGGAGGAGAAGATAACCAGAGGTGATGATACTTCTGAGCCCCTGCTGCACTTGTCCATCCTGTGACTTTTTGATGTTCGATTGTAACATGTCCACATCTCTTGTAGTTAACAGATTGTAAACTTCTGCACTCACATGTATCCTTTATCTCCAAATATCATTCTGTGGGCTTATTCATGCCTTATTTTAATTACTGATTTCCCTTCATTTATTGGATGGTTGAATAACTGATGTGCCCTTCAGCACCACAACAAAATAAGGTTTTACACCAACCGCACTCAGTGCTACACCTGCCCCTACACCTCCTCCCTCGCCACCATTCGGGGCCCTAGACAGTCCTTCCAGATGAGGCGTCCTTTCACATGTGAATCCATCGGCGCCATTTACTGCATTTGGTGCTCCCGGCGCGGCCTCCTCCACATCGGTGAAACCCGACACAGATTGGGGGAAAAATCGCTTCGTCGAACACCTTCACTCCGTCCGCCGTAACAGCCAGGGTCTCCCGGTGGCCAGACATTTTAATTCCACTTCTCAATCCCACACTGATGTGTCTGTCCACGGGCTCCTCTACTGCCAGGTTGAGGCTAGACACAGATTAGAGGAACAGCACCTCATATTCTGCCTTGGTGGTCTCCTACCTGATGGTACGAAGATCGAATTCTCCAACTTCCAGTAGCTACTCTCCTTGTCTCCCCTTTATTTTCCCTTATCCCACCGGCTCCTACATGCCTTCTCTTTCCTCTCCCCCACCCTCACGATCCTCCCATCACCCACACATTCCTCCCTCTGGTTCCCCTCCCCACCTCCTTCCCTCTATTCCAAGCTCCACTGTCCTCTCCTATCAGATTCCATCTTCTTCAGCCTTTTGTCACTTCCCAGATCCTGACATCATTCCCACTCTCCCCCTCCTGCCTATCTCCCTGCACCAACTTGGCTCCACCTATACAACCATCAAAGATGCCTTCCGAGCCACCCCTTGTCCTCACTTTGGGAAATCAGACCACCGGGCTGTGCTCCTCCTCCCCGCATACAAACAGAAACTGAAACAGGAGGATCCGGTGCAAAGAGTCGTGCAGTGCTGGTCTGAGGAAGCAGATGAGCTCCTACGTGAGACTGCTTTGAGACAGTGGACTGGTCCATGTTCAAAGACTCAGCTGCCAGCCTTGATGAGTATGCCACCACCATCACAGACTTCATCAGCAAGTGTGTGGAGGACTGTGTACCAAAGAGGACAATACGGGTGTTCCCAAACAGGAAACCATGGATGAACCAGGAGATCCACTCCCTACTGAATGACACAACTGCTGCTCACAAATCTGTGATCCTGATCTGTTCAAGAAGTCGAGGTATGACCTTCGGAAAGCTCTCAGGGATGCCAAGAGGCAATACCAACTCAAAATAGAGTCCCAGACCAGCAGCCAATTATGGCAGGGCTTACATGCCATAACAAGCTACAAGACGAAGTCGGGCTGCATAGCTAACAACAGCACATCCCTTCCTGATGAACTTAACACATTCTTTGTGCGTTTTGAACAAAAGGGAAGTGGATTGTCACCATCCACCATGACAGCCACCAACGCAGCTGAACCTGTGATCACAGTGGAGGACATAAGATCAGTCTTCCAGAGAGTGAACACGAGGAAAGCACCCGGCCCAGATGGTGTCCCGGGCTGCATGCTTAGATCTTGTGCTGATCAGCTGGAAGAAGTATTTGCGGACATATTCAACCTCATGCTGCTTCAATCTCAGGTTCCCTCCTGTTTTAAGAAGACCACTATCATCCTGGTACCAAAAAAAGCAAGGTAACATGCCTCAATGACTACCGACCAGTGGCTCTGACATCCACCATCATGACGTGCTTTGAGAGGTTGGTCATGGCTCGCATCAATTCCAGCCTACCAGACAACCTGGACCCATTGCAATTTGCCTATGGGCGAAACAGGTCTGCAGCAGATGCCATCTCCCTGGCCCTACACTCAGCTCTGAAACATCTGGACAGTAAAGACACATGCGTTAGACAACTGTTTATTGACTACAGCTCTGCCTCCAATACTATAATTCCAAGCAAGCTTGTCACCAAACTCCGAGACCTAGGACTTAACACCTCCCTCTGTAACTGGATCCTTGACCTTCTAACAAACAGACCGCAATCAGTGAGGATAGGCAGCAGTACCTCTGGCATGATTATTCTCAACACTGGTGCCCCACAAGGCTGCGTCCTCAGCCCTCTACTCTACTCCCTATACACTCATGACTGTGTGGCCAGATTCTGCTTTAACTCCATCTACAAGTTTGCAGATGATACCACCGTTGGAGGCCGTATCTCAAACAGCGATGAGTCAGAGTACAGGAAGGAGATAGAGAGCTTAGTGAAATGGTGTCATGACAACAACCTTTCCCTCAATGTCAACAAAACTAAAGAGCTGGTCATTGACTTCAGGAAAGGGGGCAGTGTACATGCACCAGTCTACATCAATGGTGCTGAGGTTGAGAGGGTTGAAAGCTTCAAGTTCCTGGGAGTGAACATCACCAACCTGTCCTGGTCAAATCACATAGATGCCACGGCCAAGTAATCTCACCAATGCCTCTACTTCCTCAGGAGGCTAAAGAAATTTTGTTTGTCCCCTTTGACTCTCACAAACATTTACCGATACACCACAGAAAGCATGCTACTTGTATGTATCACTGCTTGGTATGGCAACTACTCTGCCCAAGACCGCAAGAAACTGCAGAGAGTTGTGGACACAGCCCAGCACATCACGGACACCAGCCTCCCCTCCTTGGACTCTGTCTTTACCTCTTGTTGTCTTGGTGTAGCAGCCAGCATAATCAAAGACCCCACCCACCCAGGACATTCTCTCTTCTCTCCTCTTCCATTGGGTAGTAGATACAGGTGCCTGAGGGCACGTACCACCAGACTTAAGGACAGCTTCTACCCCACAGTGATAAGACTATTGAACAGTTCCCTTATACAATGAGATGGACTATGACCTCACGATCTACCTTGTTGTGACCTTGCACCTTATTGCACTGCACTTTCTCTGTAGCTGTGACACTTTACTCTGTACTGTTATTGTTTTTACCTGTACTACATCAATGCACTCTGTACTAACTTAATGTAACTGCACTGTGTAATGAATTGACCTGTATGATCGGTATGCAAGACAAGTTTTTCACTGCACCTCCGTATAAGTGACAATAATAAACCAATACCAATCACCCACCAGCTCTTGCTCCACCCCCTCTTACCCCCCCCCCCCCCAACCTTTATACTGGCTCTCTCCCCTCTTTCTTTCCAGTCCTGATGAAGGGTCTCGACCAGAAGCATCGACTGTTCATTTCCCTCCACGGATGCTGCCTGACCTGCTGAGTTCCTCCAGCGTTTTGTGTGTGTTGCTCCAGATTTCCAGCATTTGCAGTCTCTCTTGTGTCAACAAAGTAAGGTTACTGTATCATCTTCTTTCTCTGGCAGCTTTTTGCTCGTGTATTCCCTATTTTAAATAGGGTAGGGGGAGTTTAGAAAAGCTATTCATGGACTGCAGTAAATGGTTTAAATAACTACCCGTGATGATTAAGCTGCCAATGTAGAGCAGGGACTTCAATCTTAAAGGGACCTTACTGTGTTCATGCCTTATGTTAGCATTCTGCTCACATTTCTCACTCCTCCCCTGGTTTCCCTATCACACTTAAAAAAAAGGCTTACTTAATCACTAAAGTGTCTCATATGCCTTGTAAATTAATCTGCAAGCTCTTTTACTTACAATTAAATCCCATCCTAAAATAAGTAAATGAAGGAGCTTGTGAGGTGAAAGTTTCCATGGTGATGGCCAGATGGCATCCTGGGAAGTCTTGATACTGAAGAGAGTGGATTGTACCTCAAGATGTGACAGTTAATATCAGAGGAGAGCAAATGACCTTTATAGACTTCTTCCCGACCCACCACAACACATGCTCAGTGCAGTTTTGTAATCTACATGCTGATTACTGAGATTAAAGGGATAATGACATCCCTCAGTGCCTGGTAATTAATGGGATGTTTCCTGACAAGGAATTTTGATGCTATGCCTGTTTCTCCTTTACCAGAATTGCAAGTACATTCACAGAAGTTATAAGCTGCAGTGATAATGACATTTGTTACCTAACATATTATTTTAGGACCTACAGTTTTCACTTTCATGTCACTTGATGCTGGTGCAGATATTCCCCCAATTCATCATCTTGTTTGCAGCTGAAAGTGATCTACTTCTGGTTGAGTCTACGTTTAATGACTTTAGAAGATCCGTTTCAGTTATAAAATGGTATTGGAAACATTTTTTTGAGGTTCAGAAATGAGCCTTGTTTGCAGTTTGGACCCTGTTGTGAGTGAGGAAACAGATTTGGGGTCTCAAAAGGAAGGACTCTGAACACAGTCTGGCAGGCAAGGATTTATTTACAAAAGGCAAGCGTGGGAAAATGGTAACAGGAATAACACATGCACATGGTTTTCGTGAGTGTGGGAAAATCGCACCAGGGATAAAACACACACACACAAACTAGGCACACACAATCAAGGAAAAACAGTGCAATACCAGCCACCCCTTGAGTCAGTGCAGGCATGGCTCTATGTTGCTAGGGACACTAACTAAAACACTCCCAGCCCTTAAACAATGCACACGTCACCAATGATTTCTCCAGTGCCGTTCCACCGTACTAGGCCTGGAGTGAAGCAGGGCAAGTGCTTGGACTGGAGCCAAGCACATGTGGCGCCCTTTATAGTGCTGGAGGGCTGGGAAGTCCAGCCCAGGAAATCCACAAAGGTCAATGGCTCGGTGCCAGCAAGGACTAATCGATTACAAAGGCCAATGGCCTGAGGCCAAGTACAATGGTACTTAAAGGGACCAATGTTCAAGTGTGTACTGATGGGTGGGGCAGGGCGAAACCTTGATTGGCAGTAGTGTGTCTTCCAACCAGGTAGTGGGCAGTGCTGTCACGTGACAGCCACGACCCTCCACAATACAATCCACCCCTCAGAAGTCACACAACTTGCCAATCATTACATAGACTACAGTGAAAAGAAAACCCATATATCATATTAGAAGTCTTACCCTTAACAGACCGATAAATCACGGTAATAACTATTTCTAAGCCTGAAACTATATGTCAGTATACAGCACTAATGAAAGGCAGACGTGCTCTTGATAATCTGGCAAGCACAGCATAATATACAGACAGAAATAACAACGAGAATGAGAGCAGTCGCCCAGTGGATGACAGTCGCCCACCATTTCCCCAGAGACCCAAACGGCCACCAGTTTCCCCATGAGGTGTCATGCTGGAGGAGCTGGTCCCTCGCTTTTTGAATTTTAGCCACCAAGTCCAGAATGTGAGCAGCCAAGTGGGTGATGTTCTTTAACTCATCAGGGATAAATGTGCAGCACTCCTTACCAATCACTATACAGGTACCACCATCCGCAGTGAGTAGGTAATCCAGGGCCATTCGATTCTGCAGGGTGACAATCCTGACGGCCATCAGCTCTGCTGCTGTTAGAGTCGGGTCATCTTCAGTGTGTTGCAGTGCCACTGCCGTTTCGTTGGCCAGCATCTCGAGCACACTGGTCATCTGGATGACCTCATGGGATAGTCGGGCCGTGCCATACTTGGGAAAGGCTATCATCCAAAACCTCTCCACCTCTGTAATGGCCCTCTTGTCCTGGTGGCTGCTATATGCCAGGTGCTCCCCAAGGTCGTCGAGGGAGTGGATGTAGGGTACCACAAACGCTGGATAGCAGCAACCGTACCAGCTCACAGGGAGCCATGGGTAGGCACGGTGGTCGCAAATCCAGTGGGTCCCATTCAAAGTCCAGGACCATCGGCAGTGGTCACTGGGGCACCCGATACTAGTCTCGCTTGCAGGCGCTATGACCGACTGAAAAGGTGGAACCATGCTCATTCAGGAGCCTGCACCAGCATTCCTTAGGTCTGCTCACCGGCTGTGAAATGACCCTGAGAATTGGGACTTCGGTGGAGGTCAAATTGTAGGGAGGGAAATACCAGTTCCTGAAACACCCACCCCATTGGGGATTGCTGGAAGAGATGTTATGTAGTGGTGAGGGGAGTTGCCCAGAATGGTGTGTTGGGCACCCGAGTCAGCGAGTGCCATCCACCTCTGTATGTTCCTCCTTCCCCAATATACAACTACGGGTATATTTGGCTTCAGGTCTCCTCGGTGAGAGAGGGCGAGGGAACAAATGTGCTGGGGGCCCTGGCCTTCATCCTGTGAGAGGGGGGTGGAGGTCTGCCACCCCATGGGTGAAGGTTCCTGTTGGTGGAGATGGGCTATTTCCTGTCTCAGCAGGTCCCAGAACTCAGCCTTGAGGGCAGGAGAGACTGTTTCAAGTGGAGGAGGGGCAGAGGCATTGTTGGCGGGGACAACCCACGTGGTCCGGAGGTTGGGGGTGCCCCCTGTAACGGGCTTCATCCCAGGGTGGTTGTGGGTTTTCCCCTGACCCGTTTCCCCCCCGCTAAGCTCTTTCCACAGTGCGTAAATGGCGGAGGTCAGGATCCCATCTATGCTGGCACGGTCCACCCCTGTGTGCAGCAGGTCCAGGTATAGCTGTCTGTGCATAGAACGAGGGGTTGTGTCTCCAGCCCTTGTCTTCACCCTACGGACCTGGGTGGGTGCACCCCCGCTGCATGTACACTAGTCCTTCCAGGAGGGTGATGGCATCCTGCATGGTCTTCCTATTAGCCGGAACCATGAGGGGCAGGACCACTGGCTTCAAATCGGAGTGCACAGTGGTGACCAGGTATCCCGCTAGAGCGCTGGTCACCCTGGTATTTTCTAAAAAGTCGCAATCGCGGGCTCTCTAGTAAATGCCGTTCACCAGTGCCCACTCCCTGATGACTCTGGTGCCCTCACTGACCATGTACCATTGCGGTCGCCCATATAAGTAGGGTACCAGACCCTCATGGCAGTCACTACCCGATCCCACAGGGTAGTGCCGTCCCGGATCCCTTCCGGTGGCGCCTGTAGGGCATTGTTGCCACTCTGCTGGTTGGACAGGCTCCCTAGGGCACTTGCTTCCTGGTGAGAGAGGCTCACGTTGGGGGCCTCCTCATCCCACAGTCGGAGCAGCCATGCAGCCAGGTGCTCGCCCGGCCACTGGCAGTACCGATCCGCCAGCTGAGTCAGCTCCTTGGCTGAGAAATCCCGGGTCTCCATAGTCTCGCAGTGACCACAGGCACATTCTCCTGCGACCTCCACATCCTCACCACCCCCCTCCCCTCTGTGGCGGACCTGGGACCACGTGGTGACGGGTTGAACATGCAGGGGTTTGGGTGTGTATGGGGAATGGCATGTCTGGTGGGACCCAGGCTCCTCGGGCACCCCCTCCTCATCATTATCCATCCATGTACCCCCATCCCACTGCCTTGCATCCAGCTTGTTGCCCCGCCGGACCAGGGCTCGAATTTTGAGCAGGTCGGGCTGCCAGCCAGGCAGGCGGGCTGCCTGCGCCTGCTGCCTTTGGATCAGCATGCAGGTGACCTCAGTACCTCTGGCCTCGAGGTCATTGGCTCGGGTCTGGGCAGCCTGGACTGCCTCCTGCAGCGTACAGCAGCGCTGCTGGAGCACCTCTATCTCCTTGTCTTTTTGGTGACACATATCTTGTATCTGGCCAGTAATTCTGACCTGGCGTCTCAGGAGGGATGCAACCAGCCAGAAGGCACCCCTTTGACTCCCCTTAGCCTTGGGGAACCCTGACTTCTTAAGGAGGGAGTGCCCCATTTTCTCACCACGGGGGTCTAACTGCTTGGCCCAGTCCACTGGTTTACCGTGGTCTGCCGGCATGCTGGCCAAGCTCCCAAATCCCTCCCTCTCGTCGGTCAACCTGGGAATCCTATCCTCAGTGCCTGCACTGGTATTGTTTCCCCTGTTCCAGAACATCCCTCCCCGCGTCTGTGTTCAGCCAAGACCTTTGAGACCCTGCTCGCTGCGCTAAATGTTGTGAGTGAGGAAACAGATTTGGGGTCTCAAAAGCAAGGATTCTGAACGCAGTCTGGCAGGCAAGGATTTATTTACAAAAGACAAACGTGGGAAAATGGTAACAGGAATAACACACACACACGCACACAGTTTTCACGAGCGTGGGAAAATCGCACTGGGGATAAAACACAAACACAATGAACTAGGCACACACAATCAAGGAAAAACAATACAATACCAGTCACTCCTTGAGTCAGTGCAGGCATGGCTCTATGCTACTAGGGACACTAACTAAAACGCTCCCAACCCTTAAACAATGCACACCTCACCAATGATTTCTCCAGCGCCGTTCCACCGTACTCGGCCTGGAGTGAAGCAGGGGGATCCCTTGAAGCTGGCAAAGAGAAAGAGCCGAGCACATGTGGCGCCCTTTATAGTGCTGGGGAGCTGGGAGGTCCAGCCCAGGTAATTTACAAAGGCCAATGGCTCGGTGCCAGCAAGGACTAATCGACTACAAAGGCCAATGGCCCGAGGCCAAGTACAAAGGCACTTAAAGGGACCAATGGTCAGGTGTGCGCTGATGGGTGGGGCAGGGTGAAACCTTGATTGGTAGTGGTGTGTCTTCCGACCAGGTAGTGGGCAGTGCTGTCACGTGACAGCCACGGCCCTCCACAATACAGACCCCTTTATTCCCTTCCAAGCAGTGACGTTTCAGTGTAACTCCAATTGGAACACAAGATGGTGTGTGCTTTGTACACTTCCATTCTCCACAGATGGGGACTAAATTGGTTAGCACTAGAACATGAGGAATTAACGCGCCTATTCAACCACATGAAGTGTGTGCAGCTCAATCATTATTATGCTTTCACTGAGCAGGCAATGTTAACTGTCACCATTTATCACTTTGTTAATGGCTACAGGGACCAACTACATCAGTGGCAGATGCCAGTTGAAAGCAGTAGTTGCTGATTAAAACCAGCCAGTAATGGAAGTCATTCTACCGGTGTTGGCAATCTACTGGTGACCTTGGGTGTGAGATGGAGAGAAGCGAGGAATGCCACAGGATCTCAGGAAGTCCTCCAGTCATCCTATAAGGCAACAGTGGGTGGAGACAGTGTTAAGAGTACGGTCCCAAGATATGGATGCAGTGCCTCAAAAGGTTTAATGGTCTCATGTGAACAGACAAGCTCAGTGAGTGCAGAGTCACAGCGCAAAAACAGGCCCTTCAGCCCATCATGTCCATGCTGCCCATTGTGCTTATCTATACTAGTCCCATTTACCCAAATTTGGTCTATAGCCTTCAATGCCGTGACAATTCAAGTGCTCGTCTAGATACTTCTTAAATGTTGTCAGAGTATCTGCCTCCACCATCATCTCATGTTCCAGATTCTAGCCACTCTCTGTGTGAACAGAGTTTCCGCCTCGTATCTCCTCTAAACCTCTTACCTCTCATCTTATGCCTATGCCTTTTTGTTGCAGACATCCACCAACATAGGAATAAAAGTTCTTACTCTCTGTGCTATCCATCTCCCTCCTAGTTTTGCATGCCCCTATCAGGTCACCCCTCAGCCTCCTCCACCTCCTCCGCAGGGAATGTAAACCCAGCCCTTCCAGTCTCTCCTTTGGTGAGTCTCCTCTGCACCCTCTCCAGCTCAATCACATCCTTCCTGCGATGTGGCAACCAGAACTGCAAACTGTACTTCAGATGTGGCCAAACCAATGTTTTATAAAATTTTAACATGGCAGAGCAGCTGTTAATTTCCATGCCTGAGCTAATGAAGATAAGTATCCCATATGACTTCTTTATCATCCTATCTAACCTTGCTGTCACTTTCGGAGGTTGATGGGCTTGTAAACCAAAGTCCCTCTGCTCATCAACACTGCCTCAGGCCCTACCATTTACTGTGTATGTCTCACCCTTATTTGATCTTCAGATATGCATCAGTTTGCACTTTGCAATTAAATTCCATCCTTCCAAGTTTTAAGCTTAACAATATTTTGCTGTAACATAAGACAATTCTCCTCAGTATCTACAGCACCACAAATTTTTGCGTCATCTCCACCTTCAAATCCTTACTGCCAGCTATTGTGGCAAGCATGGTAGTATAGCGGTTAGCGTAATGCTATTACAAAGCCAACGACCCTGGTTCAATTCCGCCTGATGTCTGTAAGGAGTTTGTCCGTTCTCCCCATGTCTGTGTGGGTTTCTTCCGGGTGCTCCGGTTTCCTCCCACATTCCAAAACGTATGGGTTAGGAAGTTGTGGGCGTGCTGGAAGCATGGCAACACCTGCAGACTGCCCCAGAACACTCTACGCAAGAAGATGCATTTCACTGTGTGTTTCAATGTACAAGTGACTAATAAATAAATCTTAAATTTGAATCTTAAATTTCCATCACTCAGTTTGGGGACCTTACCTTCACATAGTCAACCAGACCCTCTCACACTTGCCACTGCTCCAAGCATCTCACTCATGTGTCACACTTGCACATGGTTCTGTGCCTGTCAAATACATCAATACTCATTAATACATTACCCTCTCCCCTGAAGGAGAAGGGGTGTGTCATTGGCTTCAGCAGCAGCGAGAAGACTCTCATGGTTATAAAGTTCACAACTCAGGGAGGAGAGAACATTGGTCATTATTAGAGAGGCCGAGAGAGTCTGTAGCCAGCAGTGATGTTCAAACAATATAAGAAAACATTGTGCTCTTATCTTTCCTTGTTTTCACATTCCACTTCTTCATCCTGTAATTCCTCTGATTTATAAAATGCAGATGGCATAAGTGGGACCCTCTCATTTTGTCTCATCCATGCCCCACAAAGCCTTGCACTAATCTCATTTACCACTTATCCCACTAATCCCATCTACCCTAAATCCCTTTAGGCACAAAGTGAAAGCAAGAAGTTTTAAAAGGGATCTGAGGGATAAGTATATTTATAAAAGGAGTGGTTTATATCTAGAACCTGCTGCCAGGTGAAGTATTAGTATTGGTATTGGTTTATTATTGTCACTTGTACCGAGGTACAGTGAAAAACTTGTATTGATCGTACAGGTCAATTCATTACACAGTGCAGTTACATTGAGTTAGTACAGCGTGCATTGATGTAGTATAGGTAAAAACAATAACAGTACAAAGTAAAGTGTTCACAGCTGCAGAGAAAGTGCAGTGCAATAAGGTGCAAGGTCACAGCAAGGTAGATCATGAGGTCATAGTCCATCTCATCGTATAAGGGAACAGTTCAATTGTCTTATCACAATGGGGTAGAAGCTGTCCTTAAGTCTGGTGGTACGTGCCCTCAGGCACCTGTATCTTCTACCTGATGGAAGAGGAGAGAATAGAGAATGTCCGGGGTGGGTGGGGTCTTTGATTATGCTGGCTGCTTCGCCAAGACAGCAAGAGGTAAAGACAGAGTCCAAGGAGAGGAGGCTGGTGTCCATAATGCGCTGGGCTGTGTCCACAACTCTCTGCAGTTTCTTGCGGTCCTGGGCAAAGCAGTTGCTGTACCAAGCCGTGATGCATCCAGATAGGATGCTTTCTATGGGAATCAGATACAATCACCATGTTTTTGAGGCATTTAGATAGACATTTAATTATGCAAGGCATAGGAGGATATGGTCCGAATGCGGACAAACGAGATTAGTGCAGATGGACGAAAAGGCTGGCTTGGATTTGGTGGGCTGAAGGGCCTGTTTCAGTGCTATATGACTCTGCGACTCCATTCAGGTGAAGACTTTGAAGACTGATGGGTATGCATATTAAAATGTTGGGTGCATCGGTAAGTGTTAGGATGTGTTATGTGTCCCATCCAAGTACTCCTTTGTACTAAAAACAGAGAATGCTAGAAACACTCAGAAGTTCACTTGCACTTCTTCATTTGGTGTTCACAAAGTGGTCTCCCCTAAAATGGAGAAATAAAGCTCAGATTGGGTGACACTTTGTAGAGAAGCTGCGTTCAGTTCATAGTGGTGACCTTGAGCTCCCTGTTGCCAGCCACTTTAATTCTCTATCCTATTCACACTCTGACCTATTGGTCTGTGGTCTCCTCTTCTGTCACAGTGAGGCTCAACACAAGCTTGAGGAACAGCACCTCATCTTCATTCTGAACATGTTTGTAGCCTTCTGGACTCAATATTGACTTCTCTAACTTCAGGTATCTTGATTTCTGTCTGTCGGACACAAAGGTCGGTGGTGTTGTGGATAGTGTGGAGGGCTGTTGAAGCTTACAGAGGGATATTGATTGGATGCAGAGCTGGGCTGAGAAGTGGCAGATGGAGTTCAATCCGGAGAAATGTGAGGTGGCACACTTTGGAAGGACAAACTCCAAGGCGGAGTACAAGGTTAATGGCAGGATTCTGGGGAGTGTGGAGGAGCAGAGGGATCTGAGGGTTCATATCCACAGATCACTGAAAGTTGCCTCACAGGTAGATAGGGTTGTTAAGAAAGCTTATGGGATGTTAGCTTTCATAAGTCGGGGGATCGAGTTTAAGAGCCATGAAGTGATGATGCAGCTTTACAAAACTCTGGTTAGGCCACACTTGGAGTACTGTGTCCAGTTCTGGTCGCCTCATTATGGGAAGGATGTGGAGGCATTGGAAAGGGTGCAGAGGAGATTTACCAGGATGCTGCCTGGATTGGAGAGTATGGATTATGGGGAGAGACTAAAGGAGCTCGGGCTTTACTCATTGGAGAGAAGGAGGATGAGAGGAGACATGATAGAGGTATACAAAATATTAAGAGGAAGAGATAGAGTGGACAGCCAGTGCCTCTTTCCCAGAGCACCAATGCTCAATACAAGAGGGCATGGCTTTAAGGTAATGGGTGGAAAGTTCAAGGGAGATGTCAGGGGGAGGTTTTTCACCCAGAGAGTGGTTGGTGCATGGAATGCACTGCCTGGGGTGGTGGTGGAGGCTGATATGTTGGTCAAGTTCAAGAGATTATTAGATAAGTGTATGGAGGAATTTAAAATAGAGGGATGTGTGGGAGGAAGGGGTTAGATAGTCTTTGGCGTGGTTTAATGGTTGGCACAACATGGTGGGCCGAAGGGCCTGTATTGTGCTGTATTGTTCTATGGTTCTATGGTTCTTATAGTTCAGCTTGGTACGGCAGCTGCTCTGCCCTGGACCGCAAGAAATTGCGGTGAGTTGTGGACACAGCCCAGCACGTCACAGAAACCAGCCTCCCCTCCTTGGACTCTGTCTTTACCTCTCGTTGCCTTGGCGAAGCAGCCAGCACAATCAAAGACCACACCCACCCGGGACATTCTCTCTTCTCTCCTCTTCCATCAGGTAGAAGATACAGGATCCTGAGGGCACATACCACCAGGCTGAAGGACAGCTTCTACCCCACTCTGATAAGACTATTGAACGGTTCCCTTATATGATGAGATGGACTATGACCTTATGATCTACCTTGTTGTGACCTTGCACCTTATTGCACTGCACTTTCTCTGTAGCTGTGACACTTTACTCTGTACTGTTATTGTTTTTTCCTGTACTACATCAATGCACTTTGTACTAACTCAATGCGACTACACTGTGTAATGAATTGACCTGTATGATCGATATGCAAGACAAGTTTTTCACTGTACCTCGGTACAAGTGACAATAATAAACCAATACCAATCAGTTGTCCATCTATGATATTGGCTCAGCTTGTTTGTTTTCTTTCTCCTGGGAGTGGAGGACATACCCAAACTGACCTGCTGGGCATGTCTTCCTCCTCTGTATTTTGCAACTCCTACATTCTTTGGTCTGTTTTCTCGCACTCCAGCTGCTCCCATTCGCTCATTGATCACATTACCTTGCTTACAGCTTATCCCCATGGTTACCCTGGTTTTTCCCTCGCAGAGACATCTCTCACCCCCATCCCTCGGCTTAACCACCTTCTTTTGCCTCCTTCACAAATCTGACAAAAGGTCTTCAACCTGAAATGTTAACTCTGTTTCTCTTCCCACATGTGGCCTGACCTGCTGAGTATTTCCAACATCTTCTGTTTTTTATTTCAGATTTTCAGCATCTGCAGTTTTTCAATTATTCCTTTGTACAGTCAGAGAGGAATTACACAGTTAAGTAGGTTATTGGTGTTGGTTTATTATTGTCACTTGTACTGAGGTACAGTGAAAAACTTGTCTTACATACCAATTGTACAGGTCAATTCATTACACAGTGCAGTCCAAGGAGGGGAGGCTGGTGTCCATGATGCCCTGGGCAGTGTCCACAACTCTCTAACATTGAAACCACCAAGAAGTGATTATGTTTGCTCTGGAAATCTGGTGAGAAGGAACCTCACTTCAGTCTGCACCCTGAGCAATGTGTAATATGATTGACATGAAAGGGGAGGGGCCTTTATGAATGCTTTAAGAAGATTTCTGGATATGCAACAGGTGAAAATAGAGTGATGCACAGCAAGAGGTAAAAGTCATCTTGTGGAATTCATCAGAGATTTGGAAGCCACAGTCTATGGAAGTCAGAAAATCATTCAGGAAAAGAAGGCTCTTGCAGTTGGTACATCGGTCAGCATCAGTAGCACAACCTCACAATCTAAGCTCTTGCTGTGCAAAGTGTGGGAGATGAATTCTGTGTCTCCCTAATGCAACAATGTGGTGCAAAATGTGGTGTGTGGCAGAGGTCACCTCCTCCAGAGAACAAGAAGCTGAAAGGTTTACAGTCACTAGGACCTTAGCACATGTTGGCAATACTGCCCTGGTCTTGCTCTACAGCTGCACATGTGGTTGCAGCTGGCAGCCAATCTCTGTCAGGTCTCATTCAT
Source organism: Pristis pectinata (assembly GCF_009764475.1). Lineage (NCBI taxonomy): Eukaryota > Metazoa > Chordata > Chondrichthyes > Rhinopristiformes > Pristidae > Pristis > Pristis pectinata. The sequence continues at coordinate 8,397,566 of NC_067420.1, forward strand.
ATAGTGGAGCATATGAAGGATCTCGACCCGAAATGTCAACTGTCCATTTCTCTCCACGTTTTTGTTCCAGATTCCAGCATCTGCAGTCTCTTGTGTCTCCAAGTACACAAGTCATTTTTTTATATTATTCATTCAAAGGATAGGAGGCATAGATCGAGTGGACATTCGGAGACTTTTTCCCAGGGCAACAATGGCTAACACGTGGGGACATAATTTTAAGGTGATTGGAGGAAGGTATAAGGGGGATGTCAAGGGTATGTTTTTTACACAGAGAGTGGTGGGTGCATGGAACACACTGCCTGCAGAGGTTGTGGGGGCAGATACATTAGGGACATTTAAGAGACTCTTAGATAGACACATGAATGATAGAGAAATGGGGGACTATGTGGGAGGGAAGGTTTAGATAGATCTTAGAGCAGGATAAAATGTCCGCACAACATTGTGGGCCAAAGGGCCTGTACTGTGCTGTAGTGTTCTATGTTCTATGTTCTATGATGTGGGCTTTGGAGCCAGCATTCAATTGCCAATCCCTAGTTGCCCTTGAGAAGGTGGTGGTGAGATGCCTTCTTGAACCACTGCAGTCCTGGAGGTGTGGGTGTACCCACAATACTGTTAAGGAGGGAGTTCAAGGATTTAGGCCCAGTGACAGTGAAGGAACGGAGATATATTTCCAGATCAGGATGGTGTGTGGCTTGGAGGGCAACTTCTGAGTAGTGGTGTTCCCATTGCTTTTATTGCCCTTGTCCGTCTAGCCGGTAGAGGTGGTGGGTTTGGAAGGTGCTGTCTCAGGAGTCTTGGTGAGTTGCTGCAGTACATCCTGCAGATGGTACAAACTGCTGCTACTGTCACTTGTTGAGATGCGCACTAGAGCAAATTGTTCCTGAAGGCCGTTGGTGTGAGGGGCCTCCTGCTGACTGGCCTTCTCCTGATCCCGGTTCCAGCAGGTTTCCCAATCTGCATCCCTCTTCCCATCCAGTTTATAATCTGCCCCGAGAGATTAGTCACTCATTACACTGAACAAAGGAGATCTCCCGAATAATGAAGGCACAATCCTTCCTTTGCAAAACCACTTCCTGTCAATTTCTACATTGCCACAAAGTCTGGACAATGATTAATCAATGTCCTCATCCAACCAGAATTCTGTGTATAAATTAGCAACAAACGTCCTGAATGTAAGCCGTAATTTTTTGAAGGTGAACATTCCTGGTTAGAACTGCTCCTGCATGTTTAGTTATGAAAGTTAATGACCTGTTCAAAGAGTGCAGCTGTGATGGCATTGGTGGGGGTGAGTGGGATTTATGTCTGCAGCTCAGCACTGGATTCTCCAGGGATGTGTAATGCGTGCAGTTAAGTCAGTCCCTGAGCTCTGATTTGGCAGAGCAACGTTTCATCAGTTCCACGGTTAGCATAATGCTATTACAGCGCCAGCGACCCGGGTTCAATTCCCGCTGCTGTCTGTAAGGAGTTTGTACGTTCTCCCTGTGTCTGCATGGGTTTCCTCCAGGTGCTCCGATTTCCTCCCACATTCCAAAGACATACGGGTTAGGAAGTTGTGGCCATGCTCTGTTGGGCCCGGAAGCACGTCAACACTTGCGGGCTGCCCCCAGAACACTTCACAAAAGATGCATTTCACGGTGTGTTTCGATGTACATGTGACTAATAAAGATATCTTATCAAACGTTAATGTTGCAATTGCCCTATACAGCACAACTTTACTCTATCCTGCACTGGTTAAAATAAGATTACCCTGTGAAAGGAGATGTACATTGTAACTGCACGGCTTCTGGTACTGGGTCATTTGTAGGTATCCTCCATAGTTTCCAGGAACAGTTGGAAGAAGATGGGGCTCCTTCTCCCATCGGAGGGCACAAGACCTCCTTTACCAGGGACCGTGGTACCATGACAGGTTCAGATTCAGATTCAGATGAGCTTATTGTCATATACACCAGGGTGCAATGAAATCCTTTGCTAGTGTGAAGCTCACAGAGTAAACAGCATACATGGTGACAATAAACGCAACAGTAAATACAGCAACAAGTGCAAAGCAGGAGAATGTTGCAAAATATAGTGGTGCAATCTGAAGTAGTGCAAAAAGAAGTGCTAAAGTAACAATAAAGGAATAACCGAGAGAGGTAGAATAAAGAGTCCAAGAATGTGGCAGCACCACCAAGAAGGGGAGGTGAAAGAGGTGATTGGTTCAGTAGCCTGATAGCAGTGGGGGAGAAGCTGTTCTTGAGTCTGGAGATCTGGGCTTTCAAGCTCCTGTATCTTCTCCCAGAAGGTAGAAGAGAGAAAGGGGAACGGCCAGGGTGACAGGCATCCTTGACGATCCCGTCAGCTTTCCTGAGGCAACGTACCTTGAAGAGGGACTGGATGGAAAGAAGTGACGAGCCTGTGATGGACCAGGCTGTGTTTACCACTCTCTGCTGGTTCTGATGGTCCAGAGCAGAGCAGTTGCCATATCAGACTGAGATGCAACCTAATAAGATACTTTCTGCAGAGCAATTGTAGGAGTTTGAGAGAATCCTCGTGGACAAGTTGAATCTTCTCAGATGCCAAAGAAAGCACATACGCTGCTGAACCTTCTCGATCACTGCATCATTGTGAAGGACAAGGTGAGGTTGCTTGTGATCTGGATGTCCAAGTACCTGTGTGCTCTCTTCCTCAGTCCTTGAGCCATTCTGCTAAACCCCATTGTGCACCAGCCAAAATATCCACTGCTTCAATCAAGAGGGGTGTGGGAACCCCCATTCACTCTCCCATGGAAACTGCTCCTAATCAGTAAAGTGCAAACTCTACAGGTGTGTGCTTTCGCACCTCCAGCCGATCATTGTTAGAGGACTATGATTGCCTGCCAAGCCCACGTTTTCTTACAGTCGTGTATTATTACCACAGGATCCACTTAGCACCCATTATCCGAAGTATCCTTTATGCTTTCAAAATCTCCCCCGAAAGCTCGCAGCTTTTAGGAATGAGATTTCACACCTCACCTCCGGAACCAGAGGCTGATTGTCAGTCGTTAGTAACTGTCATGGCACTGAAAGGATTCTTACACTCAATGTCTCAATGTTTTTCTGTAGTGAATTTACTGTGTAAATCCATGAAACTCACCAAGTGAAGAAGTGTAAGCTGCTTCTTCTGAAAAGCCCATTGTGGTGTGGTGAAAGCATCTCTGATGAGTCAGAGTCACAGAGTCATACAGCACGGTACAGGCCTTTTGGCCAACTCGTCCTTGCCAATCAAGTTGCCTGCCTGAGCTAGTCCCATTTGCCTGCATTAGGTCCATATCCTTAGAAACCTTTCCTATCGATGTACCTGTCCAAATGCCTTTTAAATGTTGTAATTGTACCCGCCTCTACCACTTCCTTTGGCAGCTCCATCCATATCATTCTCTGTGTGAAAAACTTGCCTCTCAGGTTCCCTTTAAATTTTCCCCCTCTTACCTTAAACCCGTACCCTCTGGTTTTAGACTTCCCTACCCCGGAAAAAAGACTGTGACTATCCACCTTATCTATCCCTTCATGAATTTATAAACCTCTACAAGGTCACCCCTCAGTCTCCTTCGCTCCAGGGAAAACAGTCCCAGCCAATCCAGTTTCTGCTTATAACTCAGGCCCTCTAGTCCAGGTAACATCCCTGTGATTCTTTTTTGCACCTTAATCTGTAGTTTAATCACATCCTTCCTATAGTATGGCAACCAAAACTGCACATAATACTCCAAATGAACCTCACCATTATCTTGTACAGCTGTAACATGGTGTCCCAATTCTTGTACTCAATGCTCTGACCAATGAAGGCAAGCGTGGCAAACTCCTTCTTCGTCACCCTGTCTAATTGTGTCGCCACTCTGGGGGAACTATGTACCTGTACCCCAAATGAGTTGGATCTCACAAGTGATCTCTTTCTCCCCTTCCAACAAGTTGGTTTTTAACTTGAACTTTAATCGTGGTTTGGTCATTCATAAGTCACTCTTTGAACAAAATCTGGTCCATGTTATCAGTCTCAGTGAATTACAGAACACAGAACACAGAACATTACAGCACTGTACAGGCCCTTCGGCCCACAATTTTATCCTGCTCTTAGATCTATCTAACCCTTCCCTCCCACATAGCCCCCCATTTCTCTACCTTTCATGTGTCTATCTAAGAGTCTCTTTAATGTCCCTAATGTATCTGCCCCCACAACCTCTGCCGGCAGTGTGTTCCACACACCCACCACTCTCTGTGTAAAAAACTTCACACTGTGGAAAAAAAATACTTGCATGGTGTCATTCACTTACAATGTGTACACAGCAGGTTGAGTTTTAATTACCAATTTCACTTGGAGTGGAGACAATCAAAGGGAGGTGACAGCAAGTTAAGCGGGTGTTCTGTCTTCTCACTTTGAAGTTCCTATGGTTCTCAGGATCAAAAAATATTCCCCAAACAAGACAGCACACTCTCAGGACTGGTTGATAATGTAGATGGAATCATATTGTTAGGAATGGTGAACCCAAGCTGTTCAAAGAGCTTTGTCCTGAATCCATGCAGGTTGCTTCTGCTCTTTCCGATAGGACTGTCCAGGTACCAAAACTGTACCGTTGCATATCCCCATAAACTTTCTTGTTCAGTCTGCTCCACTGGAGGTCTCATCTAAGCTGTCCACAGGAAGTCTCATGTACAATCTCAACGTCCCGCGTGCTGGCATATACACTATCAATCTCTCCTGATCTGGTGATAGCTCACATGTGGCTGGTCTCTCCATACGTGCTGATCCATCACTAAGCCACGATATAAACTATATGTATTGTTAGCATCTGATCTGGTAGAATGGTGTGTTGAATTGTTCGCCTCTATGTCTTCATCTTTGTTCTCTTCTTCTCCAGATGGCCTCTTCTGGCCATCCAATAGAAGAAAGGTGCAATGGCCATGTTACGGTGAAGGGAGGAGATGAGTAAAGTGTTCACACTTACACCATCGAGAGACAAGAGACTGCAGATGCTGAAGGAACTCAACGGGTCAGGCAGCATCTGTGGAGGGAACTGGACGGTCAACATTTTGGGTTGAGACCCTTCATCTGGATGGAAAGAGTAGAGGGGAGACAGCCGGTATAAAGTGAGGGGAAGGGGTGGGGGAAGAGCTGGCAAGTGATAGGTGGATCCAGGTGAGGGGTAGTAGACAGATGGAGGAGGAAATAGTGGGAGGTGATGGGTGGAGGCAACAAAGGGCTGCTGCTGATGGAATCTGACAGGAGAGGAAGGAGGAGCTTGGAACCAAATAAAGGAGGTGGGGAGGGCAGGTGGGAACAGTAGGGGGAGGAGACCCAGAGGGAGGTGTGTGCATGGGTGATGGGCCGACAGAGTGGGTGGAGGGGAAAGAGACAGGGTGATGAGGGGCTAGGGTGTGTGTAGGAGGAACTGGGTAGATCGGGAAGAGAGAGAAAAGAAATGGAAGTTGGAGAATTCAATGTTCATACCGTCAGGCTGTAGACTACTCAGGTGGAATATGAGGTGGACTTCCTCTGGCTTGCATTTAGCCTCATCTTGGCAGTAGACAAATATGTCGGTTTGGAAATGGGGAGAGGAATTAAAATGGCCGGCAACTGGGAACTCCAGAAAGCAACGGTGGACGGAGCACAGATGCTCAGCCAAACGGCCACATTGGGAGAACCAGATGCAATAAACAATGCCTGTGGAGGTACGTGTGTATGTCCGCCTTACCCGGAAGTGCTGGTTAGGTCCTTGCATAGTGGAGAGGGAGGAAGGGTAGGGACAGATTTACACCTCCTACTCTCATTGGGGAAAGTGCTTGGGGAGGGGGAGGAGAAGGCATAGGTGGGCAGGGATCAGTGGACCAGGGAGTCATAGAGAGAGTGATCCCTGAAGAAATCAGAAGGGATTAGAGAGAGACAAGAGACTGAAGATGCTGGAGGAACTCAGCAGGTCAGGCAACATCTGTGGAGGGAAATGGTGGGGTGATAGGTGAGGATCAGGGGAACTCTATCCATGTACTCTCTCTGGGGCAGGGAAGATGAGGTAAAAGCAGAACCGGGGGAAATAAAAGAGATGTGGTGAGGACTCCATCAACCACAGTATGGGTAAGCCCTGTTTTCTGGAAAAGGAGTACATGTTCTTTGTCATGTCCTGGAGTGGAAGGCCTCATCTCAAGAACAGACATGGCGGAGACGGAGAAACTGAGAGAAAGGAATGGTGTCCTTACGAGAGACGGGGTGGGAGGAGGTGTAGTCTTGGTTGTGTGGGACACTAACACCGTCCGCAGCTCATGAATTGGAAGTGAAGGTGGGACATGGGAAGGGAAGCAGACTATAAGATACTGTTATGGCTCCATTCGGTCTGTTTGCAAGGTCTCAGTAATGGCGTCACCAGTTTTGGCAAGCCTTGTCTCTTCCACAGAGTTAGAATGATGCGCTTTCCCCCTGCCATGCTAGTTGGCTGTTGCCACTTTCAATTGTGCAGCACTTTAAGACAGAGGGAAGTTTGTCAGCACAAGGACATTGGGTGACGTGCCTGACATGATGGACGGCTGCCAATGTGTGATGTTTCTGGTGGGTCTTCTGGATCTCTAGAAAGCCAAGGCATTCTTCCTGTCCTCCACCTCTTGCTCCAGCGTCAGAAAAACATGCTCCCACAACTTGCCATTGAATGTCCCCGGGTCAGAATGAATTTGAAGCAACATGCTAACATCTGCTTCACCCACAGTGGACATCCCCTTTAAGAGACACAGGGTGGTTTTAAATTGAGATGTCTCGGCTTAAGAGGTGCTAGACACTCCTGATGTTGTCTTGTCATGGATATGAGCAGGTGGCATTCCAATCATTGGCATGGCTTAATCACACAGCAGGATCCTTGCACCCATTTTCAGGATCCATCCACACTATCTTCCACGACATTGTTAAAATAAATTATGCCTCTTCTATTGGTTACAATTTTTTAAATTCTTTTTATGCTATGCCAAATGATAAGTTGACCTTCTCTTCCCTTTCACTATCATGATAAGTCTGACAGATGTGATATCACCTTTGCTGTGCAAAGGGAGATAATGGAATCTTGCATAATGTTCTATTAATTGGACTTTCAACAAGTCCTGAACGAATAACAGGCTGGTTTCTGAAAGTCCTTCTAATTATTGACTGGAAGATATTTCCACATTCAAAGAATTAGGAGAGAGACAGAAAGTGAACAAGTTTTCTCATTTAACTTTTGAAACTAAGTGAGTACAGAACTCTGTGCTGATATAGAAATATAGAAAATAGGAGTAGCAGTAGGCCATTCAGCCCTTTGATCCTGTTCTGGCATTCAGTATAATTGTGGCAGATCATCCAAATTCAGTGCCCTGTTCCAGCTTTCTCCCTACATCCCTTGATCCCAGCAGCCCAGAGGAAAAGCTTGACTGATGGCTGACTGGCAATAAGATAATCCCCGGAATTCAACACCTTATTTCCACGCAGGAATTTTATGAGGTTTGTTACTCAAGGAGAGGTGAAAGGCAACTCTCACAGGGTGAAGCATGAGAGTAAGCTGTGATCTGCATTCATAACAAGGATCATTAAAACTAATTAGAAATTAAATTGGAATGAGAGGAACTACTCTCTGTGGTGTCTGTTCTTGGTAACCTATGAGTGTCAGTCATTTGTGTCAGTTGTGGGCTGCTGAAATATGCAGAAAGGAAACTTAATACAATGGATCTCCCTATTTCAAATTAAGATAAGATTTCTTTATTAGTCACATGTACATCGAAACACACAGTGAAATGCATCTTTGCACAGAATGTTCTGTGGGCAGCCCGCAAGTGTCGCCACGCTTCCGGCACCAGCATAGCACGCCAACAACTTCCTAACCCGTACGTCTTTGGAATGTGGGGGGTAACTGGAGCACCCAGAGGAAACCCACGCACACACGGGGAGAACATACAAACTCCTTACAGACAGCGGCCGGAATTGAATCCGGATCGCTGGCGCTGTAATAGCGTTACACTAAGCACTACACTACCGTGCCTACCGTCATTTCTCATCTGCAAAATGTCCCAACTCACAGTGTAGTTGGAAGGGTGAGTAAAACCATGAGTGGTGATTTGGGTCTTAAGAGCAATCTAAAAGGGACCGAGCAGGGGCGGAGGTGGTGGGGATTTAGGGTGCAGTGATCGAAGGCATAACCACTAATGATGGTGCGTGTCGTGACTATGAATGAGCCAGATGGAGTTGCAGGTGCAACCTTCTGTGTCCAGCACATAGGGTAGGAGAATATGGTGGTAGAATCTCTCTGAACTCAAAGTAGATTGAGGTTTTATACTCCTTATGTACAAAGGTAACAGCAGGTGATTGAATACAATTTATATATTTACAATTGTATTGTTTATTTCAGCATTTTAGGTGTGGATAAATTCCATAAAATAACCTATTTACAATGGAGGTGCATCCTAACTGTCAAGACCAACTTTGAATATTTATTATATTTTGTTGGGCCAAAGCAATTCGCATGGATTGTCTAAAAGCTTCTGAGGACCAAAATCCAGGCATCCAAAATATATCTCTTTCACTGCTGTGCTGTGACAGGTGGCTCTCTGGATACAGAAACACCCGGAGTACTGATTGACCAAAAAAAGTATGCTGATGACCACATTTGATGTGCTAAATGGGAAAATAGCTGATCTGGAACCATCCTTGGTCTCTGCTACAATGGGACAAAATAGCACAGCTCAAGATGCCTGATGCTTGGTTTGATGTCAGCCAGTTAACACAGCCCCATTGTCAGTACACTTGGCCAATGATACAAGAATGTCTCATGGTCATGTGAGTTTCCAAATGGTATCCTTAAGTGGCCTCCTGCTGTGAGCCAGTAGCCAACACTCTTCAGACAGTGGCGTTTGTTAATGTCCCTGTCTTTGTAACTTCAAGACAAATTAAATCTTATAGGTTACAGATGAAAACAGTCTGAATGTTGGTTCAGTGATTATCACACCTACTTCCAAGATCAATTAAAACTTTTAGGTTATATTTGGAAGCAGTTTGAATGCTGATTCTTGTTTGTATGAAAAGGCTCCTTACATTACAGTCCCTGATTAATTTCAAGACTGATTAAAGCTTATAGGCTATGTTTGAAGCAACACAAAATAGGTGCTGATGGCACTCAATGGGTCAGGCAGCATCTATGGAGGGAAATAGGCAGTTGATGTTTCAGGTCAAGACCCTTCATTTGGACTGGAAAGAAAGGGGGAGATAGCCGGAATAAAAACATTTTCAGGGTGGTTCTCATTTGTATTAAATAGCTATTATGCCACAACTGTTGATGAGACCTGCTTGTCACTGGCAATGGGAAGTGTTGGCAGATGCACAGTGGGGCAGAGTCAGAGAGTGTGGAGACTTCTAGGACAGGGATAGGACTGGAGGGAATTATTGGGACAGGATGAATAGAACTCCCTTTTTTAAAAATAAGTTCATAAGACTATTTGCTCTCTGGACTGCAACAATGCTTTGAGAAACTTCCAGAGAAGCAGTCTGTGAGGAGCCCTTAAATAAGGAAGGTCCTTGTGTCTCATGTGCATTTGCCTCCACATTCTGCAAGTGGATTTTGCTGGATTCTGGTATCCCACAGGGAGCATGAATCCCACATTGACAATGAAGTTGGGGTGGCAAAGAATCACAGCTGTCAAAATAGGAGTGATTCTGGTTTGGTTTTGAGGGGAGGGGGCAGAAAACTCAAGATTAACCTCAACGAGTTGAGCCTCAAACCCAAACACAAAGGGAAAGAAGGTGCATTGCAGATAAAATGTGATGTAGAACAGAGGGACCTAGGAGTACAAGTACATAGCCCCCTGAAAATGGCTTCACAGGTAGACAGGGTGGTGAAGAAGGCGTTTGGCATGCTGGCCTTCGTCAGTCAGGATATCGAGTACAGGAGTTGGGATGTTATGTTGCAGTTATACAAGACATTGGTGAGGCTGCACCTGGAGCACTGTGTACTATAGGAAAGACACCATAAATCTGGAAAGAGTGCAGAGAAGATTTACAAGAATGTTGCCAGGACTTGAGGGATTGGGTTATAGGGAGAGGCTGGGCAGGCTGGGACTTTATTGAGAGGTAACCTTATAGGGATGTATAAAATCATGGCAAGGTGCAGCACTCCTTTGAGAAGGTGCCGCACATGAGGCTGCTAAACAAGATAAGAGTCCATGGTGTCAGAGGCAAGTTACCAGCATGAATAGAAGGTTGGCTGACTGGCAGAAGTCGGAGACTGGGGCCAAAGGGATCCTTTTCAGGATGGCTGCTGGTGACGAGTGGAGTTCGACAGGAGACAGTGTTGGGAACGCAACTGTTCACTTTGTACATGAATGATCTGGATGAAGGAACTGATGTCATTGTGGTCAAGTTTGCAGATGATACTAAGATAGGTAGGGGGATAGGTAGTGTAGCAGAGGCAGGGAGTCTACAGAAGGACCTGGACAGGTTGGAAGAATGGGCAAAGAAGTGGCAGATGGAACACAGCGTAGGGAAGTGTATGGTCATGCACTTTGGTAGGAGGAATAAATGTGCAGACTATTTTCTAAATGGGGAGAGAATTCAGAAACCGGAGGTGTAAAGGGACTTGGGAGGCCTCGTTCAGGATTCCCTTAAGGTTAACTTACAAGTTGGGTTGGTAGTAAAGAAGGCAAATGCAATGTTAGCATTCATTTTGAGAGGACTAGAACATAAAAGCAAGAATGTACAGCTGAGGCTTTATAAGGTGTTGGTCAGACCACATTTGGAATAGGGTGAGCAATTTTGGGCCCCGAATCTAAGGAGAGATGTGCTGGTCCTGGCGAGGGTCCAGGGGAGGTTCACAAGAATGATCCCAGGAATGAAAAGCTTGACCTATGAGGAAGGTTTGATGTCTCTGGGACTGTACTCGATGTTCAGAAGGATGACGGGTGAATCTCATTGAAACCTACCGAATACTAAAAAGCCTGGATAGAGTGGACGTGGAGAGGATGTTTCCATTAGTAGGAGAGTGTAGGATCTGAGGGCACAGCCTCAGAATAGAGGATGCCCCTTTAAAACTGAGATGAAGAGGAACTTCTTAAGCCAGAGGGTAGTGTATCTGTGGAATTTGTTGCCACAGAGGTTTGGCGAGGCCAAGTCATTGGGTGTATTGAAGGCAGAGATTGATAGGTACTTTATTGGTAAGGGGTTAAGGGTTACAGGGAGAAGGCAGGAGAATAAGGTTGAAAAAAAATCAGCCATGATTGAATGGCGGAGCAGACTTGATGGGCCAAATGGCCTAATTCTTCTCCTAAATCTTATGGTGTGAACTTGGGGATTAGCACATCCAGTTGAAGTTATTAAACCTGCAAGATCTAACAGTTAAACAGACATCCAGGATGGCCCTATCTATGGAAATGTGCTCTTAAAAAAAAGCAAAAGAAAAACATGTTAGAGCAGACACAGAACATGGACCAACGGCAGGAATGCCAGTGGGGGAGCTACAGCAGGTCCATAAGCCTTGGCAGGAAACCCTGTTACCATTGCCATGGGAACCACTTTGCCCAAGCCGGCCAGTTCTGAGCTGCACAAAATACTGCAACTGCCATTACAAGCGCACACTCCTTCTACAGGCAAGACTCGATAGGATCCAACAAATCAGTATATTTGTTGATCCTATTCCCTATTCCCTTCCCAATGGAAGGGAAGCTTACTGTAGAAAATCACAGAAGGGAGGTTTACATAGATTGAGACAGATGACCACTGCCAAGAGTGCAGTTTGCACGCAATATAGGACATTGACACTGGTTAAAAAGCCACTAATTTAAACTATTTGTATTGGTATTGGTTTATTATTGTCACTTGTACCGAGGTACAGTGAAAAACTTGTCTTGCATACTGTTCATACAGATCAATTCATTGCACAGTGCATTGAGGTAGTACAAGGTAAAAACCAATAACAGAATACAGAGTAAAGCTACAGGGAGGTGCATTGCAGGTAGACAGTAAGGTGCAAGGTCTAACTAAGGATCAATGGTTGAGAATTTGGTACAAATATTGATGCACCTGCAGTCTATCCCATCATGAACCAGACCTTGTAACCTTAGGGTTAATCAAGTGCCATTAAAGTAGGAACCTGAGAACAATAGGGCAAATGGGATGTGTAGTCCTTTATAATGGACAGAGGGAAGGCTACTGACTAGAGTGGCTGATCATGTTAACCTTACCAGGAAGGATTGACAGGAAGGGTTGAGGATGGACTGGAACAATGTATGCATTGTAAATATGTCACAATCAGGTTTGAGCAACCTTCTGAAATGAGTAAAGTATTCATACATGGACATTGACAGGATAAAGCTTATATGTGTTTTTAATGTGAAGATGCAAGACAATATTGTGTAAATCCAGATCTCTGCATGATGCATTGAAACAGCAGGTAGAAGTGTAAGAAAACCCGACAACATTGGGCATTGCTGTGCGTGACACAAGTGAATGACTGTGCAAACAAACTTGTCGGTGCAATCCCGACGATTTTCGAATTGCAACAGCCACGGAGACACAGAGGTTTCAATACTCCAAGAAGTCTTTTGAAGATAGCTTCAGCAATAATGTCAAGCTTAGGCAAAGCAAATGTGCCTTCACCCAGAAGAAGGTAATTAGGTCTGTAAGCAGATGAAAACGAGCTGCAGCCAGTAAAGGAGAAAATTGAAGCCATCATCAAAGCCAAGACAAGTGCAAATGTTACTGAGCTCAGATCATTATTAAGTACACTTCAATATTCTGGCAGAGTCCTGCCCCACTCATGAGGCAAGTAACAGCATCAAGCTTATGACCTGTGAATGAAAAGCCTCAGCAGTGACTCATTTTGGTACATACAACCTTGAAACTGCTTTGAGATGTTTTCAACTATGAGGTCGGAGCAGTGTTGTTCATGGAGAGTGGACATGAGTGAGTTACTGCACACAGTCGAAAAGTAAACAAAAACAATTATGCCAATGAAGAAGGAGGCATTGTCAATTATATTTGGAGTGGCAAGGTTTCATTAATTTCTGGTAAAAAGACTGGTTACGCTACCGATCACAAACTTTGCTACACCACACATACAGAGGCAGGCAATGCTATGGTCTCAATATGATGACAATACCAAGTTCAGAGCATCAAAACAAAAGAAGTTATGGCAGGTGTCCTGTTGAGATAACATTATGAAGAGGCCACAACTTATGCAGACAACAATATTTTTACTATTAAGGCAGTAGATGGTGATTTCACCATCACAGTGATGAAAATGATCGGAGCAACATAGAGAGACCCAGTTTTGAAGTAGTGTGGGGATTCTTAGGGATGGATAGATTCATACATTTGTCTGACTACTTCACTGCAGACAGAATGAATTACCTAGCAACCATGTTTATAGAAAATGAGGTGGAGGATAGTGATCCTGAAAGGGTGGCTAGAGTATGACTTCTGTATGGTAAATATGAGGGCGATAGTCAGGTGATATGTCCACAGGCTCGGCAAGGACAAAGACAGAAAAGATCTAGCCATCAGATGTACAGTGTGTGAGGAATGGCAAAAGTTACCTCCAAAAGCACATGTTCAGGTGCGGAACTGGTTGGCAAGGCAGTTCCAAAAGATTTGGTTCAGTCATTGGGAAAATGGAGCCAATAACTTTTTGCTACTCATTGACAGGCCTTCAAATTATCTAGAAGTTTAACATATAGGATTGTGCGCTCTCCAGACCGTACAACTGAGGAATGAAACATAGAAACATAGAAAACCTACAGCACAATACAGGCCGTTCGGCCCACAAAGTTGTGCGAACATGTCCCTACCTTAGAAAATACTAGGCTTACCCATAGCCCTCTATTTTTCTAAGCTCCATGTACCTATCCAAAAGTCTCTTAAAAACCCTATCGGATCCACCTCCACCACTGTTTCCTGCAGCCTATTCCATGCAGTCATGACTCTCTGAGTAAAAAACTTACCCCTGACATCTCCTCTATACCTACTCCCCAGCACCTTAAACCTGTGTCCTCTTGTGGCAACTATTTCAGACCTGGGAAAAAGCCTCCGACTATCCACACGATCAATGCCTCTCATCATCTTATACACCTCTATCAGGTCCCCCCTCATCCTCCGTCGCTCTGAGGAGAAAAGGCCGAGTTCACTCAACCTGTTTTCATAAGGCATGCTCCCCAATCCAGACAACATCCTCGTAAATCTTTTCTGCTATGTTCTGCCAGGATGATAGGTTGTCTCATACAGTAGACTCTTTCAGTTTGAACAATTTATGATCGAGGGATTAAAGCACTGTTTCACTCCACCTCACCACCCAGCTTGCAATGGGAAAGGAGAAAAGTTGTTCCATAAAGTACTCATAAGAACACAAGGTTATGTGATGCTATGTGTGTGTGTGTGTGTGCTGCTGCAAGTGAGTTTTTCATTGCACTTGTGCATACATGTTCTTGTGCATATGACGTTAAACTTGACGTTGACCTTAGGAACAAGGGATGCCTTTTGGCCCTTGAACCTACTCTGTCATTCAGTAGGATCATGACTGAGCTCATTTGGCCTCAGCTCCACTTTTCTGCCTGCTTCCCTTAACCCTCAGCTTCCCCAATGGACCAGAAATCCAACTTGACCTTAAATATTTCCAGTGTCTTGCCTTCCACAGCTTTCTAACTGGTGAATTCCAGTGAGTCACTACAATCTGAGAGAAGAAATCCCTCCTCTTCTCTGTCTTAAATGGTCGATTCCTTACTCCAAAGCTATGACCCCTGTCACATCTACCTTGTCAACTCCTCAGGAACCTGCATGCTTCAATCAGATTGCCTCTCATTCTTTTAAGCTCCAGTCAGTATTCACCCAATTTGCTCGTTAGTCATCCAAGGAATTGAGCTTGTGAATCTTCACTGAACTGTCCCTAATGTGAATTTATGCCTGTGGAATAAGGAGACCCAAACTCTACACAGTACTATAGGTATGGTTTCACCAATGCCTTGTATGATGCCTTGAGGAGTTTCAGCAAGTGTTCCCTACTTTTATACTCCATTCCATTTGGAGTAAAGGAAAACATTCCATTTACCAGCTTAATGACTTGCTTCACCTTCATGCCAACCTTCTGAGTTTGATGTTTGAAGACACCCTGATCTCTCTATACAGCAGTATTCTATAGAGTTTCCACTTGAACAATATTCTGCTTTTCTATTCTTCTTACCAAGGTGGATTTATCTTCTAACTGTTAATTTCTTGCCCATTTGTTTAATCTTTCTGTATCCCTTCGCAGACTCTTTGCGTCCTCTAAGCAAATTGTTTTCCCGATCATCTTTATATCCTCAGTAAATATGACACAATACTCTCAGTCCCTTCTTCCAAGGTCCTCAATATAGAATGTAGATAGTTGAGGGCCAGCACTGATCCACTGGTTATAGCAGCTGACCTGGAAATGATCCATTTTTTCCAGCTCTCTGTCTCTCTGTCTTTCAGCTTGTGCAAATACCTTTTACCTTATTCTTGGAAATCTAAATATATCACATCAAGTGATTACCCCCTTTTTCACCTTGATCTCTAATTTGTCAGTAAGATTCTCTTTTCCTAGAACTATACAAACATGATCATGTATGAATTAAGAGCAGGAGTAGATCATATGGCCCCTCAAGCCTGCCCTGCCGTTTGAGAAGATCATGACTGATATGATCATAACCTCAACTCTGCACTTCCATCCATTCCTGGTAACTTTGCTGATCATGAGTCTACCTATATCGGTCTTAAAAATATTCAAAACTCTTGCTTCCATTGCCCCTTTGAGGAAGAGAGTTCCAAAAATTTACAACTTACATCCAAAGACTCATCTCTGTCTTAAATGGGTGACCTCTTAATTTTAAACAGTGACTCCTAGTTCTAGATTCACTCACAAGGGTGAAACATGCTCTCCTCATCCAGCTTGTCAAGACCCCTCAAGAGTTCATCTGTTTCAATCTAGTCACTAAACTCTAACAGCTCCAAGCCTAGTCTGTCCAACTTTTCCTCAGCAGGCATTGTAGTGTAGCAGTTAGCGTAACGTTATTACAGTGCCAGCGACCCAGGTTCAATTCCGGCCGCCCTCTGTAAGGAGTTTGTACGTTCTCCCCGTGTCTGTGTGGGTTTCCTCTGGGTGCTCTGGTTTCCTCCCACATTCCAAAAGACGTACGGGTTAGGAAGTTGTGGGCATGCTATGTTGGTGCCGGAAGTGTGGCGACACTTGTGGGCTGCCCCCAGAACACTCTACACAAAAGGTGCATTTCACTGTGTGTTTCGATGTACGTGTGACTAATAAAGATATCTTATCTTATCTTATCTTATCACAAGACAGCACATCCATACCAAGTATCAATTTAGTAAACCTTCTCTGAACTGTTTCCAATGCATTTATGTCCTTTTTAAGATAAGAGCTAATTATTTTTCACTGCTCTGATGTAATTGGCAGATGCAATTTTATGTTCATATGCCCCGTCCCTTCCACTGTCACTCTGTTTATCATTACCTGTTTGACTCTTCTGCCCTATTAACAGCTTTTCTTTTCAATTTTCTAAATTCTCCCTCACCCGGACCTCAGTGTTTATCTTAGAGCCCTTGCTACAACCCTAGTTATTCTATTCACTAAGATATTGGTCCCAGGCCAATTCAAGGAAGTCTATCCCACTGGACCAACTCTCCTTTCCCCAGAAGGGCAGGGCAAAGAGTCTGGGACTTGAACTGCTCCTCCTTCCCCATGCGCTGCCTGATTTGCTGAACATTTCTGTTTTTATAATGCTGGAAACACTGAGGCAGCATCAGTGGAGAGAGAAACAGAGCTAACTTTTTGGGTTGATGACTTTTCACTGGAACTGAAAAATTTGAGGAAATGTTTCAAGTTTCGGAGAACGAGGAGAGATGGAGAGAACGAAAGGAATGTCTGCGATAGGGTGGAGACTAAGGTTATCCAGGTGACACAATACTCATCAGCCAATTACTTCCCTGCCATCCTGTGATGTCACAAATTGATTCTTTTCCTATCTCCTGAATTCTTAAATGAGCTGCAACTGATGCTTCTTATCAACTCTTATCAACAGATTTTGTGTCTGCCTTCACGGAAGAGGACACAGAGAGACTTGCAGAATTAGGGTTGAACAACAGGTCCAGAGTGAATGAGAAGCTGAATGAGTTAAAAATGGGGTTGGAGACATAAATGGGACTGAAAGGTGATCTTGACTTGAAGTTTGGACAGAAGTGGCTATGGAGAAGCTAACTGCATTAGATGTCATCTTTCAAAATGGGGTTGGAGACATAAATGGGACTGAAAGGTGATCTTGACTTGAAGTTTGGACAGAAGTGGCTATGGAGAAGCTAACTGCATTAGATGTCATCTTTCAAAATTCCACGGGTTCTTGAACATTCCACAGGTTGGAAGCCAGAAAATGTAACTCCGTTAGTTAAGAGTAGAGGGAGAGAGAAAGCGAGGAGCTACAGACCAGTTAACCTGAGAACAGTAGGACGGAAAATACTAAATATATTTTAAAGGAAGTAGTAATAAAAGTAGCATTAGACAGAGTCAACATGGATCATCAAAGGGAAGTCATGTTCAAGAAATCTGTTGGAGACTTTTGAGGTTGTAACGAGCAGAATAAAAAAAGGAGAAACAGTGGAAGTGGTTTTTTTGGACTCTCACATTGCCTCTGATAAGGTGCCAAACAAGAGGTTATGAAACAAAGCAAAAGCATGTAGAATTATGGGTGATATGACTGAAGACTGGTTAACAGCAGGCAGATAATAGGAATAAATGGGTCACTTTCAAGTTGGGAGGGATGAAATTCCTGGTGTATCACAGAGATTAGTACTGCAGTATGATGGGGTCATAGATTCATTGAGTCATTGACAGATACAGTGCGGAGTTAGGTCTTTCACCCATTGAGTGCACACCGATCATCAACCGCCCATTTTACATTAGTCTTGCATTAATCCCATTTTTTATTCACTCCGCATTCTCTTCACTGCCCCCAGGTTCTACCACTCACCTATACACTGACCTGCACATCTTTGGAGTGTAGGAAGAAATCGAGGCACCCAGATGGAACCCACGCGGTCACACAGGGAATGTACAAACTCCACGCAGGCAGCACCAGAGGTCAAGATTGAACCCGGGTCTCTGCTGTTGAGAGGCAGCGGTTCTACGTGATGCACCACCGTGCTGTCTGGGTCATCCACTTTGATAGGAAAATGGAAAATGGAGCAATTATTAAAATGTGAGAGATTGAAAACTCAACACAGACAGCACCTGAGCTCAGGATTAAACCAGCGTCTCTGGTGTTGGTGTTCTAGGGGAGCTGTGTATTCATGCACATGAATCACTGTGGAAGTAATCAGGAAAACAAATGGTATGCTGGCTTCTATTGCAAGAGGATTTGAGTTCAATAGGTCTTACTGCTGTTGCATAGAGCTTTGATGAGACAGGCCTGGGCTTGGGGGAATGGTAAGTTAGTAAATAAATGGGTAAATTGATTTATTATTGCCATATGTGCCAAGATACAGTGAAAAATTTGTCTTGCATACTGTTCATACAGATCAATTCATTACAACAATGCATCCAGGTAGTACAAAGTAAAACAATAACAGAATGCAGAATAAGGTGTTACAGTCGCAGAGAAAGTCCAGTGCGGGTAGACAATAAGGTGCAAGTTCATAACGAGGTAGGTTATGAGGTCAAGAATCCAAGTAGTCGTACTAGGGAACCATTCAATAGTCTTATAACAGTGGGATAGAAGCCATCCTTGAGCCTGGTGGTACATTCTTTCAGGTTTTTGTATCTTCTGCCTGATGAGAGAGAAGAAGAGAGAATATCTTGGGTGGGTGGGGTCTTTGATTATGCTGGCTGCTTTACCGAGACAACAATGAAGTGTAGACAGAGTCCATGGAGGGGAGGCCGGATTCCGTGATGTGCTGAGCTGTGTCCACAACTCTCTGAAATTTCTTGAGGTCATGGGCAGAGCAGTTGCCATATCAAGCATGATCCATCTGGACAGGATGCTTCTATGGTGCATTGATAAAAATTGGTGAGAGTCAAAGAGGACATGCCAAATTTCTTTAGCCTCCTGAGGAAGTAGAGGCGCTGGTGAGCTCTTTTGGCTGTGGCGTCTACTTGGTTGGACCAGGTCAGGCTATTGGTGATGTTCACTTCCGGGAATTTGAAGCTCTCAACCCTCTCAACCTCAGCACCTTTGATGTCAACAGGAAGATGTGCACCGCTCTCCTTCTTGAAGTCAATGACCAGCTCTTTTGATTTCCTGACACTCAGGGAAAGGTTGTTGTCATGACACCATGTCACTAAGCTCTCTATCTCCTTCCTGTACTCTGACTCATTGTTATTTGAGATATGGCCAACTACGGTGGTATCATCTGCAAACTTGTAGATGGAGTTATCGCAGAATTTGATCACACAATTGGAAGTGTATAGGGAGTAGAGTAGAGGGCTGAGGACGCAGCCTTGTGGGGCACCAGTGTTGAGAATAATCAGGTGGAGGTGTTGCTGCCTATCACTGATTGCAGTCTGTTGGTCAGAAAGTCAAGGATCCAGTTGCAGAGGGAGGTGCTGAGTCCCAGGTTGAGGAGTTTGGAGATGGGTTTGCTTGGAACTAGTATTGAAGGCCAAGCTGTAGTCAGTAAACAATAATCCATTGTAGGTGTCCATACTGTCCTGATGCTCCAGAGATGAGTCTAGGGCCAGGGAGATGGCGTCCGCTGTACCTGTTTAGGCGGTAGGCGAATTGCAGTGTGTTGATGTTGTCTGGGAGGCTGGAGTTAATGTGTGCCATGACCAGCCTCTCAAAGCACTTCATGATGGTGGATGTCAGAGCCACCGGGTGATAGTCTTTAAGGCACGCTACCTTGTTTTTCTTTGGTGCTGGGATGATAGCGGTCTTCTTAAAGCAGGTGGGAACCTCAGACTGAAGCAGGGAGAGGTTAAAAATGTTTGCAAATACCCTTGCCAGATGATCTGCACAGGATCTGAGGACATGGCCAGGGACACCATCTCGGCCAGATGCTTTCCACAGGTACACTCTCCGGAAGACTGATCTTACATCTGCAACGGTGACTGTGGGTTCAGGTGCATTGGAGGCTGTCGGGCTGGGTGGTGACAAACCAATCCCCTTCTGTTCAAAATGTGCATAGTATGCGTTAAGCTCACTGGGGAGGGATGTGTTGTTGTTGTCCATTATAGCATGTACGTCTTGCCACAACTGACGGCTGGTCTGGGACTCTATTTTGGACTGATATTGTCTCTTGGCATCCCTGATATCTTTACAGAGGTCATATCTCGATTTCTTGTATGGGCCAGGGTCACCTGATTTGAATGCCGCAGTCCAAGATTTCAGTAAGAAGTGGATCTCCCAGTTCATCCATGCACCAAAGCATGGATCATCTGATTGATTCCTGGGATGGCAGGTTTGTATTCAAGGAGACATTAATATGACTGGACATAAGGTCTCCAGTATAGAAGAATAAGACGTGATCTCATGAAAGCACAGAAAATTCTTATGGGGCAGGTGCAGGTGTGATGTTTCTCTGAAGAGTCTAGAACCAAGAATCAAATCCTCACAATATGAGGCAGCCACAATGGTAATGTAAATGGTTTATTGTTGTCACTTGGACCAAGATACAGTGAAAAGCTTTGTTTTTGTGCCATCCAGGCAGATCATGCCATACATCAGTACGTTGAGGTAGTAAGAAGAAAATAGAATGCAGAATCTGGTGTTGCAGTTACAATGAATGTGTAGGGCAGATAAACAAGTAAAATGAAAGGGCCACGATGAGGTAGATTGGGAGATCAAGAAGAGATTTTGTCACCTAGCAGGTAGTAAATCTCTGGAATTCTCCGAGGTGGCTGAGTCATTGGATGTATTCAAGATCAAGGTTAGTAGATTTTTAGATATTTGGAAAATCAAGGGCTATGGTGTTAGTGCAGGAAAGTGGAACTCGGAAAAACATCAGCAGTAATATCATTGAATGGTGGAGCACATACAATGTTTTAAATGGTCTCCTCTGTACTTACATTCTGACTCGTGAAAACACAGCATTGCTTACTCCACTTCATCTGCATCCCCCAGTCATTAAAATCCATGTTTGATACTCTACAGAATTTAAATTGCATAAGACTGAACTCCATGCTATCCACTTCATTAATTAGCAGGGGTCTCCTGTATTTATGCTGTTTATAATTGCAAACACCTGAGCCATCCCCTGCGGACTATAACTACTTGGTACCTTATTCATGTTATCAACCTAATTCATTGTGCAGCTGCTGCTAGCAGGCAGCTTCTTTACCACTGACTAACACGGAAAGAAATTGCAGGTTAAGTTTATAATTAATTTAAATGTTAAATGCAAAACTTCACTAAACCTTAGAAAGATGTCACATTTAAAACCCTTGAATTTCCCCCACTCATCAAAATCCTGACTTTTGAGCTGTGTAGAATTTGCAATTTGTGGAACGGGTCTCCACGCTCCCTGTTTCGAATAAACTTTGGAGTTGAATTAATCAGAAGCACCAGCAGCAGCAACCCACTGAAGAGACAGTGAAGAAACAGGGTGTGTAGCGTCAATTGAATGTGTGCCTGAAACACTGGCATGCAGTGTTCCTCCTGTTATCAAATCATACTTCATTCTACAATGGGTTACACTCCTACTGAGTTTGACCCAACCCAATTTGGAGGGGAAAAGTGTAGGGAAAGAATGGGAGGCAGTGAATGGGTCATGACTCAAGCTGTGGGGAGATAGTTTGGATGAACAGAACTAGGAATGGTCCAGTGAAAATTGGCTTTGCAAAGTCCACAGTGACCACTTACTCTGAGTGCACAATGCATACAGCTAAGAGCTTGTGAGATAGGAATTACTCCTGAACAACATTCCATTGTTGGCCAGCATATGCTGATGTGTGATTTTACTGATGACACTGTCGTCCCGAAATTAATTTTCCCCTTCTGTCCGCTGTAAGTAACACAGTGCCATGAGGTCAATTCGAACAAATACCTTTATTAGCAGTGCACCGCTAGGAGAATTCTCTTCAGCACTCACTAAGAGTCACTTCCCGAGTCCTCCCCGCACAAAGGGCTGACAGACATTTATACAGGAATTGTCACGCACATCCCATGCATACGGCGCCGTGAGTTTCTGTCAAGCTATAGAGATCCCGAGACAGCTATCACACCTCTTGTCTTAGTATAATTGAGTTATAATCAAGGCTTTCAAAGGCAGGTATCACCCTTCATTGTTCAGACCAAGCCTCCACCTCGACGTTAATTACACCCAGTATCGCCACCGTCTGACATAACGGAATGGTCCATTACCCGAAACAAAGGCAGTTAACATACTTAACATTCCAACTTAACTAGTGGGTCAGCAGCTTGCTAGTCCTTGCTAGAGAAATATAAATGCATATATATATATATATATTTTTGTTTACCAGTTATAGGTATGGTTGCAATTCTTAACCCTTCACTTCCTCAATACAATAATATGGAATTCAGAACTGGACAATACTCCAAAAAAATCTACAAAGTCAATGAAAGTAGCACCAACACTAGGGAGAAGCTGCAGGGAGTTGTGGACTCAGCCCAATATATTACTGGCACATCGTTCCCCACCATCGGTAATATCTACGTGAGGTGCTGCCTCAAGAACGCAACATCCGTCATCAAAGATCCCCATCATCCGGGCCATGCCATCTACTTGCAGCTACCATCGGGCAGGAGGTACAGAAGCCTGAAGTCCCACACCACCAGGTTCAATAAAAGCTTCTTGCTTTCAACCATTTGGTTCTTAAACCAACCTGCACAACCCCAATCACTACCTCAGTATAGCAAAACTATGACCACTTTAACCTCTTGCATTACAATGGACTTTGTTTTGTTTTGGTCCTAGTTGTGTTCTTCCTTATACAATTTTGTTTAATTTATGGTTTTCTTGTGAATGTTGTATATCTGATGCTATGTGCCTGTGTTGCTGCTGGAGGTAAGATTTTCATTGCACCTGTCCATACATGTACTTGTTCATTTGGCAATAAACTCAACTTTGACTTTGACTTTGACTGTGAGAAGATTATAGAGAGGGAACTTACCAATGATGCAGAATAACTAATAACAAGAGCAATGTTTGTAAATACTTTCATTGAGTTTTATCTGTAATATTGGTTGTGAACAATAATTGTTGCTTTAAGGTCGTTACTTCTTTAAGGATCGTGTCCCATGACCCACTGCTCTGTGGGCTGCAAAAATCCTTTCATAAAGAGGACACACCTTGCTTTGTCTGTACACTCTGCAAATGGATCTTGGTAATTTAGAGGAAACCACAGAGCACACACTGGGCAAAGCCATGACTGGATTTAAAGATGGTGATGATACATTTAATTTTGAGTCTTTGTCCTTGGCCCCCATTGCCCATTTATAAATTGGATTTTGAATCAAGGTTATTTAAGAGTTAACAGTCATATATTCTGTGCGATTATTAACATACATGTCATGTTCTGTCAGGAAGATGAGCTTCAAATTCCACCCTAGCACTTGAGTTGATAATCCATTTTTGATGTTAATCTCTCACCATGATAGGGATGAGATGGCTGAAGGCAGGTTGGGGCTAATTGGGTGTTAGGTGAAATAAGAACCAAGTAATTGTTTAATCTTGGATAAGCAGGACATTTTAGTTGTATATTTGAACCATGTGTCCAAATGCTCTGTGATGGGAAAATGTAACTGTTCTTATCTGGGTTTCCCAGGCCTCTGGAGACCTGGCAGTAAAGTGGAGATGGGATCCGAGTGCATTTTGCAGCAGTCTTTGTGATCCAAAGGAATGGGAGAGCTCCCCCTGCAGTCAGTCACCCCATGGAGGTTATACGCTTCTCCTCCAAAGTTCATGTCCTCTTGCCCCTCCCATTCCAACCTCCCTGACCTCAGGTTGCAAACTCTGGTTTCCACTCTCTTCTAATTACTATGATCTACCTCCTCTGTCAAGCCATGGTTTCCTCTCCCTTCTTGTCAGTGTCCCCTCCTGCATCTCTGCTCAGCAGTTGGCCAATCTTGGCTGGAGCAAACCAGGTGGTAAATGGAAGCAAGGGAAAGTAATGTGGTCCTACACATAAATCCAGCAGGGCCCTCAGCTCCCTGGCTTCTAGGGTTTACTGTGCTCCGCTGTGGTCACCTGCACCTCTGCACACTCCCCCAAAATATCTTCATCCTCCATGTAGCTCCTTAGCTTTGCTATGCTGTAGAAACTCCCACTGAGCATAATATCATCGAATCATTACAAATTTCTGTCACAGTAGGAAGTGATTCATCTCATTGTGTTTGTGCCAATGCTGGTTGAAAAAGACCGACCCTGCCTCCTTCCACCTTCTGTCACCAGGTCTGTAGATCACTGCTCTTCAAGGACGCAGTCAAGTATTTCAGAGATGTTTTGTGGCTTTTGCCTTCATTACCCTTTCAGGCAGTAAATTACAGACCCCACCACCCTCTGGGCGAAGCATTCCTCACCTCTCCTTTAATCCCTCTGTCAGTTACATTAACTCTATGCCTCCGGTGACCTTCCTCCATAGATCCCTCCTATTTATCTAGGTCTCTCATAATTTCAGGCACCTCAAGCGGCTCCCCTCTGTTGCAAAGAAACACACCCTTCTTTCTTCATAGTGACAATTTTGTAGTGTTAACAACATCCCCATAAATCTGCTTGGCACCTTCTCCAGTGCAAGCGCAGCTCTTCTGCAATGTGGTTGTCAAGCTGTGACAACCAGCAAAACCTTCCTGCTCTTATATTCGATACCTTGGCTGTTGAAGGAAAGTATCCCACTTGCCCTTTTACTTGTGTCTCTGCCCTGCTACACTCGGCCAGTCAGGCAGCATCTGTGGAAAGAGAAACGGTTAATGTTTCAGGTCTGAGATCCTTTGTCAGAAGGAGACAAAACAGCTTTTCAGTAGCCGGGGAAAGGAGGAATGGATATAACAAAGGGGGCATCTCTAATATGGTGAGACCAAATGAGGTAATGGAACAGTTAGAATTGCAGTTAGGGAGCACATTGTTCTCCTTAGTCTGTATGATGTGTTACTAAAAGCAAGACTTTGGAACACGCCCTGCAGGCCAGACTAGACTTGCAGAGAAAGAAAAAAAACTGAACCAAAATGATGACAGACAGAAATGGCCAGTTCTGATTCAGACAGAAAGGAAGAGGGAGTTATCTAAAGTTGGGGAATCGAGTCCTGCAGGCTGCAATGTGCCAGACAGAAGATGAGGTGTTGTTCCTGAAGGCTGCATTAGCCATCATTGTGACAGTAGGCCACAGATAGGTCAGAGATGGAGTGGTATGGGGAAGTTAAGGATCTGTGGACCCACTCCAGGGTCTCTCTGTTCTTCCCCCCAACTCAATATCCTGTCATTTATTGTATAATGTCATGACAACAACCTTTCTCTCAATGTCAACAAAACAAAAGAGCGGGTCATTGACTTCAGGAAAGGGGGTGGTGTACATGCACCTGTCTACATCAATGGTGCTGAGGTCGAGAGGGTTGAGAGCTTCAAGTTCCTGGGAGTGAACGTCACCAATAACCTGTCCTGGTCAAATCATGTAGATGCCACAGCCAAGAAAGTTTACCAGTGCCTCTGTTTCCTTAGGAGGCTAAAGAAATTCAGTATGTCCCCTTTGACACACCCCAACTTTTATTGATGCACCATAGAAAATATCCTATCCGGATGCATCACAGCCCAGCGTGTCATGGAAACTAGCCTCCCCTCCTTGGACTCTGTCTTTACCTCTCACTGCCTTGGCAAAGCAGCCAGCATAATCAAAGACCCCACCCACCTGGGTCATTCTCTCTTCTCTCCTCTTCCATCAGGTAGAAGATACAGGAGCCTGAAGGCACGTACCAAGAGGCTTAAAGACAACTTCTATCCCACTGTGATAAGACTATTGAATGGTTCCCTTATATGATGAGATGGACTCTAACCTCACAATCTACCTTGTAACCTCGCACCTTATTGCACTGCACTTTCTCTGTAGCTGTGACACTTTACTCTGTACTGTTACTGTTTTTACCTGTACTACCTCAATGGACTCTGCACTAACTCAATATAACTGCACTGTGTAATGAATTGATCTGTACGGTCAGTGTGCGAGACAAGTTTTTCACTGTACCTCGGTACAAGTGACAATAATAAACCAATACCAATACCAATATATTCTCTTGTCTTGTTGCAGCTCCTCAAATGCATTATCTGACATCTCTCTGGATAACTCTCTATTTGCCAGTCCTCTGCCTAAATGACCAGACCTTCAATACCTTCCTGCTTTCCTTCTCACTGTCAACGACCTGGTTAATTCTTGTATCATTTGCAAATTTCTTTGTCATGCCGCATACCTTAAGTCTAAATCTTTATTCTGAATTGCAATTCAAGGATTGAGTACCGAGCCCTGTGGAATCCTATTGGTATCAACCTTGCAGTCACAACATATCCTTTCATAACCCTTTGCTCCCTGCTGCTGAGATAATTTTGGATCCTTGTTGCCATTCTCCTGGGGTTCTCCTGGGGTTCCCCTGGGTTATTTGGTTTTGACCAGCTTACACAGAGAACTTTGACAAAAGCCTTACTACATTCTAAGCATCACTCTCATCGACCCTTCTTGTTATCACTTCAAAAAATTCAATGGAACCAGTCATGCATGAGTTACTCTTAGCCAGTCAATGCTGAGTGTCAATGCTGAGTGTCTTTCGTCCCTTAAAATTAATTCTGATAATTTAAATTAACTGGCCTGTACTTTCTCATTTTATCTCCTCAGGGTATAATGTTAACAGTGCTCTGACACCAATCATATAATCAGGGATGATTGAAAAATTGTAGTTGAAGCCTCTGCTATTTCCTTCCTTGCTTCTTTTAACAGCTTGGGATATATTTCATCTGGGCCTGGTGATTTATCCACATTTAAAGACAGTGAACCCCTCTTTTTCTGTGTTTACCCCATCCCAACAGGCTAAGGGTGTTGGGAGGGGGTATCTATTGAAACGTACAGAACGCTGAAAGGCCTGGATAGAGTGGAAGTGGAGAGGATAATTCCATTAGTAGGAGAATCTAGGATCTGAGAGAACAGCCACAGAATACAGGGACATCCCTTTAAAACTGAGGTGAGGAGGAATTTCTTCAGCCAGATGGTGATTAGTCTGTGGAATTCGTTGCCACAGAGGGCTGTGGAGGCCAAGTCATTGGGTGTGTTGAGGGCAGAGATTGATAGGTTCTTGATTGGTAAGGGGGTTAAGGGTCACGAGGGGAGTGGGATTGGAAAAAGATATCAGCCATGACTGAATGGAGGAGCAGACGATAGGCTGAATGGCCGAATTCTGCTCCTACATCTAATGGTCTATCCAATATTTCACATTCACACCCTCCTTTGTGAACACAGCCTTCATTAAGAACTTTACCCACATCCTCCGCCTCCACAGACAGGTGACCTCGTTTGGTCCCTAATAGGCTCTACTACTCCCCCAGTTACCCTCCGACCCCTCATGCACTTATAAAACACCTTTGGATTTTCGATGGCTTCATTTGTCAGTATTGCACAGCCCCTCTTTTCTTACTCATCCAGACTTTTGGCTGTGTTAAGCTTTCATGGACTAACACAGGCTACCCCTCCATACCTTATTCCGTGTTCTCCACACCTTTTCATCCAGGGGGCCCTAGATATGGTGGTCCTGCCTTGTATCTTTGTGGGAAAATATTTGCCTTTAACCCTCCTTGAATGCCATGGTGATACAGCGCAGAAGCAGGCCCTTCACACCAGGTCAGTACCAACCATCAAGAATCCATTTACACTAATCCAACACTCATCCCATTTTGTTCTCCTCACATTCCCATCAACTCCTCCCAGGTTGTACCACTCACCCACACACCAGGGGTAATTCACCGTGAACCTACCGACCTGTCTTTGGGATGTGGGAGGAACGCCACACGGTCAGAGGAGGCACGTGCAAACTTCACACAGACAGCATTGGAGATAAGGATTGAACCCAGGGCGCTGGGACTGTGAGACAGCAGCTTCACTGACTGTGCCACTGCACGACTCTGTGTCCCGTTGTTCTGAGACTGATTTTGTGTCAAGTAGTTGCTGCCAGTCTGCTTTTGTTAACTTGCCTCTCAGTCACGTAAGATCAGCTCTACCCATGTTAGAATCTTAACCCCTTTCCCATGACTCTGCTAAATCCATCCTGATTATGATCCCTACCACAGGATGGCTCTCCCACTGAAACTGCCTCCACCTCTCATGCTTCACTCTGTATAGCTAAATCCAGAGTTGTCACCCTCTTGTTGCACTTGCTACATACTGGCTGAAAGCATTTTCCTAAATGTAATTTAGGAATTCTGTGCCCTCTACACCTTTCACCCCGACCATATCCCAGTTAATATTTGCTAATTGAAATCCCTTACTGCTCTGATGCTTTTGTGTTCGATGGAAATTTGCCTGCAGATTTCCTCCACTATCTCCCTGTGGGCGTTTGGAAGTCCATAGGACACTCCCAACTGGCTGATTGCCTCTTTTTTTGCTTTTTAGTTCAATCCATCCCATTCTATTTGATGATCCTTCAACTTCTTCATGGCTTTTCACAGCTGTGATTCCTTCCATAACTAATTTTGCCAGCACCCACTCCTTTTTTATTCCCACACTACAGCACAGGGAATAATGGTAATGCCCATCTTAGAGGTCCTGATTCTTAATCTCTTTCCTAACTCTTAAATAATTGCATGCAATCTTTTTTCTCCGTATGCTGTTGCTACTGAAAGGCTTTGTGGCTCTGGGTGTTCATATTTCTGCAGAGTGTTGTGCAGGGCACAGTTTGCAGGAGGAAACATACATTCCTGGAGATGTCTGCTGCCCATACTATAGATTTCCAAGAAGGATTGCTCGAGCTGCCTGTATCCTATGCTTTTGCTCTCGGTGCACTCTCCTGCATCAGTACAACCAGTGCCACCAATCCAGAATCAAAGGTTGGTTGGACTGCAAGATGTCCTCTGGGTCCTCCTGCTCTACCATGCCTTTTCTTTTTAATCTGTTTGGCAGCTATACATTCCCTCCCTTTTGTGAAGGCTAGTCACATCCATAAAACACTGAGGCTTGTGAATAGGACCACAGCGATGTCAGCTGTTCCTCAAGCTGCAAAATCCAGAGATCCAGCTCCTCTCGCTGATGGTACTTCCTGCATCTATGGTTGTTCAGGACACAGGAAGTGTCCTTTGGTTCACGCATGGCACAGGATGTTTATTCCACAGATCTGGGGTGCCTCAACTCACTAAGCAGAAACCAGAACGTACGTCTTCCCTGTACTGGACCAAGATCCTGTAGCTCTGTAGCATCTACAGTCTATGCCATCATGTGTTGGAGTCATAGAGTCATAGAACAAAACAACATGGATACAGGCCCTTCAGCCCAACGAGTTCATGCCGACCACGGTGCCCACCCAGCTAGTCCCAATTTCCTGCGTTCGGCCCATATCCCTCCAGGCCTCTCCCTTCCATGTACCGATCCAAGTGCTTCTTAAATGATACTATTGTACCTACCCCAACCACTTCCTCTGGCAGCTCATTCCATATACTCACCACCCTCTGCACCCTAAATCTATGCCCCCTAGTTTTGGACTCCCCTACCCTGGGGAAAAGACCTTCACCATACACCTTATCTATGCCTCTCATAACTTTAAACATTTCTATAAGTTTGCCCCTCATTCTCTTACACTCCAAGGAATAAAGACCTAGTCTGGCCAACCTCTCCCTCTAACTCAGGCCCTCTAGTCCTGGCAATATCATCATAACTCTTCTGCTGTGTTTCGTCAGACAAGGCACCATCTTCCCTCTCAAGTGAATGCAAAAATCCTGAGACCATTCAATGAAGATTTGAGAGTTCAAGTTTTCAAACCGGCATTCCATCCAGAACCATCAGAAGGTTGAATTGGCCAAATGATTTTTATTTGTGTAGTGACTGTGCATTCAAACTGGTTGTCATATTTTCCAAAGCGATTGAGAATTGGTTGGAAAGTGATCGTTTGTGCCTGGAAGACACACAATTTAAAACTGAGCCAATGGCACCTACCGTCCTCAGAAGACCTTCATCAACACTTTAATCACAGGCATTACAAAGTGAGCCATTTGTTGACCCTGGATACATTTCCATACGTTTTCTTTCTTAATTCCTTCATTAAAAGTTGTAAATAAAATATTCAGACAAAAAAGATCACAGTGTCTCATTGCAAATATGGAGATAAAAGACTCTAGGTGCTTCTGTTAGCTGTGTCCACCACATGGGTAACATTTGGTGGATTGTTTGTCCTGAGCCTTCAGCTCTCTCAAGTTCATCTCTTTGCTTCCAGATTTGTTTTTTGATTCCTTTAAAAAACACCCATTGTAGCGACTCACCGTCCAAGCAAGCGAACCGGCTCGGTGGTCGGGTTGCGCGTCGTAGGAGCGACGAGGCCCAAGATGACGTTGGGCCTTCGTCTTCCCCGAGCGACGAGGAGAACCCGCGCGTGGGAAAAGTTTGATGACGTAGCGTATACGTCATTTCCGTTTTCGGTGGGCGGGAACCGTTCCCCTTAAAAGGCCCGCACAAAGCGGGAAAATAAATCAGTTTTGTTCTGCAGCCCACCGATTAGTGTCTTGCTTTCACATCGCGGTAGCAGCCGCTACACCGTGTACTTTAAATAAAAACAGAAAATGCTGGCAACACTCTGCAAGTCAGTCAGCGCCTGTGGAAAGAGGAACAGTTCAGGTCAGGTTTCTGTTGATGTGAGAAGTGACCATTTTTGTCTACCATTATTTTTGCTGAGTTATTTTATTTCCTTTTCTTTATTTGTTTAATCTGACTTGCTGGGCATGCGCCACAGACTGACCAATAGCAGCACATCACAGAGACAAAGAAGCCTAATTTTATAATAACTGCCCCTACTTGTCACAGTAAATCGTCTAGTTTCACCCCATCAGAGAAATCGCCTTTGTTCAACCTGTCACCCTCCCCTTCCCTCTCTGCTACCCCCAGACCTGAAGCATTAACTCTGGTACTCTCCCCACAGATGCTGCCTGACCTGTTGAGTGTTTCCAGCATTTTTCTGGCTTTATTTCAGGTTTCCAGCATCTAGTGTTTTTAATATTTTCACCGAGCTACTTTAGTTCTATTTTGCTTGTTAAAGACCAGCTTCTCTGTGTTTCATGCTTTGACAGTACCATCAACCATTTCTCTTTCTTAGGCTGCCTTGTGGTGCACTGCTGTGTTGGGAGGTAACTGCGGATGCCTGGGGCCAGTTCTCCTGAGCAGTTCTACCGTTCATTTCCACAATCCTGATGTCACTCACAGCAGTATTCCAGCATCCTGCCACACGTGTCATTCAGGCAAGTCGATTTTCTTCTTTCAGCTGATCTTCAGAAGATCGTGGCATCTGGAGACCAAGCCTTGTCTCACTGTGCCTCAGCCGGGGATGTGGGGTGGGGATGGTGGTATCTATTGGGTAAAATGCACCCAGAGAATTTAAGCTTGGAAACTTCCCATTTGGTGGACTAACTTCCCTGCTGGTGCTTCAGGATGTAGAATAGAAAATGTGATAACATCTTAGTCAGGAACTCTGGAGATACAAATTTTCCCATTTGCCTTTTAAACGTTGATCGGAGACTTCCACTTCAACTACATAACCAGCACTTTCATTAATTTAAATCCCAGAAATGAGCCAGAAGTATTCTGATATTTAATGCCTTTGTCCATCCTTTTAAAAGCTTACATCTTGAATTGTTGGCAAGTAACTTTGTACGTGTGGGACAAGTTCTTCAGTGTAATTCCATTGTGCATTTCCACATGCTCGATGCCTAACTCACAGATTTTGCCATGTTCAATTCAGTATCTTCAACTCCTCCTGATGTGCAGCAAATTCATAGAATGCAGCCCCAATTTTTCTATCAATGTTTCACATTAGACTTCAAGTAAATTTATCCTTGTTGTAATTTGCTTTGGAAGATTGTAACCCCAAATCGGTTAAGTACAAGCCTTCAACAGTCAATTAAATTCAAACTGTCGTCGTGCTGTGTTATTTGTCGTCAACCATTGAATGCAGGAAATTGCTGGATCTTATGTTTCCAAAGTGTTACTGCCAGGTGTTTTGAAAAGGAATAGGGGCCACCTAATTTATAACACATTGGTTAATGTGGAGATCTAGTCCTTAGCATTTTTTCCAACATTAATTCAGAACCATAATTTATAACTGAAAAAAAACAAGAAGAGAAAGGGGAGAAGGAATGAGAAAAGTCACAAGTTTCCAAACAAAATACATTACACCTTGTTCTTTCTTCAGTTTGCTTTTGTTTATTTTAGATAACAGTAAAAATTACCGAAGGGAAGTAATTATCACCCATTCATTTTAATTTAAAGTGCAAGAAACAAAAATAATTTCTAGCAGTTACCCAATTATGCTTTCCAAAGCTCATTTTATTTAAAGCCAGACTTTAGAATTTATCTCCAAAAAATTCTGTACAGTGACCATGAGTTCCCTTGTTAAAAGGAAAATTACAATGTCTCTAATTTAAAAACTTCAATCTTTAGTCTTTAATTCAAATTTTTAGCCCAAGGCTGTGTATAGAAACTTAAGTATTTAATAATTTTAACACCTTCACACTTCATTATTTTCATAAAGGGAACTAAGATCATGGAATATTCTCACAATTTAAATTGCTTCAAAAGTAAAAACATGATTCAAGGACCTCAAAAAAGACAAGTACACATCAAGAGTTTAACTGTTCCAACAATAAAGGCAAGGTTTAGATGGGACGGAATTTGTTAAATGTGTCCAGGAGGGATTCCTGACACAGTATGTTGACAGGCCAACTAGAGGGAATCCATATTAGATCTAGTTTTAGGAAATGAACCGGGACAGGTGAAGGATCTAATTGGTGGGTGAGCATTTGGGGGACAGTGACCATTGCTCCATAACCTTTTAAAATTGTCATGGACAGGGACAGGTGCAGAGAGGACAAGAAGATGTTTAATTGGGGAAGGGCGAACTATGAGGCTATAAGGAGAGAACTTGGGAGTGTAAAGCGGGATGTCCTTTTTGAAGGGAAATGTACCATGGAGATGTGGTCGATGTTCAGGACCTTATGCAGGATGTTAGGGATAAATATGTCCTGGTGAGGCAGAGAAGGAATGGCAAGGTGAAGGAGCTGTGGGTGACGAGAGAGGTGGAACGACTAGTTAGGGAGAAGAAGGTAGCATACATAAGGTATAAGCAGCCCATGAGGAATATAGAGTAGTGAGGAAGGAACTTAAGAAAGGGCTGAGGAGAGCTAGAAGGGGACATGAAAAGGCATTGGCTAGTAAGGTTAAGGAAAATCCCAAGGCCCTTTTTCACGTACGTGAAGGGTAAGAGGATGGCTAGGGTAAAAGTAGGTCCGATTAAAGACAAAGGTGGGAGAATGTGCCTGGAGGCGGCGGACGTGGGAGAAGTTCTCAATGAATACTTCTCTTCGGTATTCACCAAGGAGAGGGGTCTTGATGATACGGAAGGGAGTGCTGGTAAGGGTAATGTTCTCGAGGTTGTAGATAACAAGAGAGAGGATGTGTTGAAGTTGTTAAATAATATCAAGATGGATAATCTCCGGGGCCTGACGGGATTTTCCCCAGGCTGCTTCGAGAGGCGAGGGAGGAGATTGTTGAACCGCTGGTAAGGATCTTTGAGTCCTCGTTGTCCACGGGGATGGTGCCAGAGGATTGGAGGGTGGCGAATGTTGTCCCCTTGTTCAAAAAGGTAGTAGGATAGTCCAGGGAATTACAGACCGGTGAGCCTTACGTCTGTGGTGGGTAAGCTGTTAGAAAGGATTCTATTGGATAGGATCTATGAACACCTGGAGAATAATGGACTGATTAGGGACAGCCAGCATGGATTTGTGAAGGGAAGATCTTGCCTCACAAGCCTGATAGAGTTCTTTGAGGAGGTGACGAGGAAGATTGATGAGGGTAGTGCGATGGTTGTGGTCTATATGGATTTTAGTAAGGCGTTTGATAAGGTACTTCATGGTAGGGCTTCTTCAGAAGGTCAGAGGCCAAGGGATCCAGGGAAGCTTGGCTGTGTGGATTAGAATTGGCTTGCCTGTAGAAAGCAGAGGGTTGTGGTGGAAGGAGTGCCCTCGGATTGGAGGGCAGTGACTAGTGGTGTCCCGCAGGGATCGGTTCTGGGGACTTCTACTTTTTGTGATATTTATAGATGACTTAGATGAGGGGGTGGAAGGCTGGGTAGTAAGTTTGTGGACGACACTAAGATCGGCGGTGTTGTGGATAGTGTGGAGGGCTGTCGGAACTTACAGAGGGATATTGATAGGATGCAGAGCCGGGCTGACAAGTGGCAGATGGAGTTCAATCCAGAGAAGTGTGAGGTGGTACACTTTGGAAGGACAAACTCCAGGGCAGAGTACAGGGTAAATGGCAAGGTACTTGGCAGTGTAGAGGAGAAGAGGGATCTGGGGTTCATATTCACAGTTCACTGAAAGTTGCCTCACAGGTGGATAGAGCAGTTAAGAAGGCCTATGGATGTTAGCTTTCATAAATCGTGGGATTGAGTTTAAGAGCCGCGAAATGATGATGCAGCTTTACAAAACTCTAGTTAGACCACACTTAGAGTACTGTGTTCAGTTTTGGTCGCCGCATTATAGGAAGGATGTGGAGGCGTTGGAGAGGGTGCAGAGGAGATTTACCAGGATGCTGCCTGGATTAGAGTGTATGGAATATGCGGAGAGGCTTAAGGTGCTAGGGCTTTATTCACTGGAAAGGAGGAGGATGAGAGGAGACATGATAGAGGTATATAAAATATTGAGAGGAATAGATAGAGTAGACAGTCAGTGTCTCCTTCCCAGGGCACCAATGCTCAAGACGAGAGAGCATGGCTTTAAGGTTATGGGTGGGAGGTTCAGAGGAGATGTCAGGGGGAGGTTTTTCACCCAGAGAGTGGTCAGTGCATGGAATGCACTGCCTGGGGTGGTGGTGGAGGCAGATACATTGGACAGGTTCAAGAGTTTGTTGGATAGGCACGTGGAGGAATGTGAGATAGAGGGATATGCGGGAGGAGGAAAGGGTTAGATAGTGTGAGGGTGGTTTGATGGACGGCACAACACGGTGGGCCGAAGGGCCTGTTTTGTGTTGTATGGTTCTATGGTTCTATGGTACGAAAGGATGAGCAGCTCTCAGCTTTGAAGGTAAGACTGGCTGGTGCTGAACACAAGCAGCAGATATAGTTTAAAGGCAGTTTTCTAACCAGGAACGCCAAATTAAACATGCAAACACACTTCTACATCAGTGAATCTAGATTCCTTTCACTCACATACGTTAATTTTCTTTTTTCTTGCCTCTGTAGCCCCAGTGGCTCTTCCAGCTTTAAAGGTTTTTTGAGTGATGTGGGTGGAAGTGTAGCAGTTAGCGTAACGCTTTACAGCGCCAGCGACCAGGGCTCAAATCTGCCCACTGTCTGTAAGAAGTTTGTACGTTCTCCCTGTGTCTGCGTGGGTTTCCTCCGGGTGCTCCGGTTTCCTCCCACATTCCAAAGACGTATGGGTTAGGAAGTTGTGGGCATGCTATGTTGGTGCCGGAAGTGTGCCAACACTTGAGGGCTGCCCCAGAACACTCTACACAAAAGATGCATTTCACTGTGTGTTTCGATGTACGTGACTAATAAAGATATCTTAGCTTAGGTACCACTCTGGGTCATGGGTCTATGTGTGGTAGCGTTTGTGTTCTCTGGAGGGTGCTGCTGAGGTATTGGCCAGAAGATGTTGAAAGTCGATGACACCCACATTCCAGTACGTCCCACAAGGTAGTCAATCCTTGTTGACCTATTCTGGGTTAGTTTTATCTGGGAGGACGATGTAGTCAGGGGGATCTGTGTAGGGTGACACTCATCCAGCTCTGGATAGCTAAACACTTCATCACTGGATCAGCTCTAGGGAGCTGGTGGCTGGTGGTTTAGGGTAAGGAGGAAGAGGGGATCTGAGAGGGACCTTCTTCACCCAGAGACTGATGAGTACCTGGGACACACTGTCTGAGAGAGTAGTGGAAGCAGGGTCACTGACAGCATTTAAGTAGTGTCTTGATGAGCATTTGAATCGCTTAGGCATAGAGGGCTATGGACCAAGTGCTGGGTGATGGGGTTAATATGGAGGGGAGCCCACTGGTCAGTACGTATGAGTTGGGCTGAATGGCCTGTTCCCTTACTGTAGGATTCCATGATTCTATGAGTCACCAGTTCATCTTTTAAAGCTTGAAGTGTAATGGGAGTGAGGCTGTAACTGTGATAGGAGCTGGTGTGTAACTCAGACCTGTTGACCAAGCACACTGTAGCTGTAAAACAACATTGTTACTGGCTCTGGGCAGACCCGGGTGGGAGATGGGTTCCCATTCACATTGACCTAGTGAGGGCCAGGTGCTCCTTTGTTCGGGCTGTTGTGAAACATTTTAAACTAATTTGGTGTGGAAATGTGGCACAGAGTACATGTACAGTCGAGGTCAAGTTTCAGTCAAACTGTGATGTGCCTCTCCCCCTTCCCTCAGACCCTGCCTTTCCCCTTCCCCCTTCCTTCCCTTCCCTTCCCCTTTCCCTCCCTCTTTCGCTCCCCCTTCTCCTTTTCCCCTTTCCCTTTCCCTCCCCTCCCCGTCCCGCCCCACCCCGCAGTACTGGGAGCCCAAGTCCTTCTGCTGGAAATCCTGCTCTAAGTCCTCCTCATTCTGCTCCTCACTGAGGCTGTCCTTAACACCCATTTCTTTCTAGAATTCATTTCCTTTCACCTCATCTCCATTATCGTCTAATGGCACCTCTCGACAAGCAGCTTGGGGTGTATTTCTATATTAAAATTGTGCTATGAATGGAACACTGAGAATTTAGGAATACTTTGCTTGGTATAACCTAGTTTACAGTTTAATACTTATGCTGAAAATTAGAATTACATTTACTGAACCTTAGCTGGGAGTTGAATGCCTTAAAATGCCAATCAAAGCACCTTCAGTCCTGGAGCTTGGCACAGTTGTTGGCTTGAACAAGGAGATGACTGATTGAAAGAGTTTCAACAGGAGTCACCAGCGTGCTCCCAGGTCCGAGACAGCTGAGGTGTAATGAAGAGCTGGGCACGTGGCCAGGGTACTGATGGATACTGTGCCATGTCGACAGAATATAGGCCAGGTTAACCCAGACATTTAACTTGGGGAGTAAACACAGACCTCAGAGATGTAACCACAACCTTCACAAGTCTTGCCAAAGGTAAAATGAGAAGTGGAATTAATCCCGGGGTACTCTTACTTTTGGACAAGAATACATTCAGAAAGGAGAATCAGCAAGGTACAAGAAGCTCTGTTGAATTGCCAAGGGATTCAAGATCTTGGAGAAGTGGTGGGAAGTGGGGGATGGAGAGATGTTATCCATGATTTTGAAGGTTGTTGAAAGTATCCTGACTGGTTGCATCACGGTCTGGTACAGCAATTCGAATGTGAACAAGTGCGAACATGTGAACATAAGAAGCCGCAGAGAGTAGTGGACTCAGCCCAGTACACCACGAGCACATCCCTCCCCACCATCAGTAGTATCTACAGTAGGCACTGCCTCGAGAAGGCAGCATCCATCATCAAAGATCCCCACCATTTGGACCATGCCATCTTCTTGCAGCTACCATTGGGCAGGAGGTACAGAAGCCTGATGTCCCACACCATCAGGTTCAAGAAAAGCTACTTCCCTTCAACCATTCAGTTTTTGAGTCAACCTGCACAACCCTAATCACTGCCTCAAAGAATCACTTTGCACTGCAATGGACTTTGTTTCTTTTGTGTTCTAATTGTGTCCTTTCTGCCTACACAATATCCATATCCCTCCATTCTCTGCACATTCATATGCATATCTAAGAGTCTCTTAAACACCTCTATTGTATTTCCCTCCACTACCACGCCTGGCAGCGCATTCCAGGCACCCACCACTTTCTGTGCAAAAAAACTTGCCCCACACACATCTCCTTTGAACTTTTCCCCTCTCTCCTTAAATGCATGTCCTCTAGTATTAGACATTTCGATCGAGGAAAAAGATACCGGCTGTCTACTGTACCTATGCCTCTCATAATCTTATAAACTTCTATCAGGTCTCCCCTCCGCCGCTCAGAGAAAACAACCCAAGTTTTTCTAACCTCTCCTTATAGCATGTGCCCTCTAATCCAGGCAGTATCCTGTCCATATCTTCTGCACCCTCACCAAAGCCTCCCCATGTTTCCTATAATGGGGCGAGCAGACCTTACACCTAACTTCCTTGGTGGTAAACACATCAGGGCCTTCTCTGGGTAAGACAGCTGGTGTCTGAGCTCACAACGGTAACTCAGTACCATTAGAGGAATAGGACTGTGATCACCTCACAGTAAGCCAGTGGCAAGAATCATCAACTGTGCTCCACATGCCAGATCACAGATCCATGCTGCAGGAGATACCATTAATGCACTTTGCAAATGGGGAACAGGTGGAATTTATAACAGAACAAAGGATTTCCATAAGCCTGCCAGCAGAGATACAAACATAGTTTCAAGCCTCCATCAATCAATCAACGAAATTAAACACATTTGACTTAGTCTTCTTTTTAATTACAGAATCCAGACTTTGTAACAGCTTGACCTAAAACAGGAAACACTCAGCAAGTCAGGCAGCATCTGTGGAGAGAGAAACAGTCAACTTTTCGGTCAAAGACTCTTCATTTTGGGATTGGAGAGGGGAAAATTGGGGGGAGGGAGAATGAAAAGGTGCTGGGGACAGATGTGGTGAGAAGAAAGCAAAGATGGGGAAAGACTGGAGAGGTACTGGATTTCAAGAGCTGTTGAAGTCTGTGATCTATAATCCCTGAAAGGAAGTGAAAGTGCCTTCTATTGTAGCACTGAATGTAGTGAAGGATAAAGAGATGAGATGGAGTGAGTCGGTGATGTAGAGAGAGGTCGAGAACTAAATCGAGAGCTAAGAGCTGAAAGATCAAGAGATAAATCGTTAATTGCTTGCTTTGAAGCAAGATGATATATTTGGAACAACAGGGAAGAAAATATTTATTTACCTCTTTATTACATTTTGAAATCATCCCAAGTACTTTTAAAACCAACAAATTACTTTTGAAGTATAGCCTCTTATGCAGTGTAACATGGCAATCAGTTTGTGTAGAGCCAAGTCCCAGAAGTAGCTAAGTTAAACAGAGAGATGCTTATCATTGTTGGCTTTGGCTAAGAGATGAATATTGGCAAGGCCAAGCAGGCAAACACTCTGTGCTTTAATTGACATTGTGGGATTTTCTGTCTGTCTTGCAAATGGTTGAGACCTTGGTTGACATATCAGCCAAAAGACACCTTTGGCTCGGTAACTCTCTCAGTGTCAGAGAGCCACCTGAAATTACGCCCTTAAACCCTGGAGTATGGCTTGGACCTCCATAGCAACAAACAAACTACTAGAGGAACTCAGCGGGTCGAGCAGCATCAGTGGGGGGAAAGAAATCTTCAACATTTCGGGTCAAAACCCTGCATCAGGACTCCAGATTCCAACATCTGCAGTCTCTTGTGTCTCATTTGTACCTCCACAGCTTTCTAATTCAGAGCCAATTGCTGCCAATTCAACCAATCAAAACGGGCATAACAATAGTGTATTCTTTCAAGCCTCAATCCTGGCTGCCATCTTAATAACCACTTGTATTTATGTTGTGCTGTGACGTACTGAAACATCCCAGAGCATTTATAGTAGTTTTATCAAAAATTAGCACAGGTAACTGAAAACTTGGTTAATGACGTAGGTTTAAAGACATGACAGAAGTGGAGGGAGGTGGAGAGGTTCAGAGAGGAATGTGTAAGGTTGAGTTTCAGTAGCCGAGGGCGTAGGTGGCTCTGTGGAGTGACTATCAGGATTCACTGTGGGCCTTCTGCTGAAGAGGTGGCTGGCTGCACTATCCTCCCACCATCAACAGTTCAGGGCAGAAGACCTGCTGTTGCCTCAACAGGTAAGGTCTGAAGGATGGAGAGGTGCTCACTACTGAAGTCAGCCACTATCACCACACACCACTATCACAAATAGCCTGTCCTGGTCCAACCACGTGGACGCCATGGCCAAGAAAGCTCACCAATGCCTCTACTTCCTCAGGAGGCTAAAGAAATTTGACATGTCCCCTTTGACACTCACCAACTTTTATCGATGCACCATAGAAAGCATCCTATCTGGATGCATCACGACTTGGTATGGCAACTGCTCTGCCCAGGACTGCAAGAAACTGCAGACAGTTGTGGACACAGCCCAGCGCATCATGGAAACCAGCCTCCCCTCCATGGACTCTGTCCTTACCTCTCGCTGCCTTGGTGAAGCAGCCAGCATAATCAAAGACCCCACCCACCCCTCCATTCTCCATTCTCTCCTCTCCCATCAGGCAGAAGATACAAGAGCCTGAGGGCACGTACCACCAGGCTTAAGGACAGCTTCTACCCCACTGTGATAAGACTATTGAACGGTTCCCTTATACGATGAGATGGACTCTGACCTCACGATCTACCTTGTTGTGACTTTGCACCTTATTGCGTTGCACTTTCTCTGTAGATGTGACACTTTACTCTGTACTGTTATTGTTTTTACCTGTACTACCTCAATGCACTGTGCAATGAATTGATCCATATGAATGGTATGCAAGACAAGTTTTTCATTGTACCTTGGTACAAGTGACAATAATAAACCAATACCAATACCAATACCAATACCAGTACCAATACCAATCCCTCTCCCCAAAAAGCCAAACAAAAGATCTCCTGCCACCTTTGTCCCATTGTTGTTCTTGGGCTAATGATGTCACTAAATCCTGCCCAGAGATGTTACTGCAATCCATGGGAATCATCCAGTGTTCAGGACAAGGCAGATATCTCCCTTTGATTCTCCTGGGCTGATGTCCTGTGGCATTTGATGTCTGCAACAGCTTGTTCCAATGTCTTAGCAAACCACCTGCTTCAACTGTGTTAATCTGGATGTTTTGTTGGTTCTCAGTCTCAGATACGGAAGCTGCTATCATTGTTCTGGAATGGAGATCATAGACAGAGTATAGGGGACAACAACTGAGAAATGTTTCTGACACCACATTGGTTCTTAATGGACATTGTTGGGGACAGTTGCTAATAGTTTGTTGGGCAGTTGTTTAATCTTTACAAATATGTAGTTTACGAACAGAAAAAAAATGTTCTTTTCTACCTGAGGGTATCTTTTCATCTCTTAAACCCTCATTGTCTCTGCTGCTTAGCAGAGTGACAAATATAATCTGTAGCCATCTATTAAGCAATGTCAACACTGTCAGGGCACCCGTTCAACAGTGGTGAGTTACAAGGCAGTGTTTATAGAAGGCTGACACTTGTGTTTAACGTTTTTCCTACTCCAGCGCTGGAGTAAGGCTGCTGTCCTCGGTGTGTTGACCATATTTTGACTTGATGGTTTGGATCAAATCTTCCAACACTTTAGCAGCAACACAGGCATATCCAAAACAATTGAAAGTACAGGTTATTGTCACTTTCAGCTTTAGGAAGCTTCAGCTTTCAGCGACAGCTTTAGCAGTGGTCAAAGATACAGTGGAACGTTGGCTAACCAGTCATGTTCCTGCAGTTAAGTCACTTACACAATTGGACTCACTGCCATGGACAATCAGCTGTCTGAAATTCAAATTCAAATTCAAATTCAGTTGCCAATCACCACAACTGGAATTATTGGCAGCTCCTAATGCAATCTCCAATGTAAGTATTGTCGAATCCAGTTATTTTCGAATCCGCAGGTTCTTTTAGGAGTCCAAGAATGAGTTGAAAACAACTTGGTGCTTCACAAAGTTTTATTGGAAAAGTTTAAAAGAAAGAAACAGTCACAAAGCACGGGGCACTAGCTTTACTACTGGGAGGTGAGCTGAGACAAAGTAAAAATGAGCTAGGGCCGGGGGGTGGGAGGGGAAGAGAACAAGAAAGTGATAGATAGAGGCAAGAGAGAGATAGAGGCAAGGGAGAGAGATAGAGGCAAGAGAGAGATAGAGGCAAGGGAGAGAGATAGAGGCAAGAGAGTGATTAACAAAAAATGACACCTTTTACACCTGAGGTAAGAGGTACTCCTTAGCTAACAATAGTCCAATCACAAAACCTATTACATACCTGTGGCAAAATCAACCAATTAGAGAACACGTATTCACCTTATCGATGAAACAATGAGCTAAGCGGCCACTTGAGGTATATTAAACACTATACATGTTAAAAACTACTTAAAACGGTCGAATACAACAGTATGCTTCCTAACCTATTGTCTAATGGTAGGATTTCTATTGTTAGGTTATTGTATCCATATTAAGACCACCATGTGTTTGCCCTTTAAGAGCATGTGTGTGGAACTAAGCATTGCATCAGATTGCTAAGCAATGTAGATGCAACATGGTGGACGCCACTTTGTGCAGCTCTAGGTGAATCCCTAATCCAAGGACTGGACTTGTTCGGCTATCATGTTAATTTGCACTGCAATGCTCAAAGATTTCAACATCTGAAATTATTTAAACATTTGTGTTTTCAGAGCCCAAAGATTCAAAAGGAGTTCCTCTGGTGGTCAGCTGACTAAATCCAGTTTGAATATTCTGGTCTGTTGGGCATTAATCTCGCCAAGTCCTTCACCACCAGTATCTTGTGGGGTGAAGCTCAGCTGGACCAGTCACATAAATACCATGGCTACAAGAACAGGTCAGAGACTGGGTATCTTATGGCAAGTGACTTCTAATACTCCAAAGACTTTCCATGACCTACAAGGCACAAATCCAGAGTGGGATGGAAAACTCTCCACTTCCCAGGATAGGTGAAGCACCAACAACTTTTAAGAAGTTTAATACCACCAAGAACAAAGCAGTCTTCTTGACTGGCACCCCTTCAATCACTGTAAGCACTCATTTCCTCAACCATTGGTGCCCTGTGGTTGCAGTCTATGCAGTAAACTTTAGTTACTTGCCCAGGATACTGAGACCGCACCTCCCAAACCTACGAACTCTACCACCAAGAAGGGCAAAGGCAGCAGGTGCATGGGAACACTACCTTCCTGAAGGTTTCTCTCTGAGTCACACACATTCCTGACTTGGAAATATATCGCTTGTCCTTCATTGTCCCTGGGTCTAACTCCTGGAATTCCCTACCATACAGCACTGTGGGAGCACCTTCACCAAAGGGATGCAGTGTTTCACAAAGGAAGCCCATCACCCCCTTCTTAAGGCAGTCAGTAAATGGTGGTCTTGCCAGCGACTCCATTCCAGAACATGAATACACACTGACACAGACACACATACACATATGCGCACACACACACACATGCACACACAGACACACGTGCACACACACAAACGTGCACACAGAAACACACACATACACACACACTCACACACACATACACACTCACACAAACACACACACATACACACACACATTCACACATACGCACTCACATAAACATACACACACACGAACACACACATAGACAAACACACACACACAGACACACAGACACGCACACACACACACACACACACACACACAGAGGTGCTCACATTGCACACACTCACACAGAGTACAGACTGCATTCCTGAAAGTTACTCTTTTATCCCCACTTTCTACTTGTTATTTACTATTTGATCCTCAATGTTATGTAGTGCATAATCTCAGAAGCCCAAATTTTGAATAAGGACCTCTTGGTTGGCAGCCTATACACTCTCTCATGCAAATCCATTGGTCTATTGTTATCTACCCAGCCTACTTCAGTCTCAAAGTACTATCAAAGATTTGTGAAAAGCAATTTCCCTTTCTTAATTCCATTTGAATTCTTCCCAATCTTACTTTGATTTTCTAAATGTTCTGATACCAGGTCTGCAATAATAGATTCCAGCATTTCCTCTTCAAACTGATGTCAGGCTAACTACTGCACAATTCCTTTCCCCTCTACACCCTACTTTCTTGAATGATGTGTATGTATTTTC
The DNA here is from genome assembly GCF_009764475.1 of Pristis pectinata. Taxonomy (NCBI): domain Eukaryota; kingdom Metazoa; phylum Chordata; class Chondrichthyes; order Rhinopristiformes; family Pristidae; genus Pristis; species Pristis pectinata. The sequence continues at coordinate 8,441,578 of NC_067420.1, forward strand.
AAGCCAGTGGAACCATTCTATGGAAGGTTAAAACCAATGGAGCCACTCTCTCTGTAGCGATCTCTTAGAATTCCCAAGATAAATCCAGTAGATTTATTAAGCCCACTCTCTATATTCTTAGCAGTTTACAAACCTTAATTTCTTAAGGGTCCTCACTCTGAATAGATTCCTGTTTTGCTCTCTTTCCAAATGGTCCTTGTGCCTTCCACTGTGATAACATTTGCAAACCATGTACTTTATTTATTCGTCCATTATTTTCATCTTCCCTCTGTAGCTCTCCTGTCTCTACCTGTTAGGGACCCACATTTGCTTCTGCCAGTCTCTACCACTGACACATCTCCGAAAGCTTTTATAATCTATGTTAATTTTTTCATTATTTACTCTCATAATTTTCTATCTAAATCAGATATCTTTATTAGTCACATGTACATCAAACCACACAGTGAAATGCATCTTTTGCATAGAGTGTTCTGGGAGCAGCCCGCAAGTGTTGCTACGGCTCCGGCGCCAACACAGCATGCCCACAACTTCCTAACCCGTCCGTCTTTGGAATGTGGGAGGAAACCGGAGCACCTGGAGGAAACCCACGCTGACACAGGGAGAACATACAAACTCCTTACAGACGGCGGCCGGAATTAAACCCAGGTCACTGGCGCTGTAATAGCATTACACTAACTGCTACACTACTGTGCCTGCACTATCTGGCTACACTTTGCACATTTCCAAAAGCCTTCCAATTCTTATTACGATTGATTTTTGCCAATATTATCAAGGACATCTTTCAGTTACCTCCGTTGGCCATGGTTGTCCTATGTGTCTCATTATTTCATTGTGGAGTAGTGCATGTTCATTATAGTTTCTGAATAGTGACACGGGCACTTGGATGGGGAAGGTAGAGCTGCATACAGTGTAATGCAGGCCAATGGGATTAGCATAGATCATGGTCAGCAAGAACATTGGGCTTTAAGGCCCATTCTGTGTTGTACAACCCTGACTCTTTGTCAGGAGCCAGAATGCAAAATACAGAAAGACAGAGAGGGGGGGGGGGGGGGGGGGGGGGGGGGGGGGAGGAGGAGAGAGAGAGAGAGAGAGAGAGAGAGAGAGAGAGAGAGAGAGAGAGAGAGAGAGGAGAGAGAGAGAGAGAGAGAGAGAGAGAGAGAGAGAGAGAGAGAGAGAGAGAGAGAGAGAGAGAGAGAGGAGAGAGAGAGAGAGAGATGAGAGAGAGAGAGAGAGAGAGAGAGAGAGAGAGAGAGAGAGAGAGAGAGAGAGAGAGAGAGAGAGAGAGAGAGAGAGAGAGAGAGAGAGAGGCAGCAATATATTAAGAGACGGGCAGTCATAGAGTTAGGTAAAATGAAACAGAGGGTGAAGTAAAAGGAGAAAACAAGAGATTGAGTCGGATGGGGAGCAAGTCAGTAAGGAGCAGTAAGCAAGGTGTTCATTTAGGAGATAATGAATGTTGCTCTCTCATAAAAAGGGCTTTGTGCTATTGTGGTCCCTGCTCAAGCAATAGTAACAATCACTGCCCCGTAGTAACGGTGTTGTTTCAGCTCTGTAGTAGATGAGCCATTGGGGTCAAGCTGTCTACCTTATGAACTTGAAAGCTTCTTCTTCAGTCAGCTTTCACAGTTGCAAGTTAATAGTAGGAAAGTTAATGAGCAGCTGGGAAGGTTAACATTTTAAAATTCTCTAATCTGCTTGTTCCCTCTTCAAGTGATCCACTTGTGGTTTATAAGAAGCAGGGTCGGTGTGATCTGTCTGCTCCCAGGGACCAGTCAGGTCACTAAAGTCTTCCAAAGAGACAGTGTCCGTCTATTTTTAACCCCATTTATATTTTTGAAACATACAGTTCTGGTGAGCATTTGATGAGTGTCTTTGTGACACTGCTTGCAAACCACAAGAGCCAACCTTACATGCACACAATCAGAATCCTGCAGTAAGATCCTGAGGGGTCCCTTCAGGATGGATTTGGAGCAGATGTTTCCATTTTCGATAGAATCTAGGACTAGGGGTCACTCTTTGAAAATAAGAGGTTACCCATTTAAGACAGGGATAAGGTGGAACTTTTTCCCTCAGAAGGTTGTGAGTCTTTGGATCTCTCTTCCTTAAGGGAAGCAGAGCCTTTGAATATTCTTAAGGCAGAAGCAGATGGATCCTTGATAAACAAGGGGGTGCAAGGTTATCAGGGGTAGACAGAGATGCAGAGTTGCCATTACAGTCAATTCAGCTGTGATCTTATTAAATAGCGGAGCAAGTCGATGGGCCGAATGGCCTTGTACATTTGTATGATTGTAAGTCAAGTTCATCTCCCCACAAGGTCACACCACCCTCTTCAACCTCCTCCTCTTCCCTCCAGCAATATTGCTATATCTACCCCAGGGTTGATTTTCACCCCACATTTGGACTGTGGTCAAATATGTCTGACTGTTGGACAGGAAATGTTGTTTAGAGATCATAAAAGAAATCTCATGGTTTCCAGTCCATGAAATCAACTCCACTTTTCAGCAGATTGGTCACTTTCTGACTGCAAGTCGCAATTTGGCCCAGTGATTCTGGTGAGAAAACAATTTAAGAATTTCAATCTAAGTGCTGTAAGGACCCATGAGGTCGTCAGGATAAGCATGGTGGACTTAAAACTGAGCAAAGAGCCCCTTTCCTTTACAGTCCATGAGATATCCTAACTCTGGATAATATACATGGAAGAGGGAAGAAAGGAGTTTGCTGATGTTGGAAATGTTGTTCCTTTCATAGAGAGATATAGCCCACCGAGTCTGTACTGACCATCAGGCACCCTTTTAGACTAACCCTACACTAATCCCATTTTATTCTTCTTACAGTCCCATTAACTCCCCCCAGATTTCACCACTCACCTACACACTTACAGTGGCCAATTAACCTACCACTCTGCATGCCTTTGGGATGAGGGAGGATGTTGGATTACCCAGAGGAAACCCAAGTGGACACAGGGAGGATGCAGAAAACTCCACACAGACAGCGTCAGAGATCAGGACTAAACCCAAGTTGCTGGAGCCGTGAATATTAACAATGAGAATGCCCATGCATAATGATTTGAAGCCACTTTTGAATCAACTGAAGAGTCTGCTGGTGACCTGGTGGAGATTGTCTCCAACGGAGGGCCATCCTGTGATGAAGATGAAGAAAGGTGGAACCTGTAGCCATCAACACAGGGACCATCGAGCAGAAATTCATCTTTGGCTGCCAGTGCAGAACAGCCAGAGTTGGCTGTCTGGTGCAATCCACCTTGATATTTGCTTTGATAGAAGAATGGGATAGAACATATGGAAGTGAATATGGTAGTGGCCAGTAATATATTAGTTACTATAGTCAATACTATAGCTTCCATTAACTCAAAGGGCTGTTTGGTGTTGTATGTAATTATACTCTGCTTTTTAGAGAAGGTCAGTTCATTTTCAGTTTGAGTGCATCATTGAAAGAGTTCAGTGTTCACAGATGTAAATGTGACACTGCTGAATTATAAGATAAGAAAAGATTTCTTCATTAGTCACGTACACAGTGAAATGTATCTTTTGCGTAGAATGTTCTGGGGCGAGCCCGCAAGTGTCGCCATGCTTCTGGTGCCAACATAGCATGTCCATGACTCCTAACCCATATGTCTTTGGAATGTGGGAGGAAACCGGAGCACCCGGAGGAAACCCATGCAGACGCGGGGACAACGTCCAAACTCCTTGCAGATAGCAGCTGGAATTAAACCCAGGTTGCTGGCGCTGTAATAATGTTACACTATGAATGAATAACAAATGAAAAAGAAAGATAAAAGGAAATATCTGTGTAGGGAATATGACATTCATTGAAGAGCAGGCGAAAACAGATTGTATTGCATCCAAATATTTGCAAAAGTGTCATTCCGTTGCAATGTAAACTGGTCGCCACTCCACAGATGCTGCCTGACCTGCTGAGTATTTCCAGAATTGTCTGGTTTTAATTACAGGAAGATGTGGAAAGTGTGAAAGCGCACTCTCAGCTCCATCTGTGCCCATCCGAACCAGGCCTCTGTGTGCCCTCTCTGGCTCTAGCCACTGGTACTCTGTACTCTTGGGCAAGGCAAAACCTTCCCTTCTCACTGGAATTCTTTGAAAATATTTTTACATGCTAATTTCTTTCAGCTCCTCCTTTACGCTTGTTCTCCACTATTTCTATGTTTTACTTACTTATTCTATGAAGTCAGACACAAAATATTTATTTACTTTATTTGCCGTTTCCTCTTTTCCCAAAATGAGTTCTCCTGTGTCAGTCTGCAAGGACCCCAAATTAACTTTTTGCTAATCTTTTACTTTTCCCATTTCTGTAGAAGCTTTTATAATCCGTTTCGCTGGATTACTCTGGTATTCTGCTTCCATTTCCTCATCTTCTTTGCTGCATACTGAACGTTTTCCAATCCTGAGGCTTCCTGCCCTCTTTGCCAGCACTATGTTTCCATTAGTAGGAGAGTCTAGGATCCAAGGACACAGTCTCAGAATAAAGGGATGTCCCTCTAATACTGAGATGAGGAGGAATTTCATCAGCCAGAAGGTGGTGAATCAATGGAATTTGTTGCCACAGAGGGCTGTGGAGGCCAAGTCATTGGGTGTATTTAAGGCAGAGATTGACAAGTTCTTGATTGGCAAGGGGGTTAAAGGTTACAGGGAGAAGGAAGGAGAATGGGGTTGAAAAAAAGTCAGCAAGGATTGAATGGCGGAGTAGACTCGATGAGCCGAATGGCCTAATTCTGCTCCTATATCTTATGGTCTTATATACCTTTCCCTTAACTTCTCTTGATAGCCACTGTTAGACTGATTTTTTGGTTAGGTCTTTGTGCTTTAGAAGTAAGACGTTTGTAGTAATCAATATATTAGTTCCTTAAAGGTTAGTCATTGTCTGTTTACCGTCATATCTATCAGCATAGATTCCTAATCTGCCACAGATAACTTGCACCACAGGTCTTCATAATTTGCACTAAAACCTTGATCTCAGATTCAGTTCAAGCATTCACAATCTTCGTACGGAATTCTATCATATTATGACCTCCAATCACACCAAGAACTGGGGCATAAATTCTGGGATTTCTCACTGGGGATGTCACGGTCTCCCAACCCCACTCCACCCACTCACCTGTCTACAGTCCTGACTTGCCTAATTCTAACCATCAGTCCTGAGATTTAAAGTATTTCCTCTTGCAGAATCTCCATGCTAAGCTGCCCAGATATCAGCCTCCATGCCGACAGGTGGAGGAATGAAGTTAGTCTTCAACAATGGCACCAAAGCCACCTCATTGCAAGTCAGCTGCCAGTTTTACGGCACACCTGATCTCTGTTTTCGGCTGATTTGCGCAGAATAATAAATGGAAGTGGTGCAGAGTGGACAGCCGTCTTCCTATCGGTGAATTCCGCATGGTTGTCAACGAACAACTTGCGTCCTTGAACCAACACTCACAAAAAGCGCTGGGGGAACTCAGCAGGTCAGGCAGCATCTATGGAGGGAAATAAACAGTCGATGTTTCCGGCCGAGACTCTTCATCAGGACTGGAAAGGAAGAGGGCAGAAGCTGGAATAAGAAGGTGGGGGGAGGGGAAGGAGCACACACAGGCAGGGGATAGGTGAGTTCAGGTGATAGGTGAGTCCAGGTGAGGGGGGAATGTAGGTGGGTGGGGGAAGGGCAGAAGATGTAATAAGCTGAGAGGTGATGGGTAGAAGAGGCAAAGGGCTGAAGAAGAAGGAATCCGGTAGGAGAGGGCAGTGGACCATGGAATAAAGGATGGACGAGGGGAGGAGAGGAGATGGGCAGGTCATCAAGGTGGTGAAAAAGGAGCCACAGGAATAAGGGAAGACAGAGGAGTTGGGGGCAATAAAAAGAAGGGGTGGGGTTACCGGGAGTTAGAGACGTCAACTCTTTTTTTCCCTCCTTAGATGCTGCCTGACCTGCTGAGTTCCTCCAGCACTTTGTGTGTGTTGCTCCATATTCCAGCATCTGCAGAATCTCTTGTGTCTTGGACCTTGGATCATAGCGCTGCGCGTTTCGTCTCTTGGCTATGCAAAGTCAGCTGACATCAGTACCTCTAAACCAAATTGTTCAAATGTAATGTGGACAATTGTAGTGGCACTTAATGCACAGCAAGATCCCAAACATAGAAACAGAAAACAGGAGAAAGAATAGATCACTTCACCCTTCGCCCCTACTCTGGTATTCAGTAATGATCAGGTTGATCTTCTGACTCAGATCAGCTGCATTCCCACAGGAAGCTTGCCAGGGGTGAGATGCAATATTTGGGAAAGATTTGGGACAATGATACAGTTCTGTTTGAGACCAGCTTTGACACCCTAAGGCAGAGAAATGCCAGGAGCTACCGACACTAGATAAGATAAGGTATCTTTATTAGTCACATGTACATCGAAACACACAGTGAAATACATCTTTTGTGTAGAGTGTTCTGGGGGCAGCCCGCAAAGTGTTGCCACGCTTCCGGTGCCATCATAGCATGACCACAACTTCCTAAACCGTACGTCTTTGGAATGTGGGAGGAAACCGGAGCACCAGGAGGAAACCCACGCAGACACAGGGAGAATGTACAAACTCCTTACAGACAGTGGCCGGATTTGAAGGCGGGTCGCTGGCACTGTAAAGCGTTATGCTAACCGCTACACTACCGTGCCTGCCCTAACTAAGTTAGTGTAATGTGGAATCCTGAATTTGCTGTCAGTATTTTGGTGCACATCACTGTTTACAACCTGCCCTATCAGAACCAACAGAAAGGACTTGGGCTGATGTGGATTTAAGCTATTTACGAACCAGCTGCATTGTAAAATAATCTGCAAATCACGCACTTTGTTGCTTGGGATCTTTAACTTCTTAAAGGTGTATGATTCACAATTCCTGATTAGCAACCTGCTGACTTAAAAATACAATGTTTTGCACTAGTTTGTAATTCCTTCATATAGAGATTTTACAAGGGTTTGAAATGTAACAACAAGTTAACAAGTTTTATGTTCCTCTGCTGAAACTGCATATTCACTTTCTTCCTTGGTCAACACTGAGGTACTCAGATATGCCCTCTATCTTCCTGAGTAGATTTCCATTTTGGTTTCTGTTCAGCTTCATATCTCCTCTTGCAAGCATTTTTCTTGTTGATGGGTCTATTGAATATTTTTGGATTCCCTTTCATGTTTGTTGCCAGCCTTTTCTTTGGAACACCCTTCCTCAAAGAGTTAGAAACAGAGAGAATATTTTTAAGACAGAGGTGAAAGAAACGGCATTTATTTTAATGCAAGAAGTCTGACAGATAAGGCAGAAGAACTCAGGGCATGGATAGATATGGGATATTACACCTATTACAGAAACATAGTTGTGGGAGAGGCAAGACTGGCAGCTCAATGTTCCGGGATACAGATGCTACATGCATGATAGAGGTGGATGTTAGAGAGGAGGGAGAGTGTGTTTTTGATTAGGCAGAACATCATGGGAGGTCTTAGAGAGGATATTTCTGGGGGAACATCCAGTGGGGCTATGTGGTTAGAAATAATAAGGGGTTGATCATTTTGATGGGATTGTACTATAGGGTCCCTGTAGCCAGTGGGAATTAGAGGAGCAAATATAAACATCCTATTGGGAAATGAAGCAGGGCAAGTGGCTGAAGTGTCAGTGGTGGAGCCCTTTGGGACCAGTGACCATAATTCTATTAAAATAGTTATGGAAAAAGATAGGACTGGTCCACAAGTTAAAGTCCTAAATTGGGGCAAGGCAAATTTTGATGACCTTAGACAGGAACTTGCAATGGTTGAGAGGCTTTTTGCAAGTTAAGGGACATCTGGCAAGTGGGATGTTTTTAAAAGTGAGATAAGAAGAGTTCAGGGCCAATGTTTTCCTGTTAGATTGAAGAGCAAGGATGGCAGAATTAGGAAACCCTGGCTGATGATGGATATTGAGGCTCTGGTTAGGAAAAGGCAGCATGTGTCAGGTATAGGCAGCTGGCATCAAGCAAATTCCTTGAGGATAAGGGATGTAGGAGTACACTTAAGAAGGAAATCTGAAGGGCAGAAAGAGGACATGAGATATCCTTGGTAAATAAGTTAAAGGAGAAACCTAAGAGATTCTATAAGTCTATTAGCAGCAAAATGGTAGCAAGGAAGAGAATAGGTCCCCTTAAGGATCCGTGTGTTTGTCTATGTGTGGAGCTACAGGAGATGGGCAAGGTCTTAAATGAATATTGGATGGTGGGAAAGGTTATGGATGCTAGGAAATTTGGGAAACAGTGATGTCCTTAAATATATTGACATTATAAAAGAGGAGGTGCTGGTGGTGGTGAGACACATCATAAATCCATGGGGTCTGTACCCTAGGATGCTGTGGGAAGCAAGGGAAGAAATTGCAAGCACTCTGGCAGAGATTTTTGTATCTTCCTTAGCTAGAGGTGAGGTAACAGACAATTGGAGGGTAGCTAATGCTGTGGCTTTTATTTAAGAAGGGCTGTAAGGACAAGGCAGGGGACTACAGGCCGGTGAGCCTAACATTGGTGGAGGATATGTTACTGGAGGGGATGCTGAAAGACTGGATGCATCTGCATTTGGAAATGCAAGGACTGATTAGGGATGGTCAGCTTGGCTTTGTGCATGGGAAATCGTGTCCCACAAATTTGATTGCGTGTTCTTTGAAGAGGTGATCAAGAACGTTGATGAGGGATGAGCGGTTGATGTTGTCTACATGGACTTTGTTAAGCCCTTTGGACACAGTGCCGCATGGCAGGTTGGTCCGGAAAGTTAGATCGCAAGGGACGTAGGGCGGACTAGCCAAATTGATACAAATTGGCTTGGTGGTAGAAGGCAGAGGGTAGTAGTTGAGGGTGGTTTCTCAGATTGGAGGCCTGTGACCAGTGGTGTGCCGCAGGGATCGGTGCTGTGTCCCCTGTTGTTTGTCATCTATAGTAATGAATTGGGTGGGGCAAGTCCAACTTGATTATTTGCGAATAAGTGACAAGGTGTAACGTCAAAGTTCCACTCACCAATTCTGAAGTCCTGCCATTGATTTTGAACTTCTCCTTTTTGTGTTCAAATCCCAAAATGCATAATTTTATCACTGGTGCCAACAATAGTCTCATTAATAGGAGGTGAAAGACAAACTAGTTCATGTGAGAGAACCCAAAAGAATGGCTCAATCTTCAGTTGTTCCTGAATTCAGCAGATAATGCCTTTTGATATGTTGCACAGATGTTCTGTTGAATAGGTTGATCTTTTAGTACCCTTGATACACAAAAATCCATTGATCTTGGATATTAAATTATTAATTGAGTTAGCTGCTCATATTACTTCTGCCAGAGAGTTTCAGATGTTTGCTGAAGAAAAGTTTTTCAAAGAATTTTTTATTCTGAATGGCTGTCGACTCTATTCACTACACCAGCAACTCTTAGTTATCAATGAAATGATAAGGAAATGCACCTCTCCATTACATAATCTGAAACTGTTAACTAAAATGGCGAAGGGAAACTTCGACAGGGCTGGCTGTGGATCAGAATATCATTTCTTTCCAGTGTGAGCACATGCCCAGTATTGCTCCCCTCTGTTCTGAATGTCTAAGTAATTAAAGTTCAATTCCATAAGCTTTAAGCTTAGCTGAGAGTCTCTCATGTGTAACGTTATTGAACACTTTCCAGAGGGTCCACATGCATAGACATTCCTTTGTTAACTTCTCCATAAAACTAATTTAGGTTCATTAGACCTAAATTATGTTGGCTTTCTCTGATCAGTTCAATCTGTTTGGAAATTCTGTTCTTAATTATAGATCAATCACACAATCCAATAATGTTCCCGTGCCTGGTATTAGGCTCACAGATTATTAAATTCTTAGTTTTGTTATCTCAACAATGGAGATACCCCTCAATTTTCCAATCTAAAGGGAAAATCCTAAGTGGAGAGAGTTTTTGAAGCACTTACAACATCTTCACCTTTCTTCCTTTGAATATCAGGGTAGTTTGAGGGTTTATCAACCCCAATGCCATTACTTTCTAATCCTTATATTAACATAAGTAAGCGCTAGTGCTTGACAAATCAGTTTCTCTGGAATCTTGATCATTTTATCCTCTTCCTTGACAAACCATGCAGAGCTATTGATCACCTCCTGCCTGCCGCCAGTCATAACCCTTCATCTGGATTTGAGGGGTATCTCCATTGTTGAGATAACAAAACTAAGAATTTAATAATCTGTGAGCCTAATACCAGGCACGGGAACATTATTGGATTGTGTGATTGATCTATAATTAAGAACAGAATTTCCAAACAGATTGAACTGATCAGAGAAAGCCAACATAATTTAGGTCTAATGAACCTAAATTAGTTTTATGGAGAAGTTAACAAAGGAATGTCTATGCATGTGGACTTTTACCAGTTATTTACTCATCCTCAAATCGCTGCCTTGATTCCTCTTCAAAATTATTTATGTACCCAGCTAACAGAATTTTTTCAAGTGGACAATTGCCGACAATTCTCTGAGTGAAAGGCATTTTCTTCTCATTTCCATGAGCTTCTATCTTCTTATCAAGGTGGCACATTGTTTGGCACATTGATGAATGCTTTCAAAATCTACTGCACTGTATTGATCAGCCTTCTCTTTTAAATCATCAGAGACTTCAATCAAGATAGTCAAACACAGCTTGTCTTTAACAAATCCATGCTGGGTCTCTTTAATTAACCTTTCCTTTATAATTGAAGGTTCATCGTCTCCTTGATAATAGCTTGCAATAATTTCCCCATCACTGATACCAGTCTGGGGGGTCTGTAATCTCCACTAATCCCTCTCTGTTTCTTGAATCGTATTATAAAGCTGAACTTCCAGCCCTCTGGCACTGCTCCTGAATCCAATGGTGAATGAAAAATTGTTACCAGTCCTTCTGCTCTCTCTACCATTCAGTGAATAGATGCATTCTGTTCTGACTTCCAATTTTCAGTAATGCTAATCTTTTTAGGACATCATCCTATTCTGTCCAAAACTTTCATCTTGCCCCTTCTTGTCACTTTCACATCATTTGCTTCCTTTACGACGTTCTCGTTTTTGGCTAGAGCTTGGATTTCATCTTCTTTGGAATGCTGAAACATTGGTGCCAAGAGGTTTGTTCTTCAGGAAGACCCTATCATCAGCTGCAAACAATGTGCAATGGTACTAATGTGGTCTTTACCCAAAAAGGCATTGTACCTCATGACCTGTGCGCATTCCCTGGGAGCACTCCTAGTTTATTGCAACTAACGCCAGCATGATCACAGAAACCATCAGTCCTCAGCGCAGTTGGGCAGCGGTAGGAACACATGTTGGCTACCTTGGAGGAGAGAGGATGGAGCTGTGTTGGAAAGAGTGTCAAAGTTTTCAGGGGGAGAGAGATTGGTGAGTGGGAAATATGTCAGGAGGTGAACCCATGTACAATGCCAGAAAAAATATCATGACATCATTAAACAACACACACCAAATGCTGGAGGAAGTCAGCAGGTCAGGCAGCATCTATGGAAGGAAATGAACGGTTGCCGTTTCAGGTTGAGACCCTTCATCAGGGCTGGAAAGGAAGAGGGCAGAAGCCGGAATAAAAAGGTCAGGGGAGGGGGAGGAGCACAAGCTGGCAGGTGATAGGTGAGTCCAGGTGTGAGGGGGAAGGTAAGTGGGCGGGGGAGGGGGGATGAGAGGGAGCGATTTCAGAAGCTGGCAGGTGATTGGTGGAAGAGGAAAAGAAGAAGGAATCTGATAGGAGAGGACAGTAGACCATGGAATGAAGGGAAGGCGGCGGGGAACCAGATGGAGATGGTGGGCAGCGTCTCCCTTGTCTACTTGTCCCTCCCCACTGATCACCCTCCAGGCACTTAGCCCTGCAACCCTGAATGGTGGTGAGGGAGGAGGTGTAGGGGAAAATGTAACACCTTCCCCTACACCTCCTCCCTCACCACCATTCAGGGCCCCAGACAGTCCTTCCAGGGGAGGCAGCGCTTCACCTGTGAGTCCGAGGGTGTCATTTATTGCATCCGGTGCTCCCGCTGTGGCCTCCTGTACATCGGTGAGACCTGAAGCAGATTGGGTGACCGCTTCGGTCCGCTCCGTCTACCGCAACAGCCAGGATCTCCCAGTGGCCACCCATTTCAATTCCACTTCCCACTCCCATACCAACGTGTCTATCCACGGCCTCCTCTACTGCCACTTTGAGACCAGATGCGGGTTGGAGGAGCAACACTTCATTTTCCAACCTGGCAGCGTCAACAATTTCTCTAACTTCTGGTGACCCCCTCCCCTCTTTTGTCTTTTTCTCACCCCCCCCCTTTTGTTTTCCCTCATTCCTGTGGTCCCATCACCCTTCTCTTTCCCCTCCCCCGCCCTCACTACCTGCCCCTCACCTCCCTCTGGTTCCCCACCTCCTTCATTCCATGGTCTGGTGTCTTCTCCTATCAGATTCCTTCTTCTTCAGCTCTTTGCTTTGACTGTAAGGAGTTTGTACGTTCTCCCCGTGTCTGTGTGGGTTTCCTCCGTGTGCTCCGGTTTCCTCCCACACTTCAAAGACATACAGGTTAGGAAGTTATGGTCATGCTGTGTTGGCACCGGAAGCGTGGCGACACTTGCGGGCTGCCCCCCAAAAATCGCTACGCAGAAGATGCATTTCACTGTGTGTTTTGGCGTACATGTGACTAATAAAGATCTTACCTTACCTTTCCTTATCTTATCTGTCACCTCTCAGCTTCTCACATCACTCCCTTTCATCCCCCCTCCCCCATCCAGCTACCTCCCCCTCTCACCTGGACTCACCTATCACCTGCCAGCCTGTGCTCCTCCCCCTCCCCCTACCTGGCTTCTGCCCTCTTCCTTTCCAGTCCTGATGAAGGGTCTAGACCCAAAACATTGACTGTTTACCTCCCTCTATAGATGCTGCCTGACCTGCTGAGTTCCTCCAGCATTTTGTGTGTGTTGCTCCAGATTCCAGCATCTGCAAAATCTCTTGTGTCTCTGATGACATCATTAAGTATGTCAAGACCTTTAGAATGTTATAGTTACTGCACTTTAATGCTGAGATACAACCATCAATGCATTCCCATTAATGCACACAGATCCCACTGGCTCTGACACTCCTCAACCCTACCTCCCGTAACCCCACATGGACACAATCCTCAACACAGAGATCCTTTGCTTCATATTCGTCACAGAAGCAGAAACTGTCAGGACTAGGAATGACTAGAAATTGACCTCGATCTAGCACCTCGCCAGCTTGGGGAAGAGGAAGCTCCTCCTCATGGGACAGACTTTATAAATGATTTCCTCAGTAATTAAGTTTTTTCCAAAATCACTCTTCTCTAGTTTGCTAAATCAGGAAATTAGAGGTGCATGTAACAGTGGTAATACAGTAATCACAGAGGACTTCAGTTAACAGATGAACTGGACAAGTCAAATTGGATGGGATTAGTATAATTTGGCATCATGATTTGCATGGATATCATGGACTGAAGAGCCTGTTCTTGTGCTGTACTGTTCTCAGTTCTATGTGAGCAGTAATGAAGTGGAGGACAAATTCATGGAATATATACAGTACAAGGAGGTTTTCCAGATCAATATGTTAAAGATCCAACCAGGGAAAAGGCTATTTTCGGTCTTCTGTTTTACAACGCAAAAGGTTGATTAACACCCTTGTTGTAAAATGGCCTTTGCAGTGAGTCTCCATAAGGTGAGAACATTTTACATTGAGTTTGAAATTGATAAAGTTCAATCCAAATGTAAGGGTAAAAGTCAAAACAAATTATGAAAATCTGAGGGGTGATTAGCTGCGGCTAATTGGGGCACTCCTCTGAAATGTATGATGGGGACAGGTAATTAAAGATTTGCAAAAATTGGGGCATAAAAGACTTCATAGGAAAAGTGGCATGTTTTTGGCTGACAGGAGAAGTTAAAGGCAGATTACATCAAAAGAAGAGACTTATTAAATTGCCAGAATAACAGTGGGTCTGAGGATTGGCAGCATTTCAGAGCTCAGTGAATAAGGACCAAGAAATTGATGAAGAGGCAAGATAGAATATGATAGTAGACTGGAGAGAAATAGAAAAACAGACTGCAAAAGCTTCTGTGTATATGTATGCAGAAAGGAAAAGATTAGTGAGGGCAAGTGTGGGTCCCTTATGGGCAGACAGGAGAATTTATAATGGGCAAAAAAGAAATAGCGGAGGAATTAAACAACTACTGTGTGTCTGAATTCACAGAAGAAGGCAAAGAAAACTTGCCAGAAATACTGGGGAACTAAGGGTCCAGTGCAAATGAAGAATTTAAGGAAATTGGCATAAATGAAAAAATAGCATAGAGAAGTTGATGAGAGGGAAATCCAATAAATCCCAAGGATTCAGTAATTTATATCCCAGAGTTCTGAGGTTGGTTATGGACATGGTGGATGGTCTGGTTATCTCCTTCAAGGTTCCATGAATTCAGGAATGGTTCCAACAGGCTGGAAGATAGCAAATGTGACCCCACTTTTTAAGGAAGGAAGGAGGGAGAAAACAGGGGAGTACCAACCTGTTGGTCCCATGTCATTGGCAGGGAGGTTTTAGGAATCTATAATGATGTGATAACAGAACATCTAGGAAAGACAGGTAGGATTGGGTGGAGTCAGCAAGGTTTGATGAAAGGATAATCATGTGTGGTTAATCCATTGGGCTACTTTTGAGTTTGTGAAGTGGAATCGATAAAGGGGAACTAGTGATGTGGTATTTAGATTTTCAAAAGATTTTAATAATATCTAATGCAAGAGATTCATCAACAAGGTTACTGCACATGGAATGGGGCAACACACTGACATGGATTGAGGATTGGTTACAGACAGAAAGCAAAGAGTGGGGGTAAGTGACTCTTGTTCAGGTTAGCAGGCTCTGACTAATGGGGTAGGGCAGTGATTGGTGCTTGGGCCCTAATTATTCACAATCTATGTCAACAATTTGGCTGAGGGAAACATACGTCATTTTTCCAAGTTTGCTGATGATACAAAACTAGGTGGGATTGTGAGTAGGGAGGAGGATGTAAAGAGGCTTCAAGGGGATTATATATAAACTGAGTTGATTGGCCAAGAATTTGGCAGATGCAATATAATGTAGAAAAATGTGGGAGTGAACAGAAAATAAACTTTTGTTTAACTGGTGAGAGATTGGATAGTGTTGAAGTTCAATGGGACCTTTGGATACAAGTTGCTGAAAGCCAATATAACGGTTGTAACGAGCAATAGGAGGGCAAATGTTGTGTTGGCCTTCATTCTCTGGATGATCAAAATTTTGACTCTAATTCAAATGCTTCCTTCCCTTCCCTCTGCCAACACAGTCCATGAAAATCAGTTTCTCCTCCTCACTTTCCAAATATCTTTTGAGCTGGATTCCTCTGATACCAAGGTAGCAACTCAGGGTTCAGGGAATTCAGTCACAGCTGAAGACACTGTCATCTGTCCCTCATTATTCAATCCCTGCAAACCACTGGAGAGAGCACAGAGGAGATTCACCAGGATGTTGCCTGGATTGTTGGACTTTAGTTATGCAGAGATTGTATAGGTTGGGCTTGTTTTCCCTGGAGCAAAGGAGACTGTAGGAGTGACCTGATAGAAGTATTTAAGATTATGAGAGGCATGGACAGGGCAGGTAGTCAAAATCATTTTCTCATGGTCTTTTTCTCCTACTTGTCACCTTAAACCTCTGCCCTTTTCTCAAGAGGGCACAGGTTTAAGGTGACAGGTAGGAGTCTTAGAGGGGATCTGATGGGTAAGTATTTTTTTACACAGTGGGTGGTTGATATCTGGAACTCCCTGCCAGAGGAGGTGATGGAGTCAAATACAATTACTTCGTTTACGAGAAATTTATGCCAGCTCTTAAATAGGCAAGGCATAGAGGGACACGGTGCTAATGCAGGCAGATGGGATTAGTGTAGATGGGCATAAAGGTCGGCACGGAAGTGGTGGGCCGAAGGGCCTGTTTCTGTGCTATACAACTCTATGGCATTCTGGTCTAGCTTACCCTGAGCTGTCCTACCTGCTGTCTTTCTGTACATCCTCACAGGACAAGTACAGTGCACCCCGTGTTGCTTGAAAACTGTCCGTACCGTGAAATGACATAATGTGACAAAAGTTTACAAAATGTGTTGTATCTCTCACATTTTGTGTTTATTTAGTTTTATTTTCTCACATAATTTTCTTAAGAGTGAATTTTTATTCTGTATCTAAATATTTTTGGGGGAATGATTTGTGAATTCCGTAAGGGAGAATTTCTGTTACCTGAACTGCCATAACACGGGGAACATTGTACACTGTATCTGTGCAGAGTCTGGACCCAAAATGTTGATTTAAACCTTTGGCGTCCATGGATGCTGCTTGACCCACTGAGTTCTCCCAGCGTTCTGTTTTTTCCTCTTCCGGATTCCAGCATCTGCAGTCTCTTAAGTGTTCAAGTACACTGTACATGTTGGACAGTCCTGGTGACTTGGAACCTACTCTTCTAGCTCTCCTTGTTTTCCCCAACCCACTGACAAACACCCACACTTTACCCCTCCTGTAGCTCTACATTGGAAGGAGAATCTACACACTACCTCAATGTCCTGGGCAGTCTGTGGAACCAGTGAGCTAGAACAGCAACCCATGTGCTCTGTTGTAATAAAACTGTTACACCAAAAATGCAATAAAGGTCAAAATGACAATATGATTATGTTTGTAAAGTAAGTAACAGAGATTAATAGGGATATTACTCAATATGTCTCTGTTTTATTTGTTTTACTGTGCATCCAAGAGATCAAAACAGCAAAATAGAAGTTGAGCACAATTTTGTGAAGTGCATGTTCAGAGTATGCTCATGATAAGCCTCAATAAACCTTCATCCTGTGGTGTTCGAACAGAAGGTTTGTGTGCAATGAAAAACACGGTGATGCTGGAGGAACTCAGCAGGACAGGCAGCATCCATGGAGAAAAGCAGGTGGTCAACGTTTCGGGTCAGGACCCTTCTTCAGGACTGAAGATAGGGAAAGGGAAACCCAATATATAGGAGGGAAAAGCAGAGCAGTGATAGGTGGACAAAGGAGGGGAGGTGGGGTGGGCACAGGGTGGTGATAGGTAGATGCAGGTAAGAGATAGTGATAGACAGGTGCGGGGGAGGAGGGGAGAGCAGACTGAGTGCAATCTGCTCATGGAGTCTGAGTCATACAGTACAGAAACAGGCCCTTTGGCCCAACTCTTCTATGTTGACCAAGATACCCACCTAAGCCAGTCCCATATCCCTCTGAACCTTTCCTATCCACCTACCTGTCAAAACGTCGTTATTGTACCTGCCTCAACCACTTCCTCTGGTAGCTCGTTCCATATACGCACCACCCTCTGCATGAAAAAGTTGCCCTCAGGTACCCTTTTAAACCTTTCTCCTCTTATCTCAAAACTATGTCCTCTAGGTTTAGACTCCCCCACCCTGGGGAAAAGACTGCGACCATCCACCATATACGCCCCTCATGATTTTTATACACCTCTATAAGATCACCCCTCGTTCTCCTACATCCCAAGGAATAAAGTCCTAGACTGCCCAGCTTCCCCAATAACTCAGCCTCTTGTCCCTGGGAAGGGTCAGGCCTGGGACTGATTGCCCACAATTTGCTGTCAGTGCTGAACAAACACACTGAGAAATCTGTGATCAACAATCTGTGACCCTCTGAGCGGATCTTTCACCAGTGAAAGATCTTGGTCCCTGGTCCCTGAGTGTCTGGATTTACAGAGTGGGCAGAGACATTTCAAGCGATCTTTCCGTCTTCATCTGAGGAGGTGGAGTCCCTTACCACAATAATTTGGGGTCCTGGAGTCATAGAGTCACACAGCACAGAACCAGGCCCTTTGGCCCACCATGTCCAAGAAGCCATCCATACCAGTCCCACTTACTGACACTTGGTCCACAGCCTTCTACGCTGTGATCCAGATACTGTTTAAAGGTTGTGAGGGGACTTGCTTCCTCCAATTTGAATTTGCATGCAGTTGCTGAAATACATACCAGTAGATTTGTCACTCAGGTAGTGATTTTTGTGGCTCCACATTGAGGATGTTGAGTGCTGTGGCTGGCACACATATAGCCAGAGAGTTGCACACCACAGACTCTTTAGCCCACTGAGTCCAATCCAACCATCAACCATCCCTTTGCACTGATCCTACACTGAAGCCATTTTATCCTCCCCACATTCCCATCAACTGTGACTGAGGATGCTGACCGCACCGAGGCAGCTTACAGTGAGGCTCAGGAGCCAAGGGGATGGGTGGATAAGTTCTCCGGCAGGCTCTGGAGGTATGTCCTGTGTGTGTGGTGGGTAAGGATGGGCAGGAGTGCGCCTCATCTCCTCCCATCTCCTGTAGTCACAGGTGCTGCTCGACCACACCACAGGCTCGAAATCTGAAATAAAAACAGGAAGTCCCAGAAACCCAGCAGGTCAGGCAGCATCTATGGAGAGAGAAGCTGAGTCAACGTTTCAGGATGAAGACCCTCCATCAGAACTTTTCTCCTTATTATCCCCCTCAAGGCATCTGATAAGTTAGAGCACCACTGTAAGTTGTCCCTAATGTGTAGGTGTATTGTAGAATCTTAGAGGAGCTGATGGGATAGTGGGGGATTCTGTGGGCTGGCATGGACTCAATGGGCTGAGTGGCCTTCTGTGTTGTAGGAAATATGGAAGGATGTCTTTCAACCTTGCAGCATTCAGGGCAACATTTCTCCCTCAGGCACCTACCTCCCACTTCATTTCTGGCCTGCCCCCCCACCCCGCCAGCAAGGAAGAGCTCCCACTGGGTGTCGAACCCTTTCATTGGATCTCCGGTTTCGTCTGTGAATCCTGTGCTGCAGTTCCTACTGTCGGACCCTATGCCTTCTGATGGTCATTGGATTTGTTAGTCAGCTCTCCTTTAAGAGATGCAGCACAATGTCAGTTAGCTGTGGTCAGATTGAGTAAGTGCAGGAGTGCTGGTATGACTCACTATTAGGGTACACGAGCAGGGAATCCCACCATTTGCCCATCCAAAGTGCTCGTGGACTCACACAAGGTGTACACATGGAAATCACACATCAGTGGCATGAAGGCAAGCAGGCAACGACACATCTGCATTTTTGGGGGCCAGTGAATCTGGCCCATTTTAAATGGTGTGAAATGGTGTGAAATGGTGTGAAACGTTCAAGGGATTTATGTGGCCTTGTATGCAAGCAAACTTGTACAATTTTCAACAAATGAGGATTAATATCTGATTTCTTTACTGCACTGTCATCTAAATTTACTCAACATACTGACGCGTGTCCCCAGGAGCAAGGCTGCAGGGAATCTGATGTTCAATATTGAATGACAATGTTAAGAATAAAAGCTGCACACATTCATGTGGATCCTGTCACTCATCCAGCGAAGAACCTTTGCTGTTCACTTTTCATCATCCCCAATGAGTTTATTTTGCCTCTTCCTGTGGTTGCATGGAAGTATATCCATTAAATTTTTAAGTGTGACAGGGAAGCTTAAAGTTAAATTGTTAACACTGGATCTGGAACATTAAAACAAGAAATAGGAGCAGGAGTGGACCATTCAGCTCTCTATTCTGCTCTCCCACTGATCTCCCACCTACCCTATAATTCCTGCCTTGCTCCTGCTTTCTAAGATTTGCCTTTGAATGCAGTCAGCAACTGAGCCTCCAAGGTTCTCCTGGGTAGAGATTTTCAAAGCTTCACCACCCTTTGAGTGAAGAAATATCTCCTCATTTGAATGTTAAGTGGCCCACCTCGAGACTGGTGATCCCAATCCTAGACTCCTTATGGAGGAGAAACGTCCTCGCCCTTAATAACCTTGTCAAGCCCTCTGAGAATTTCAGTGAATTTGTTCTTCTAAATTCTAGAAAGGCGTATGATCTCACCAAGGTCCTGTATAATTGAAATAAGATGTTTTAACTCTTGTACTTAAATTCTCCAGTTATAAAGGCCAATATATCATTTGCCACTTCCTCATGCCTATTGTCTTTCATTGCCGTGTACGAGAATGCCCAGGTCCCGTTGGAGATCAACAATTAACACTATTTAAAATTATTCCACACTTCTGTTTTCTCTACCGAGGTGAATAACCTCAGCCAAGCTGTTTGATATAGATGACGTATAGTTGGGGCCAAGCACTGACCTATGTGGTACCCAGTCAGAAACAGGCTGCAGTAGACCTGCTTTGTTCTACTCTTTATTTACTATCTGTTATCCAATTCTCAATCCACCCAAGTATTTTATCCCAATACAATATGCTGTGACTTTGTTCAGCAAACTCCTGTGTGGGGACCCTATCAAAAGCCTTCTGAACATCCAATACACCAGATCCATTGGTCTTCCTCGCATCTATAACATAGTCGTCAGAAGAGTGTGTACAGCGTAGAATCATAGAATACAAGTACAGAAACAGGGGCCATGAGGCAGCTGCTCTACTAGTGCGAGGTAAACAGGTTTCACACAGAGTCAACTAGATCCTGCTCCTGATGATGTTCAGGCCTTTTTCTTCAAGATTTTCACACTCACTGATCTTTGCAAAGTTACTGGCGTACTTTTATTGAATGTGTGGATGTTGTTAGAGTACTGTCAGTCTCTAGACTCAGTAATGTGCTCTTACCTTGAGTCTCATCAGAAAACAATACTTGTGATTCTTCATGAAGAATCGTGAGATTCGCCTCCTGAACTTTGATTCACTTCAGTCTTATGGTCTCTTTGCTATTCTCCTGAGCGTCATGCATTCAAGCAAATGGTCTACACGGGCTTTTCTTATTCTCTCACCAATTTTCACAAGATAAGTCTTAGAACTGTTTACCTTCCCGTTTCCCCTGATATCCCATCTTCTCATCTCCAACCTTCCGGGAGGTCTCAGTGCCCAAACTTCACCAAGCAAACTGAACCCCTTCCCTTTGAATCTCGTGTTGTGGTGTTCATTCTGACTGGATGGTCCTTCCCTTTCTGTTCAAATGGAGCTGAATCAGACTCAACTCACCAACACTGTGGGCCTCCTGAGTATTAGCATTTCCCTAGCAGCCGACCCTTGTGACAATGCCCCATAGCTTAGAAGAAATGCTGCATCTGTGTCTCATAGTGATGTTCAATCAATCTTCCACAATCCATTTCTTCAATGTCGCCTTAACTGAATGAACTGACCTTTCCACTTCCCCACTGGGTTTACGGAGAAGTGAAACAGTGCGTTATTCATAGCTCTTCATAAATTGCTCCATCAGTTCAATGCTAACAGTTCGATACGGTTGATGGGGATTTCTTTATACATTGTGAATGGGATTTGCAGGTGGTGCTCCAGTCTTCTTTAAATGCCAGTGAAAAAGACTGGACACTTTATACTGTTAACTAAGCCGTTCTAACTGTTCTATTGGATCAAGGATTGCTTGTTATGATAATAGTAAATTAGAACTCTTCACGTTACAAATAGGTACTTGGCAGAAATTACATTCACGCATCTACTACCTAGGCCTATTGGGATCTTTCTGAACTTTTACAGTGGAATATTGCATATCTCTTTTGCACTAGGAGAGTGTGAAGTGTGTCTGTTTATTGCAATAGTCAGTACTCACTGCCTGCTGCATGGTTCAGACAAGATTAAAACAACTAATCTAAGGTACTTCCTCTCAGGGAATCCCTGAGACCAACAGTAACTTATGGTTAGCAATTGAAGCCAATGTGGGAAATGCAGATGCTCCACACATGGGGAAGGAGGTGCCTGGTGGCATGGATGTGTAGGTAGTTTGTGAGATGGTGCACTACAACAGATTTAAGACTGTCTTTTCTAATTCTCCGAGACCTTCTTACTGGTGCAGGGACTTTCTGGACATTTGTTCTGGACGTCGATGATGTTGATTGGTTGTCTTGCCTAGGGCTTCCCACAGCATCTCCTGGGCTTTGTGTCTCAACTTCCTTTGAATTGCCTCTTGTTCTTCAATGACAACTTCTGCAGGACTCTCCAGTGTCTCGTAGCCCTGACCTTCGTCAGTTCTACCTTCTCTGACATTGTGTAGTCCATATAAACTGTCCCATAGCTGTCCTTTGTCCTTACCTCACAATGTCTGGGTCCAACCTCTCCCACAAGTATTCCTAGTTTCTAGTGTTACATGTGTCATGGAGATGTGAGCACCCTTGCCTAGGTCTATCTTGGTCTAGGTCTATCTGGAAGGGCTTCCAAGAATCCCACACTGGCTTGCCTTCCCTCTCCAAATTAGGCTGCATTGGTCTCAACCTTGTTCTAGGGTGGTGACCCATCACCAGCTCACCTGGGGAGTATCTAGTGTATGGAGTGAGGAGTCATCTGGTACATGGGAGGAGACAAAGTATACAGTACATTGGCTCCATTATCCGACAACTGATTTTTCAACAATTTCTCCACTGAGCATTCGGCCTCACTGACCAACCATGAATGATGAGGAGATGTCAAGCTTTGCTGAATGCCATTGGTAAGCAAGCAAGCCGTGAACAGTGTGGACTGGAGCCATGGACCATCAGCAGAGTCCTGCTCTTCTAACAGGCAACAACTGGCCTTCATTCCTCTATAGTTCACCCGGTGGTAGTAGAGGATGCCATCAGCAGTACCTCAGTGTCTCTCCGGAAAACGAGAGTGGGAACCACTCCCGACTGGGAAGGTTCTGTACGGAATGATTGAGCTGGGCATCTCCACTCCTGCAGAGGGGATTCAGGTGGTGGAGCTCTGTAACCCTGACTGAGGGAGCATCAGCCACGCCTTGCTCAGTCTCTGGCCAAACCACGAAACACCGAGCCACAGCCTTCCTGGGGACCA
This sequence comes from Pristis pectinata, assembly GCF_009764475.1. Taxonomy (NCBI): domain Eukaryota; kingdom Metazoa; phylum Chordata; class Chondrichthyes; order Rhinopristiformes; family Pristidae; genus Pristis; species Pristis pectinata. The sequence continues at coordinate 8,464,369 of NC_067420.1, forward strand.
TGCCCATGTGTAGGGTATGAGGAGATGGGTGTGCAGTCCCTTCAGAATGTCCACACGATGGCCCCACTTCAAATGTTAGCCCTTGAAACCACAGCCATCCATTTGATGTAGGAATGGTATGACCCCCCCCCCCCCCCCCACCCCGCTTTGCCATAACCTCCCAGATCTCCAGTTTAATCAGTCTGGGACTGGGCTGACATTTTTACTGTACTGCACTCAGTAGATAACTGGCTTGTCTTTCCGCCCACACCAAATGTTGCCGTGCTTTTGTTCTCCTTGTACTCAGGTCTGTACTTTGGACTTGCCTCACATATTCACCTGCCAATGCAAGTCACATCACCCTCCAATGACCTCAATGCCATCACCACTTTTAGTGGCTCTGATACTTTGCCACTCCATTCTCATCGCCAGTGTAAAGTAGTGTACTCAGTGGGTTCTTCCCAATAACAAACTCCAGTGCAGAATGTGCAGACTGAGACACAAGGAACTGAAACAAGGTCTGTGTAGTTTAGTCAAGGAATATAGATTCATATTTAGCATGGTAACAGGCCCTTCAGCCCAACCTGTCCATGCTGACCAAGTTGCCTACCTGAACTAGCCCCATTTGCCCACATTTGCCCCATATCCCTCTAAATCTTTCCTATCTACATACCTGTCCAAATATCTTTTAAATGTAAATGTACCCACCTCTACTGGTTCCTCTGGCAGCTCATTCCATCGACCCACCACCCTCACCTTAAACCTAGGCCCTCTAGTTTTGGACTCCTCTCCACCAGGGAAAGGTTGTGACCATTCACCTTATGACTTTATAATGATTCTATGTCGCTCATGATTTTATAAACCTGTATAAGGTCACTCCTGAGTCTCCTACACTCCAGGAAAAAAGACCCAGCCTATCCAGCCTCTCTTATAGCTCAAACCCTCCAGTCCCAGTAACATCCTTGTGAACTGTTTCTGCTCCCTCTCCTGTTTAATGACATCCTTCCTATAGCAGGGTGACCCGAACTGTACGCAGTGCTCCAAATGTGGCTTTACCAATGCCTTGTATAGCTGTAAAATGACATCCCAACTTCCCCTCTTCCCCTCTTGTTTTCAACCCTGGGGAAAAAGATACTGGCTGTCTGCCCGATCTATATCCCTCCAAACCTTTCCTATCCACGTTCCCATCCAAGTGCCTTATCGCAGAACACCTGCGCTCTGTCCGTAACCGCTATCTGCATCTCCCCGTTGCCAGTCACTTCAGCTCCCCCTCCCACACTATCACTGATACGTCAGTCCTCGACCTCCTCCACTGCCAGGAGAATTCCAAGCGCAAACTGGAGGAACAGCACCTCATTTTCTGTCTTGGAACCTTGCAGCCTAACGGCATGAACATTGAATTCTCCCACTTTAGGTAATCCCCATCCCCCTTCCCCAGAAACACATTCCCCCCCCCCCCCACCATTCTTCTTCTCTTCTTCCCTTCTCTAGCATCTTTTTTTCTACTTTTTTCCCTCTGTCTTCTTACCTTTGACCCATCCCCTGGTGGATCTGCTCTCCCCTCCTCCCCCGCACCTGCCTATCACTATCTCTTACCTGCATCTACCTATCACCACCCTGTGCCCACCCTGTCTCCCCTCTTTTGCCCACCCATCACTGCTCTGCTTCTCCCATCCTATATATCGGGCTTCCCCTTTTCCTACCTTCAGTCCTGAAGAAGGGTCCTGACCCGAAACGTTGACCGCCTGCTTTTCTCCACGGATGCTACCTGGCCTGCTGAGGTCCTCCAGCATCATCGTGTTTTTCATCTGCTTTATAAATGTTGTTAATATACCCACCTCTACCACTATCTGACAGCTTGTTCCATATACTCACCATCTTCTGTGTGAAAAACTTGCCCCTCAGGTCCCCTTTAAATCTTTCCCCTCCCACCTTAAACCTATGCCCTCTAGTTTAGACTCCCTATGCTGGGAAAAAGACTATCTCTGGATCTTTCTGCTTCCATTGTTGCAGCACAGAAAGTTGTTAGTTACATGACACAATTTTTAAAGGGATCACAATCTTAAGAAAAAGTTAATGTTCACAATTAATATTACACATGCTGTAAAGTTGTACAGGGTAATACACCGAGGTGTGTTCAGGACTTTGACAGTCACCATGAGCTACTCTAGTGATGTGTGTGCCTGCTTGGTGTGAGACAGCTCTGCCCTCACTAAGTTGAATGTCTGCTTCTGAATCATCTCAGGCTCCCTTAAACCAACCAGCATCAACAGCTGGAGCAGTGAGACCAGACCACCAACCAACTTAAGCCAGTTCAGTAGGGGAGGCTGAAATGCCCTAGAAGTGGATGTGGAGAAGATATTTCCATTAGTAGGAGAGTCAAGGATCCGAGCGCTCAGACTCAGGATAAAGGATTGTCCCTTTAAAACTGAGATGAGGAGGAATTTCTTCAGCCAGAGGGTTACGGGAAGAAGGGATTGAAAAGACAATCAGCCATGATTGAATGGCGGAGCAGACTTGATGGGCTGAATGGCCTATTTCTGCTCCTATATCTTATGGGACACTGGGCACCCACTGGAGGTCTAGTCCCATGACAGCAGTCAATTAACAGCATGCCTGCAAGCACCTGTGAGGAGAAAGGTCAGACACACCTTGGAGACCTTGGCAGTTGGGTCATCGTGGGCAGTAGGACAACAGAGCAGCTTCCTGTGTGGCTGGGGGAGGGACGTGTGACCTGGATGTCCCAAATCACCCATCTCCAGGCTGGTGGGTTAAGCGCTGACATGGATAACCAGAGATGCCCCAACGCCCACGACCGTTGCAGGTAGCAAGCAGAATGTGCAACACTGCCTGCCATGCGCAGATAGTCCCCCCATGATGTATCCACTTGCACGGATTGTAATGTGCACACAGTTGGAAAGGAACATGACAGTGAATGGATGCAGAAGGGAGAGAAAGAAGAATAAGATTGGGTCAAGAAACAGCCTGCAGGAGCTGTACAGCACTCACCGGTCAGATCAGAATCAGCTTTATTACCACTGACATATGTTGCGAAATCTGTTGTTTTGCAGCAGCAGTACAGTGCAAGACATAAGAATTACGATAAGTTTCAGAAATAAATAAATAGTGCAAAAGAGGAATATCGAGGTATCGTTCATGGATTCATGGACCATTCAGAAATCCGATAGAGGGTGAGAAGAAGCAGTTCCTAAACAGTTGAATGTGGGTCTTCAGGTTCCCGTACCTCTCTCCCGATGGTAGCAATGAGAAGAGACCATGTCCCGGATGGTGAGGGCACTTAATGATGGATGCCGCCTTCTTCAGGCACCGCCTATTGATGATGTTCGCAATGGTGGGGAGGGTAGTATCTGTGATGGAGCAGGCTGAGGCTACATCCCAGACTCCACAACCACAATTCCTGGATATGTTTGTCCTACTGACAAGAGGCGCCAGCACTGTGGTATGCAGTGGGAAGGAGTGCCCTGGGAGTTCTCAACATTGATTCAAGATCCCATGAAGTCTCACAGCATCGAGGCCAAGCACAGCCAAACCTTTTGTGGGGGTACCATCTTCTGCCTTCCCTCCCCTGATGGTTCTGTGCTTTACCACACTGAAACATCACTTAGAAGAAGCACTGAGGAAATGTTTACTGGGTCAGGGACTTAACCCTGGCTCAGCAGTATCACCACTAACAGAACTAGCCAAGTCCTAGACAACATAACTGCAGAGGCCAACAGATGTTCACTGCTAGTTACTTTACAACACCCAAGGAGGCCATTTGGCCCATTCTGTCATGTAGGCTCCCAGCAGAGGAATCCCATCAACCCCATTCCCTGTCTCCTTTCTTCCCTGTGGCCCTACGACTTACCCACAAGACAAAAGGTTGGCCAATGTCTCTCCACGATGCCGTGGGACCTTTATGAGATTTTTGTGTCGATCTTGAGAACTCCCAGAGCACTCCTTTCCCACGGTGCACCACAGTGTGATCACCTTTTGTGGGTCTATCTTGCCAGACAGTGGCGAAACCAATAAAAAGGAAGAACCCATGACTGTTTTGCCAAACAACAGGCAGGCATGATAGTGTAGCGGTTAGCGTAATGTGTTACAGTGCTAGCGACCTGGGTTCAATTCCGGCTGCTGTCTGTAAGGAGTTTGTACGTTCTCCCTGTGACTGTGTGGATTTCCACTGGGGGGTCCGGTTTCCTCCCACATTCCAAAGACGTACGGGTTAGGAAATCATGGGCATGCTAAGTTGGCGCCGGAAGCGTGGCGACACTTGCGGGCTGCCCCCAGGACACTCTACGCAAAAAGATGGATTTCACTGTGCGTTTCGATGTACATGTGACTAATCAAGAAATCTTATCTTAACTGCAAACGGACTATAGGTGGAAGTAATGATGGGCTGACCACCACACAGAAACAGTCTCACCTTCACACTCAGGGCACCTCCTACTTTGTGTGTGGTGCTGCTACTGCGTTAGATGGAATAGAATGGAACAGATCAAGCGGTTCAATACAGACTCAGAAAGTACTGTGGGCCAGCATCAATGGCAGGACTGTACTCCACTGTCATCTGTAACCTTCCAGGACAACATATCACTGACTCCCTCATTATCATTGCCCCAGGGGATGAACCCTGGTTCATGAAGAGGAGCAATAACAGCACCTAAAAGTGGGGATACAGGCTAGTGAAACTGTACGCCATAACAGGGATAAGTGGTTGCACCAAAGTCCAGCTGCTCTGCCACATCCAGTTGTGAACAGTGGTGGACAATTACGAATTTGATGGGAAATGAAAATTCCTAAGAAAATCCCAGCTGCAGTGTTGGAAGAGCTCAGCCCAGGTCGGGGAATCTACGCAAGCTTCAGCCAGCAGTGCCAGGTGGGTCTTCCATCCCAGGCTCCTTCTGAGGTCCCCACCAACACAGAGACCAGTTCAGTCCATGAACATTCAGAAATGGTTGAGTGCACTGGACGGGAATAAGGTGATGGGGTGTTGCTCCACAAGCAATCACACAATCAGGAAGATAGCTTGTGGGAGTCGAGAAATCAAATTTACTTTTCAACTTCTTTTTAATATTTTATCCCCGTTTCTGCTGTTGACCAAAGGAAGGAAATTTATAGCTTCTTATCTGATTCAGTCAATCTATGAATTAGTTCAGGAACTTCTGACTGCAAGCTTATGATGCTTAGTATTTATTTATGTATGAACTGCCCTCCTGTGTTCCTGGCTTGCACCCGAGCCCTGCCCCAGGTTATATTGAGAGGTTGGAATTAATGTAAAACATACTTTAAAATGAAATGGAAATCATTAGAGAAGAATTGTTCCAGTTTTATGACATTTCTGGTATAAATCAGCCAAGGAAAATCGATCAAACTGCGCCTGCTTGTTTAACGAGTTGCTTGTATATAATTAAATTGAACATACAGCACAGGAACAAGGTTTTTGGCCCAAATAGGTCATAGCAGTGACTATGTTCTGCCTCAATACCCTCACATCTTTAGCTATCCAACTCTCCCAGGAGATTTCCATATTCCCTTTCGTGTCTTGTACTTATTGAGCCTTTCCTTTGGTGCATGCATGACATTTGGCTCTGCAGTAGCAGGCTCTATAGTCTGGCCACTCTCTGTGTAAAGGAAACTTAAATGTTCACATCCTGTATTACAATTCATTTCATAACTGAGGATTACAGTGGTAAATGGGATGTCGGGAGTTGCGTAAACTTCGACATAAAATTGACTCCCATCTCTTTGCGAAGACAAATGAGTGCAGGAATTTCACAGTAGATGAGGGGTGTTGTAGAACAGAGGGATCTAGGAGTACAAGAACGTGTTTCCCTGAAAGTGGCATCGCATGTAGACAGGATGGTGAAGAAGGCTTTTGGCACGCTGGCCTTCATCATTCAGGGCATTGAGTATAGTAGTTTGGATGTTATGTTGCAGCTGTACAAAATGTTGGTGAGGCTGCAATTAGAATATTGTGTTCAGATTTGGTCGCCCATGGAAAGATGCCATTAAGCTGGAAAGAGTGCAGAGGAGATTTACAAGGATGTTGCTGAGACTCGAGGCACTGAGGGAGGTTGAGCAGTTTGGGGCTTTTTTCACTGGGGCATAGGAGACCGAAGGGTGATCTTATAGAGGTGCATAAAATCAGGATGGGCATAGATAGGGTGAATGCACACAGTCTTTTACCCAGGGCTAGGGAATCAAGAACTAGAGGGCATAGGTTTAAAGTGAGAGGGGAGGAGATTTAATAGAAACTTGAGGGGAAACTTTTTTACGCAGAAGGTGGTCAGTATATGGAATGAGCAGCCAGAGGAAGTGGTTGAGGCAGGTGCATTAACAACATTTAAAAGACACTTGGACAGGTGCATGGATAGGAAAGGTTTAGAGGGATATGGGCCAAATGCAGGCAAATGGGACTAGTTTAGATGGGAATCTTGATCAGCATAGATCAGTTAGGCTGAAGGGCCTGTTTCTGTGCTGTATGACCCTATGATTCTATGACTCCATGACTCTACGACATTTATATAATTCTCCTTTGTGATTGCAGGGAATCTAATATATCTAAGAACTACCTTTGTTATATTTTGGGCTTAATCAACTGCAGGCACAGTAGTGTAGCGGTTAGTGTAATGTTATTACAGCACCAGTGACCCAGGTTCAATTCTGGCCGCTGTCTGTAAGGAGTCTGTATGTTTTCCCCATGTCTGCATGGGTTTCGTCTGGGTGCTTCGGTCTCCTCCCACATTCCAAAGATGTAAGGGTTAGGAAGTTGTGGGCATGCTATGTTGGTGCCGGAAGCGTGGCGACACTTGAGGGCTGCCCCCAGAACACTCTACGCAAAGATACATTTCACTGTGTGTTTCGACGTAAGTATGACTAATAAAGATCTTAATCTAATTTTTAAATAAAGTAAAGGTGTGTATAATCTGCCTGGTTAGCAGTACTCAAATCGATGATTCAGTTAGTGTTATCATACATAACTATGTGTGTGAGATATATTTTACCCTCCCATAGGATGATGTAACCCTTGATTGGCCCAGTCAGGTTGTCAGAATGACTGTTTGGTTGATGTTCATTATTTCATATTACTTCACAATGAGTTCAATGCTGCCATTTAAAACCACTTATATGCACATTTAAGTCAGATCAGTTTTGCTCTCTGTTGCTGTACATCCTGGAGTCGAAAGGATTAATGATCATTAGTGGCTTAAACTGAGCATGTGGATTCGCTACATGCAACTATTACTGGAAAGACTGGTAAGATAATTGTGGTCAAAGACCAAAGCCAATTTTAGAAACATAGAAACATAGAACATAGAAAAACTACAACACAATTCAGGCCCTTCGGCCCACAAAGCTGGGCCGAACATGTCCCTACCCTAGAAATTACTAGGCTTACCCATAGCCCTCTATTTTACTCAGCTCCATGTACCTATCCAACAGTCTCTTGAAAGACCCTATCGTATCCGCCTCCACCACCATTTCCGGAAGCCCATTCCACACACTCACCACTCTCTGTATAAAAAACTTACCCCTGACATCTCCTCTATATCTACTCCCCAGCACCTTAAACCTATGTCCTCTTGTGGCCACCAATAGAGCCCTGGGGAAAAGCCTCTGACTATCTACCCTATCAATACCTCTCATCATCTTATACACCTCTATCAGGTCCCCCCTCATCCTCCGTCTCTCCAAGGAGAAAAGGCCGAGTTCCCTCAACCTGCTTTCATAAGGCATGCTCTGCATCCCAGGCAGCATCCTTGTAAATCTCCTCTGCACCCTCTCTATGGCTTCCACATCTTTCCTGTAGTGAGGCGATCAGAACTGAGCACAATACTGCAAGTGGGGTCTGACCAGGGTCCTACATAGCTGCAACAATACCTCACGGCTCCTAAATTCAATTCCCCGATTGATGAAGGACAATACACCATATGCCTTCTTAACCACAGAGTCAACCTGCACAGCCGCTTTGAGTGTCCTATGGACTCAGACCTTAAGATCCCTCTGATCCTCCACACTGCCAAGAGTCCTACCATTAATACTATATTCTGCCAACATATTTGACCTACCAAAATGAACCACTTCACACTTATCTGGGTTGAACTGCATCTGCCACTTCTCAGCCCAACTCTGCATCCTATCTATGTCCCTCTGTAACCCCTGACAGCCCTCCAAACTATCCACAACATCCCCAACCTTCGTGTCATCCACTATGTCTATGCACAGACATAGTCCCATAAATAGCAGTGGAATAATTGATCGGTTAATCTAGTTATATTCAGTGCTGTTCTCTGAGGGATAAGTGGTGGTCAATCAAGCGGTAGAAAATGCATCCACTCTTCTATGAATAGCGCTGTAGGACCTTCTACATGTGACTGAATGGAACCTCAATACTATTGGGCAAATTGGACAGCAACCTTAGGGAATTAATAGACATTTCCTCAACTTGCTGGTCAAAATGCAACTAAGGTGAACTCTTCCTATTAATTTTTTAAGGATTTGCTGGATTTGCAAATCAATTACCTTTTAAACTTGCTGAGGAATTTAGGCCTGGCAGGTGAATAAGAGGGTAAGAACCACTTTAATATTGCTGATGTTGTAAATGCAACATTGATCAGCATCAAAGGTCCAGAAAAGGAACAATTCACACAGTTTAGAGTCATTTCAGCATCTAGTGAATTCTCTTCAGAGATTTTTAGAATCACACATTTAAACTTTTTTGGTTTTTTTCTTTTCATCCCCCCCCCCCCCCTTTATTTTCTCATTTTGTTAATCCAGCCTCCCTTTTGTTCTATTTATTTTGTTTTCTGTGCTTGACTTGATGCTAATTTACCCTTCTTTCTTGTGGTTCCCCCTTCCTCTCAATCCGTCAGTCCGGTTGATTGAGAAAGAGAGAATTGGTTGCACCGTTCACTCCGTTCCCAGGTGACCAGTTGACCAGTTCTCCTTGCTTTCAACTCACGCTTCGCTCAGCGTATGACACAATAGATTTAATGTTGAAGGATGCAGTGGAAAGTCACAAGATGGCCTCTCCTAGTGAGATCTAGCCAACATTTCATTCAAAAATCGTCACTTCTAACCGAAAAGCACTCATGTAATGCAAGACTAAATCTTCAGTTTAGAGTGTACCCCCTGGGTTGACTCAGGAACAAGTGTTTCCGTTCAGGCATTTAAAATCATTTAAAACCACAAACCCATTTTCCCGTAAGGTACTCTTTTGCGGTGCATTTAAGGTAAAGCTTCAAGTGTTGCTAAAATGCCTTTCTGATGGGAGGATTTCTTCACCAGCCCTTGTGACTCCAAGATCCTGCTCTGCCTGTGACCTGTGGTGAAAACTCTGATTTGAGTTAAATGCTTAACTAGTGGTCAAATGAGAAGAGGCCAGAGTGAGACTGTAGTTTAATTTTGTGGAGAGCATTCCAAGCAGATATTGATCTGCCTATTGCTAATGTTTTGATAGAATTGATTCTTGCTCATAGTAAATTTTTATCCTGCGTCTTTTATCGTACATAATCTGGAACAAACAATGCTGACTCTGTAATGCACCAATTAAATACAAAGGCCCTAACTAACATTAAAATAATTCCAGCTGTCATTATCAGAGTAACAATTATATTTCTCAATTATTTTTAATTTGGATATGTCGACATGTGTGCAGAGGAAGATTCGCACAGTAAGTGTAGGCCCCTTGAGCCTGTTCCGTCATTTTTGATTGAGATGTAACTCAACTCTATTTACCTACCTTGGCTTCATTAGCAGCCTTCTCTAACAAAAAAAATCGATCTTTTCGAAAAAATTCAACTGTTCCAGCACTCAAATTCTTTTGGGGAGAGAGAATTTAAGATTACAGCCAGAAAAATATTCTTCCTGATTTTCCTGGCAAGAATATCTCACTCATTCTAAAATTAATGCAGTTGAAATCCAGTTTCTTGGTACTGGTACTTGGGCCTGTGGGTCCCCGATGTGCTCGTTAGTGGCCTTGAACTACATGAACCACGTTGTTCAATGCATTTTGTGTGAGCAAGGAAGTAGTATGCAAAGTTCGCAGAGCATGTCAATCCCCATGCTAGACTGGGCCTACTGGACCATGTGTATGCACATAGTACACAATGTGAGCCAAGCATTAGAAACCAAGGACTGGCCATTCTATCATGCAGTGATATATTTTGCATGCTCTATGAAGGGATCTAATCTAACATTCAATTGCTGACTACATTGAGTCATTTTGTATACAGATCATGCTGTTTCCAGAATGTGTTCTGAGTCTCCCGGTTGGGATGCACATAATGATGGCAGCTGTCAAGCCAGCCTAACGACGTCAAAGAGCAAACAAAATACGTTCTGATGGCACTTGGGGAAAAATGCATTCACACACCTAAAGGCTGTGATCCATGGGGGATGGGGGGGGCATTCACACAGACATCGCTTTGAGTAGAATTGAATGATCTTTCTAGACAGTGGCTAGAGAGTGTCTCAAGAAGGTCCTTGTAAATAATTTTAAAATGTTAAATCTACCCCTTCCTTCACTATTGATGATATGTTTGGGTCTTCTACTTGCATCTCTGACTACCTTCCACCCAACAAACCCCTATCCCATTAAGGCCACAACCCAATTCCATTTCCTACCACACCCTCCCCCACTGCACCAACACACTCTGGACTGATTACATCCCTAAAGCCCGGTATTTCCCCCTCCCCCCGCTAAACTTTCTCATGCTGAAATCCTCATCCATGTCCCAACTCCAGGATTGATTCTTCCCATGCCTGATCCTCTGTGTCATCGTGCTCACTCTTGTTATATTGTTGCAGTGCGCGGTCTCTAGGCAATCTCCAGCACTGACCTCCTGCTCTTCAGGATCAGCAGACATGACATCAATCAATGCCAGCCTTAATCAGTTGCAAACATTGCTTGAGCAGTGCATGAATTTAAGATGGAGTCTTCATCAATTCAAGCTGTGAGGGTCCCTAACAATTACTCAGGCGGCTCACATGTTGCAGCTCAAGTCCACCAGCGCCTCTACTTCCTCAGGAGGCTGAAGAAATTTAGCATGTCCCCTTTTACCCTCACCAATTTTTATAGATGCACCACAGAAAGCATCCTATCTGGATGCATCATGACCTGGTATGAGAACTGCTCTAGCCGGGACCACAGGAAACTGCAGAGTATTGTGGACACAGCTCAGCACATCACAGAAACCAGCCTCCCCTTCATGGACTCTGTTTATACTTCTTGCTGCCTTGGTACAGCAGCCAACATAATCAGCGACCCCACCCACCCCAGACATTCTCTCTTCTCCCCCTTCCCATTGGGTAGAAGATGCAAAAGCCTGAGAGCACGTACCACCAGGCTCAAGGACAGCTTCTATCCTGCTGTTATAAGACTATTGAACGATCCCCAGTACGATAATGTTGGACTCTTGACCTCACAATCTACCTCATTATGGCCTTGCACCTTATCATCTGCCTGCACTGCACTTTCTCTGTAACTGTAGCACTATATTCTGCATTCTGTTATTGTTTTCCCTGTACTACCTCAATGCACTGATGTGATGAAATGATCCGTATGGATGGCATGCAATACAAAGTTTTTCACTGTACCTCGGTACATGTGACAATAATAATAAACCAATTTACCAAACCATCAGAAGAATAGAAATGCCAAGGGCTGGATCTGCTTTGGAGTGAGATTTACAGCTGCAAGGAGTGAGGGCTGAGGTCAAAGGGGTCAGTTGCCAGCTGGTGTATTATGTCATTGATTAAGGCAAGGGTTCTCATCTTCGTCCAGTGATGACATTCAGTGGTCCAGGTTTTTAATCCACAAAGAGTTTGTTTTCAAATGTACACTGGGAACACAGTCCAATTCGTATCTAAGTTTAGAACTGTGAAAATTCTGCATGCAGTGCAGACCTGTGGATATTAACCAATGCGATTATTTGCTGGCTGGAGGTTCCAATGGACTGGAGCCAGTAACCTATGGTTTAAACACAGAGTCAGTGGACAGAATGAGGGAATCATAAAAAAGTGTTTTTCTTCATGAACCTAACAAAAAAGAAAACTGTTGAAATGTTTACCTTTCAAATTACCTTGTGATAGTGACCATCTATTTGAAAATCTTTTCACAGTGTTGTTGGTTTATATATTAAGATAAGATAAGATAAGATATCTTTATTAGTCACATGTACATCGAAACACACAGTGAAATGCATCTTTTGCATAGAGTGTCCTGGGGGCAGCCCCCAAGTGTCGCCACGCTTCTGGCGCCAACATAGCACGCCCACAACTTCCTAACCCGTACGTCTTTGGAATGTGGGAGTAAGCCGGAACACCCGGAGGAAACCCACACAGTCACGGGGAGAACGTACGAACTTCTTACGGACAGCGGGCGGAATTGAAACCGGGTCGTTGGCACTGTAATAGCGTTATGCTAACCGCTACACTACCGTGCCTGTTCATCCTTACAGATTCAGCACTCTCCCTCGGTAATGAACAGAAGTCCTTAAATCAATTTTGTTCCTAAGTTGGAAAATATACTGAAATCACAATGTGGTAACCACACCTCCACTGTATTATAACGAATGGCATCAAAAGCAGAAAAGGCTGATAAAACAATTACTAAAAGTGGGGAGAGAGAGAAGAAACTAGTTCTGCGGTTCGTAGGAACGAAATGTATGTACATACGCTGGACTTTTTGAATTCAATAATATCATGAGAGCTCGTTTGTATGTACAGGTCCAGAAGTTGGACATTACATTCACAAAAGTAATGAGATTCTGAAAAAAATAAATGAAAAAATAAATCGATTAAGATTAGTTAAGATTAAAACAACCAAAAATATATTAAATGTATTTAAAACTAAAGTAATTTAATTTATTTGAAACCCAAAAGACTCATATTACAAACTTCTTTTAATTTGTAGCTTGTTCCATGAGTTATTAATTCCTGTGTTGCTGCATTTACTTATAACCATCAATAAATCCAATTGCAGGATCTTTCCTAAAATCACAACACCCTTGAACTGTTATCATGAGCAACTGCTTATCCCTTTCACTGGACACTGTACTAATATATCAGCCTGTCACTTGACACTCAAAAGTTGATCATAATTTTGGCACACTATGCACTGGCAGTTTAAAAAAAGGAGATGACATTTATTTTAAATTACTATGTGCATAGAAGAAAATTTCACCTGGATGTTTGAGTTTTAAACAGGGTTTCCATTGATACATGTACAATCACATGAACAAGATTACACATTAGTCTTAGCCTTCAAAAAGTCAAATTTGTGTGTTTTTATTAATTTAATGTGATTTGAAACAAAATGCTTGATTAAAATGAATATTTTATTCTCAGAAACTGCAACCTCAGTTTCCTCAGGAGATTTAAATAAATTTGAAGATTAGCTTGTTTGATTGAAGTGGATGTTCCAAACCAGATACACTCTGGAATACTTATACAACTATTCCAGCAGAAAATAGCATTGCATCATAAATTATCTCCTTCTGTATAAATGTTCAAATCTTGGCATTTAGCATTTTATTTTTCTGAAATGGAGTACTTTTCTGAAATGAAGATGTACCTCCACAGAGACAGGTAAAACCTCCTAAGTTCAAAATCCTCAGATTCTCGTTACTGTTAATTTGATCACACTGCTGACCTTCACCACTCTCACAAGTAATGTACTTGAACAAGTTGTAGCTCTGAGGTCTAGCTGGGGTGGGAGTTGGTCAGGTAACAAATGGCTGGGAACGAGACTATGTGTGCATTTCTGGTTGCCACACTCTAGGAAGAATGTGGTTGAGCTAAAGAGAATGCAGAGAGGTATAGATAGGGTACATAGAACATAGAACATTACAGCACAGAACAGGCCCTTCAGCCCACAATGTTGTGCCGACATTTTATCCTACTCTAAGATCTATCTAACCCTTCCCTCCCACATTGCCTCCTTTTTTTCTGTCATTCATGTGGCTATCTAAGAGTGTCTTAAATGTCCCTAATGTATCTGCCCCCACAACCTCTGCCGGCAGTGCGTTCCACATACCCACCACTCTCTGTGTAAAATGCTTACCGCTGACATCTCCCTTACATCTTCCTCCAATCACCTTAAAATTATGCCCTTTCATGTTAGCCATTGTCGCCCTGGGAAAAAGTCTCTGACTGTCCACTCGATCTATGCCTCTTATCATCTTGTACACCTTTATCAAGTCACCTCTCATCCTCCTTCTCTCCAAAGAGAAAAGCCCTAGCTCACTCATCCTATCCTCATAAGACATGCTTTCCAATCCAGGCAGCATCCTGGTAAATCTCCTCTGCACCCTCTCTAAAGCTTCCACATCCTTTCTATAATGAGGTGACCAGAACTGAACACAATACTCTAAGTGTGGTGTAACCAGAGTTCTACAGAGCTGCAATATTACCTCGCGGCTCTTGAACTCAATACCCCAACTAGTGAAGGCCAACACACCATACATCTTAACACCCCCATTGACTTGCGCTGCATCCTTGAGGGATTTATGGACGTTGACCCCAAGATCCCTCTGTCCCTCCACACTGCTAAGAGTCCTGCATTCTTGTATTCTACCTTCAAATTCGATCTTCCAAAGTGTATCACATCACTTGTTGAACTCCATCTGCCACTTCTCAGCCCAGGTCTGCATTGTATCACTATCTTGTTGTCATCTACAGCAACCTTCTACACTATCCACTACACCACCAACCTTTGTATCATCAGCAAACTTACTAACCCACCCTTCCTCATCCTCATCCCAGTCATTTATAAAAATCATAAAGAGCAGGGGTCCCAGAACAGATCCCTGCGGAACACCTCTGGTCACCGAATACGCTCCATCTACCACCACCCTCTGTCTTCTATGAGCGAGCCAATTCTGTATGCACACAGCCAAGTTTCCCTGGATCCCATATCTCCTGACCTTCTGAATAAGCCTTCCATGAGGAACCTTATCAAACACCTTACTAAAATCCATGTACACCACATCCACTGCTCTACCTTCATCAATGTGCTTTGTCACATCCTCAAAGAATTCAATCAGGCTTGTGACGCCTGACCTGCCCCTCACAAAGCCACGCTGACTGTCCCTAATCAGCCTATGCTTCTCCAAATGCCCATAAATCTTGTCTCTGAGAATCTTCTCCAGTAATTTGCCCACCAATAAAGTATGACTCACTGGTCTGTGATTCCCAGGGATATCCCTACTCCCTTTCTTAAACAAAAGAACAACATTTGCCACCCCCCAATCATCTGGCACTACTTGGTGGCCAGTGAGGACACAAAGATCATCGCCAAAGGTGCAGCAATCTCTTCCCTCACTTCCCGTAATAACTTTGGATATATTCTATTTGGCCCTGGTGACTTATCTATCCTAATGTTTTTCAAAAGTTCCAACACATCCTTTTTCCTCACGTCGACATGCCCTAGCGTATCAGCCTGTCGTACACCATCCTCACTGACGTGAAGGTCTCTCTCACTGGTGAATACTGAAGCAAAAGTATTCATTATGGATCTCCACTACCTCTTCCGACTATAGGCACATGTTTCCTCTTTATCCCTGATCTGTCCTACTCTCACTCTAGTCATCCTCCTATTCTTCACATACATGTAGAATGCCTTGCAGTTTTCCTTAAACTTGTCAAGGCTTTCTCATGCTCACCTCCAACTCTCCTAAGTCCATTCTTAAGCTCCCTCCTGGCTACCATGTAACTCTCCAGAGCCCTGTCTGATCCATGCTTTCTAAACCTTAGGTAAGCTTCTTTCTTTCTCTTGACAAGATATTCTACGTTTCTTGTCGACCACGGTTCCTTCACCTGACCATCCTTACTCTGCCTCAATGGGACAAACCTATCCAGAGCCTCATGCAAGTCCTCCCTGAACAACCTCCACATTTCCGCTGTGAACTTCCCCAAGAACATCTGGCCCCAATTTACGCTCCCCAGTTCCTGCCTAATAGCATCATAATTCCCCTTCCCCCAATTAAATACTTTCCCATATCATGTGCTCGATCCCTCTCCAAGGCTATGGTAAAGGTCAAGGAGTTATGGTCACTCTCTCTAAAATGGTCTCCCACTGAGAGATCTGAAACCTGATCAGGCTCATTGTCTAGTACCAGGTCCAGAATGGCCTCTCCTCTAGTCGGTCTGTCCACATACGGTGTCAGGAATCCCTCCTGGACACACCTAACAAACTCTGCCCCATCTTTCCCCTTTACACTAAGGAGGTGCCAATCAATATCAGGGAAGTTGAAATCACCCATGACAACAACCCTGTTATTTTTGCACCTCTCCAAAATCTGCCTCCCGATCTGCTCCTCAGCATCTCTGCTGCTATTGGGGGGTCTGTAGAATACTCCCAATAGAGTGATCACTCCCTTCCTGTTTCTGACTTCCACCCACACTGACTCAGTGGACGATCCCTCCAGGACGTCCTCCCTTTCTACAGCTGTGACACTGTCACTGATCAGCAAAGCCACTCCCCCACCTCTTCTACCTCTGACCCTGTCCCTTTTGAAACATCTAAACCCCGGAATATCCAGCAGCCATTCCTGCCATTGTGACAGCCAAGTCTCTGTAATGGCCACCACGTCATAGTTCCATGTACTTACCCACACTCTAAGTTCATCAGCCTTGTTCCTGAAACTTCTTGCATTAAAGTAGACACACTTCAGCTCATCCAACTGACTGCAATTTTGTCCTTTCAACTGCCTATCCTTCCTCACAGTCTTTCTACACTCTGCATCTACCTGTACCTCTGACCTATCACTCTGGTTCCCATCCTCCTGCCAAACTAGATTAAACTCTCCCCAACAATTCTAGCAAACCTGCCTGCAAGAATATTGGTCCCCCTCCAGTTCATTGTAACCCGTCCCTTTTGTACAGGTCATACCTTCCGCAGAAGAGATCCCAATGATTAACAAATCTGAAACCCTGCCCACTGTACCAACTCCTCAGCCATGCATTCATCTGTCAAATCATCCTATTCTTATCCTCACTGCTGTGTGGTACAGGCAGCAATCCAGAGATTACTACCCTTTAGGTCCTGCTTTTCATCTTTCTACCTAGTTCCCTGTATTCCCTCTTCAGGACCTCATCTCTTTTCCTACCTATGTATGTCATTGGTACCAATACGTACCACTACCTCTGGCTGTTTGCCCTCTCCCTTCAGAGTGCTGTGGACCCGATCCGAGATGTCCCTGACTCTGGCACCCAGGAGGCAACATACCATCTGGGAGTCTCTTTCATGTCCACAGAATCTCCTGTTTGCTCCCCTGACTATAGAATCCTCAATCACTACCGCTCTCCTCTTAACCCCCCCCCCCCTCCCCCTTCCCTTCTGCACCACACAACCAGGCTCAGTGCCAGAGACCTGGTCACTGTGGCTTTCGCCTGGTAGGTCGTTCCCCCCAAACAGTATCCAAAGTGGTATACTTGTTATTGAGGGGGACAGCCACAGGGGTGCTCTGCACTACTTAGATAGTAGCAGAGAGTCAAAAATCTTTTTCCCATAATTAAGGTTTCAAAAATAAGGCATAGGTTTAAAGTGAGAGAAAGGAGTTTTATGAGGGCATCTGAGAAGAAAGTTTTTTTATACAGAGAGTGGTTGATATCTAGAACTTGCTACCAGAGGAGATGGTGGAATCAGATACAACTACCACATTTAAGAGGCAGTTAGGCAGACACTTATATAGGCAAGGTGTAGATGGATGTGGTCCTAATGCGGGTGTATGGGATTAGTGTAGATGGCCAAAAAGGTTGCCATTGACGTAGTGGGCTGAAGGGCCTGTTTCCATGCTGTATGACTCTATGCTTCTATAACATTTGCCCCAGCCCCCAGAACCAGACTTCAACATTGTAAAGGCTCACATTTTCAGTATAGATCTGCCTACAAATTCTATCACTCTAGCTTCAACTGGGGAGGAAGGCTCACAGCAACCACTTTACAAATCTCAGACTTAATATCTGAAAACAACACAAAAGTGTTTATGAACTTGCACCAGAATTAAACTTCCCAAAGTATGGTCATCAGATCTCTTGAAGACGGTCTTCCGAGATTATTTTCTGGATTATTTTCCAGCCATCCAGCTCCCAGCTTCAACCCACAGAAGTCCTGAATCTACTAATTGTCTCCTGGTTGCCCATGGATTTATATTCCAAAATTGCACTTCTGTAGTCTTTATTCAATAGTCTGTCAATGCCTACTCACCTACTGTTCACCCGGAAGGTGTTTGGCTATGAATCAATCTATACCACATCCTGTTAATATGCAGAGATGGTGCCTGTCTCAACTACTCACCTGTGAGATAAGCTCAGTGAGAGATTGCAGACAAATGCAAAATGTCTGGATGTTAGTGGAATCAGCTTCCCCACTCCCTCCACATAACAACAGCCTGAACTTTAATCCCCGGAACCCTTTCAGTAAATCTCTTCTGCACTCTTTCCAAAGCCTTCCTATCTTTCCCAAAGTATGACACTCAGAATTGGATGCAATACTCTATTTGTGCCTAAAACAAAATTTTATAGGTGTTCATCATGACTTCCTTGCTTGCATTATTTATAAAGCCCAGTGTTCTGTATGCTTAATCACTTTCTCAACCTGTCCTCCCACCTTAAGAGAATTGTGCACATATACTCATTGTTCTTGAACCCCTTTTAGATCTGTGCCCTCTGGTTTACATTGCCTCTTGTTCAAAATGTAATACGTCACATTTCCCAGCATTTGCCACTTGTTCAGCCATTCCACCAAAGTGTATGTTCCTCCTCAGTTTAGCACAGTTCCCCACTGCCCCAGCTTTAGTGTCACCTGCTCATTTGGAAATTGTATCCCGTACAACCAGTTCCAAGTCATTAATAGAAATTAGAATGAGAAGTGGTGTGGGTACTGAGCCCTGGGGAACTCCGTTGTACGCTTCCCACCAGTCCACAAAACCATCCTTTAGCTGGGACAGGTACCATCTCTGTAAATTAGCCTGGTGTGATATATATATTGACTCGTAGCCAAACCCCTTCCAGATGAATAGTGAATTCCTGGTGGTGTACTGATGATATCTCAGTCACTGAATTTGAAACTGGTCCAGCAGGACGCTTTGCTGGAGGAATTATCAAGCAGATCGCCATGGCAATAAGAAAATATCATAATAGGTGACTAAACGCTTGGTCTCCTGAAGACAGGCTTTAATCCTCCTTTGAACCACAGAATCTGAAAAGCTGTTCAATTGCACTACCTCGTTGCAGGCTACAGAAACATTTGTAGTTCCTGCTCTGCAATCAAATCATTGATCCACAAGACAGATCTTGTCACAAAGAAGATTCGGGTAAAGCTTTTCAGAATAACATTCACAGCAGTGACCATTACTGACTGAGTACATAAAAATCTCAGAGATACATTGAAAAGATAAGATTCTTAAATAGAAGTACCACTGGGTGTTGATTTAATTTTGTTTGTCTGGATCCATATTCCCCTGATTATTGCAGACACTGACAAAAATCATCCATTTTCATCTGCTCCAATCCCTGATGTTTGAAGTGCAAATATAATTAAAACTTCAGATCTGGTTTAAAAACTGCACACTTGTTTTCAGACTATCCATTTTCAAAATGTCACCAATAATATTTCAACCTAATTTTTCAATAAATAGTCCTGTTTTCTTTCTCATAATGCTGGTTTGTTCTTTTCCAGCTTTTCATATAGAAATTTCATCTTGAAACTGAATTTTAAAAGTGGTGAAGTACAGGCTGGAGTATTCTGAGAAATGCATGTTATGTAGCTTTGATTTCCAATCATTCTAAATTATAGCCAAGAATTGAGATACAGGCTCAGCAGGCATCAAGTGCAGCCTTTGACCTCAGCATAAGAAAGGAGAAGAAAATGTTAATTAGAATTCTATTTTCCCTCTTCCAGCCACAGCTAAATCTGGCAGCCTATTACTAAACGCTGGCCACGAGATTCAGCAAAAGATTTGTACGTATGCATAAAAATACCTTGAGATTTATATTAGAAAAGATATATAAACCCTTTTCTTTCACCACTTGACTAAGAACTATCACTCACTCCGGTCCAACACAATCACAACTTGTTCAATTCAATGAATATTAATAAGGTTTTGATTCCCTGTGATTGGAATGAGTTGATCCAATTCACTTGGATTTTAGTTCTGAAATGTAATTTGGAACAAAAATAGACACTTGAGACAGCAGCTCTGATGGAACTGATTCTTCCTTTAATTGAGAAATTATTGATGAGTGAAGATGATGTTTTAACTAAATAAGTTAACTCATTGAATAGATGATGTAAATTCCAAAGCCATGCAAGGTCTTTCTTGTGCAGATCTTAGCAGCCTGGTAGGCGAAGAGTGTCCCCAGAGACATAAAAGTGTGGTTTTACCAGGGTTAGGCCAGGGTGTGCTGTTGACTCTAAACATGACCAAAATTAATTCTGGGCTTTCTTGTGAACAGAATAATTGGGATTGGAAACTGCATAATGCATGAAAATTTGATCCTTGTGGAACAAATTAGCATGCCTGTGCACTGCATCATCATTGTGTCTGCAGCAAAGTAGCTCCAGCTTCCATTTCAGAAGTTTGGAAAGATGGCACAGTTTTTGCTGCTGTTGACTTTATATTACATTGACACGCATGGGCTGCATCTCTCTCACTGAGGTAGAAATTCGTTCTTGTTTACTTGCACTGAATGCACAGCATGGTAGCGGCTCTGTGTTATAATCTGCTTCTGAAATTTCAGCGCTGAAATCTAAACAGTTTGGGTCAAATCAATCCAATCACAGAGAATTAAAGCCTCATTAAAATTCATTGAATTGGACAGATTTTGGTTGTGATGGACAGTAGTGATGGATATTTCTGGGTCGACAGAAGACATTGTGAAGTTCGGTTCCACTAAATATGTTCCTATCTAAACCTACTTCTTACATCTTTATTGCAATCTGATCCCAACACTTCTTCTGTGGCGTGGATGGTGTACTGTGGCGTGGATGGTGTACTGCAGATGTGGATGGTGTACTGTGGCGTGGGTGGTGTACTGTGGATGTGGATGGTGTACTGTGGCGTGGATGGTGTACTGTGGATATGGATGGTGTACTGTGGCGTGGATGGTGTACTGTGGATATGGATGGTGTACTGTGGCGTGGATGGTGTACTGTGGATGTGGATGGTGTGGAAAAGCTGTGGCTGGTGAAGTGCTTAGCGGACAGGAAGTGGAGTGGGAGGGAATAGTTGTAACACCCCTCTGACCCATCTCACAACTTAACTCACTGCAACCCTGCCTTTGTGCCTTTATTGTTGATTCTTTGGGCCATTCCTCCTCCCTGAGTTCTCCAGTTACAAAGTCCTTCTACATTGTGAAAACAGATGAGAAGAATCCTTTTAAGACTTCACTGACATCCTTAAGCTCCTTGTACAGAATGCCCTATGGTCCCTAATGGGCCCTACTCTTTCTCTGGTTACCCCCTTGCCCTTAATATATGTAAAATACCCTCAGAGTTTCCTTACTTTTGCCAGCCTGTGCTATTTCTTAAGCCCTGCCATCCACACTTTGCATTCTAGTTACTTTTTTAGGTACTACCCTCATTTTCTCAACTCTTGTGGGGACCCTCCTGTTCTCACTTCCCTATCCTGCCATAAGCCACCATTTCCTTACTTTATCCCTTGATGCCTGGGCTTCTTGATCCTAAACACTCATTATTTCATTTTTGTATGACTGCCACAGATCGCATGTAGACTTACCTGCAAGAAGTGGCTCCAAATCTACTTTTGCTAGACCCAAGTCCTCATAGACCATAAGAAAGAGGAGCAGAATTAGGCCACTCAAACCACTTTAGTCTGCTCCGCCATTCAATCATGGCTGATATTTTTCAACTCTATTCTTCTGCCTTCTTCCCATAACCCCTAACTCCTTTACCGATCAAGAACCTATCAATCTCTGCCTTAAATACACCCAATGACTTGGCCTCTGTGGCAACAAACTCCAAGATTCACCACCCTCTGGCTGAAGAAATTCTGCCTCATTTCAGTTTTAAAGGGACATACCTTGATTCAGAGGCTTTATTTAGACTCTCCTACTACTGGAAACATCCTCTCCACATCCACTCTATCCAGGCCTTTCAGTATTCGGTAGGCTTCAGTGAGATCCCCCCTGATCCTTCTAAACTCCATCGAGTACAGGCCCAGAGACATCAAACACTCCTCATAGGTTAAGCCTTTCATTCCTGGGATCATTCCTCTGGACCCTCCCCAGGACCAGCACATCTTTCCTTAGTTACGGGGCCCAAAATTGCTCACAATATTTCAATTGCAATCTGGCCAACGTCTTATAAAGCCTCAGCAGTACATCTTTGCTTTTATATTCTAGTCCTCTCGAAATGATTGCTAACATTGCATTCATCTTCTTTACTACCAACTCAACCTGCAAGTTAACCTTAAGGGAATCCTGAACTCGGACTCCCAAGTCCCTATATACCTCCAATTTCTGAATTCTCTCCCCATTTAGAAAATAGTCTGCACCTTTATTCTTCATACCAAAATTCATAACCTTATACATCGCATTCCATCTGCCACTTCTTTGCCCACTCTCCCAACCTGTCCAAGTCCTTCTGCAGACTCCCTGCCTCCGCCACACTACCTGTCCTTCCACCTATCTTGGTATTGTCTGCAAAATGCCATCAGTTCCTTCATTCAGATCACTAATGTATAAAGTCAAAATTTGCAGTCCCTACATTGACCCCTGCAGAACTCCACTAGTCATCCTGAGAAAGACTCTTTTATCCCCACTCTCTGACTACTGCCAGTTCGCCAATCTTTTCAGCCAAGCTTCACCAATTTAGGAGCTTAATTTCCAATCTATCATTGTCCTTCTCCAATAACAACTTTGAAACTCACAGACATATGGGTCACTATCTCCAAAATGCTCTCCCACTTACATTCCATCCACTTGCCCAGGTACATTCTCGAAGATTAGGTCTAGTCTTGCCTCTTCTCTAGTTGGACGATCTATCTCAAAAAACTCTCCTGAGCACACTTTAAAAAGAACATCTCCTCTATGTCTTTCACACTAAGTGGTAATACTATGTTCAACAGCAAGAATTAATTCCAAAAATACAGGCTTTAGAAATAATTGTATTTGTACTGTGATTAGTTTTGATGCAGCAAATGTCAGTCCAAAAGCTTACTTATATTATTCCTTCAGAGTCGAAGTCAGGATGTTCAGACTCCATGCCAGAAATAGGTTTGTGATCACTGAAAACGACCCCAAACCTTTCTGGAACCCTGCTGTCTGACAAAACCTATCAACACAATTCCCTGAACAGGTTGGCCCTTTAACTCAATGTTTGAACAGAGAGATGGATTTGCATGCACGGTTGAAAATGAAGCATTTGAGTCCATCCCTTTATTTCATTGGTCATTCAAACTTCTTTGATGTTGAGCTAAATGCCTCAGATGTCACCAGCTTTCATTGTCCAAGAAACAGCAAAGCATACAGGTGTTGACAGTAATTCTTTGTGACTACTCTTCTTAAAGGTAATAAAAAATAACCTTTTGTCCTTAAAAAATTGTCCTTATCAAAGAAAGCAAATTTATGAATAGTCTTATTAGCCAAAGTCATTTGCAATTGTTTAGGCAATGAAAATATCGTTAATAGTTTTATGGCAGTGATATTTTTCTTCACTGTTGCGTTCTGGTTCCCCTCTCATGTAATACAATCACCATGGTGGATGGTTGATAATGTTGTGGGATGGATTATCCACTTCCTTCCCTATGATGCCACAAAGAGCCTCTGACCATTATGTTGCTCTGACAGCCTGGAGCAGATCAGGAACTAGGGAACTGGGAAAATGAAACTCGTGGCATGGTGTTATGACAACAACCTTTCCCTCAATGTCAACAAAACAAAAGAGCTGCTCATTGACTTCAGGAAAAGGGGATGGTGTACATGCCCGTCTACATCAACGGTGCTGAGGTCGAGAGGGTTGTGAACCTCAAGTTCCTGGGAGTGAACATCACCAATAGCCTGTCCTGGTCAAATCACGTAGATGCCACAGCCAAGAAAGCTCACCAGTGCCTCTACTTCCTCAGGAGGCTAAAGAAATTCAGTATGTCCCCTTTGACACTCACCAACTTTTATCAATGCACCATAGAAAGCATCCTATCTGGATGCATCACGGCTTGGTATGGCAACTGCTCTGCCCAGGACCGCAAGAAACTGCAGACTGTTGTGGACACAGCCCAGCGTGTTACGGAAACCAGCTTCCCTTCCATGGACTCTGTCTACAGTGTAATGAATTGACCTGTATGATCGGTATGCAAGGCAAGTTTTTCACTGTACCTCGGTACAAGTGACCATAATAAACCAATACCAATACCATATTTGTGCCACAGTGGGATAATGCAAATCATGAATGGCAGTGAATGTGCACATGATGTTTGAGTAGGTTTCCATAATGTAAAGGACTTATCAAATAGTAAACAACAGGAGTTCAAGTGGGCCAAGGAGTGGGGTAAAATTGTGGTCAGACGGGAAGTGGTGAGAAGCT
Source organism: Pristis pectinata (assembly GCF_009764475.1). Taxonomy (NCBI): domain Eukaryota; kingdom Metazoa; phylum Chordata; class Chondrichthyes; order Rhinopristiformes; family Pristidae; genus Pristis; species Pristis pectinata. The sequence continues at coordinate 8,488,901 of NC_067420.1, forward strand.
GGACTGCCTCGGAAGTGAATTGGCTCTGGAGGTGTGGGGCGGACTCAGTAAATGGACGTCCTGCCTCTCAGCAGCTGAAAAGAATCTGGACTTTGAACACTAAGGGAAAATTCAATTTGCTGTTCATTGGAAGAAAGGAACAACCATTAGAAAAATCTGCTGACGTAATTAAAAATTTATGGAAATAAAAAGAAAGCAGTTAAAATTTAGTATTAATAAAGAGGAGACATTGTATGTTGGGCAAAATAATTTGCAATGTAATTATATCATGAGTGAAATAGAACTAATAGTTGAAAGGGGCCACTGTGTAATGTTGTACATATCAGTTTGAATGTCTAGGTGGTGTGATTTAAAGCTCATAAAAGCAGAAATATATAGTCCACAGAGGTAATGCTGAGGCTGTACAATGCACTGGACAGATCTCACTTGGGACACAGTGAACAGCTTGGCTCAACACACTGCGAGAGCATCATGCAGTTATTAGAGAGGGTGGAGAGAGTGAAAACAAAAGGATTTCAAGTGAGAAGTCAGAAGGTTAGTGATGAGATTGTATTGGTATTGGTATTGGTTTATTATTGTCACTTGTACTGAGGTACAGTGAAAAACCTGTCTTGCATACCGCTAGTACAGATCAATTCATTACACAGTACACTGAGGTCCACTGCAGACCTGTTTCAGCAGTAGGCGAATTGCAGTGGGTCGAGGTTGTCTGGGAGGCTGGAGTTAATGTGTGCCATAACCAGCCTCCTCGAAGCATTTCATGATGGTGGATGTCAGAGCCACTGGTCGGTAGTCATCAAGGCATGTTACCTTGTTTTTCTTCTGTACCGGCCTGATAGTGGTTGTCTTAAAACACGTGGGAACCTGAAATTGAAGCAGGGAGAGGTTAAATGTGTCTGCAAATACCCCTGCCAGCTGATCAGCACAAGATCTGAGGACACGACCAGGGACATCATCCGGGCCAGATGCTTTCCTTGAGTTCACTCTCCAGAAGACTGATCTTACGTCCTTGATGGTGACTGCAGGTTCAGTTGCATTGGAGGCTGTCAGGGTGGGTGGTGACAATCCACTTCCCTTCTGTTCAGAACGCGCATAGAATGTGTTAAGCTCACCAGGAAGTGCGGGTAAATGTAGCTAACTACATAAAGAGATGATCCAGGGAAGGGCTTGGAATGTGACTGTGGTTGGCAAGATCGACATTCATTGCACATTCTTAATAGTGATTAGTACCTTCTTGGGCTGCTTTTTGTCTGTGTGGCTCAGTGTTGTCTGAAAAGGAGGTCCAGGAAACTGACCTATCAGAATGGAAGGAATGGCAATGTTCCAGTTGAGCTAGAGTGTGGGTTGTAGGGGAACTGCAGGTTCTGGTGTTTCCCATGCGCATCGAGACAATGGGCCCTGCACAGCAACAATGCATGGCATGCAGCACATGCCATGATTGTCATTTGTGCAAAATGGGTCTGCAGACACAAGGCTGGGCCTTGGAGGTTTGTGACCCGTGCCGCATTGGACTGAGGGAGCTGATGTCGGTCTGCTGCTGGACAGTCCGAGCTTCCAGCTTCAGCTAACACCCCAGTGGGCCATCACTCTCTGCATCTTCCTACCCCTCTCCTTCTTTCCTCTCTTGTGGTGACTCGTCACAAGCTGCTCTCTGCAGATCTATTCATTACTTCTATTACAGTCATTCTACTCTTTTAAATCTGAATTATATTACTCTAAGAATTACTAATAATGTTCTTTTAAATCTACTTAAAGGTTTGGCGATCTTCCAGTCTCCAGGAGTGACTGATCTACTGACCCAGATAGAAATGACCAGCGAGGCCTAGGATGGGCCTGAGCACATGGAAACCTGCGCAGGGTGAAGAGCCGACACCCACGAAGCCCCCACCACCAAGACCCGACTCCCAGACCCCACTGGAGCTCCCGACGCAGAGACCTGCTGCCGAGGACCTAACAGAGTGAAGACACGACAAGCAGGAGTGCTTGATGCTGACCCCCAAGGCACGACCTACCCGGAGGCCCGATCATCGGAAGCAGCAGGGGCTGAGACCCGAGGCCTGACCCCAGAGGCCCAACCCACAGAGGCAGCAGGGCCAAGGCCCAAGGCCCGATCTGACACGAGGCCCAACCCATGTAGGGAGAGGGGTTCGAGTACCGAGGCCTGACCCTGGTGGCCTGACCCATGGAGACAGCAGGGGCCAAGGCCCAAGGCCCGACCCCAGGGATCCGACCTACGGAGACAGCAGGGGCTGAGGCCTGACCCCACGCAAGGCCGGACCATCAGAAGCTGCGAGAGCCGAGTCCTGAGGCCCGATCCAACCGAATGCCCAACCTCCGGGGGCACCTGATGCTGAGGCCTGACACTGAGGCCTGACGCTGAGGCCCCTCCGGACGGAAAGCCTGACCCTATGGACGACCTGGGGCCGAGGCTCCCCTGGATGCCCCCACTTACCTGATGGGGCAGCCCACTCCTTGTCAGGACTTTCAGACAACTTACCTCACAGGCCAGCTGAATCCACTCCAGGTCTTCCAGTTCTGCCCAGAAGAAATCACTTACCTTCCAGTCCAGATAAATCCACTCCAGGACTCCTAGGACCAACCAGACACAGCCACTTACTTCGGAAGTGTGGTAAGAGGGCTGGGCTGCAGGTGAGGCTGAAACAGAGTAGGTTCAAGTCCCCCCTCCCCAGCATACTACGTCCAGGCCATTGAAAATAAAGTTCATGAAATAAGGGCAAGACTGACATACCAGAGAGAACTGAGTGACTGCTGTGTGCTCTGTGTCACTGAATCATGGCTTACACCTGCTTCACCTGACTGTGCCAGACAACCTGAGGGCATCTCAATTCACCAGATGGACCGTACAGCGTCCTCGGGCAAGGTTAGAGGCGGAGGTGTCTGCTTCCTAATCAACGCCTCGTGGTGCTCGGACGTGACGGTCCTGGCGAGCTCCTGCTCACCCAGCCTGGAATATCTAACGGTGAAGTGTCGCCCATGCTACCTGCCACAGGAGTTCACGAGTCTACATCCCACCCCAGGCAGACCTGAAGCCTGCACTCAATGAGCTATACTCTGTGGTCAACAGCCTTGAGACAGGATACCCTGAGGCCCTCTTCATCATTGCAGGTGACTTCAAGCGGGCCAACTTCAAGAGTGCATTACCAAAATACGACCAGCATGTCTCCTGTCCCACCAGGGGCCCAAACACCCTTGAACATTGCTACATAATCATCAAAGATGCCTACTATGTTGAGGACTGTGTACCAAAGAGGACAATCCGAGTATTCGCAAACTGGAAACCATGGATGAACTGGGAGATCCACTCCCTACTGAAGTCCAGGACTGCGGCATTCAAATAAGGTGACCCTGACCTTTGCAAGAAATTGAGATACGACCTCCATAAAGCTATCAGAGATGCCAAAAGACAATACCAGTCCAAAATCATGTCCTAGACCAGCCGTCCGTTGTGGCAGGGCTTACATGCTATAAGGGGCTACAAAACAAAGTCGGGCAGCATCGCTTACAACAGCGCATCCCTTCCTGATGAGCTTAATGCATTCTATGCATATTTTGAACAGAAGGGGAATGGAACATCACCACCCACCCCGACAGCCTTCAATGCACCTGAACCCATGGTCACCGTTGCACATGGCAGATCAGTCTTCCGGAGAGTGAACCCGCAAAAGCATCTGGCTCGGATGGTTGCCCTGGCTGCGTCCTCAGATCCTGTGGCGAGGGTATTTGCAGACATTTTTAACCTCTCCCTGTTTCAATCTCAGGTTCTCGCCTGCTTTAAGAAGACTACTATCATCTCAGTACCTAAGAAAAACAAGGTAACATACTTTAATGACTACAGCCTGGTGGCTCTGACATCCACTATCATGGAGTGCTTCGAGAGGCTGGTCATGGCACGCATCAACTCCAGTCTCCCAGACAACCTTGACCCATTGCAATTCGCCTACTGCTGAAACAGGTCTACAGTGGATGCCATCTCCCTGGCCCTACACTCAGCTCTGGAACATCAGAACAGTAAAGGCACCTGCGTTAGACTATTGTTTATTGACTACAGCTCTGCCTTCAATACTATAATTCCAAACAAGCTCATCTCCAAGTTCCTAGACCTGGGACTCAACACCTTCCTTTGCAACTGGATCCTTGACTTCCTGACCAACAGACTGCAATCAGTGAGGATAGGCAGCAACACCTCCACCGCGATTATTCTCAACACTGTTGCCCCACAAGGCTGCATCCTCAGCCTCCTATTCTACTCCCTATACACTCACAACTGTGTGGCCAGATGCTCTTCTAAGACCATCTACAAGTTTGCAGATGACACCACGTAGTGGGCCATATCTCAAATAATGATGAGTTGGAGTACAGGAAGGAGATAGAGAGCTTAGTGACATGGTGTCATGACAACAACCTTTCCCTCAATGTCAGCAAAACAAAAGAACTGGTCATTGACTTCAGGAAGGGGGGCGATGTACATGCACCTGTCTACATCAATGGTGCTGAGGTTGAGAGGGTTGAGAGCTTCAAGTTCTGAGGAGTGAACATCACCAATAGCCTTTCCTAGTCCAACCATGTAGACGCCACAGCTAAAAAAGCTCACCTGCACCTCTACTTCCTGCAGGGAGTTGTGGACACAGCCCAGTGTGTCACGGAAACCAGCTTCCCCTCCATGGACTCTGTCTACACTTCTCGCTGCCTCGGTAAAGTAGTCAGCATAGTCAAGGACCCCACCTACCCCAGACATTCTCTCTTCTCCCCTCTCCCATTGGGCAGGAAATACAAAAGTCTGAAAGCACGTACCACCAGGCTCAAGGGCAGTTTATATTCCACTGTTATAAGACTATTGAATGGTTCCCTAGTCCAATAAGATAGACTCTAAACCTACCTTATGTGCATTATGGTGAATCAACTCAACCTGCTTCCACTGTATCCCTGGAGAATGTATCTCATTAAATGATCACTCTTCACTGAAATATTATTTTCAGAAGCGCGCCCCATCTTATGAAATCCTTGGGATGGACTCAGTTGTGTTGGGTGGCGGTCCACATCTTTAAATCTAGATAAGACTTAGATAATCCACCTCATTGTGACCTTGCACCTTAATGTCTACCTAAACTGCGCTTTCTCTGTACTGTAACACTTCATTCTGCACTCTGTTATTGTTTTACCTTGTATTACCTCAATGCACTGTGTAATGAATTGATCTGTATGGATGGTATGCAAGACAAGTTTTCACTGTACCTTGGTACATGTGACAATAATAAACCAACTTACCAATTTACCAACCTCACCCCTGACTTTCCCTCTGATTCAAATCTTAACTGACCTCTAATCCCATCTGTAACTTATCACCTTCTCACATTCCTCCTTCCGCCCCCTCATTATCTGGAGCTCATCTTCATTCTGTCCCGATGTAGGGTTTCAACCTGAAATGTCGACAATTCCTTTCCTCCCACAGTGTGTCCCCATCTGAATTTTTCCCTGTGCTGCAAAATGGCAGTGGCGGCTCATGGACAAAAATCCTCCATGCAGGTTTAAGGGTACAACACTTCTTCAGTTCCTCCTGGCACCCTGGGCTTCACACAGCACAGGATACCACCACTAGAGGTCTCACACAAAACTGGCATTGGTATTGGTATTGGTTTATTATTGTCACTTGTACCGAGGTACAGTGAAAAACTTGTCTTGCATACCGATCATACAGGTCATTGAGTTACATTGAGTTACATTGAGTTAGTACAGAGTGCATTGAGGTAGTACAGGTAAAAACAATAACAGTACAGAGTAAAGTGCCACAGCTACAGAGAAAGTGCTGTGCAATAAGGTGCAAGGTCACAACAAGGTAGATCGTGAGGTCAGAGTCCATCTCATCGTATAAGGGAATATGGTCTTATCATTCAATAGTCTTATCACAGTAGGATAGAAGCTGTCCTTAAGCCTGGTGGTATGTGCTCTCAGGCTCCTGTATCTTCTACCTGATGGAAGAGGAGCATGAGCCCTCTGCACTGCAATGTTCTACACCCTTTTGGGCAGGGAGCAAGTTTGTGCCCAAGGTACTTGAAAGAGTACATCAGGAAGAATGGAGCAGATCTACATATCAGGATCATTACAGAGAAAGGGATGGGCTTTGGAAATCTAATGCAAAATTGGAATGCTATGTTGGAAAGAACTAGGCAATAAATTATTCTTGCTGGCAGCAGCTGAGGAATTGAAGGAGAGAAACTACAGAAGAGGTCATTTGCAGAATAAAACAAGTCTTTCCTATTTCACACCATGGTCAATCCATATCCTCTCTGAGTGATTGACCAATCTGTGCCAGAGGGCTGGGCCAAGAAAGAGTCAGGCTGAGACAGTTGAGATTTATTTGACTTTAGGCCTTATAATTTGTAAGAGAAGAGGCATAGGAATTGCTAATTACAGGAGTAAGGTCCAACTAGTTTGCTCACTGACATCCTGTTAGTGTGAAACAGGATAACGAACTTGTAGACTAATCACAATAATCAGTCTCTGTTAAATTGTAACCAACACACTCAGACATGTGGTGCAGAAAATTCCATTCCAAAGCTTTGGAGATAGATCCAATATACTTATTTTTCCCAAGTAAGCCACACTTACCAAGAACCATGCCTTGGTTTATTCATATACTTCATCCCAAAGTATGATGTTTCTGGAAGAAATCTACCTTATGTGCATTGTAGTGAATCAACTCAACCTGCTTTCATTGTATCCCTGGAGAATGTATCTCATTAAATGATTACTCTTCACTGAAATATTATTTTCAGAAGCGCGCCCCATCTTATGAAATCCTTGGGATGGACTCAGTTGTGTTGGATGGCGGTCCACATCTTTAAGGTGAATCTAACCTGCTGGCTGCCTTCAATTCATCTGAAGATTAAAAGTGATATGAAAGCAGATCATAGTTGTGAACAATCTCTTTACATCATGCTGAGCATGGAAAACGTACCCCACGTTTGGAGCTTTTGGATTGCAAGGAACGAAAACAAAACTCTGTGATTTATAATTTTCTGTCCCTTTTGGGACCCAGTGCTCAGCAAAGTCACTGAAGCAATCAATATGGAGTACACCAGACCAGCAGACAATGACTGGAAGTAAATTGAAACAACAGCCACCGTTACGAAAATAGTGGACGGCCTGCTCAGTGCACACACCTGCTGACAGCCGGCTCATGGGAGGCACTTGCAAGATTGAGGGACTTGATGAATGTTTTTCACGAGTACTGAGTTAGTTTTTATCTTTTAAATGGCGAGTCCTGGTTGCTGGACTGTTTTTGCAGTAACAGTCAATAAATCAAGGGAGAAAGAGAGGGAGCAGGTAAAATACTGTAAACAGCAGATGGTGCTAATGTGAACTAACCATGAACCTTCCAACATGGAGAACCAGAATTTACGATGAGGTAAGTGATTTTTAAAGTAAAAAACAAATGCATATTGAAATTATTTGCTAGTTAGGTAGGAAGTAGCTAGTTGATCAAAAGCATTTGGACGAGGTGTCATTGAACATAGTACAGGACAGGAACAGGCCCTTCAGCCCACAATGTCTGTGCCGACCATAATGCCAAATTAGACTGAGCCTAAGTGCCTGCACATGATCCGTGTCCCTCCATTCCCTGCATGTTCATGTGTCTGTCTAAATGCCTTTTAAATACCATTATTATATCTGCTTCCACCAGCACACCTGGAAGTGTGTTCCAGGTACCTACCAATCTCTGTGCAAGTTACTTGCCCCACACCTCTTCGTTGAACTCCCAATCTCATCTTAAAGTATTTGACATTTCTGCCCTGGGAAAGAGACTCTGACTATATCTTTGCTTCTCATAATTTTATAAACCTCTATCAGGTCTCCCCTCAGCCTCTGATACTCCTGAGAAAACAGTCCAAGTTTGTCCAACCTCTTCTTACTCTCTGATCCAGGCATCATCCTGGTGCAGCTCTTTCTGCACCCTTTTCCAAAGGTATGGTAGAGTAATGGTTTAGCATAACGCTTTACAGCGCCAACGACCCGGGTTCAAATCCAGCCACTGTCTGTACAGAGTTTGTACGTTCTCCGCATGCCTGCGTGGGTTTCCTCCAGGTGCTCCGGTTTCTTCCCACATTCCAAAAACATACAGGTTAGGAAGTTGTGGGCATGCTATGTTGGCGCTGGAAGCGTGGTGACACTTGCGGGCTGCCCCAGAACCACTATGCAAAAAGATGTACTTCACCTTGCGTTTCGATGTACATGTGACTAATAAAGATATCTTATCATCTTATCTTCCAAAGCTTCCACATCCTTCCAGTAACTGGCAACCAGAACTGCACACAATACTCCAAACGTGGCCTAACCAAAGTTTGATGCAGCTGCTACATGACTACCTGACTCTTAAACTCAATGCCCTGATGGATGAAGGCAAGCAGGCCATATGCCTTCTTTACCACTCTATCCACTTGTGTTGCCACTTTCAGGGAGCTATGGACTTGCACCCCAAGATCCCTCTGTATATTAATGATCCTAAGGGTCCTTCCATTTGCTGGGGTGTTGCTGTCAGAGCAGAAGTGTATACATAGCTCTGTTCGCCATCTGCTAAATAATATAGTTGCATTGGACAAGGTACAGAAAATAAAGGAATAATGCAGAAATGCTGGGTTACATTCCCAAAAAGGGCAGGTATGAAAATTAATGTCTGAGGGCCGATGTAGTGGGTACCTTGTATATTCTGGCAGGGTTTAAGAGGGTAGATGTACATTACCACTTGTAAGGGAGTGGGTGCCATAAATATGGGACAGTCACAAATAAATCCACTAAAGAATTGAGGGGAAACACTCAAGGAACAGAGAGAATGTGGAATGTCAAGGTTAATTTGTGCCCCTTTCCCAGAATCCCATCTGTGAAGGTCTCCAATCATACGCTGCACAGGGCCAGAACAGCTCTAATCAAACTCACATATCGTGTCCGGCACAACTGGGACACAGGTGAACCAACCTTCTTGACCTCTGATTCTTCTCTGTAACATCGCCAACTCTGCTCTGTCTCAACCTGTCTGTGGCTGGGACTGTCAGCTATTATTTGGTTAACAGCAAGTCTGACTATTCCAAAACACCTACCCTCTGCAAACTCGAAATCATTTCCAGCTCTTCCCCGAACGTCCTCACCCACTCTGCATTCTGTTCACCCAGCCCTTTTGTGCTTGCTGCCTTACATCGACTCCCAGAATAATAGTCTGGAGAACAGAGCATGGAATGAATACGCACATCTCACTCTTTCAAAGACACTACACGGATGTGATCTGCATCAAATTGAATGATTTCTTTTCTGAGGAGGCAGATGAAACTTCTGCAAGTAGAAAGCAAAGTGGCCCCAATTCTAAGGTTAACTGAGTGATGTTACTGCATGGCATCTATCTGGTGGTCTTCAATCTGATTTGTTATTGCACAGGTTAGACTCCTTTTCTGAGAATTATCCAAAACATTGCAATTAACTCTAAGGACTAATGATCTTTTCTGATTCTTGGGTTGACTCCAGGGATGAAGGTGCAGTCTTGGGAGGAACAGTTCAGTGGAATGGGCCTTCACACATTCAAATTTGGAAGGATGAGAGATGATCATGTTGAAACGTATAAAATTCTGAGGAGATTTAATAACATGGATACTGAGAGGATATTTCTCCTCACAAGGGAACCTAGAACTGGGATAAGGTGCATCCAGTCCAGATGAAAGGTCTTGACCCAAGACATTGATTGTCCATTTCCCTCTACAGATGCTGCCTGACCCGCTGAGTTCCTCCAGCTCCTTTGTGTGTTGCACTGGGATAAGGAGTTGTTTCTATAAGACAAAGTTGGGGTTTTAAATCCTTGCAGTCTCTACCACAGAGAGCTGTCAAGGCTGAGTATTGTGCCAAAGTTAATCAGGATTGTTTGCAGATCCGATAGAAATAAGCCTTGCACACGCAAGGCTGCACACGACACACTTTATTGCTAAGTTACAACAAGTGGTACTTATCTCAGAAATGCGCCTGAGCCCATTTAACTGCAACGCCCTGTTCCATTTGGTCCACAGTGTCAGTCGTGACCTAACCTGTGGTGAGCCCCAATCCAAGAGACCTCACTACCGGTGTGCTCACTCTTTTATACCCTGGTCACTTCTCTCTGCCCCCTACCTGGGTCCATCCTTTGTCCAGGTTGACCCCATCACATGACCATTGCTTCAGGCACTGCAGGCTCATGTCTGCAGAGACAATATCTTGGTTACCTAGCACCCAGGTCACCCTTCCCCTGTGCACACAGACATTTGATCCCAGCAACTGTTCCTTGTGCTCTCTGGCTGGCATTTCAGGAATCTTACTACAACTGAGTCATTGAAACTATTCAAACCTGTTGTTGGAAGATAGTGGAGCCAAGTGTCCAAGGTTCAGGCTGGAAGAACTGAGCCCAAGATTGGATCATCCATGATCTTGTTGAGTGAGAGGAGAGCTGGCAGGTCCTTGAGAGACCTACTCCTTTTACCATGTGTTCTTAATAATGAGGAATTCTTCCAGCTTTGTTTAGAATGGTGATCTTGTCAACTGGTTGCAATGGGAATCTGTGTCCAGAATCTGGTCAGCAATGGAATTGAAAGGGAGGAGGTGACTGGAGAAATAAATGGGGTCAGGAACAGAATGAAAAAGTGAAAGTTTTGAAGTTTGTTCATAATGGTGAGCAAGGTTGGAGTGGGCTGGTTGGAACGGGTACCACTGATGGAAGCAGTGACCAGCGGCATATATCATTGCTGCTCCTCCTGGCTATGTAGGTATTTTTAGCAAGTGAATTTTCTTGATGAAAAACATTCTGATGCTGGAGGAACTCAGCAGGCCAGGCAGAATCTGTGGAGAAAAGCAGGCGGTCAACGTTTCAGGTCAGGACCCTTCTTCAGGTCTGAAGATAGGAAAATGGGAAGCCCAATATATAGGAGGGGAAAGCAGAGCAGTGATAGGTGGACAAAAGAGGGGAGGCGGGCTGGGCACAAGGTGACGATAGGTAGATGCACTTGAGAGATAGTGATAGGCAGGTGCAGGGGAGGAGGGGAGAGCAGAATCTTCTTGATGGTAGTCTGTAGGAGTCCCTTTAAGGGCACATTCAGACATCTTCTTTCCTGAATGAAGGAGCCTCAGGGCAGACATTAATTGGTCTAAGAGTGGAAATAAGCAACGCAATGTCTTTACATTTCATTCTTTGTTGCACATGGGCACCACTTGGCAAAGCCAGCATTTACTGCCTATTCCTGACTTCCAACAACACAGATAATGTTGAGCCACTCTCTTCAACTGCTGCAGCTCAGATAGAGTTATAGAGTCATAGAGTTATAAGATAAGATGAGATAAGATTATCTTTATCAGTCACATGTACATCGAAACACACAGGTGAAATGCATCTTTTGCGTAGAGTGTTCTGGGGGGCAGCCCACAAGTGTCGCCACGCTTCCGGTGCCAACATAACATGCCCACAACTTCCTAACCTGTACGTTTTTGGAATGTGGGAGGAAACCGGAGCACCCGGAGGAAACCCACGCAGAACACGGGGAGAATGTACAATCTCCTTACAGACAGTGGTGGGAATTGAACCTGAGGTCGCTGGCGCTGTAATAACGTTATGCTAACTGCTACACTACCGAGCCTGCCCATGGAATATAGCATGGAAACAGGCCCCGTGGCCTAACTCGTTCTTGCCGACCAAGTTGTTTACCTGATCCAGTCCCATTTCCCTGCGTTTGGCCCATATCCTCCAACCTTTCCTATCCATGTACCTGTCTAAATGTATTTTTAAATGTTGAAATTGTCCCTAACTCTACCACTTCCTCTGGCAGCTCATTCCACATACCCACCACCCTCCGTGTGAAAAAGTTGCCCCTCAGATCCCTTTTAAATGGTTCTACCTCTCACCTTAAACCTATGCCCTCTAGTTTTAGATACTTGTACCCTGGGAAAAAGACTATAACTGTCCACCTTCACTACGCCCCTCACAATTTTATAAACCTCTATCAGGTCACCCCCTCAGCCTTCAACACTCCAAGGAAAACAGTCCCAGCCTATCCAGGGACCTCAATCCCTCCAGTCCTGGTAACATCCTTGGTAAACTTTTCTGCACCCTTTCCAGTGTGATGACATCCTTCTTAGAGTTAAGCGACCAGAACTGTGCACAAATATTCCAAGTGCAGTCTCACTAGCGTCTTGTCCAGTTGTAAAGGATGTCCCAATTCTTGTACTCAATGCTCTGACCAATATACTGAAGATCACATGCTGAGCTATTGAGTACAGAGTTCCAGGATCCAGGAAAACTAATGTACTTTTCACTTCATGCAGGTGAAAGAGAGGGAACAATGGCTAGTTTGATCCCTCTGATCATTATTTGACTATCCACTCTCTCATTCTGAGCCAGCAATGATGAAGAATCAGCAATATATTTCCATCCAGGGTGCTGTGTAACGTCTGATGTTCCCTTGCTGACAGTGGAAATGTCTGGTCTGGGAGGTGCCAATGTGCAATCCTTGCTGCATGGCAGTTGTGCAGTTTATAGGTGCAGCAACAGTGCACCAATGCATGGAGTGAATCTTGAGGATGAAGAACATAGTGCCTACTTTATCCTGGGTGGTGCAGAGATTGTTAAGGGTTGGCAGAGCTCACTCAGCTGGGCAAGTGGAGAGTATTCCTTCACACTCCTGGCTTGTGTCTTGTAGATGGTAGAAAGGACATGAGGAGCTAAGAGGTAGGGAAACTAAAGAGCTGGTCATTGACTTCAGGAAAGGGGGTGGTGTACATACACCTGTCTACATCAATGGTGCTGAGGTCGAGAGGGTTGACAGCTTCAAGTTCCTAAGAGTGAACATCACCGACAACCTGTCCTGGATAAACCATGCGGATGCCACGGCCAAGAAAGCTCACCAGCGCCTCTACTTCCTCAGGAGGCTAAAGAAATTTGGTTTGTCCCCTTTGACTGTCACCAACTTTTACCGATGCACCATAGAAAGCATCCTATCAGGATGTATCACGGCTTGGTACGGCAACTGCTCTGCCTGAGATCGCAAGAAGCTGCAGAGAGTTGTGGACACAGCCCAGAGCATTACGGACACCAGTCTCCCCTCCTTGGACTCTGCCTTTACCTCTCGTTGTCTTGATGAAGCAGCCAGCATAATCAAAGACCCCACCCACCCGGGACATTCTCTCTTCTCTCCTCTTCCATCAGGTAGAAGATACAGGAGCCTGAGGGCACGCACCACCAGACTTAAGGACAGCTTCTACCCCATAGTGATAAGACTATTGAACGGTTCCCTTATACAATGAGATGGACTATGACCTATGACCTCATGATCTCACGATCTATCTTGTTGTGACCTTGCACCTTATTGCACTGCACTTTCTCTGTAGCTGCGACACTTTACTCTGTACTGTTATTGTTTTTACCTGTACTACATCAATGCACTCTGTACTAACTTGATGTAACTGCACTGTGTAATGAATTGACCTGTACGATCGGTTTGTAAGACAAGTTTTTCACTGTACCTCGGTACAAGTAACAATAATAAACCAATACCAATACCAATACCAGTACCAATACCAATACCAACTTACCCATCTTCTGACCCATTCTTGTAACCAAAGCAATTTGTCTGCTTGAATGGAGACTGCAGATGCTGGAATCTGGAGCAACAAACAATCTGCTGGAGGAAGTCAGCGGGTCGAGCAGCATCTGTGGGGGGTAAAAGGAATTGTTGATGTTTTGGATCAAATCCTGCATCAGGGCCAAATGCAGGGTTTTGATCCGAAACATTGACAATCCTTCTCCTCCCACAGATGCTGCTCGATCCGGTGAGTTCCTCCAGCAGACTGTTTGATGTCTGATTGCATTCTTGGTTCGGGCTCAGGCCTAGACAACCATCTTATGAGATAATGTGGCAGATGACGCAGTAGTGATATGTAACATGCAAGGTATGGAGACTGATGTATTGGAGGCTTAAAATCCTCCCCAGTTCCTGGATGTGGATCTCTATGCAAAGAGGTAGGATTATGTGCAGCTTGGTTTAGTGTTCTGGCAATAATGCATTTAGGTGACCTTGAAAAATACCTGAAAATATCACTTTCAGCACATGGATGAAAATGGAAGAAATATTGGCAAAAGTTATTAAAGTATTTCAAAAGCCACCTGCATCAGTTGCTTACATTTATCAATAAGCCAAATGGAGTTTAAAGAATGACATATTGCCCATTAATGGAGAAAGTAAAGGTTTAAATTTTTAAATTAACACACTGAAGAAGAAATCACAGGAGACTGATGTAAGTTTCAGAGGCATAGATTACCTTGTGGAAAATGAGCAATGGGCGAACATTTTGAAAATAAGAAATCAGAGTTGAATCTTATTGTGAACATTGCTTAAGTAGGCTGTGATGGAGTGAGCAAATCAGTCTGCAGAGGTAAGTGGATTTGACTGAAGGGATGGATTTATGAGTTCCTGCTGCCTTAATAGGAGAAAAGCCAAAATTATGAAATAAAGCTGGTGGTACTTCTGGGAAAATAAAGTAATTTTCACTTTATATAGGTGAAAGAGAGGGAACGATGGCCAGCTTGATCCCTCTGATCATTCTTGACTACCAACCTCTAATTTGTCTTCTGTCTTTCCTTCTCTCTATTTCTTAACCTTTTCCGTCTCCCTTTCCAACTCTTCTTGCCTCCTGTCCATCTCTCACTGAGCCTTTTTCTTCCGTTCCCATCTTCCTCTGCCTCCCCCCTTTCATCCATTTCTGTCCTGCCTCTCATCTTTCATCTCTCCCTCTCTGCTTTGCTCTCTCCCTCTCTCTCTCCTTTTCTCTCTCTCTCCCCCCCGTCTCTCTCCCTCTCTCCCCCATCTCTCTCTGTCACCTACTCTCTCACTACTTAAAGTACACAATTATTGAAATGTTGAAAATATAAAATACAGATGGAGGCCATTCAGCCCATTGTGTCTGTACCAGTTGAGAAACAATCTCTCCAACCCAATCCCACCTTCCAGCACTGGGTCTGATGCTCTGCAGGTCCCAGTTCTTCCAGTACATCTCCACGTCCTGTCTAAAATGTGATGGTGGTTTCCGCCTCTTCCACTCTTTCATGTAGTGAGTTCCGGATCCCACCAGCTTCCCAGTGAAATGTTTTTTTTCCACACCTCCCTTCAAACCCTTCCACCACTTCAGTTAAATTGCTGCCCACTGATTTTTGAAACCTCTGTTTAGGGAAATAGGTCCATCCTATTGACCCCTTCCAGGCCCCACAGCTCAATCGAGTCTTCTCTCAGCCTCCGCTGTTCCCCAGCTTATCCAACCTTTCCTCAGGCATGTTTCCATCCATGTAAACGTCCTCTGCACCCTCTCCAGGGCAGCCACAATGTTCTTCTCATGTGGTGACCAAAACTGTATGCAGCACTCAAACTGTGGCTTAACCAGTGTTGTAACAAACTACAATTCTACAATAACCCTCTGCTCTTATATCCTATGCATTGACTAATAAAGAAAAGCACACCAGTGCATTTTTAACCAACACATGGGCTTGTACTGTTCCCTTTAAGAATCTGTAGATGGAT
Organism: Pristis pectinata; assembly: GCF_009764475.1. Classification (NCBI taxonomy): domain Eukaryota; kingdom Metazoa; phylum Chordata; class Chondrichthyes; order Rhinopristiformes; family Pristidae; genus Pristis; species Pristis pectinata. The sequence continues at coordinate 8,504,488 of NC_067420.1, forward strand.
GATCTAAGACTTTTTTGTTCCTCTACACACTCAATATCCTGTCCTTTACTGTATTCCATGTGCTTGCTGCATCTGTCCAAATGCATTACCTCACACTTCTCTGGATTATGTTCCATTTGGTATTTTCTGGTCCACTGCCAAGACCACCTGAATCTTCCTTTGGTCTGGAGCTTTTCTCTTCACTGCAGATCATACAGTCAATATTTGTGGCATCTCCAAACTTCTTCTTTTATCATGCCTTTCTATCCTTCTCCATCTCTGTCCAATCTTTCTTTCTCCACTTCCCCTTTCTGACCTCTGGCTCTCTTTCTCCTCTCTCATCTCTGCACCATCTCGTTCTCTCTCTATATATTTCTTTCCTTATTTTCTTTGTCTCTCTTTTCCCCTTTATCTTCCGCTTTCTCTATTTTCCCTGTCTCTCAGTCAGCACCTCTCTCTTTTACTCTATTTCTCCCTCTTTCTTTTTGTATCTCTATTTCCCTCCTGTCTCGATTCTCCTCTTTTGTGTTTCCTCTCTCTCTGTTCTCTATTTTCTCCATCATGCCACTTTCCCTGCCTTCTTAATGCCCTGAAGAAGGGTTCTGACCCGTAACGTTGACTGCCTGCTTTTCTCCATAGATGCTGCTTGGCCTGCTGTGTTCCTCCAGCATCATCGTGTTTTTCATCCTTAACTCTTTCCCCTGACCCTCTTTCTATTTCTTCATCATTCCTTCTCTCTCTCAATCGTTGCTTTCCTCTGCCTTGCTTTGAAGAGTCACAATCCCAACCAACACCTTGTTAAAGCACTGTAGTTACTAACCCTCCAACTCAGAACACTGTAGCCTGATGGAATATGAATTTGGATTCGCACTTCATGAACAGAGAGCTTCAGACTTTGGCTGTGTCATTGTGAATGGTCACCAGAGCAGGTTTTCCACATAACTAGGGTAGGACTGAAAGTGTATGCAAGGGAATGACTGTGGGAGAAGGGATAGGGCAAACCAATAATGTGATAAAATTTTCTTGCACCGGCGATCACCCTAATTTCCTTTCTTTTGCAAATAACATTAAATCTTTGATTTCTTAACCTTCCAGAACAAAGTAGTTTGCAAATGGAGATCAATGAGGTTTGCAAGGGCCAAGTACAAAGTGGGCCTGCTTTCCTTTCTGGATGTGCTGATTGTTTCTTGTGCAATGTTTGTATTTCAAAGTGTTCAATGATTTAATGCCACTACCCTACCTGTACCTCCTCATCGAAGTTTTCCTTTTGGAAAGATATACAGAATCAATTTTATTGACCTGTCACTTAACATGAGGAATGAGTGCAATGGAATAAAGACATCAGGTGGGAGGCTTTACTGAACTAATATGACAATCAGGATGTTAAAAGGTCACCCACAATAAAACATCAAAATGATTTCATTTCAAAACCCACGTGGGTTGGGGTACAATTAAATGCTACAGTTTTAGAAATCTGAAATCTGACCATAACTTGGCCATGCAAACAGACATCCTGATGTTGGGAACTTGAATATTTTACTCTCTCTCTCTTGCTATTCCCCTCCTCCCTTTTACTAACCCCCCCCTCTATCTCTGTCTCTTTATCTTTGTCTCTCCATTTCTTCATCTCTATCTCTCTCTCTCTATCTTTCTCTCTCTATCTCTGTCTCTCTATCTCCCCATCTCTGTCTCTCTATCTCTATCTCTCTCTATCTCTCTCTATCTCTCTTTCTATCTCTCCATCTCTATCTCTCTCTCTATCTCTATCTCTCTCTCTATCTCTCTATCTCTCTCTATCTCTCTCTCTATCTATCTCTCTCCATCTTATCTCTCTCTCTATCTCTCTCTATCTATCTCTCTCTATCTATCTCTCTCCATCTCTATCTCTCTCTATCTCTCTCTCTCTCTATCTTTATCTCTTTATCTCTCTCTATCTTTTACTCTCTTTCTCTTCCTCCCTCTCCCTCTTCCTCTTTCTCCCTTTCTCGGCTTCCCTCTGCTCTCACTCCTGATCCACCTCCAGCTGCCAAACTGCTTCACTGGCCTCACAGGTGTCAAGATTTCCAAAGCTTCATGAAACCTGGCAGCTGTAAAATGTTCCTTCCACCTGAGTCTCACCTCTCATTGTCCACTCAAATCACATGTGCAATCTGAGCTGGATGTCAGCTGCCTCGCCTTTCCCGGGAGTCTCCAGAAATTTAATAAACGATAGTGAACCACCGGGATCTACAGAAAATCCTCATCACCCAAAAAGTGATCTGAATGTAGAACCTGCTGCCACAGGATACATTTAAAGAAGGCCGGATAAGCACATGAAGGAAAAAGGAATGTTGATGGGGAAACGAACTGGCAGGAGACTTGAGTAGAGCATAAGCACCAGTGTAGACAGTTCGACCATATGGTTTATTTCTATGTCATAAAATTTTATGTAGTTGTATGTAATGAAAGATTCATCTCCAGGGCACTTGCAGGAGCCACCTGGGAGTAAAAAAATCACCCTTGGCACTAGTAAAAGAATGCATCACATTCTGCTTCTGAAACCAGTTCCACTAAAGTCTGGAATCCTGGAAGCAGAGTGCAAGGTGCAGCTGTTACTACCATGTACGTTTAGTGCTCACAATCCGGAATGCTTTTCTTCCTTGACAGTGGTTAACATACCGTATAAAGCATTTTTTTTCATTTATTAATTGTAAAATTAATGAAGATGAAAGAATAGATCGACAGTCATCCATTTTGATGACAAAGAGCCGATGGAGACACAAGAGAGTGCAGATGCTGGAATGTGGAGCAACAAACAATCTGCTGGAGGAACTCAGCGGCTCGAGCAGCAGCTGTAGGAGGAAAGGAATTGTCGAAACCCAGCATCAGGACTGAGAGTGGAGAGGGGAGATAGCCGATATAAAGAGGGGAAGTGGGGTGGTGAGAAAGGAGTCGGTGACCTGGCTTAATGTTTATGAACACTATGGAAGAGGCTTCAATCAGAAAAGAGGTTGGCAATTTAATTCCAGATCTTTTGAGGTTTGATGCTCCAACAAGGTGGTCAGGAATGTGTTGCGTTGTTAAATGGTGTTCCATTCAAGTTTGGAGGCTCAGATCTAGAAAAACTGTTTTCCTGTGTAAATGCTAAAAGAATTTCTTTTGCACAAGTTCTGAAATAATGCCAGTGTGCTCCCTTGTGTCATGCCACTCTGTTTCAGGAACAATGGGTGGCAGGGGTCGAATTTCCTGACCTCAAGAAACAGCCCTTAAAGGGTCACAATACAACCAGTGCTCACTCGGCTAATGAGGAGTGTTGGCAAGGACTGAGTGTATGCTATAATGATGGGAGATGGTTGGCAGAGTCCCACATAGACCATAAGATCATAAGATATAGGAGCAGAATTAGGCCATTTGGCCCATCGATCCTGCCCTGCCATTCAATCATGGCTGATTTTTTTCAACCCTATTCTCCCACCTTCTCTCTGTAACCCTTAACCCCCTTACCAATCAAGAACCTATCAATCTCTGCCTTAAGTATTCCCAATGACTTGGCCTCCACAGCCCTCTGTGGCAACGAATTCCGCAGATTCACCACCCTTTGGCTGAAGAAATTCCACATCATCTCAACTTCAAAGGGACGTCCCTTTATTCTGAAGCTGTGCCCTTGGATCTAAACTCTCCTCCTAATGGGAAACATCCTCTCCATCTTCACTCTATCCAGGTCCTTCAGTATCGGTAGGATTTCAATGAGATCCCCCCTCATCCTTCTGAACTCCATCGCGTACAGGTCCACAGACATCAAATGCTCCTCATACGTTAAACCTTTCATTCCTGGGATCATTCTTGTGAACCTCCTCCGGACCCTCTTCAGGGCCAGCAAATCCTTCCTTAGATACGGGACCCAAAATTGCTCACAATATTCCAAATATGGTTTAACCAACACCTTATAAAGCTTCAGCAGTAATCCTTGCTTTTATGTTCTAGCCCCCTTGAAATCAATACTAACATTGCATTTGCCTTCTTTACTGCTGATGCAACCTGCAAGTTAACCTTGAGGGAATCCTGAACTCGGACTGCCAAGTCCCCTTGCACTTCTTCCCATTTAGAAAACAGTCTACACCTCTACTCTTCCTAGCAAAGTGCAAGACCCCATACTTCCCTACGCTGTATTCCATCTGCCACATTTTTGCCCAATCTCCCAAACTGTCCAAGTCCTTCTGCAGACTCCCTGCCTCTGCTCCACAACCACTTGTCCCTCCATCTTTCTTGGTATCATCTGCAAACTTGGCCACAATGCCATCAGTTCCTTCATCCAGATCATTAATGTATAAAGTGGAAAATTGCGGTCCCAACACTGACCCCTGCGGAACTCCACTCGTCACTGGCAGTGATCCTGAAAAGGACCCCTTTATCCCCACTCTCTGACTTCTGCCAGTCAGCCAATCTTCTATCCATGCTGGTACCCTGCCTCTAACACCATGGGCTCTTATCTTGTTTTGCATCCTCATGTGCGGGACCTTGTCGAAGGCCTTCTGAAAATCCAAGTAAATAACATCCACTGACTCTCCTTTGTCTAACCTGCTTGTTATGTCCTCAAGGAATTCTAACAGGTTTGTCATTCTAATCAAATCTAATATCTGGAGTACTGTGCGCAGTTTTGGCTCCCTTATTTAAGGATAAATATATCCTTACGGGGTAGGGGAACTACACAGGCTTCTGAAGATCAATGTATGGAGATAATGGCAGCCTGTTCTTTTGGGACTTTTCGAGTGCAGCAGAGACCCAATTCCTGATTAGAATCCAAATATCGCATTAATAAAAAAATCAGCTTTGCCTGTCTTGCTGCTGAGTTTTGTTGGATCCTGCAATGCAGGCATGAGCAGTGGAGTGTCAAATGGTGACATACGTCCACAGTAATGGTCTTCAGGGATTCTAAGGCAAGGTTTCTGGGAGAGAGGATGATCCAGACTTTGATTCTGAGAGGTCTGCGGGCATTTGAGTGAGTTTGCACTTGTGCTTTTCAAAGGTCACAGCAAAATAAACCTCAGGTGGGCTGACCCAAACTGGAATCCCAGTGTCTACACTGAAGAGGTTTCAGCAGATGCTCCCTTGAAATATAATGGCCAGAAATGTCAAGAGGTCTTTCAAAAAGAGAACTGGCCCTTTGTTCAGAAATGAGTGAAGACAGACAAAAGGTTATCTGACCATTTGATACCAAACATCTTCTCTTCCCAGGCTTCCTGAGGAGAAACCCTCTGATTAAGTCCAGATGAAGAGTCTCGACCTGAAATGTCCACTGGGTGTTAACATATTGGATGACCTGTCCTGGGCCCAGCACATAGCTGCAATCACAAAGAAGGTGTGTCAGTGTCTTTACTTTCTTAGAAGGTGAAGGAGGTTCGGCTTGTCGCTGAACACTCTTACAAACTTCCACAGATGTACTGTTGAAAGTGTCCTGACTGGTTGCATCATGCTCTGGTACGGCAATTCGAATGCACAGGAACACAAGAAGCTGCAGAGACTAGTGGACTCAGCCCAATACATCACAGGCACATCCCTCCCCACCATCAGTATGTGAGGTGCTGCCTCAAGAAGGCAACATCGATCATCAAAGATCCCCACCATCCGGGCCATGCCATCTTCTCACAGCTACCATCAGGCAGGAAGTACAGAAGCCTGAAGTCCCACACCGCCAGGTTCAGGAACAGCTACTTCCCTTCAACCATTTGGTTCTTGAACCAACCCACACAACCCTAATCACTACCTTAGTACAGAAACGCTATGACCACTTTGCACTGCAATGGACTTCTTTTTGTTCTACTTGTGTACTTTCTTGTATAATTGTGTATAATTTATGTTTTTTCTTGTGAATGTTGTGTATCTGATGCTCTGTGCCTGTGATGCTGCTGCAGGTAAGCTTTTCGTTGCACCTGTGCACACATGTACTTGTGCATATGACAATAAACTGGACTTGATTTGACTGTCCATCTCCCTCCACAGATGCTGCTTGAACCACTGAGTTCCTCCAGCCGCTTGTTTTTTGCTCTAATTGGCGTTTCATGTCTGTAGAGGCTAATCCTCCAGAAGATAATCCCAGTCATGCAACCTCTGAAGACTTCATGTATGAGCTAACACAAGCGCCCTCACTGCCCTCAAGGTTAAAGTTGGAGTCACTCTCATTTTCAGTTATCTTGCCCTAGATCACTGCAAACTGCTACTGCTGGGAGATGTCACACGTGATGCTGCTGATCACTGCTAAAGTATAGAAAATCTCGAGTACCAAAGTGGAGGCCTTCTAATTTCATTCACAAGCATACACAAGAAAAACATAAATTAAACATAAATTATGCACAATTTTCACAAGAAAGAATACAATTTGAACAAAAATTCCTTGAAGTTCAATGTAGTGCAAAGTGGTCATAGTGTTGCTCTACTAAGGTATTGATTAGGGTTTTGTTGGTTGGTTTAAGAATTGAATGGTTGAAGGCAAGTAGCTGTTCTTGAACCTGGTGGTGTGGGACTTCAGGCTTCTGTACCTCCTGCCCAATTGGTAGCTGCAAGAAGATGGCATGGCCTGGATGGTGGGGATATTTGATGATGGATGCTGCTTTCTTGAGGCAGCGTCTCCTGTAGATACTACCGATGGTGGGGAGGAATGTGTTCCTGATGTATTGGGCCGAATCCACTGCTCTCTGCAGTTTCTAACCTTCACGTCCATTCAAATTGATGTACCAGACCATGATGCAACTTCTAAAAAGTGCTGCCATTGAGAGAGGTTTGTCATCCTGCCCTGATTGTTTTTTTGCACAAATGAACAGCCCCCTACAAGCACTGATCTTTAAAAACCACCTGCAGGTTCTTCTGCCCCTCGGGAGACTCTGTCAACTCCCTCCCATAATTGCATCATCCACAGCAGTTGAATGAGTTCAGGCTCTGTTGTGGTGTGATGCCTTGAACGCTGCTTCCTGATGTCAGAGGAGAGGAAGAGAAATGTTTGGTCCCACCTATCTGAGTTACAGTCACACAGTGTGGAATCAGGACCTTCAGCCACGGAGTCTGTGCTAACCATCAAGGTACCCATTTACACCAGTGCACTTATTCTCCACGCAGTTCCATCAATTTCCACCAGGGTTCTACCTCTCACCAACACACCAGGGGCCACTTACGGAGGCCAATTACCTACCTCATCTTTCCTTTTCTTTTATTCTTCTCTGATCTGAAGAACATGGAAATTGTTAATATTTTGCAGGACTTCTTCTGGCAACTTGGAGCCATTTAATATCGAGGGGAACCAGCTGAGATGTGGTGACTCACCAGTCGGTTGTGTCGGTTTGCTTGGGGTTCGTTTAGCAGAGTTGTCCAGCATTTTGCCCAGGATGGAAATCGGGACATGCCCGATCTTTTCATAAGGCTCGGTCTGAACCTTCGACTTGGTAAAAGTGTTTTTTTTGGGAGTGAATAACGCCATTCTGTTGACCCCATTACCTCTATAAGGACATCAACTGACGTGTTAAACAAAGAGACACTGACCAAGGTTTAGTACAACTTAATCTTTATTAGCACTCGAATTACTTCAGCATGTATGTGTACCTCTGTGTTCCGATAACTTCAGATTTGATTTACTGTTCCAAGTTATCGCTTCTTATACTAAATCACAAGAATCATGGCTTGATCGCCAACATTATTCTTGTGAGATGAACTGACCTGGTTCACTCTGAGGGGGTGGTAGTCTTCTCTGAGTTCCAAACTGAGGGCTCTTGTTCTTGTTCCTGGGTTATTGTTCCCAATGTCCCAGACCACTCTTCTTTTATACAATTTTTCTTCTGATCTTCTAAAGGCTTTCTTTGTTTGTACTCTGGTCTCTCACCACTCCGAGGTCAATCATTCACGTTGTCATTCATTCAAGGATTGGGTAAACAAAACACATCTTCTTGCCTCATTAGGCTGGAGAGCTCTCTAATTATGAAGGTGCTTATTGATACTTTGCAGTTCATCATGTAGTTCTGAGACATCCTTATCCCTTGGTTATGCTTCTGATGGTCAGATCACAGAGTCATCTAGATGAAGGGTCTTGACCCGAAATGTCGACTGTCCACTTCCTTCCACAGATGCTGCCTGACCCGCTGATTTCCTCCAGCATCTTTGCTTGTTTCTCCAGATTCCAGCATTACAGGTCTGTTGTGTCTTTACAGAGCTGTATAACTGTTTCAGCTATGCTTTTACATTGATACTGACAGGTGTTGACCACATGAACTTACCTCAATGCATTTCTTTATTCTGTACAGAAACATCTCTGCTGCACTCTATCTAGTCAGGAGAGTGTGTTCCCAAAGCCTATTGGGATACTTGACACCTTGTCTCTGGCTACAAGTCCTGACTCAGAACGAAGTGGTTGAAAATCTCTCCATACGTTACAGAACTATTGACATCATTTGTCAAGACGGACACCAAAAACAAAATCCTCTCACAATAGATTGTATGATGTCAATGACTGCCTTTAAACTTCGCTCAGAAATTTCTACAAAATTGGTTAATGTTACAATAATGTAACTTTTGTCTCTGCAGAGCTATTTTCTTGGGCAGGCACAGTAGTGTAGTGGTTACTGTAACGTTATTACAGCGCTAAGACTTGGGTTCATTTCCGGCCACTGTCTGTAAGGAGTTTGTACCTTCTCCCCGTGTCTGCGTGGGTTTCCTCCGGGTGCTCTGGTTTCCTCCCACATTCCAAAGACGTACATGTTAGGAAGTTGTGGGCATGCTATGTTGGCGCCAGAAACGTGGCGACACTTGCGGGCTGCCTCCAGAACACTCTCCGCAAAAGATACATTTCACTGTGTGTTTCGATGTACATGTGACTAATAAAGATATTTTATCTTATCTTATTGCACACATGAGCTTCTAGGCCTGTGTCTACAAAGTCTAGTCTACCACACATGGCCCAGTGCCTGGAACTACCTACTAACAGGCATGAAAAACACGATGATGCTGGAGGAACTCAGCAGACCAGGCAGCATCCATGGAGAAAAGCAGGCGGTCAACATTTTGGGTCAGGGTGTTGACTGCCTGCTTGTCTCCACTGATACTGCCTGGCCTGCCGAGTTCCTCCAGCATCATCGTGTTTTTCATCTAGATTCCAGCATCTGCAGTCCTTTGTTTCTCTACTAACAGGCATGCTTGAAGTGATCTACCTCCAACTGTTGTAGGTTTTCCCCTTGTCCCCCAGTGCTGAACCTGGGCCCAACCTCAGTGCCGGCTCCACAACGCCACCTCCCCTTTGCAGCCAACACAACTTCCTTGATACCTGCCCCGACTCCACAGACCTCAGTTCCCCCCATCATTACCTGATGTTACAACCCTCACATCCTGGCTCTCCACTCCACCCTCTCCACCACAATCCCCTTTCTCCTGTGGCCTGGAACCAATTAGAATTCTTCTGCTTAATCTGTGATGGCTCTATTCGTGGATCTTTGTGCACACGATATATTTACGCACCGTACCTCAACTGGCTCACCAATCTTCCTGGCGCAGAAAGAGTTCTGGGTCTGTTGGATTCCCACCTGATGTGGGAGTACCAGCGAGCATGGTTGATGTGGTGGATGGACTGTTGGATGTGGCAGATCTTGTGATGAAATAAACCTACATGTCATGAAGATTGCCTCTTAGTGGCCCATTTACACAGTCTCTTATGTTTATGGAGTTGGGTTTAGGCAATGAAACATTCAGCCTTACAATTCACAAAGAGTTACCGGGCATCCAGGCCTAGTTAGACCTGAACCTATGAATCACCAGCTCACTGACTCTTATGTTATGGTACTCCTAAAACAAGGGTGATGCCAGGGCCTTTTGGGGACATGCAGTTGGTTTCAGTGGACTGACCTTGTTATCTGAGCAACTGCTGGGAAGGGTGTGGTAAGAAGCGGTGATGGGATGTGAGCCAGTGTAGTGGAGCCCCAAGGTTCCTTTGTGGTTCTCCTCTGGACCCTAAAATTAAATTGAACGACCTGCCTGCCGGAGGCTTAATCCTCCCACTGCTCGAGGTCGAAAGGAAAGCTGCCATTAACCATTCAAGCCTTGGATTAAAATAGCACATCATTTGCATGAGAGGTAATTGTACTCTGTACATTAATGGTGGAATTTTGCTGCTTAAAAGATTTGGTTAATATTGGAATACTGCAGGGTAGCAACGGGATTAGTGTGAGTAAAGGGTTGCCCTTATTTTAATTGCCCCCCAGCCTGTTTTACACTCAGTGTTAAAATCAGCCCCACTTTGTTTTTTTTTCCTCTACTATCCTCTCCCAGAACAAATCCTCTTTTGTCTTCGGATAGCTCTGTGTCATCGAGATATCTTAAAATGAAATTTACAAATTGCTAAGAAAATTGACTCCACCACTGGAAGGTATCAATCCTAATGATTTCTCGGTCAAATTGTGTTCATGTTTGCTGCAGTTCTGGCAGGTAACTGGTTTACAATGTGAGTGAAACTCTCAGTGGAGACGTTAGTTTGTTTGGCTGCGTCCTTCAGGATGCAGTTGAAGAGCAGTGTCATTATTTATAACAAGCACAACTTGTTTTGCCTGCAAAAATGTAAATTCCATTCAAACTGCCCTGAGCCTCTGGAGTGAGGACACCACGTGTAGAGTCTGAAACGTGGTTGACAATGGAAAAATATAAAAGTATTTCACTCTAATTGATGAGGATTCAGGACAGAGCACGGAGAATAACTGTCAAATGAGATGCTGGGCTGTCGGGGTGGAGTAACGTGATTGAAGATCGCGTTACTGCGCAGTGGGAACGCACCAAAACCAAGCGGCCAAGTATTTGGGGCTAGAGGAACTCGGTAGGTCAGGCAGCATCCATGGAGGGAAATGGATAGTCAACGTTTTGGGCCAAGATCCTTCATCTGGACTGAAAGAAAGAGGGGAGATAGTCAGTAAAAAGAGGTGGAGGGAAGGGACGGAGCAGGTGCTAGGTGAATCCAGGTGAGGGGGGCTGATAGGCAGGTGAGGGCAGGAATGATGTCAGAAGCTGGGAGGTGATTGGTGGAAGTGACACCAATTGCCAGTGTAAGTCAGGAAGTCCTCGTGGTTTTGAGGAAGAAATCTTCTTGTTGGCACTGTTAGAAATTGCCATCATTTCCATATTTGGGTGAGATGGACCTGACTGACGTTCGTTCCCACCTCTAGCCTCGACGTGCTGCATTTCTGCAATGATCCCAATGAAAATAACCAGCCACCTTATTGTGAGACTTCGTTTATGGTTAGAGAAAGAAACAAGGTGTGGTTCTGGGGACAGGGTGGTGAAGAAGGAGTTTGCACACTGGCCTTCATCACTCAGAGCATTGAGGTATAGGAATTGGGACGTTATATTGCAGTTGTACAAAACATTGGTGAGGCTGCACTTGGAGAATTGTGCACAGTTTTGGTCACCCTGTTATAGGAAAGATCTCATTCAGCTGGAAAGAGTGCAGAGAAGATTTACGAGTACATTGTCAGGGCTCGAGGGAGTCATATGGAGAGGTTGGGCAGGCTAGTTCTTTATTCCTTGGAATGTAGGATACTGAGGGGTAACCTTATAGAGGCATATAAAATCATGAGGGGCATAGATAGGGTGAATGCCCATAGTCTTTTTCCCAGGGAAAGGGAACCAAGAACTAGAGGGCATAGGTTTAAGGTGAGAGGGGAAAGTTTTAAAAGGGACCCAAGGGGGCAACATCTTCATGCAGAGGATGGTGCATATATGGAACGAGCTGTTGGAAGAAGTGGTTGGGGCAGGTACAATTGCAATGTTTGAAGGAGATTTGGACAGGTATATAGATAGGAAAGGTTTAGAGGGATATGGACCAAATGTGAGCAAATGGGAATAGTTTAGATTGACATCTTGTTTGGCTGAGTTGGGCTGAAGGATGAGTCGGGCTGAAGGGCCTGTTTCTGTGCTGTATTACTCTATGACTCTATTAAAGACCAAGATGGTCCAACTTTCACAATCCCAGGAAATATCTCCAGGTGCTTTCCGTTAAATGGCGCACTTTGCGCCTGTTGTAATGTAGGGGAAAATAAAACAGTAACTTGTACACAGCGGGCCTCTATTTTCTCGGGACAGTTCTCTGCCACACAACTTTTCACCTCTCCTTGCCTCTTCTGATATCCTGCTGAACAAGCAGCCTCCAGAGGTCCTGACCATTGTCTCCCACCACCTACAGATGCAGAGAAGGTGTGGATGTTCAGTGACCAATTCACCACACACAGTGTCTTTGGGAAGGAAGGTGGTCATCCGTTGGGAAGGAAGATATCCATAGGACTGAACGTGGCCAATCCACCAATACACTGTCCTCGGCTTAGTAAAGAATGAGGCTCTCAGACTTGTTCCCCACAGGAATTACTGACAGAAAAAGTGGAAACTATTAAGCCTTCTCTCACATCTTTCACAAGCTCTTCAGACCTCACTATTACAGAGGAGGTTCGCTAGGAAATCGACTTGTTAAAGCCACAGTTTGATGCTCTCAGTCAGACTGCTGTTTGTCCACGTTCTTGCTCAGCTTGAATGTAACAGCTGGAGCATTTGCAATGAGCGTGTTGACTTTAGTATCAAGTGACAGAGTGTTATCAATTGTGGAGCCTTGCTACGTGAATCTGTCAGCAGGCTCCAGTAACATATTATCACTGCTAATTGATGGTGGTATAACAGGCTGTATTACTGCACCATGGGATTTGCTTCCAGATACTGATGATTAATCACAGCTCTTCACTGACATGTCAGAGTCTGCCCATTAGCTGTTTGGGGCGTTCTTTGGGTTGGCTAATGTGGCATAGTTGGCACAGAGTAACTCACTGAGGAGGATCTGGTGCATTTTGGTCTCGGCTGTCATGTGGACAAGATTGAGCAGCTTTCCAGAGGTCCTGGTGTGGAAATATCTGCCCTCCGTGGGTGAGCTGAATGCTTATGGCAGCAGCAGTGAGAGGAACATGTCCAAGAGGATGCTACTAGAAAGCAGTTGTACCCTGCTGCGGATGTTCTACTGAAGCCTTTGAGATCACAATCTCCCTACTCGGTGGGGTAAGGCTTCTTATTCAAAAAGAATATGTACTCGGTGCCAGAGCTGAGTGTTGTGGATTTAATGCTGGGATAGATCATTCTCTCTCAACAAACAATCTGCTGGAGGAACTCAGTGGGTCGAGCAGCGTCTGTGGGAGGAAAGGAATTGTCAATGTTTTGTGTCAGGACTGATGTAGGGATTCAACACAAAACATCGACAATTCCTTTCTTCCCACAGATGCTGCTCGTCCCACTGAGTTCCTCCAGCAGATGGTTTGTTGCTCCAGATTTCAGCATCTGCAGTCTCTTGTGTAGACATCTGTCTCTCTCCTTGGCCTCAACGATGTGGCTGGACCACTGATCAAAACTTGCCAACTCCGTCACATGGTACTTTCCACTTTGTGAAGCCTTTGTGTAAACCAATGCTCTACGATACCTGGGTTGCTTTTGCGCTCTCTGGCCTAACTCACTCTTCCATCCAAGGTGAAGGTCTTGTTTTTATTTTTTTAAGCATTTAATAAAGGGTGTTATTCTGATTTAGACATTAGGTCTGAAACTGAATTGTTCTGGTCTCACCTGGTCTCTGTAAGAGGGAGTGTTTAACTTGAATACTTAAATATGCTGGGAAAACTGTTTTGTAGATGTTCCTGTGTTTTGAGGACAAAAGTCTTGACAGATCAGTACTGATGGAGTACTTCAGAGTGGACATTGTTTGCTCTGTTGGGGGTGCAGGTGAGGAGACTGAAAGCTTCTATTGCACTATTTTGAAGAGCAGAAAAGTTATTTCTAGTACTGGTGCATATTTACCTCTTATCCATTACTAATGCAAAGCTGATTATCTGATCTTTACCACATCATTGTTTGTGAGTCCAGTGTACAAATTAGCTGCTGCATTTGCTTTATTATAACAGCAACCAGACCTTAAGACAAAATAAAGATTGAAGGATGCAAGTGTTAACAATCTGAGATATAAACTGAAAATGCTGGAAACACACAGCAGGTCAGGCAGCAACCACCTTAAGCGCACTTTGGCTGTGAAGTGCTTTGGGACACCTGAAATGGGATGTAGCCATAAAAGTGCCAGTCTTTCTCTTCTTCTGGGATTTCTATTTCATCAGAAGATTTTTTTCTATATACAAAAGAAACAAATTGTTTTTAGAGGGAAGAGTGATACTAAAGATATCCTATATGGGGATACAAAATCATCTAACACCAAGGCAAGAGATTCTCTCAGCTCATTCTCCTGTGTGGAGATGGATGAGGAAGATTGTCTTTGCAGGCAGTGGTGAGATATCCAGATGTTGGACTCCTGTTTGAACACTGTTGAAAGACCCAAGCTATCCTAACTGGGCTGGCCAATGGAACTCTAATACAGTGTTAACAGTCCACTGATTGGTGCTATTAGTGCCCTTAGCCAGTGAAAACCAAGAAGAGTAAATAGATGTCAAATGGAGACCAAGCCAGCTCAAGGTCATTACTCTGTCCTGAGGTACCATCTGCACAGTTTGCAAAAATGGAACAATATTAGCCAGAAAGATATGAACACTGATGTTGTCAGGCACAGAGTTGATGTATTGACACAATATTCTTATGATGCCAATTATAAAGCAGCATTCTCACATTTGAGTGGATTAATATTATTTAACATGTTTAACCAAGGAAAGTTACATATTATGAATACAGAAAATGCTGGAAACACTCAGCAGGTCAGGCAGCATCTGCAGAAAGAGAAACTGAGTTAATGTTTTAGGTCAGAGATGGGGAAAGTAAGAAAATAGTGGACTCAGCCCAATACATCACGGGCACATCCCTCCCCACCATCGGTAGTATCTACAGGAGGCGCTGCCTCAAGAAGGCAACATCCATCATCAAAGATGCCCTCCTTCCCATCACATGACAAATCACTATAGCAAACAAGCTTAAATTAAGCAGTTTAACAGATCAACCATTACTGCACCAGTGGTTTTCAATGATGTTAGTTGCGCATATATCGTTCCATATCCTATATCATATATGGAACAAGCTGCCAGAGGAAGTGGTCAAGGCAGGAACAACAACAACATTTAAAAGGGACTTGCACAGGTACATGGATAGGAAAGGTTTAAAGGGATATGGGCCAAATGCGGACAAATGAGGCCAGCTTAGGTTGGCATTTTGGTCGGCATGGATGAGTTGGGCTGAAGGGCCTGTTTCCACACCATATAACCCTATGTCTATCACAAAGTGTTGATAAACAAAGTAGAATGTATAATATTGCCATCCTAACTGATTACAAAGTTCTTGCTGCCTTCCATATCATGCCACAGTGACCTAGAGTCTTGAATTGAGCGTGGCACCATCAGCCTGGTTGGTGCAACCATTGGACAGTTGGATCGCTGGTCTTTTGGTCTCCCTGTCCTCCTTCCCCTCTTCTCCAACACCACAGGCAGCTCTCTCACTCTCCCACCTTCTCAACACAACTTTTCTCAATATTCAGAATACTAATGGCAAGCAATGGCAGTCATAAACAACATAGTAGATCTACCTGAGAAGTGGGAATTGTTTATACAGGTAATGGTACTAGTACAGGTAACACATCTTTGTGAAATTGTACAACACTCATTTACTAATGTGTCACAAATGTGATCATTTGCATAAAATGTGTCTTCGAGGTGATTCATGTGATTGGTTGAGTTTGGAATTGATTGACAGTTCTTTTTCAAACCTGATGTGCTAAACTCAGGATGGACTTTTAACTTTCTCCTACGTGAAACCAGACTTCTGCCCGTGCTCCCATAACGAAGATTGCTGGGGGATTCTAATGACGAAAATAATCAGTGGGAGAGCCTCATCAGCAGAGATGGTCTGAAGGGCTCAGAACGCAGGCTTATATTATGAAAGGTGAACAAGGAACTCTGCATGCATTTGGTCACTTCTAAAGTTTAAGCTAGTAGTTAGGTAACTTTGACAACTCATTGCAATGATCATGGATCAGTTTCAAATCTTTGGCTGTAGACTGATCAAGTTCAATCCAGTCTTTCATTGCCTGATCATGGACACTCTTCAACCTTGGGTCATTCAAAACCTTGTCTATGATTTCACGTGCAGTTCCTGGAAAGTTCCTACCAACAGCATTTAGCATGTAGATCTCCTTTCCTTCTCAACATCAGTCTTCATGCAGTATCGGTGACACAGCATCTGCAGTGTCCTTCTGCTTGGAACTCAACCATGTAGTAGTTGTGTGATTGAAGGGTTGCCCATCTTTGTAGTGTTGGTGCTGCTCTACTCTGTATCACTGACTTGGCATGTCAAATCATTAGTATTAGCATGTAATCGCTTACTAGGGTAAGAGCTCTTTTCAGCCTAAACTGACGGAACTTGTTGATTATAATACTATTCCGAGTGCTTCCTTGTGAGAGAGCAGGAAGCATAAATGATGGGTTTCTCTTGTCCTTTGTCCTTACCCTTTGTGACTGTAGTATTACCTTGTTAGCCTTATAGCCTGTTACTGCATGAGACCATAACTTGGTGCATCACATGCCAGCTTCATCTGATGTGTGGTATTGAGCTTGTCTTTCATTCCTCATACGTGCTTTGTTGATCCTTATCCACACCCATTTTCAACAAATGATACAATGATGTGAACACCATCACAGGAAGGAATCAGGGATTTTCATGGACTGCTGACAGTCTCTGTTTTTGCCTTCCCCAGTTCTAGGTTATTCTATCAAGCTTCAAACCAAGGCAAACTACTTCATTGTTTCAGTTCAGCTTGAAATTATTCTCAATGAACACTTCCCCCAAAGTTAGAAAAGTGACAAGCACTGCAAACCACAGCAGCAATGTTGACGTGTTACATGCACCACATTGAACAGGAACAGGATAACACTGCTACCCCATTTGGACCGGTTGGGAGCTGGAGAACAATTCCATTTATCAGCTTGCTTCTGTTTTGTAGACTGCCTTGAGTCCAGAAGAAAAATTCTTTTGATTTTTGGAGGAAGTGTTCAGGAGATTACCAACTGTGGATGATATCAAGGAAGCAAAAATGGGCGTGGTATGGCAGGAGTTCTAATGAAACCACACGAAAACTCTAACGTTGGAAGTGAAAATGTGATCGATGCATTAAATCTAGCAGCTGAGAATGTATCTGTGACTCCATCTGAAATGGTAGACAAGATTCAGAAAGACCCAGGGTTGAAAAGAGTCTGTGTCAGTCATTGAAAGGACGGCCAGATCTTGACTATTGTACTGCTGAAGTACTGAAGCTGTTGCACAATCTTTCTGCTGAGTGATGATGTAAATAGGATTAAGATCACGTTTGAAAGGGTGACAAAATCCAATATTTTCACGTAAAGCTCTGTTGGAGAGGAACCATGTCTGGACTGTGAACCACTTGATCACAAACTAGTGCTTGACCTCAGGAAGTGAAGCACCAAGTCCCAGTAAGGCTGGCACCAAAACAGAAACTTGACTGAATTCAGGAGGTGCAAGAGACTGCAGACGCTGGAACATGGAGCAACAAACAATCTGCTGCAGGAGCTCAGCTGGTCGAGCAGCATCTGTGGGGAGGGAAAGGAATTGTTAACCAGTTCTGATGCAGGGTCTCGACCTGAAACATTGACAATTCCTTTCCTCCTGCAGATGCTGTTCGACCCGCTGAGTTCCTTCAGTGTTGCTTGACTGAGTTCAGGTTCAGAACCAAACGGTCCCAAAGTGTGATTCATCACCAAAACCCTGTAGGGACATCAGGAAGACTCTTAAAACTGGTTACTATACTAGGTTTACAGTTTTGTCCATGTAAAAGAGAAAGTTGGTTGTGGTTATGTAAATGCTTGTATAAGTCGCCTGTATCTCACTGCTGAATGAATAAAACAGCAAAACTATTGGATTCTTGCAGTGCATCTGTATGCAGGCAGATATTGTGGTCCTCTGGGACAGGAGAATCATACGCGGTGCCAGATTTGTGATAAAGTAACAACGATTCTGACTGGATAAGATGCATGTGGCAGGAGTTTGAAAACTCAACACATTACACATTCTTCATTGCATGCCAGATGAATATATGCTATGCCTTAATGCATTTGTGAAGATGCTACAAAGTACCCATGGCCCCCACATAATGGCTGTTCAGCTCAAAGAAATTCACTCTCACAGAATTCACAAATCAATTCCCAAAAATTTGAGATCTGGAATAGAATTCACTCTGATGGAATTCATGTGGGAAATAAATAAGTAAATAAACACAAAATGTGAAAGAAGCAACAAATGTGGTCCATTTTTATTTTTAGTCAATCATTACTATGGGGCAATCAGATTTGGATATGACGTCACCATGTCAATTGGGTTGGCAGTCACGGCCTAGTTCCTCCTTTGCCTCTCCAGTCCCACCACATGGGAACAGATGTTCAGAGTGCAGTGGTGTTGTGCTCTTCATTTACAAGGCAATTTCTCTGATGCACTACACTGTGGGGAGCCCCCAGTGACCATGGCCAGCTCCTTAAAGTAATCAAAATGAGCAATTTTGGGCCCCATATCTAAGGAAAGATGTGCTGGCCCTGGACAGAGTCCAGAGGAGGTTCACAAGAATGATCCGAGGAATGAAAGGCTTAACCTATGAGGAGCGTTTGAAGTCTTGGGGCTGTACTCAATGGAGTTCAGGAGGATGAGGGGAGATTGCATTGAAACCTATTGGATGTTGGAAGGCCTAGATAGAGTGGACGAGGAGAGGATGTTTCCATTAGTCGGAGAGTCTAGGATTCGAGGGCACAACCTCAGAATAAAGGGATGTCCCTTTAAAATTGAGATGAGGAGGAATTTCTTCAGCCAGAGGGTGGTGAATCTGTGGAATTTGTTGCCACAGAGGGCTGCGGAGGTCTAGTTATTGGGTGTATTGAAGACAGAGGTTAATAGGATCTTGATTCGTAAGGGGGTTACAGGGAGAAGGTAGGTGAATGGAGTTGAGAAAAAAAATCAGTCATGATTGAATGGCAGAGCAGACTTGATGGGTCGAATGGCCTAATTCTGCTCCTATATCTTATGGTCTTTATTTCCACGAAGTCACTGTGCCTCATTACCTCCCTGAAGTCCTTCTACACCACCTTTTTCCCATGAACCCTGGTCCTTGAATCCCATCCCTTTCCCTGATATCCCCACTTCCTAAGTCCTTTCCTAATCCACGGGCCTTGCACATCAGAGAAACTGCTTCACAGATGTAGAGTGCAGTGGTGCTGCACTCTAGGAGACTGTAGCAAAGGAGAGACACGGTTGTGACTGCCAATCCAATTGATGCGGTGATGTCATATCTAAATCTTATTGCCCCACAGTATTGAGTCACTAAAAACAAAAACTGATAAAATTTGTTTTTTCTTTCACACGAGCCTTGTCCATCCCTTAAGTCTAATGTTGGCCTCAGCTGTTAAATAATGGCAGTAGGTCACTTTGACATCACTGATAAAATGGTTTAATATGAGAGAAAAACTTCCTGGAGGAGCGTACCTCCACTTATTTCATCGTATTCATGAGAATTAAATTGGTAAATTGGTTTATTATTGTCACGTGTACTGAGGTACAGTGAAAACTTTGTTTTGCATGCCATCCATACAGATTGCTTCAGCATATCAGTACTTCGAAGTAGTACAAGGGAAAACAATAACAGAATGCAGAATAAAGTGTTACAGTTGCAGAGAAAGTGCAGTGCAGGCAGACAATAAGGCACAAGGTCATGACAAGGTAGATTGTGCAGTCAAGAGTCCATCTTTTCGACAAGGGGTTGTTGTGAGAAATCCACATGGATGACACATGACAGTAACGACACTG
Organism: Pristis pectinata; assembly: GCF_009764475.1. Classification (NCBI taxonomy): domain Eukaryota; kingdom Metazoa; phylum Chordata; class Chondrichthyes; order Rhinopristiformes; family Pristidae; genus Pristis; species Pristis pectinata. The sequence goes on from NC_067420.1 coordinate 8,524,276, forward strand.
ACCCCCGCTGACCAGAGGACAGCATTGCTCCTCTGATCGGAAGTGATACTAATGTCAATCAAGGTGGGGCTCCACCCACCCCTCAGGTGTGAGAGTACCTTTGCATCTGAACCTGCCTGACTATTGGCTGCGGCAGGAACCTTTGTCTTTGACTCCCACACCATTGGTTCGTTCAAATCATAACAGTGAGGCTCCACCCAGCCTCCTAAGACCATAAAAAGGGCTGCAGTCCCCTAGCTCTCCCTCTTTTGACAACCCCAGGAGTAGTGAGACAACGCTGCAGAGATCATTGGTAAGAGTGCATCACCACATAGTCAGGGAGCGTTTCACTCAGACTCAGGGAGCGTTAAGGGCCAATGCTAGTGTAGGACGGGCATTGAAGTGTTATATCCTGAAGTTGTACATTGTTATTGTGTGCTTGTTTGTATCAGTGTGTGTGTGTGTGAGTGTATTTTACCCCAGTTGCGATCTCCCTCTCGTGTTCGTGATATCCTGTGCGTGAGTGAGCGTGTGTCTGTTCCCATCCATTCTGTCCTGTGTTTGCCTTTGTGATTAAACTAGTTTTGGTCTACGAAGCTCGAGTCCAGAGTCCTTGATCCTTAAGACAGTTAAAAGAATGATTTCACACAACATTTGGCGCTACGAGCAGCGTCTTGAGGATTTTGGCTGGACACAAACATGGGGAGAATGTTTTGGAACTGGGGATACAAGGCTAGCACAGATACAGAGGAGAGGATCCTGGGGTAGACAGACAAGAGTGAGGGATTTGGGAGCTTGGCCAGTCTGCTGGCAAACCATGGCAAGCCAGTGGACTGGGCTGAGCAGTTAGATCCACGTGGTGAAAAACTGGGACAACATGTGGTGGCCCTCCTCCAGCAGTCAGGGTTCCCCAGTGCCAAGGGGAGCCAAAGGGGTGCCCTCTGGCTCCTGGCATCCCTCCTGAGGTGCCAGGTCGAGATTACTGGCCAGTTGCAGGATACCTGCCTGCAGAGGGAAAGAGAGATAGAGACCCATCCGACAACAGTATTGCACCCTCCAGGAGGCAGTCCAAACTGCCCAGACCCGGGCCAATGACCCGCAGAGCTGGCTGGCAGCCAGATCCCTTTAAAATCCGAGCCCTGGTCTGGCGCGGCAACCGGCTAGACACATGGCTTAGAGACGGGGATATGTGGATGGATACGGACGATGAGGGGGCGCTCGACGAGAAGGGACTCCCTCGTGCCTGCCCTCCGCCCTACCTACCCGAACCCCTGCATGCTCAAACCGTCACCAGGCAGTCTCAGGTCCACCACAGAGGGGAGGGGAGTCAGGATGAGGCCCCCGCTGGGGGTAGTGCTCGTGGTCCCTCCGAGACTACTGAGACCCAGGATTTCTCCATCAAGGAGTTAACGCAGCTGGTGGACTGGTACCGCCAGCAGCAGGGCGAGCACCTGGCTGCGTGGTTGCTCTGGCTCTGGGATGGGGGGGCCTCCAATGTGAGCCTCTCCCACCGGGAGGCGTGTGCCCTGGGGAGCCTGTCTGACCAACGGAGCATTAACAATGCCTTGCGGGCGCCACATGAAGGGACTGGGAACAGCACTACCCTGTGGGATTGGGTAGTGATGGCAGTGAGGGTCCGGTACCCTACCCTCCTCGAATGGGACTTATATGGGCGACTGCAGTGGAGCACGGTCAGTGATGGCACTGGGGTCGTCAGGGAATGGGCGCTGGTGACTGGCATCTATGAGAGGCCCGGCGATCGCGGGTTGTTAGAAAACACCAGGGTGTCCAGCGCGCTAACGGGATACCTGGTCACCACCGCGCGCCCCGATTTGAGGCCAGTGGTCCTGCCCCTCATGGGACCAGCAAACGGGAAGACCGTGCAGGACGCCATCACCCTCCTGGAAGGGCTGGAGTTCTTGCAGCAGGGGAAGCCCACCCAGGTCTGCAGAGCGGAGATGAGAGCTGGGGACATGACCCCCCCCCCCCCCATCCCACACGCAAGCAGCTATACCTAGACCTGTTGCGTGCAGGGGTGGACAGCGCCAGCATAGATGGGGTCCCGACCTCCGCTCTCCATGTGCGGTGGAAAGAGCTTTGTGGGGGGAAGCCCGGCCATGGGAAGATCCACAGCCACCCCGGGTCCAAGCCAGACACAGGGTGTGCCCCCAACCGCCGGACCACGTGGGCTGCCCCTGCAAATACTGATATTGCCTCCGCCCCTCTCCCACCTGAAACAGCCTCCCCTGCACTCATGGCTCAGCTCCGGGACCTGCTGAGCCAAGAAATAGCCCATCTCCGCCAGCAGGAACCTTCACCCGTGGGGTGGCAGGCCCCGGCCCCCGCCCCCACCCCCCTGCCACAGGATGAAGGCCAGGGGTCCCGGCGCATTTGTGTCACTGCCCTCTCCTGCCTGGGAGACCTGAGGCCACATATACCTGTAGCAATACACTGGGGAAAAAGGAACGTACAGAGGTGGATGGCACTCATTGACGTGGGTGCCCAACACACCACCATCCCGGGTAACCCTGCTGCGTGGAAGGGGCCACAGATGCAGATAGAGGGGTTGGAGGGGTTCCCTTTTGCCCGCGAGGGAAGTCAAGGTCCGCATGGCTGTTGGGAAACAACCTCCTCGGACTGTAGCTGTATTAATTGCAGATTCGCCTGAATGCATACTGGGGATGAATGTCTTAAAGGGACAGTCCCCACACACCAACCGAGGCAAATTCACTTTTGGAGTCGCCCGTGCTACGGTGGTGGTCGGGGTGGCGAAATGGGAACCGGTTGTTGTCCCCTCTCCCTCCAAGGTCGTCTGCAGTCAGCAGTATAGGGTGCCCGAGGGTCATCAAGATAGTACAGAGGCTGTTCAAGCCTTGCTGCAGGAGGGAGTCATTAGGCATGCAGCCTCCCCTTTTAATAGCCCCGTCTGGCCTGTCTGCAAAAAGAACGAGACGCAACACATAACGGTGGACTTGAACAAGGCTGCCCACCCCGCTTCAACTCTCCCTAGGGGCGGCAGCCACCCATTACATTGGACCCCCTCAGAAGGGGGAAGTCGTTGTGCGTGGTCCTGGGGACTCTCGTTGGGTTGCGATTCCGGGTCAAACTAACCTGTCCTGTCTCCATACCTGACACCTGACCCGCCGGGAATGAGTTTGTTTCCCCCGCTACAGGACGATGGCACTGCTCCCTCACCCTCCATCTCTTTCTGCTGACTGTGATGATTGACGAGATGTCTGCTCAACCTTCCCTTGAAATTACCCAAGGATCTGCCAGCACTTCCAAAGACGGAACCGTGGAGCATGCAGAATGGTTGAATCTACCCCTGAATCCTGGCACAAGCCGTTGAAGCCTTGCCATTGACGATGATTCCTTTGGCTACTTGTCAGAATGGACTGTTTACATAGAATCTCCTGTTTTTATTAGTTTTCCTTTTCTCTTTGTTGCGTCTGTCGGGTTCGGTCTCTCAGTGTTGAGCGGTTCAGTCTCCCTGTTGCACCTGTAGGTCTCATTATATCCATGTTCGGGGGAGGGGGGGGCTGGGTGGCAGCTCCTCATCATTTCCCCCACCATCGCACATTCCTTCCAGAGATTCCGAACGGGGTGGGTGTTTTAGGAGTTGGTATTTCCCTTCATACAATTTGACTTCCACGCAAGTCCCGACCCTCAGAGCATTCCAGTTACTGAGCACACCAAGGGAATGCTGGTGTAGACTCCAGGATGAGTACAGTTCCACCTTTTCAGTTGGCCGTTGTGAGTTTGAGTGAGACTGGTGTCCAGGTGCCCCATGACCACTGCTGATGGTGCCGCTAAACTGGGGCTCCCTAAACTCCGAACGTGACCCACTGGATCTCCGGCTCCAGTACCTACCCGTGGCTCCCCACGGGCTGGTACAGTTGCTGTCTTCCAGTGTTTGACGGTGCCCTGAATCCACACTCGATGAACAGGGGGAGCACCCAGCACACAGCAGGTACAGGGACAGCAGGGCCATCGCGGAGGGGGAGAGGCCCGAGAGGATAGCCTGCCCCCCGTATTGCACAGCCAGACTGTCTCATGAGAAACGATGACGGCAGTGGAGCTGGCTGCAGTCAGGCTGGTAACCTGGTGGCATCAGACGGCCCTGGATGGTCCACTCGCTGCGAATGGTGGTACATGTGCAGTGATTACAAGGGAGTACTGCACCTTTATCTCTGATAAATCCAGCAACCCCTCCAACCTGGCTGCTCACTTTGGGGACTTGGTGGCCAAAACTCAGAACCAAGGGACCAGCTCCTCCAGCACGACACCTTATGGGAAGCAAGTGGCCGTTTGGGTCACTGGGGGACGTTGGGCTACTGTCACCCACCGGCCATTGCCTTCCTTTGGTTGATTATGGTTTCTGCGTACCCTGATAGCTCCTCCCTTGATTGGCAAGTCGTCTAACTTTCGAGGGGTGGAATGTTGTGAGAAATCCACATGGATGTCACATAACAATAACGACACTGACCCCCGCTGACCGGAGGACAGCATTGCTCCTCTGATCGGAAGTGATACTACTGTCAATCAAGGTGGGGCTCCACCCACCCCTCAGGTGTGAGAGTAACTTTGCATCTGAACCTGCCTGACCATTGGCTGTGGCTGGAACCTTTGTCCTTGACTCCCACACCATTGGTTCATTCAAATCATAACAGTGAGGCTCCACCCAGCCTCCTAGGACAATAAAAAGGGCTGCATCCCCCTAGCTCTCCCTCTTTTGACAACCCCAGGAGCAGTGAGACAACATTGCAGAGATCATTGGTAATAGTGCATCACCACATGGTCAGGGAGCGTTTCACTCAGACTCAGGGAGCGTTAAGGGCCAATGTTAGTGTAGGACGGGCATTGAAGTGTTATATCCTGGAGTTGTACATTGTTATTGTGTGCTTGTTTGTTTCAGTGTGTGTGTGTGAGTGTATTTTACCCCTGTTGTGATCTCCCTCTCGTGTTCGTGATATCCTGTGCGTGAGTGAGCGTGTGTCTGTTCCCATCCATTCTGTCCCACGTTTGCCTTTGTGATTAAACTAGTTTTGGTCTACAAAGCTCGAGTCCAGAGTCCTTGATCCTTAAGACAGAAAAAAGAATGATTTCACACAACAGGGGTCCATTCAATAGTCTTATAACCCTGGGTTGGAAGCTATCCATGAGCCTGGTGGTACATGCTTTCAGGCTTTTGTATCTTGTGCCTGATGGGAGGGGGGAGAAGAGAGAACATCTGGGGTGGGTTGAGTCTTTGATTATGTTGGTTGCTTTAATGAGGCAGCGAGATGTGTAGACAGAGTCCATGGAAGGGAGGTTGGTTTCCATGATGTGCTGAGCTGTGTCCACAGCTCCCTGCAGTTTCTTGTGGTCCTGGGCAGAGCAGTTGCCATGCTGAGCGGTGATGCATCTGGATAGATGCTTTCTGTGGTGCATCTATAAAAATTGGTGAGAGTCAAAGGGAATATGCCGAATTTCTTTATCCTCCTGAGGAAGTAGAGTTGCTGGTGAGCTTTCTTGGCCATGTTGTTGGACCAGGATAGGGTATTGGTGATGTTCATTCCGAGGATCTTGAAGCTGTCAACCCTCTCGACCTCAGCACCATTGATATGAACAGGAGAGTGTGCACCGCCCTCCTTCCTGAAATCAATGACCAGTTCTTTCGTTTTGCTGTCATTGAAAAGGGTGTTTGTGTCACAGAAAATCATGATACGGATGTCTTTCTTGGAACTTAACCCTTCTGTAAAGCTGTAACACATTTTCTACAAGCAACAAACATAGTTTTTATCTCTTTTTAAAAAAAAGGACATGACCACTTTTAGCAAGGCCAGCATTTATTACTCATCCTTAACCTTTGAGAGAGTGGTGGTGAGCTGTCTTGAACTGCTGCAGACGTTCTGGAGAAAGTAATCGCTCGGTGCTGTTGAGAAAACCCCAGTGACAATGAAGCATATGTGCAAGGTACATTGAGAAACAACAATTTTTCTCTTGCATGCAAGACAATACAAAATGTAAATGTTTTTTGTAATTTGATCTTAGTGGCTCCATTTGGCTGTAGAATAAGCAAAAAAAAGGAGAAACAAGGGAAGGAATTTAAGCTGGAGGAAAACCAGAGATACAAGTCTCACAGATACATTATAAATGCATCAACAGCCTTGGCTCTGCTGGTTCCTAATGAAATATCTGACAGATTGGTTATCAGTTCACTGAAGCACGTCTAGTTTGTTTCCATCATTTGAAATGTGTGTGAATCTTGGTTTGGCTTTATGTAATGCGTTTATAATGAAAACAGGGAAAGCCCCTATTCAATATACCAGTTCTGTATGAACCTTACCCTCTGGGAGATGTCTTTATTAAAAGAGATTTAAATGAAGGTTGGGATTTCAGAAGACAATATTCTGAATATAACAAATCGTGGAACAATGGTGTGGGGAAAGAACTTTGGATTAACTTGTCTGCTCCCTTGTCCACACATAATGTACAATCTTTATAATCCCCCATGGAAAATCTTGCATAAATAGATGATCTAAATCTGGGTTTTGGATTTTGTTTCTTGTCCCAAAGCCAAAGACAAATTTTTTCACAAAATGGCTGCTTCAAGCTGTCATTAACCAGTCGCTCTGCAACACAGAAAATCTGGAATGAACCGGGATGAGTTTGCAATACTTGAAATCTGATTTATTACCACTGTCTTATGATGGGAAATGTGTTGTTTTGCAGCAACAGTACAGTGCAAAGACATAAAATTACTATAAATTACAAACTAAATAAATAGTGCAAAACAAAAGGAATAACGTTGTTGAGTTTTTGGGTTTATGGACCATTTAGAAATCTGATGACAGAGGGGAAGAAGCTGTTCCTGAATAGTTGAGTGTGGGTCTTCAGGCTTCTGTACCTCCTCCCTGATGGTAGTAATGAGAAGAGAGCATGTCCTGGATGGTGAGGGTCCTTAGTGATGGACGCTGCCTTCTTGAGGCACCGCCTGTTGAAGATGTCCTCGATGGTGGGGAGGGTTGTGTCCGTGATGGAGCTGGCTGAGTCTACAACCCTCTGCAGCCTCTCACGATCCTGTGCATTGGAGCCTCCGTACCAGGCTGTGATGCAACCTGTCAGAATGCTCTCCACTGTACATCCATAGAAATTTGCAAGAGTTTGGTAACACACCAAATCTCCTCAAACTCCTAATGAAGTAGAGCTGCTGGTGTGCCTTCTTCATGATTACATCAATGTGTTGGGCTCAGGACAGATCCTCCGAGATGTTAAAGCTGCTCACCCTTTCCACTGCTGAGCCCTCAATGAGGACTGGTGTGTGTTCTCCCGACTTCCCCTCCCTGAAGTCCACAATCAATTCCTTGGTCTTGTGGACGTTGAGTTCGAGGTTGTTGTTGTGATGCCACTCAACCAGCCGATCTATCTCACTCCTGTACGCCTCCTCATTGCCGTTTGAGATTTTAGCAACAACAGTGGTGTCACCTGCAAACTTATAGATGGTGTTTATACCAAGTTTGCTTGTTGCTATGTAGGACATGGGAAAATTAAGTACAATTCTCTCCAATAGGGAAATGTTACTATATCTACCAGTTTACTCCAGCAAATTTAATAATGCAAATAAGCAGAGGGTATTTAGTTAGGCACATAACATCATATATAAGTAGCATTCACAAGAAAAACATAAACTAAATATAAATTATACTCAATTTTTACAAGAAGGAACACAATTTGAACAAAAAAGCCCCACAAAGTCCATTTTAGTGCAAATTGATCCAAGTAGTCATAGTGTCGTAGTGATTAGGGTTGTGCAGGTTGGTTCAAGAACTGAATGGTTGAAGGGAAGTAGCTGTTCTTGAACCTGGTGGTGTGGGTCTTCAGACTTCTGTACCTCCTGCCCAATGGTAGCTGCCAGAAGATGGCATTGCCTCTACGGTGGGGATCTTTGATGGATGTTGTGTTCCTGAGGCAGTGCCTTCTGTAGATACTAATGGTGGGGAGAGATGTGTGTTCAACTTGAGTTAATTGAGGTGTAAAACTGGTCATGATATGCAATCAGTGTTTCCAAGCTTGGAGCATCAGGTGACTTTGAATCTTACGGTTTCATGGGTACATCTGTACATGAATAATCCCGGGCACCCAACTTTGATGTAAATCAACAACCAATGGTGGTGTGCAAGATTGGACTTGGCTTAGTTGGTTGGGAGATAGTGATGGTTTGGCCAAGAGAATAAGGCTGAATGGAAGGATGCAGGCCTGTTCAAACATTTCATGAAGGAAAAGACCTTCTCTGCAGAGATGTGGATCCCTATATTCAGAAAGCAACAATATATTCTGATACAATAATGGACCAGATTTCTTTGCATTTTGCAGGTGAGGCCTTCTATTTATTTTTGAGGGACTGTTGACCCTCCTCTAGTGGGGCTGAGTGAAGTACACAACTCCACTGCCATAGTGTCCGATCCCATAGTAAAGATGATGGCTGCCCCTGTCATTATCCCTGCACACATCATGTCAAGTCGCTGGAAGTGCCTCCACTGTTTCTTCTAACATTTCCATTGCGATCCACTGCTCTTGAAGCTCCAGAATGGCAGGGGATCATGCACAGGTTTGGACATGCTGCACGGGGCATCAAATGCAACTCTGTTATCACCAGAGAAATCATGCTGATTAAATGCATGTTGAATATTTTGCAGGCACAGCAATTGCACCTCCGTGGTCCTGGATGCATCTGCGCAGTGCCATGTGTGGTGACGTGTTCTGCATGGTATAATTCTTTGGCCAATAAATATTAAACATTTTGATAATGTGGATTTTTGACACCTGTAATGGAAATGTGAGGATTTGAGGCCAGACAGTCTTCTTTAAGGTATCTGAAAAGAGAATTTGGTTTGTGAGAAGAGAATTTGGTTTATAGTCCAAGGAATGGGGATCAGAGACTTTGGCTTGATTTTATGGTCTGGACATTGTGTGAGAGATGGGTTTGATTTATGGTGCGAGTAAGGGACGAGGTTTGACTATCTGTTCTGTATAGTGTGCATGAGGGGTTGTGCCTGATATTATGGTCTGTACACTATGTTTGAGAAGATGGGTTTGATCCTCTAGTATCTATACAGTGACGTTATTTGGTTGGGATTGACCTGATGGGCTGCATATTGTGGGTTTTGACTTTATCCTCTCCACTGTGTGTGAACGATGAGTGCAAATTTATATTCTTTACAGTTTGAGGCCTTGGGTTTGATTTTATTGTCTGTACAGTAGAAGTGTGGGGTGGATTTGTTTCATGGTCTGATGGATTTGTGCAGGTTGGCTTTGATGATATGATCTCTGCGCAGTGTCTTTGGGGGCTGGTTTTAATTTTATGGATGCGTGAGGCGTGGGTTTGATTTTATGTTCTCTCTAATGGATACGCGTAGTGATGGTTTAATTTTCCATCCTTATGCAGATCTCTTAACTATCTTGTTTCTGATCTTTTATCAACTGCTTCATTATTCAAACCACGGTAGCGCACTCGTTTAATACCCTTGAGTTGCCAGCAATGAAAATGAAAGTGTTCTCTGATGATTTGATAAGTGGATAAATTTCCTCAGAGGCAGAGCAAGGCGATAATGTGATTACAAATATTATCGATAGAGAACATTTTGACTGCCGAGGATAACATGTAAATGCTCTTTAAAGCTCCCAACAAATTCCTGGAATGGCACTTTTAATTAATAAATGGGATCTGATTTTGTCTGAATCTGGCACAGAGGATGGAGGAGGTACTTTCTACACCTTGTAAGGTTTTCAAACCAAGCATTGGGGAAAAAAAAAATTCCTGGTAAGCAATAGTTGACATAAGAGGTATAATGGAACATTTTCTAGCAAAGGAAAAAGTGCTGATTAGACCATAAATGAGACTACCATGTGGACCTTTTATAAGTGGCACTCCCATATTTCTAAATGTGGGAATCTTCACATCACAGCAGAATGGGAGTGCCACTTCTAAAAGGTCCACATAGATGAAAGAATGACTTCAGCAAGGTGGCAGGTAACTTAAAGGGAAATCTGCATATGATGGTGTCCCCATGCACCAGCTACCCTTTCCCTTGTTGGTAATAAAGGCAGATGGTTTTGCAGGTGCTGTTGAAAAGACCTTGCCAAGTCCAGGCAAGTCAAGTCAAATTGAGTTTATTGTCATGTGCACAAGTACAGGTGAGGTACAGGTATAATGAAAAACATTCACTGCAGCTGTAGAGATGCAAGAAATTCTGCAGATGTTAGAGGTATCTGTAGCAATGCACAAAAAGTGCTGGAGGAACTCAGCAGGTCAGGCAGCGTCCATGGAGGGAAATAAACAGTTGACGTTTCGGGCCCAGACCCTTCATCAGGACTGGAAAAGAAGAGGGCAGAAGCCAGGATATGAAGGGGGGGGGAGGGAGAGAAGTACTTGCAGGCAGGGGACAGGTGAGTCCAGGTGTGGGGGGTGAGGGGTTTGGGGGGAGAAGATGCAATCAGCTGAGAGGTGATAAGTAGAAGAGGCCGAGGGCTGAAGGAGGAGGAATCTGGTAGGAGAGGGCAGTGGACCATGGAATAAAGGATGAAGGAGGGGAGGAGAGGAGATGGGCAGGTCATCAAGGCAGGGGAAGGGAGCATGAAAATAAGGGAAGACAAAGGAATGGAGGGGGGAGAAAAAGAAGAAAAAGAAATTGGTGTAGTTGTACCTCACCGTGCAACAATGTCTCAGGCATGGAGGTACAGACACTACACAGGATATAAATTATACAAAAATTGTACTTTAATGATAAAATACAATGAAGAGAGACATAGAAAAATAAATATGATGCAAAAATAAGACCCCAGTGCCAATAAAGAGATGCAATCAGAGACAAGTCCATGGTAGGGCAAGCGGTGTCCATAGCGTTCCATTGCTGAGGTAGGGTTAGGGTTGTGCAGGTCAGTTCAAGAACCTGATAATTGCAGGAGAGTAGCTGTTCCTGAACCTGGTGGTGTGGGACTTCAGGCTTCTGTACCTCCTGCCTAATGGCAGCAGCGAGAAGAGGGCATGAACATGGTCTCAGGATTGCAGCCAGTGCCACGTGATAGTGAAGATAGGAATAGGAGGAGATGGCAGATGAATGCGTGGCTGAGGAGTTGGTGTAGGGGACAAGGTTTTAGATTTTTGGATCATTGGGATCTCTTCTGGGGAAGGTGGGACCTGTACAAATTGGACGGGTTACACCTGAACTCGAGGGGGACCAATATCCTTGCAGGCAGGTTTGCTAGTGTGGTTCGGGAGGGTTTAAACTAGTTTGCAAGGGGGGTGGGAACCAGAGGGACAGGTCAGTGGAAGAAATGCATGGAGTAAAGCTAGATCTAACAGGCTTTGAGGAGGGAGAAGCAGAGTATAGGGTAAAAAAAGCAGTAAGGTGGATGGGCTAAAGTGCATTTACTTAAATGCAAGAAGCATCAGGAATAAGGGTGATGAACTGAGAGCTTGGATAAGTACATGGAACTATGATATTGTGGCTCTTGCAGAGACTTGGCTGTCACCAGGCTAGGAATGGATACTGAACATTCCTGGTTTTCAGTGTTTTAAAAGGGACAGGGAGAGGGGGAGAAGAGGAGGAGGGGTGGCGTTAATGGTCAGGGATACTATTACAGCTGCAGACAGGCCAGATTATGTAGCATGATCCTCTCCAGAGTCAGTATGGCTAGAAGTTAGGAACAAGAAAGGAGCAGTTACTCTACTGGGAGTTTTCTATAGGCCACCTGGTAGCAGCAAGGATACTGAGGAGCAAATCAGGAGGCAGAATTTGGAAAGGTGCAAAAATAACAGGGTTGTAATCATGGGAGACTTCAACTTCCAAAATATTGATTGGCAGCTGCTTAGTACCAAAGGTTTAGATGGGGCAGAGTTTGTTGTGTGTGGAATGGGCTGCTGGCAACGGTGGTGGAGGTGGATACAATAGGGTCTTTTAAGAGAGTGTTGGATAGGTACATAGAGATGAGAAAAATAGAGGGCTATGGGTAAGCCTAGTAATTTCTGGGGTAGGGGCATGTTCAGCACAGCTTTGTGGGCCGAAGGGCCTGAATTGTGCCATGGGTTTTTCCATGTTTCTATGTCTCTAAGTGTCCAGGACAGATTCCTGTCACAAGTATGTTGACAGGCTGACTAGAGGGAATGCCATATTAGATCTAGTATTAGGTAATGAACTGGGTCAGGTGACAGATCTCTCAGTGGGTGAACATCTGGGGGACAGTGACCACCGCTCCCTAACCTTTAGCATTGTCATGGACAAGGATAGGAGCAAAGAGGACAGGAAGATATTTAATTGGGGAAGGGCAAATTATGAGGCTATAAGCCTAGAACTTGTGATTGTAAATTGGGATGATATTTTTGGAGGGAAATGTACTATGGAGATGTGGTCGTTGTTCAGGGATCTCTTGCAGGATGTTAGGAATAAATTTGTCCCGGTGAGGCAGAGAAGGAAGGGCAGGGTGAAGGAACCATGGGTGACGAGAGGTGGAACGTCTAGTTAGTAGGAATAAGGCAGCATACATAAGGCTTAGGCAGCAGGGATCAGATAGGGCTCTTGAGGATTATAGGGTAGCAAGGAAGGAACTTAAGGGGCTGAGGAGAACAAGAAGGGAACATGAAAAGGCCTTGGTGAGTAGGGTTAAGGAAAACCCCAAGGCATTTTTCACTTATGTGAAGAGCAGAAGGATGACAAGAGTAAAGGCAGGACCAATTAGAGACAAAGGTGGGAAGATGTGCCTGGAAGCTGTGGAAGTTGGTGAGGTCCTCAATGAATATTTCTCTTCAGTATTCACCAAGGAGAGGGGCCTTGATGACGCTGAGGACAGTGTTGGTAAGGTTAATGTTCCAGAGCATGTTGTTATCGAGAGAGGATGTGTTGGAGCTGTTAGAAAATATTAGGACAGATAAGTCCCCAGGGCCTGACAGAATATTCCCCAGGCTGTTCCACGAGGTGAGGGAGGAGATTACTGAACTGTTAGCTAGGATCTGAGTCCTCGTTGTCCACAGGAATGGTACTGGAGGATTGGAGGGTGGCAAATGTTGTCCCTTTATTCAAAAAAGATAGTAGGGATAGTCCAGGGAATTATAGACCAGTGAGCCTTACGTCTGTGGTGGGCAAGCTGCTGGAAAGGATTCTTAGAGATAGGATCTATGGGCATTTAGAGAATCATAGTCTGATCAGGGACAGCCAGTATCACTTTGAAGGGCAGATCATGTCTCAAACCTGATAGTGTTCTTTGAGGAGGTGACAAGACAGATTAATGACGGTAGTGCAATAGATGTGGTCTACATGGATTTTAGTCAGGCATTTGACAAGGTTCCACATGGTAGGCTTCTTCAGAAGGTCAGAGGGCAAGGGATCCAGGGAGGCTTGGCCGTGTGGATTTAGAATTGGCTTGCCTGTAGAAAGCAGAGGGTTATGGTGGAGGGAGTGCATTCAGAGTGGAGGGCTGTGACTAGCGGTGTCCCACAAGGTTCTGGGACCTCTGCTTTTCGTGATTTTTATTAATGACTTGGATGAGGGGGTAGAAGAGTGGGTTGGCAAGTTTGCAGACAGAACAAAGATTGGTGGTGTTATGGATAGTGTTGAGGATTGTCGAAGATTGCAGAGGGACATTGATAGGATGCAGAGTTGGGCTGAGAAGTGGCAGATGGAGTTCAATCCGGAGAAGTGAGAGGTGGTACACTTTGGAAGAACTAACTTCAAGGCAGAGTACAATGTTAATGGCAGGATTCTGGGTAGTGTGGAGGAGCAGAGGGATCTGGGAGTTCATATCCATAGACCCCTGAAAGCTGCCTCACAGGTGGATAGGGTAGTTAAGAAAGCTTATGTGATGTTAACATTCATAAGTCGTGGGATCGAGTTTAAGAGCTGCAAGGTCATGATGCAGCTCTACAAAACTCTGGTTAGACCATGCTTACAGTACTGTGTCCAGTTCTGGACACCTCATTATAGGAAGGATGTGGAAGTGTTGGAAAGGTTGCAGAGGAGATTTACCAGGATGTTGCCTGATTTAGAGAATATGCATTATGAGGAGAGACTAAGGGAGCTAGGGCTTTACTCTTTAGAGAAGGAGGATGAGAAATAGATAGTGGACAGCCAGCACCTCTATCGCAGGGCACCAATGCTCAATACAATGGGGAATTGCTTTAAAGTAATGGGTGGACGTTCAAGGGAGATATCAGAGGTAGGTTTTTTTACCCAGACAGTGGCTGGGACATTGAATGCGCTGCCTGGGGTGGTGGTGGAGCCAGGTACATTGGTCAAATTCAAGAGATTGGTAGATAAGCATATGGAGGAATTTAGAATAGAGGGATATGTGGGAGGAAGGGGTTAGATAGTCTTAGGTGTTTAAAGGTCGGCACAACATTGTGAGCTGAAAGGCCTGCATCGTGCTGTACTGTTCTGTCTGTCTTCACCATAACCAATGTTGAACATAGAACAGTACAGCACTGGACAGGCTATTCAGCCCACAATGCTGTGCCGATCTTGATGCCAGTTTATACTAAATGTCCTCTTGTATATCATCCATATTCCTCTATTTCCTTATTTGTGTATTTATTTATTTAAAAGCCTCTTAAACTCCACCAAATGTTCATATTGGTGGATCAAGTGTCAGTCAGACAGGCCGCTTTGTCCTGGATGGTGCTGAGCTTCTTAAGTGTTGTTGAAGCTGCACTCATCCAGACAAGTTGAGAATTTTCTGCCCGACTCCTGAATTATGACTGGTAGATATTGGAAAGACTAAGGAGTCAAGAGGTGCATGATACTACCTGACCTTTAATCTGCAATGGTGGCTTCTGTTGTGAGAGAAGGTTCTTTGGGGTCTTAAAGGCAGAGGACTCCAGACAGTCTTTGCATTTTAAAAAGGGAAAATTTATTTACAAAGACAAACGCGGGGACAGAATGAATGGGAACGGATGCACACTCGCGCGCACACACACGTGCAGGAGATCACGAACGTGGGGGAAATCACAACAGGGGTGAGATGCGCGTGCACACAACAAACTGGTTACAAATGACCAAGAAATAAACAATACGGTGCCTGACCCCCTGATTCTGGACGAGCACCGGCTCTAACGCTCCCTGGAATCTACTAGGACGCTCCTAACCCTTGTGGAAGTGCATACTCTTACCAATGGCCTCTTCAGCATTGTTCCACAATTCCTGGGGCAGTCAAAAGAGAGAGAGCTAGGAACATGTGGCACTTTTATAGTGCTGGAGGGCTGGGGGTGGTCCAGCCCAGTTAATTCAAAAGGTCCAATGGCTCAGTGCCAGCTAGGACAAAGGTGCTTAAACGAGCCAATTGTTCAGGTGTATACTTAATGGATGGGCTGGAACCAAACCTTGAATGACTGTGGTGCGTTTCCAACCCAATGAGCAATGCTGTCATCCGACCAGAGGGGTCAGTGTTGTCACTGTCACGACAGCCATGACATTTGTCACGACAACTTCAATATTTACTTGGTTGTTCAAGTTAATCTTCTTGTCACTGTGGCTCTGAGAATGTTACTTGTTGTGAATTTGGTGACAATAATGACATTGAAATTTGAGTGAAGGTGGTTAATTATTCTCTTGTTAGAGATTGTTACTTTCTGGCACTTGTAAGATAAGATAAGATATTTATTTATCAGTCGCAGGTACACCGAAACACACAGTGAAATGCGTCTTTTTGTGTTACTGAGAATGTGCTGGGGGCAGCCCGCAAGTGTCGCCGCTCTTCTGGCACCAACATAGTATGTCCATAGCTCCTCAGCTCCTAACCTCTACATCTTTGGAATGTGGGAGGAAACCGGAGCACCTGGAGGAAACCGGAGCAGACACACCGGGAGAACGTAAAAACTTACAGACAGCAGCAGGAATTGAACTTGGGTCGCTGGCACTATAATAGTGTTATGCTAACCGCTTTTATACCGTGCCACAAATGCTCCTGGTTACATCTCAGACCCGGACCAAAGGCTACAGTTGTTTGGCAAGCCTATATTGTTTTCTGAAGCAGAGTGAATGGAATTGAATTCATTGCAATCATCAATGAACAACATTGTTCAGATCAGCCTTGGGGGGAGTGAACCTTCAGAAAGCATCTGTCCTGGCTGGAGTTCCCGGCCGTGTCTTTAGATCCTGCACAGATCAACTGACAGGAATTTTCAGACATTTTTAACCTCTTCCTCCTTCAATATGAGGTTCCCATCTGCTTTAAGAAGAACACTATTTTTCCGGTGCCAAAGAAAAATAAGGTAACATCCAATGGAACCCAGGTTCTGAGTTCTCAATGGAACTCAGGTTTGGAGGCAGGGCAGGTCAGCAATGAAACAGTTGAAGATGTTTGGATCTGGAATATTGCCCTGGAGAATTTCTGTGGTGATGTGCTCTGGCTGTGATGACTGCCTCCAATAACTACAACCATTCTGTGTCAAGTATTGGCCAGTGGAGGTTTAACTCTTTGTTCCCATAGAGTTGGATTTTACTAGAGTTGTTTGATGCTGCATTTGGCCAAATGCAATCAGAATTGGAATTGGTATATTATTGACATGTGTACTGGGATACAGTGAAAATTAGTTTTGCATGTCATCCATTCAGACTATTTTAAGACGTGTACGTCATGGTAGTACAAGGGAAAAGCAATAACAGAATGTAGAATACAGTGTTAGTTACAGAAAGTGCAATGCAGGTTGACAATAAGATGCAAGGGTCATGACAAGGTAGATTGTGAGGTCAAGAGTTCATCTTTAATGTACAAGAGGTCCATTCAAGAGTCTTATAACAGCGGGATAGAAGCTGTCCTTGAGCCAAATGGTACATGCTTTCAGGCTTTCGTATCTTCCGTCTGATGGAAGGAAGGAGAAGAGAGAATGTCTGGGGTGGGAGGGGTCTTTGATTATGTTTTCTGCTTTACCGAGGCAGCGAGAAGTATAGACAGAGTCTGTGGAGAGGAGGCTGGTTTTCGTGATGGACACAACTCTCTGCAGTTTCTTGCAGTCTTGGGCAGAGCAGTTGCCAAACCAAGCTGTGATGCAACTGAATAGGATGCTTTCTATGGTGCATCTATAGAAATTATTGACTGTTAATGGGGACAAGCCGAATTACCCTAGCCTTCTGAGAAAGGAGAAGCACTGGTGTGTTTTCTTTATTATGGCATCTGTGGTTGGACCAGGACAGGCTATTGATGATGTTTACACCTAGGAACTTGAAGCTCTCAACCCTCTTGACTTCAACACTGTTGATGTAAACAGGAATGTCGGCCCCCCCCCCCCCCTTCCTGAAGTTAATGACCAGTTCTTTTTGTTTTGCTGACATTCAGGGGTTGTCATGACACCATGCTCTCTATCTCCCTCCTGTACTCGGACCCAAAGTTATTTGAGATCCGGCCCACTATGGTGGTGTCATCAGCAAACTTGTAGATGGAGCTAGAGCAGAATCTGGCCACACAGTCGTGAGTGTAGAAGGAGTAGAGTAGGGAGCTGAGGATGCAGCCTTACAGGACACCAGTGTTGAGGATAATCACGGTGGAGGTGTTGCTGCCTATCCTCACTGATTGCAGTCTGTTAGTCAGGAAGTCAAGGATTCAGTTGCAAAGGGAGGTGCTGAATCCCAGGTATGGAGTTTGGAGATGAGTTTGTTTGGAATTATGGTATTGAAGGTGGAGCTGCAGTTAATAAACAGGAATCTGATGCAGGTGTCTTTGTTATCTAGATGCTCCAGAGATGAGTGTAGGGCCAGGGTGATGGCGTCCACTGTAGACCTGTTTCAGCAGTAGGCTGGAGTTGATGCATGCCATGACCAGCCTCGAAGCACTTTGCGATGGTGGATGTCAAAGCAACCGGGCAGTAGTCATTAAGGAACACTAGACTCGGGACTGCAGATGCTGGAATCTGGAGCAACACAAAAAGCACTGGAGGAACTCCGAAGGTCAGGGTCTTAGATGCTGTCTTATGCGCTGAGTTCCATTAATGGACGTTACCTTATTTTTCTTTGGCACCGGAATGATAGTGTTCTTCTTAAAGCAGATGGGAACCTCAGATTGAAGTAGAAAGAAGTTAAAAATGTCCGCAAATACTCCCGCCAGTTGATCTGTCCAGGATCTAAGGACACGACTGGGGCTCCAGCCAGGACAGATGCTTTCTGAGGGTTCACTCTCCCTAGGGCAGGTCTGACATCTGCAGCTGTGACTGCGTGTACAGGTGCATTAGAGGCTGTTGGAGCAGGTGTTGTAATTTCATTGCCTTCCCGTTAAAAATGTGCTAATTGACCTCTAAGGTGCATTGAACTCATCAGGGAGGGATGTGTTGTTGTCTTTAAAGGAGGTCACTCTTTCTTTATTTCTGGAATTCAATTCTTCCATCTATCTTTGAACCAATGTTGTAAAGATATTTGGAGCTGAGTAATACAGGTGCACAAACTGAGGCTGGGTGAAGACACCAGAGATTGCAGATACTGGAATCTGGAGCAACAAACAATCTGCTGGAGGAACTCAGCAGGCTGAGCAGCATTGTCGACGATTCGGGTCGAGACCCCGCATCAGGACTGAGAGTGGAGAAGGGAGCTGGCCAGGATAAAGGGGAGCAGGGGAGTGGTGAGAAAGGAGTCCGAGGTGATTGGTGGACTGAGGAGGGGTGTAAGATGACAGGCAGGTGGTACCAGGTAGGAGAGGGGAGCAGGGGTGGAACTGGGAGGCAGTGGCAGGTGGATGATAGACGGAGGCAGACACAGAGCAGGAGAGAGGGGAGAAAAAAATATGGCTGTAGTAGTAGGTTCTGAGGCTCTCTTGTTGTTCCCCCTCTGGTTTCCACTGCTCTTCGGCTCTTTGATCACGTTCTAACCAAGACTCACGACTACACCCACATATATCTTTCCCTCTCTTGCTTTGTCTGCCTCCATCGATCATCCTCCTGCCACTGTCTCCCAACTCCAGCCCTGCTCCCCTCCCCTACCTGTTGTTCTCTCCACACTCCCTCTCCTTGTTATACTGGCCACCTTGCCTCTCCATTCTCAGTCCTGATGCGGGGTTTCAACCCGAAACGTCGACAATTCCTTTCCTCCCACAGATGCTGCTCGACCCATTGAGTTGGGTGAGTAGGTTCTTGGTGAAGGGCCTTTGCTTACAAGCACGGTCAGTGACAATTTCAACACGTTGCAGATGTTTGAGAGTGGACTGATGGGATGGTTGAATTGGATTTGTCCTGCTTTTTGTGCATCTAACATATCTGAGCAGTTAGATGCCAGTGTTGTAACTGGACTGGAATAGCCAGGACTACAACTAATTGTGGAGCACAACTCTTCAGCATCACAGCATCTGGCTCCAAATGTCTTGACGTATCACTTGTGCTCATCTTCTTTATCTAGCATGCAGTGAATCAAATTGGCTAAAGCGAACCAAGTTGTCTTCTAGGACATCCCAATGAGTTCCTGGTCACCAGATTTATTTTACTTAACTGAATTTAATTTCCTCACTGTTTTAGTGGGATTTGAATTCATGTGTCCAGACCAGTTGTCCAAGCCTGTGGATTAAAAATGCATTAACGTAACTAGTATGCTACCATTCTACAAAATTCATGTCACACAATACTATAGCAAAACATAGTTAGCATATAGTCATTATGCAGTAGTTACAGATCATTCATAGTGTTTATTTGTCTGATTTTATTGAACAGGTTGGCAAACCTCTCAGCATGAGTGCTCGTAGAAGCAGATGTAAAGGTAATGTATCACATTATTCAAAGGTTCTGTTGTGAGCTAAAAAGTAGCTGTGCATCAAGGTTTCCTGTGTACCTGCTGTGCTCGTGACTTGCACAATTCTATTTGATGATGGCCTTTTGAGTTTAAAAGTATAGTATTTGAGCTGTCAGCTGTCTAAGTGCAAGAACTGTGACTGAAAATATGTTTAGCTGATTCAAACAATGTTGGAGATTAGCAGAAGCAAAGTGGCTTCCCTTTGACCCTCACCAATGGACGGACCCATTAATCCACCAACTTTTATAGATGCATCATAGAAAGCATCCTATTCGGATGCATCAAGGCTTGGTATGGCATCTGCTGTGCCTGTGACCACAAGAAACTGCAGAGAGTTGTGGACACAGCTCAGCACATCACAGAAACCAGCCTCCCCTCCATGAACTCTGTCTACACTTCTCGCTGTCTCACTAAAGCAGCCAACATAATCAAAGACCCCACCCACACAGGACATTTTCTCTTCTCCCCCCTCCCATCAGGCAGAAGATACAAAAGCCTGAAAACACATACCACCAGGCTCAACGACCATCCCACTTTTATAAGGCTCTTGAATGGACCTCTTGTACATTAAGATGAACTCTTGATCTCTCAATCTACCTTGTCATGGCCCTTGCACCTTATTGTCTACCTGCACTGCACTTACACTGTAAATGTCACACTTTAGTCTGCATTCTGTTGTTGTTTTACCTTGTACTGTTGTAATGAAATGATCTGTATGGATGGTATGCAGAATAAAGTAATAAACCAATTTACCTTGTTACATTCCTCAAACAGTCACCATTACTTGGTGTATTTTGCACAGAGTATGAGACTAGAAGACATCTTTCAGGCAAAGGGTTAAACAAAAGTGCAAACCTGGACCGGCAGATTCATTCAGCAATATGTCCAACAAATGGAAGCACTGATATTGCAAACTAAGCATTTTCCCTAAAATGTTCCCTTTTTTCAAGATTGTCAATAATGTGTAGTCAATGAGTTTGAAATTATAGATTTCTCAGTGGTGTTTTGTGTACATTACAGCTCTTGTATTCAAATTGGAACTACAGATGGACAATAACTATTACCTTGCCAGCAGTACTCAGATGAATATAAAAATAAATCTATTATCTATGTAGAAAGGATATTAATTTAATCCCAGGGAAAACATTCTGATTATTTTAATGGTTTCTCCAGCTTGAGCTTCCTCATAATGTCTATAATACTCAGAATTGAGATTTATAACACAGAGGAGGCCATGACAGCTAAGTTGAGACCAGTTCCACTTCCCAGTTTGCAGCCTCTGGCCCTGTAGGGTGGAGGCACTTGAAATACATCTTGAGGCAGGTTTAAATGTAATGTGGGTCCCTGCCTTGACCAATCTTTTGGGTGGTTCCTAAGTTCCAGGTCCTCACAACAATTTGGGTTACATTAATTTTGTCAACTCCCCTCTGATTCTCCACCTCAATTACATCTCCCCTTTGGCTATATTTTATCTAAAGTAGACAATCTTCATCCTTGGAGATATCCTTGTAAACCTCTGACTACTCTCTGATATCTCACATCCTTCTTACAATGGAGTGAACAGAACATTTAGTACCTTTGTTGTGACAATTGGGTGTTTATACGACTCTATCTTAATCTGCGCCAGTTCCCCATAGCCCTCAATTTTGTGATCTTTCAATACCTGATCTGTTTTAATATCCTAAATGATCTAGTCTCCAGAAGCCCCGAAGGTGGAGAGTCCCAGAGATTTACCACCCTCCTTGAGGAGAAGTTCCTACACACCTCAGTTTTAAATGACTGGCTCCCTAGTCCTGTCAATATGTCCCTCCCCCTCTCATCTGAGATGCTCCCACCAGTGGAAACATCTCAACATTTACCCTCTCATGCTTCCTTTGGTTATACAGACAGCAACGGAATTGAACCCGGGTCGCTGGCGCTGTAATAGTGGGACGCTAACCACTACACTACCGTGCCTGCCATATCTCCCTATTTCTAAACTCCAGTCTTCTTACAATAGAGGACAACATGGTTGTTTGCCTTCCTAATCACTTGCTGAACCTACCTTCTAACTTTTTGCAATTCATGCACAAGAACGTCTGGATCTCTCTGCACATCTGCAATCTTGCTCTTTTCAGATAATAGCCTGCCATTTGATTCCTCTTACCGAAGTACCTGACTTCACACTTTCCCACATTAGACTCCACCTTGGGAGTCAGGTTGGGGACTTCCAAGACAGAATATAAGGTGTTGTTACCCCAACCTGCGCCTGGCCTCAACGTGGCAGTAGAGGAGGCTGCGGATAGACATGTCAGTATGGGAGTGGGATGTGGAATTGAAGTCAGTGGCCACCAGGAGGTTGTGGCTCTTGTGGCAGACAAAACAATGGTGCTCGATGGCAACATTGATTTCTCTAACTTCCGGTAACCCCACCCCTTCTTTTTCTTTCTCCCCCCCCCCCACTCCCCCACTCCTCTGTCTTCCCTTATTCCTGTGGCTCCCTTCCCCCGCCTTGATGACCTGCCCATCTCTTCTCCTCCCCTCCTCCATTTATTCCATGGTCCACTGCCCTCTCCTACCAGATTTCTCCTTCAGCCCTTTGCCTCTTCTACCTATCACCTCTCAGCTTATTACATCTTCTCCCCCACCCACCTACCTTCCCCCTCTCACCTGGCCTCACCTATCCCCTGCCTGTGTGTGCTCCTCCTCTCCCCCCACCTTCTTATTCTGGCTTCTGCCCTCTTCCTTTCCAGTCCTGATGAAGGGTCTTGGCCTGAAACGTCATCTGTTTATTTCCCTCCATGGATGCTGCCTGACCTGCTGAGTTCCTTCAGCACTTTTTGTGTATTGCTCCAGATTCCAGCATCTGCAGAATCTCTTGTGTCTTCATCAATGGAACTTCATTTTTGACAAATCTAATAGTTTTTTTAAGTTGCAAAGAGAAGAGAAAAGGAGGCACTGATGGAAATGGTTTCTGTTGATTCCTAAAGAACATCTAAGAAGGCACCACATCGCTAAAAGGGTTTAAAAAAAACAATGGGTAATGTTTCCGCATGAACTAAGGATTGGTTTAAGGATAGCAAATAGAATAGGAATAAGTGCTATGGGGATCAGTAGGAGGGTTGTCTAATGAATCATGTTGTCCTGATTTTCAGCCCTTAATTAACAACAAATGAAAAAGACAGTGTAATATTTGCCAGTTTGCTTGTTGGTGCAAAATCAGGTAAGAAGAGTGTGAAGTGGTTGCAGAGTTTGCCAAAGGGTTTTCAGCCAGTGGGCAAGAACATAGCAGGGGAGGAAATTGAGATATGTGAAGTTATGTTCATTAGTCAGAAGAATAACAAAAACACAACATTCTTCAGATAATGAGATACCAGCAAATATCTTCCTCACAGCTCCAGAGACCCAGGTTCAGTCCTGACCTCAGGTGCTACCTGTATGGAATTTGCACATTCCCCCTTTGGTTTGCCTCTGGGTGATCGGGTTTCCTCCCACATCCTTGGGTTGGTCGGTTAATTGGTTGCTGTGAATTGCTCCTAGAGTGTAGGTGAGTGGTAGAATCTAGGGAGTTGATGGGAATGTGGGGAGAATCAAATGAGTTTGGGAAGGATGAGTGTAAATGGATGGTTGATGGTCAACATTGCCTCAATGGGCTGAAGTCTTGCATGACTTTATGATAAATGCTCATCCATTTAGGACAGAGATCATGAAAAAATTATATAGTTGTAAATCTTTGAAATTCATTATCTTGGTGGCCTGAGATATTGAGTTGTTAAGAATATTTAAGGCTGAGGTTATCGGGATGAGGCAGGCAAGTGAGTAAAAGATATCATCAACCATGATCTCACTGAATGTTGGAACAGTCTCAAAGGGCTTAGGTCTGGTCCTGCTTCTAGTTTTACATCCCTATGTTGTTGTGATAGGTGCACTTCCAACATTACATCAAGGACTGCACAGCATAAGTATTTTGGTAGCTATAAGGCAGATGGAGGTGATCAGAGACCACTAAGTATAAAAGCAAGCATTTTCCATGATCAAACACCTTCCTGATCCTGTGCATTACTACTAAATCTCATCCTCTGTGTTCCAAAGAGAATGATTCCAGCTCCTTCAATCTTTCCACAACACTGAAGACTTGGATCCCTCATCAAATTTAATAAAACTCAATCTGCAGATGCTGACAATCCAAAATAGAAACTGCTGGAAACACTCAGCAGGTCAGGCAGCATCTGCGGAGAGACAAAAATGGAGATCGCATTTCTGGTAAAGATCCTTCATCAAATCTTATCAGTATAAAATATATTTTTGTTTCTCTCTGCAGAAATGGTGATGGGAGAATAGTTGCTTGAGAGCGAGACAAGAGAAATGCCAGAAGGAGACATAAGAAATTTTCTGCGGATGCTGGAATCTGGAGCAACACAAAGTGCTGGAGGTACTCAGCAAGTCAAGCAGCATCCACTGAGGGAAGTAAACAGTCGATGTTTTGGGCCGAGCCCCTTCATCAGGACTGGAAGGGAAGAGGGCAGAAGCCGGAATAAGAAGGTGGGGGGAGGGGGAGGAGCACACGCAGGCAGGTGATAAGTGAGTTCAGGTGAGAGGTGAGTCCAGGTGAGAGGGGAAGGGAGGTGGGAGGGGGGGACAGTTTTTTTTTGCATCAGTATTTACTCAAGAAGCTGGCATAGTGGATATGGAAGGAAGGGAAACAAGCAGTAGTGTCATGGAACATATAGAGATTAAAGAGGAGGAGGTACTTGCTGCCTTACAGCAATAAAGGAAGAAAAATCCCCTGGGCCTGACAAGATATTTCCTCGGACCTTGAGAGAGACTAGTGTAGAAATTGCAGGGGCCCTGGCAGATATATTTAAAATGTCCTTAGCCACGAGTGCAGTGCCGGAGGACTGGAGGGTAGTTCATGTTGTTCCGTTGTTTTAAAAAAAGGCTCTAAAAGTAAACCAGGTAATTACAGGCCGGTGACCCTGACAACAGTAGTAGGGAAATTATTGGAAGGTGTTCTGAGAGATCGGATATACAAGTATTTGGACAAACAAGGGCTGATTAGGCATAGTCAGCATGGCTTTGTGCGTGGTAGATTGTTTAATGAATCTTGTAGAATTTTTCGAGGAGGTTACCAAGAAAGTAGATGAAGGAAAGGCTGTGGACGTTATCTACATGGACTTTAGTAAGGTCTTTGACAAGGTCCCACATGGGAATTTAATTCAGAAGGTTCAGACACTAGGTATCCATGGAGAGGTTGTAAACTGGATTCGAAATTGGCTGTGTGGGAGAAGACAGTGGTAATGGATGATTGTTTCTCAGACTGGAGGCCTGTGACTAGTGGTGTGCCTGAGGGATCTGTGCTGGGGCCATTGTTGTTTGTTGTCTATATCAATGATCTAGATGATGTAGTAAATTGGATCAGCAAGTTTGCTGATGACACTAAGATTGGAGGTGTAGTGGACAGCGAGGAAGGCTTTCAAAGCTTGCAGAGGGATCTGAACCAACTGGAAGAATGGGCCAGAAAATGGCAGATGGAATTTAATGCAGACAAGTGTGAGGTGTTGCATTTTGGAAGGACAACTCAAGGTAGGACATACACAGTAAATGGTAGGGCACTGAGGAGTGCAGAGGAACAAAGGGATCTGGGAGTTCAGATACATGATTCCCTGAAAGTGGTGTCACAGGCAGACAGGGTTGTAAAGAAGGCTTTTGGCATCCTGGAATTTATATATCAAAGTATTGAGTATAGGAGATGGGGTGTTATGGTGAGGTTGTATAAGACATTGGTGAGGCCAAATTTGGAGTATTGTGTGCAGTTCTTGTCACCTAACTATAGGAAGGATATCAGTAAGATTGAAAGAATGCAGAGGAGATTTACTAGAATGTTGCCGGGTCTTCAGGAATTGAGTTACAGGGAAAGATTGAACAGGTTAGGACTTTATTCCTTGGAGCGTAGAAAAATGAGGGGAGATTTGATAGAGGTTTACAAAATTGAGGGGCATAGACAGAGTAAATGTAAGTAGGCTCTTTCCATCTAGATTAGGAGAGAAGTATGAGAGGACATGGCTTTAGGGTGAAAGGGGAAAGGTTTAGGGGGAACTTCTTCACTCAGTGGTGGGAGTGTGGAACGAGCTGCCATCTGATGTAGTAAATGTGGGCTCACTCTTAAGTTTTAAGAATAAATTGGATAGATACATGGACAGGGGCGGTCTGGAGGGCTATGGACTGGGTGCAGGTCAATGGGACTAGCGGAATAAAGTTTCAGCACAGACTAGAAGGGCCGAATGGCCTGTTTTCTGTGCTGTAGTGTTCTATGGTTCTAATAAGCTGAGAAGTGATAGGTAGAAGAGGCAAAGGGCTGAAGAAGGAATCTGGTAGGAGAGGGCAGTGGACCATGGAATAAATGATGGGGGAGGGGAGGAGAGGAGATGGGCAGGTCATCAAGGCGGGGGAAGGGAGCCACAGGAATAAGGGAAGACAAAGCAGTTGGTGGGGGGGGGGGGCGGTGGAGAAGAAAAAGAAGGGGTGGGGTTACCGGAAGTTAGAGAAATCGACATTGAGGCCATCAAGTTCGAGACTCCCAAGGCGGGATAAGAGGTGTTGTCCCTCCAACCTGCAAGCAGGTCTGAGTGTAAATGATGGTCCAGCCAAGAAAATATGGTCAGAACAAAGGTCAGGCAGACCGACTTCAGCCTTTTTACTGCTGAAGGAGTAAGTTATAATAAACTGGTTTAAAAAAAACTCCCCGCCTATCAGTTAATTAGGGTGTTTCAATGCTGTGGATAGACATGTGTATTTTGTAAAGTTGGGTGCAAAAGCGATAGATCCCATCATTAAACATTATTAACACCAGCTGTACAAGAAACTAAACAGTGACTGATGACTTTATTTAAGATTGCAGGTTCCCCTACCTTGCGAGATGTTATCTCTTCTGTGACATGACTTCATGGGCTTCATTTTCTGTTTCAGATTTCCATTAGAAATGGGATTCAGGAGAGTTTCTTTCTTATCTCACTTCTGTGCCTTTGAGTTGCAGAATCTGATGAATAGACACTGGTAACTTTCCATGTTTTCTGGATAAATATTTGCAGTGTAGGTCATTTACCTGCAAGGCTCTCACTGCCTGTTCCTCATTGAGCATTTTAATCATTTCTTAACAATGGGTTTTGAAAATAGTAAGGAGCAAGCTGTGGTGTTGCTATGATTCTTTTGTGGATTTCTTGCCCTTCCATGTCGAAACTCATTGTGAACTGTTAATGGCACTTGGCTGCATTCATGCCAATATTATGACTAACTTATGAAGCTTGCAGTGAAGTCAACAATTATTTGTGTGCTATCTTCAAGCCTCATACTGGCTTAATATAATTGGCAGCGCAGAGAATTCCCTAGTTACAATCTTCAGAATGCAACGTGATTGTACCTTTTCACAATTTAAAAAAACAGCTTCAGTTTGGTTATAATGTCACAGCGTGTGATTAAATGCGTCAACTGGCATTTGTTTTAACTATTGGTAGTCTAACTAAAAGGCTGGCAAACTGAAACCTAATCAGTTCTCCTGGGTAACTATAAAAAAACATTGCCAAAGTACCTCGTTTCAAAAGATGCATCTTGGGTAAAGGGTTTAGATGCTGTATTTCTTAGAATAGTAATAATGTATTTGACCTTTATTTTTAAATGACAGTGGCACTCCTCAAATGAATTACAGATTCAGCCTATACCATCCAAAATCAATCCCAAGCTTCCATTATTCTTCATGATTTAAGGTTATTTGAACACATCAAATCAAAAAATTTATCACTATAATCTTCACTTTACCACTTTGTTAATTTTTTATGCTCTGAAATCTATTGGTAAAATCTTTATCCCATAACACACCAAAATAAGATTATAAATTTAATTAACTTGCTTAGATCCAAATAACAGGATCAAATTGATTTATTCGACTGTTAGTCTTCCATTAAGCAACAGACCTATTTCTCAACATGGACCACATTTTTCAACACAGACCCATGAATGAATCTATCCATTTATGCATTAAATAAGACCATTTTTTACATACTTACACAGGATCAATACTAACCTTAATGCTTCCTCAATGTAAGACTGCTAAATCCATTTTAGTAAAGGTCACAAAAAGTCAATAAACAGTCGGACATGAACTAGAAAGTAAGAACGAATTTCTTTGATGGTATTTTCATGGGAACTTTATAAGTATATTCTGATTTGTTTTTTACTGATTATCACTTAACAAATATGTTGCAAAGTAGTGGGACATAAAATTTTCCATGTAAACTTGAATCAATGTAAAGGAAACGCACTTAAATTGTAAAGTAATGAGCTGGCTGAAAGTTCTGTTGAAAGAAGCCTGTCAGCTGCAGTGCGTGTTGAAAGCTCTGCGACTACAGAACTATTGGGTCAGATATTCTTTGTATCTGGCCCCTCAGATATATATATCAAACTTAGCCGGTACATCTAGTGCAGTCTGGGATTACTGGCCTCAAGTAAAAAGGTAAACCTTTTGTTTAATTTTCTTTCTTTCATATTACATTTCCTTACAATATAAGATAAAATATCTTTTATTAGTCACATGTACATCGAAACACATGGTGAAATGCATCCTTTACATGGAATGTTCTGAGGGCAGCCTGCAAGTGTCGCCACACTTCTGGCACCAACATAGCATGCCCAAAACTTCCTAACCTGTAGGTCTTTGGAATGTGGGAGGAAACGGGAGCACCTGGAGGAAACTCTCACAGACACTGGGAGAACGTACAAACTCCTTACAGACAGCAGTGGGAATTGAACCCGGGTCGCTGGTGCTGTAATAATGTTATGCTAACTGCTACACTACTGAGGCGATTCAGCCTGTTAAGTCTATTCTGGCTCTCAGATCATTCCCGTTGATCTCCACTTATTTCTCTGTCAGCTATTCTCTCTCACTTGCTTATAAACTCCACTCCCCCCACCACCGCCCCCAACCACCACCAATTCTCCCCTCAACCGCCAACACTAGGTATAATTTACAGTAACCAATAAACCTAACATTTAGCATATGTTTGGGATGTGGAAAGAATTCAGAGCACTGAGAGGTGTACAAGATGATAAGAGGTATAGATCGAGTAGAGACTTTTTCCCAGGGCGACAATGGCTAACACGAAGGGACATAAGTTTAAGGTTATTGGAGGAAGATATAAGGGGGATGTCAGGGGTAAGTTTTTTTTTAGAGTGGTGGGGGCATGGAATGACTGACAACAGAGGTTGTGGGGGCAGATACATTAAGGACATTTAAGAGACTCTTAAATAGACACAAATGATAGCCCTCCATTTCTCTATGTGGGAGCGAAGACTTAGATAGATCTTAGAGCAGGATAAAATGTCGGCACAACATTGTGGGCCAAAGAGCCTGTACTGTCCTGTAATGTTCTATGTTCACTCAAGGGAAATGTACACGGTTCACAGGGAGAACATGCAAACCTCACATAGACAGCACCTGAGGCCAGGATCGACCCTAGGAGATCTGAGGCAACATCATTACCTGAAACCCACTTTGTCTCTGTAGGTTTATGTTTAAGAAACCGCAGAGAGTTGTGGACGCAGCTCAGCACATCTCAGAAACCAGCCTCCCCTCCATGGACTCTGGCTACACTTCTTGCTGCCTCAGTAAAGCAGCCAACATAATCAAAGACCCCTCCCACCTTGGACATTCTCTCTTCTCCCCGCTCCCATCGGACAGAAGATACAAAAGTCCGGAAGTATGTACCACCAGGCTCAGCAACAGCTTCTATCCCACTGTTATAAGACTACTGAATGGTCCCCTTCTATGATAAAATGGACTCTTGACCTCACAATCTACCTCATTATGACCTTGCACCATATTATTTGCCTGCACTGCACTTTCTCTGTAACCATAACATTTCATTCTGCATTGTTATTGTTTTCCCTTGTACTACCTCAATGCACTGATGTGATGAAATGATCTGTATGGATGACATGCAAAACAAGATGATACAAAACAAGAGTGTACAAGATAAGAGACAGAGATTGAGTAGACAGTCAGAAACTTTTTCCCAGGGCAATAATGGCTAACATGAGGGGACAGAATTTTAAGGTAATTGGAGGAAGGTATAAGGGGGATGTCAGGGATAAGTTTTTTTACACAGTGGTGGGTATGTGGAACGCACTGCCGGCAGAGGTTGTGGGGGCAGATACATTATAAGATAAGATCTTTATTAGTCACATGTACATCGTAACACACAGTGAAGTACACTTTTTGCATAGTGATTTTGGGGGGCAGCCCACAAGTGTCGCCACGCTTCCAGCGCCAACATAGCGTGCCCATAACTTCCTAACTTGTACGTCTTTGGAATGTGGGATGGAACTGGAGCACCCGGAGGAAACCCACACAGACACAGGGAAAACGTACAAACTTCTTACAGACAGTGGCCGGATTTGAACCCGGGTCTCTGGCGCTGTAAAGCGTTATGCTAACCATTAAGAAACTCTTAGATACATGAATGATAGAGAAATGGAGGGCTATGTGGGAGGGAAGGGTTAGATAGATCTTAGAGCAGGATAAAATGTTGGCACAACATTGTGGGCTGAAGGGCCTATACTGCACTGTAATGTTCTATGTAAAACAAAGTTTTTCACTGTATCTTGGTACATATGACAATAATAGACCAATTTACCTATTTAACTTAGTTGGCTGTTAGTTTAATATCTTTTTAAATAAAATGTATTAATTCTTAACTTATTTTCTTAACAATTTTGAATTATTTGGATCAATTTTAATTTTTTTGAATGTCCCCAGCTGGCGACAGGAGCTGTCAGAAGTTGCCATGGCAGCAGTGGGCAGGTCTTCACGGAGCATTGTCCAAGTCGTAACTCAGGACAGCTGTGGAACTGAGTCCTGAAGGGCGTTGGCAGCCGTGCAGCCACAAGGTCAGCGCAGGCAATGGTAACTAGGCAATTTGGTAAATTGATAAACTGGTTTATTATTGTTACATGTACTGAGATACAGTAAAACTTTGTTTTGCATGCACATCACATCAGTGCATTGAGGTAGTACAAAGGAAAACAATAACAGAATGCAGAATGAAATGTTATAGTTCACAAAGAAAGTGTGAGGTCAAGAGTTCATCTTATCGTACAAGAGGTCTTCTATCCCTCTGTTATTACAGAGATTTAGAAGCTGTCCTTGAGCCTGATGGTATGTGCTTTCGGGCTTTTTATCTTCTGTCTGATGGGAGCGTGGAGAAGAGAGAATGCCTGGGGTGGGTGGGGTCTTTGATTACGTTGGCTGCTTTATCAAGACGAGTCCATGGAGGGGAGACTAGTTTTCGTGATGTGCTGATCAGTGTCCACAACTCTCTGCAGATTCTTGCTGTCTTGGGCAGAGCAGTTGTATCAAGCAGTGATGCATCTACATAGGATGCTTTCTCTGGTGTATCTATAAAATTTGGTGGGTCAATGGGCCTGATCAAGTACAATCCGGCCCAGTAACATACTGTGTGTGAGATGACAAGCTGCCATTCAACTGAAATGAAGCACAGAATCTCCTACATATGGAGTCTTTAAGGGCATCCCCAAGCTTTACTGAGTTTATAGAAGTCAAGAAGCAGTGAGATTGTAACCTCTATTCCAGAGATTTACTGGAATCCATTTGGTCCCTGGCAGAATGCACATGGCTGCATATTGATAGATGGGAGAGAATTGACACTGTTGTCATTTCATCTTGTTCCCAGCCGCTCCCACACTTCTGCTAACTCTGCTGCTTCATCGATCAGTTATTAATGACTGGAACTTAGACACAGTCCAAGAAAATCACATTTCTGGACTGTGTTTGTTTCATTTAAGTAATAAATAGAACACAGAACGGAACAGTACAGCACTGGAACAAATCCTTCAGCCCACCACGTCTGTGCCGAACTCACTGCCGAATTAAACTAAATCCCATCTGTCCACCCATGATCCATATCCCTACGTTTCCTGCATATTCATGTGTCTGTCTAACAGCCTCTTAAACACCACTATTGTATCTGCTTCCACCACCACCCCTGGCAGCCTGTTCCAGGCACCCATCACCCACACTGTGTGTGTGTGTATATATATATATATATATATATATATATATATATATATATATATATATATATATATATATATAAAAAAAGTTGCCCCGCACATTTCCTTTAAACTTTTCCCCTCTCACCTTAAAAGAATGTCATCTCGTACTTGACATTTCTACTCTGGGGGGAAAAAGATTCTGACTGTCTACTCTATCTGTGTCTCTCATAATTTTATAAACCTCTATCAGGTCTCCCCTCAGTCTCCGACACTCCAGAGAAAACAACCCAAGTTTGTCCAACGTCTCCTTATAGCTCATACCCTCTAATCCAGGCAGCATTCTGATGAGCCTCTTCTACAGCATTTCCAAAGCCTTCACATCCTTCCTACAATGGGGTGACCTGAATTGCACACAATACTCCAAGTGTGGCCAAACTGAAGTTTTATTTCACTGCAACATGATAAGTGTGCTGCAAATGGATTGGAATTTTTCTAATTAAGGAGGTTTAGAACATTATTCAGTGACACTTTATCAAAAGATTCAATATTGTCACCAAAAAATACAGGGGCCATTTTCTTTGCTGCTTAAAACCCAGTGTATAAGTGATAGTCACACTCCATCTCTGAAAGTCCCATATCTGAAATTATAAAGTGCATCGTGTAAGCATTCATTCACCCTTTTCTCTGCTACGTGTGAAGCTTTGAGCTTATTCATCACTTTGAAACACTTTGCTTTGTTGAAGCCATGTAATTAAGATGTTCTCTTAGGTGCAGTGGAACTACATATAGCTTCACAAAGCTCACTGTCTATAATTAACGCCACTTCTATCCAGAAGGCCCCAAATTAACATTTCAAGCAACACCACTAAAAGCCCAGAGCAAAGAATGCAGGAAGCTCCTACCAACCATTAGGGATGGCTCCTGTGATTCTACTCAGATGTGAAGATTAATAATTAGTGCATACTAATAGCTGGTGTGTTCCCAGGAAACATGAGGATGAAACCAACCCACTGATTACCACTTCCGTTCACTCTATCAAATTGGCTAAGCAACAGGAAAGCAACCAACATACTCAAGGTCTCCTCCCACCCTGGACATTCTCTCTTCTCTCCTCTCCCATCAGGCAGAAGATACAAAAGTCTGAGAGCATGAACCACCAGACTCAAGGGCAGCTTCGATCCCACTGTTATCAGACTCTCGAATGGACCTCTTTTATGCTAAAAAATGAACTCTTGAACTCTTGATCTCCCAATCTAATGGCCCTTGCACTTTGTCTACTTGCACTGCATTTTCTCTGTAACTGGAACATTATATTCTGCATTCTGTTTTCTTTTTACTACCTTGATGTAATTATGTCTGGCTGACAATCAAAGCAAAGTTTTTCCCTGTATCTTGGTACATGGGACAAAAATACACCAATACCAAGTTTCTATGAAAGGAGATGCTTTATCATACCTCCTTGTGAACCTCCCAGTTTCACCAGCAGGGCTAGACCTGGTACCTTGATAAGACTGAGTGTGGGGAAGATTTCTTGCACAAGCTTTTGCTGAGCATTAAGGGAGATGAGCAACCTGCAGGTGAACCAGGTATAAGAGATAAGTTAGGCTTATTTTCCTTCAGAAGTTTTGTAAACAGTAAGTCTCTCAACTTTCAATTGCTTGGCTATATTACTCCAATTGATCTCATGGTTTGGATGCTGGTGTTGACAGAATTGAGATTTTGACAGATCATTCTATTTTAGCTGAGAGCTAAAATATAAATGCAACTAATGGTAAATTACTTTGGACCCTATTTGCTTCAGCCCAGGCAGTGGGGACGTCTCAGGAACCTGGGAAATGCAGTTGGAGAAAGAGGTTTTGAGTGGAACAATACATGGTCAGTTATCCGACTGGTTCAGCTGAGACACAGGAGTGCCAACCCAGTGACTTGCACTGCTTCTGTTCCTTGCTTCACCTTTGGGCAAAAACACATTCATTTTACTTGTGCTAAAAGGAACTATCGCTCTTGTGGTTTGCGGCACTGGTTTGCAAAAGAGAATTGTGACAAATGGTTGCTGGAAGCACTCCTTGGTAATCCTGGTTGATGGAATAACCTGCCTGGCATTGCGGATGTGTTGGAATGGTCAGGTCTTCTACTTCTACTGAGCTGTTGCTGTGTGAATCGTGGAAAACTGCAGCCAACATTTCTGCAAAAGGGCAATTCACCCAGAACTACTGAGAGACCAGGAAGTGAATGCACAGAGGTGGCAAGAACACTTTCTCACTGATGTAATGGAAGACTGCATGTGTGATGGGCAGTGCCTTAAAAATTAAGAGGATTTGGAATCAGAAGAAGGAACAGGAGTGGCCATCTGGCCCTGCAAACATGTCAGAGGTTCAAGCGAGGTGCTTGAACAAACAGGAAGGCTCAAACTATTGGAATTTCATGCAAGGAACCTGTCTAGAGAACCATAGAACAATGCAGCACAATACAGGCCCTTCAGCCTACCATGTTGTGCTGACCTTCAAACCACGCTTAAGACTATCTAACCCCTTCCTCCCACATACCCCTCTATTTTAAATTCCTCCATATGCTTATCCAACGATCTCTTGAACTTGACCAACGTATCAGCCTCCACCTCCACCCCAGGCAGCGTATGCCATGCACCAACCACTCTCTGGGTGGAAAAACCTCCCTCTGACATCTCCTTTGAACTTCTCACCCATTACCTTAAATCCATGTCCTCTTGTATTGAATATTGGTGCCCTGGGAAATGGGCGCTAGCTGTCCACTCTATCTATTCCTCTTAATATTTTGTATACCTCTATCATGTCTCCTCTCATCCTCCTTCTCTCCAGTGAGTAAAGCCCCAGCTCCTTTAAAGAACGGAGAAAGTGGAAAGAAAACCTTTCATTATATATTGAGCTGACTTTGTGAGATAAACCCATTGATGAAGTGAATGGTGCTATTGTATCTCATTGACCATCAAGTCCTCAAGTGAGGCCCAGGAGAATTCACTGCAACCTGCCAGAAATGAAACAGTTGAATGTTACCCGTGCTTTCCATGAAATCAGAAGCTCAATGAATCCTTTGACAGTACCTCTCCACCATTGTCAGGATCATGGCTTATTAAACATTGGATGTATTTTCTCCATCTTCCAAGGCAGTCCCTCAGGATTGAGGGTGACTTGCTTCCACTCCAGTGGGTGCTAATGAGGCCAATATGGGAACCACAGACTCTTCCACAGATGGGGCAGGAGGTAGCCGATGGGTTGGGCAAGTGGGAAGTTGGTGCATTGTGCACTTACACCTGTTACGTACGCAAGGCTTCTGTGTGCTCCAGATGCTTGGTGTCAATACCATCTCCTTCTCCACTGAGCATTCATGGGCCAGGGTTTCCCAGGAGTTAGTGGGGATTTGCTTTTCTTAGAGGTTTTACACATGTCCTTGAATCTTTTCCTCTGCATTCCTGGTATCCCTTTAAGGACTGCAACATTCGTACAGCTTTGGTTACCATGTTATAGGAAAGACATCATTAAGCTGGATAGAGTACAAGGGAGAGTTACAGGAATGTTGCCAGGACTCGAAGGGCTAAGTTATAGGGAGAGGTTGGGCAGGCTAGGAATGAAGGAGACTGAGGGCTGACGTTACTGAAGTGGATAAAATCATGAGGGGCATAGACAGGGTGAATGCACACAATCTTTTTCTCAGGGTTTGGGGAATCAAGAACGAGAAAGCATGAGTTTAAGGTGAGAGGAGAAAGATTTAACAAGGACCTGAAGGGCAACTTTTTAAACCCAGAGTGGTGTGTATATGGAACGAGCTGCCAGAGGAAGTGGTTGAGGGGGGTACAACTACAACATTTAAAAGACACCAGGGCAGGTACATGGATAGGAAAGGTTTAGAGGGGTATGGGCTAAGTGCCAGCAAATAGGACTAGCTTAGATGAACACCTTGGTTAGCATAGACAAGTGGGCTGAAGGGCCTGTTTGCATGTTATATTGCTTTGTGACTCTGACCATGTGTATGCATTGCAACAACTTTGAGGAAGTGCTTCTGGACAGAATCTCTCTCTGTATAGAAGTTGGCTGCTCTTTGTCTGTGCAGACACACAGCAGAAAAGAAGAATAAGTAAGGATGCATGTCTCTCTTAGGTTTTTTCCAACAATGAAGCACTTTATTAGTTTAACTTATTGGCTATCCTCCAGTATCCCAGGGAGTGATGGTGATATATAGTGTCAGACATGCTGGTTAATGAATCCATGAAATTTAAACTCTGCCTGAAAGTTAAGATAACACATGGACTCACACTGAGAGGCAGTAAGCTGTGAGGTTCAAGCGAAGTGCTACATCACAGAACAAACAGGAAGGCTCAAGCTATTGGAATTCCATGCAAGGAACCTGTCTAAAGAACGGAGATAGTGGAGAGAAAACCTTTCAGTATATATTGAGCTGACTTTGTGAGATAAACCAACAGATGAAATCAAAGATGCTGTTGTATCTCATTGGCCACAAGGGCAGACAATTGTACCGTACCATCAAGTCCTCAAGTGAGGCCTGGGAGAATTCATTAGATACATTGCAACCTGCCAGAAATGAAACAGCTGAATGTTACCAGTGTTTTCCGTGAAATCAAAAGCACAAAGAATCTTTTGACGGTTCCTTAATAGGGAGATTTGCAAGACTTGCTTTCTGGACATCAAATTATTTGGGAATCCAGGATTAATAAGAACATTAAAAATTGGAACAAGAATATGCCATGTGATTCTTCGAGCATACTCCACCATTCAATAACATCATGGCTGATCTCCCTCTGCACTTTCCTCAAACCCCTTGATTCTCTTAAAATTCAGGAACCATTCAATCCCTGTTTCGAACGACCTCATTGACATGAGTCCACAGCCATCTGGGATTGAGAATTCCAAAATGAATAAAGTTGTCTTCAACGCAGTCCCAAACCGTCTACCCCTCTGAGACTGTGAACCCTTGTTCTAAGTTCCTCAGCCAGGGAAACATCCAGCCCGCATCTATCCTGTAACAATGCTGTCTACATGTCTGTGCCTCTCAGTCTTGTAAACTTCTATCAGGTCTCCCCTCAGCCTCTGACGCTCCTGAGAAAACAACCCAAGTTTGTCCAACCTCTCCTCATAGCAGATGCCCTCTAATCCAGGCAGCATTCTGGTAAACATCTTCTGCACCCTTTCCAAAGCCTTCACATCCTCCTATAATGGGGCGACCAGAATTGAATGCAGTATTCAAGATGCATCCTAGACAGAGCTTTAAAAAGCTGCAGCATAACTTGCTGACTCTTGAACTCAATGCCTTGACTAATAAAGGCAAACGTGCCATATATCTTAACCACCCTATCAACCTGTGCATCCACTTTCAGAGAGTTATGGACTTGGACCCCAAGATCCCTCTGTCCATCAACACTGTTAAGGGTCTTGCCATTAACAGGGTACTGTCTCTCTACGTTTGATATTCCAAAATGCAACTCCTCACAATTGGCCCAATTTGGTTCCCTAAATTAAGTTGTTGATATGGATTGTAAATAACTAGGGCCCACGCACCAGTGCCCACAATACTCCATTAGTCACAGCCTGCCATCCCAGAAAAGAGGCACTTATCTCCACTATTTGCTTTCTTTCTATTAACCAATTCTTTTTCCACGTCAATATATTATCCCCAGTTCTGTGTGCTCTAACCTTAGACCAATCGTTTATGTGGGAGCCTTCTGAAAACCTAAATAGTCCATATCCACTGGCTTCCCCTTACCTACTCTGCTCATTACCAAAAGAACTCAGGGAAATTAGTCACAAATCCATGCTGACTCTGCTCAGTCCTTTTAGTCGTTCCAAGGTGTGCTTTTATCACATTCTTCATTATGGATTCCAGCGTTTCCCATGTTACGGACATCAGTCTGACAGATCAGTAGGTCCTTCTATTCTCTCTCCTTTCTCACATAGTGGGACCACATATTCTACCCTCTAATCCACAGGAACTATTGCAGTACTTATGGAATTTAATGATAACCAATGCATCGATTATCTCTAGAGTCATCTCTTTCAAAATTGGGATGTAGATCACTGGGTCCTGGGGTTCATCAGTTTTCAATCTCACAAATATCTTCAGTAGTGTTTTTGTTTTACTAATATTAATCTCTTTCAGCTCCTCATTCTCACCAGAGCCTTGCTCCTCCAATATGTCTGGCAGGTCTTTTGTGAGGCAAAAGAATGTGTTTGCTTTCTCCACCTTTTCCTTATTCCCCGTTATTAATTCTGCCCTTCATCCCGAGGGAATGGCTTCTATGTAATGCAGTGTTGGCTCTGGAAAGGAGCAGGCAAATATACAAAGCTTTGGAACCAGGCTGGGAACCTTGGAAGGCCATGTCAAGAAAGTATGGCCAAGGTGGTTGAGGGACTGCAGGCATTGTGGATGGTAACATGAGTGTGAAAGAGAAAAACCCTGTGCTTGGGGAAGTATGAGTACAAGGTGGAATGGAAGATCCATCCTTCAAATAGTATGTGATGAAGAAAACATCGCAAGTCAATGGACTGGTGCTGTGCAGTGATGGAGACAGGGTTAGATCCTGAGTTTAAAGACAATGCACATGATGCCAAGCAAGGTCAGTTCTGTGGAAGGTGGATATATTGCTGCAAGGGTAACATCTTGGCTCGATAACCAGAGCAAGGGTAACCAGGGGCTCGAAGTAACTGAAGTAAGCCATTAATCTCAAGGTGGTACACTATGACAGGCTTCCTGAGGCAGGCACATGAAGACAGGTGCATTACTGCCATAAGAGTGCCACATGACCTGATGGTGCTGTGAGCTGGAGACACAGTGAGGATGCAGCAGATATTGGTCCAACACTCCCCACCTTATGAAGTCATAATGGGCAAAGGCAGACTTGATCTGAGGATCTAAGGAACAGCGATGAAACAGGACTCAACCTTCTGGTGAAATTGGGGTTGCTCCTGTAGGGGTTTGAAAAGGAGAAGGTTGAGACTTGGGAAGTAAAAGTACAATCACTGAACACCAATACATTGTGCCTGCGTAGGTTGTTTGAAAGCACTAATTAATCCTACTCCCAAACTGTCCTGCCAACGTTTGCCAATTACCTACACATCCAATTCCCTTTTGAATGCTCTTCAATCTGCTTCCACCAATCTTTGAGGTAGGTATTTCAGATTACCAGAGATTAAAGATAAGAACAGGCAGGAAACTGGGATTAAAAGGAAAAAACCCTTCTGAGTAACAAATGGAGCAGTAGATTGGTGACATTGCTGTCATTTATTTGGATGAACAGTCCAGAGTTTAAATGTAATCCTTATCTGGTGAAGCGAAACTAGTCCTTTTACAGCTCAAGTTTACTTTATTTAATTAACACAAAAGGCACATCCTGAAGTTTTCACAGCCTGAGAGTTGTGTCATTGCCATTGGGTCAGTGCTTGGAACTCCCCAGCTGATTGTATTATGCAAAAGCTTACCCCACCCTGATAGCAAAGGGACCCTTCATCACCTTCTCAGGGGCAACAATGGATGGCCAATAATTCCCAGCCATGCCAATTATTCCCAATTTTTTATATCTGTGACGAGGTTAATTTATCAAGATTGGTAAAGCCAGTAGGAAAACAGCAAGCTTATGTATATTCATGTATTTGAATTTTTATTGAATTGTGTTTGAAGTGTGACCAGACAGAATGTAACAGATCCAAGACTGCTGACGATGCAGAGTTAGAGGGGAAAATGTGAAGTGTCCAAATTGCCTGCAAAATAAGTGAGCAAGGAAAGACCGAAGGAACGAAGGCATTCATCTATCATCTTTCAGGAGAATCAAAGAATATTTACAAACCAGGAGGATACCATTCAGCCCATAAATTCTGGGCTGGTGGAGAAAAAAAACCATTCAGTCTAATCCCACATTGAGTTCATAGCCCTGCAGGCCATAGGCCTTTAAGTACACACCCAAGTGAGGCAGTGTGTTCCAGACATCCACTACCCTCTGGGTGGAAGGCATTTCCTCCAGCTACAATCCTTCTACCGATTGATTTAAATCTATGTCACCAGTCAATTAATTTTTTTTTGGTCACTGTTTTACTCCAGAAGGTGTCAAATTGAGATTTACATGGGGAAAGGTGTAACTATCAGTAAAAATAGCAAAAAGACAGAATATGTTTAAAGAATGGGAAATATAAATATTTGTATAGAGTGGGAGCTTGGTAAATTGGTTTATTGTTGTCACATGTACTGAGGTACAGGGAAAAACATGTCATCTTGTTGTGTGAAATCATTCTTTCTGTCTTAAGGATCAAGGACTCTGGACATGAGCTTTGTAGACCTAAACTAATTTAATCACAAAGGCAAATGTGGAACAGAATGGATGGGAACAGACACACACTCACTCACACGCAGGATACCACGAACACGAGAGGGGATCGCAACTGGGGTAAGATACCATTACACACACGCACACATTGATACAAACAAGCACACAATAACAATGTACAACTTCAGGATATAACACTTCAATGTCTGTCCCACACTAGCATTGGCTCTAATACTACCCGGAGTCTGAGTGGAACGCTCCGAGACCATGTGGTGATGCACTCTTACCAGTGATCTCTGCAGTGTTGTCTCACTACTCCTGGGGTCGTCAAAAGAGGGAGAGCTAGGGGATTGCAGCCCTTTTTATGGTCCTAGGAGGCTGGGTGGGGCCTTACTGTTGTGATTTAAATGAGCCAATGATGTGGGGGGGGGGGGGGGTCAAAGACAAAGGTTCCTGCCACAGCTGATGGTCAGGCAAGTTCAGAGGCAAAAGGTACTCTCACACCTGAGGGGTGGGTGGAGCCCCACCTTGATTGACAGTGGTATCACTTCCGATCAGAGGAGAAATGTTGTCCTCCGGTCAGCGGGGGTTAGTGTCGTTACTGTCATGTGCCAGCCATGTGGATTTCTCACAACACATCCATACAGATCATTTCATCACATCAGTGCATTGAGGTAGCACAAGGGAAAACAATAACAGAATGAAGTTACAGTTACAGAGAAAGTGCAGTGCAGGCAGACAATAAGGTTCAAGGCCATATAAAGATAGATTATGAGGTCAAGATTTCATCTTATCATACAAGGGGATTGTTGAATGGATTTTTAAAAGTGGTATTGAATCTGTCCTTGAGCCTGGTGGTATGTGCATTCAGGTTTTTTATCTTCTGCCTGATGGGAGGGGGGAGAAGAGAAAATGTCCAGGGTGGGAATGGTCTTTGATTATGTTGGTTGCTTTAGAAAAGCAGTGAGAAGAGTAGACAGAGTCCGTGGAGGGGAGGCTGGTTTCCGTGATGTGCTGAGCTGTGTCCACAACTCTCTGCAGTTTCTTGAGGTCACAGGCAGAGCAGTTGCCATACCAAGCAGTGATGCATCAGGTAGGAAGTGAAGCTAGAAGTTCTGCAGATAAACAAGCAAGAAAGTGGAATGTAAGAATACAAGAAAAATGAAGTCTATCTGCAGTTGTACCATGAAGTCCCTGGATAACTACTCCAAAATGCATCTGGAGAATTGGAGGCAGTTTTGGTCTCCATACCTGTGGAGAATACACATGACTTGGAGGTGGTAAATTTACTAGATTAATTTCAGGGAGAAAGGTGTTATCTACTGAAGACACATTGTGCTTGACTGGTCATCCTCAACAGAATTTAGAAGAATAAGGTATGATCAGTGAAATATATACGAATCTGGAGAGATCTTGACAGGGTTGATGCAGGAGACTGGGGACACGAGACTGCCGATGCTGAAATCTGGAGGAACACAATGGGTCAGGCAGCATTTGTGGATGGAAGTGGACAGTCAAGACCCTTCATCTGACGCAGAAGGCTGTTTCTTCTGGTTAGTGAGTCTAGAGCTGGGGGCATAGTCTTGGAATAAGGAACCAGCTGTTTTAAGACTGAGGTTAGGCGAAATAGCTGAACAGATAGTATTATGAATGTTTGAAGTTCTCTGCTTCAAAATACATTAACCTTCAATAAATTTTTGAAGTCTTGACAAAGTGAGGTTGAAATTCCTGAAGGCATAACCTATGTGTTTTGGCTTGGTAGAGCAAGACTTTAGAGAACTTGGAACTAGCTTGGTTTCT
Source organism: Pristis pectinata (assembly GCF_009764475.1). NCBI lineage: Eukaryota > Metazoa > Chordata > Chondrichthyes > Rhinopristiformes > Pristidae > Pristis > Pristis pectinata. Next base: position 8,566,135 of record NC_067420.1, read on the forward strand.
GTCTTCATTTGGGTGTAAGTATTTGAAGTACATTCTGGCTTGCCATTGGGTCCTTCCAGTTGATGAAATGTGGATTACATGGATGGATAGTCCTCCCTACAAACAATGCACTATAATGACGCTAATTATTTACTGGAACCTCTTGCCAGGATATTTTACTACAGCAGGTTTAAACAAGACATAGGGTAAATTAGGCTAAACGGTATAATGTGCAGATCCAGTCAAATACATGAGGAAACAGTGAGCCAGATTCTAATGTGGAGAATATTGATTCAACTTCTAAGACGTACCTCTGTGGAGTTTGACAATGAGCACAACAAAATGATAACCATTTATGCCAGGAATTGGCTTTTTTATCTAAATTTGCAGGGATCAATAGTAGTCAGTGGAAGGTAGTTTAACAGTACAGACATGTGCTTGAATGTGAATTGCAGTCTAGACGGGTAATTTGTTTTACCTGCAGTCAATTGTTCTGACTTAGCTTATTGCAGCTCCTAAGTACTTATATCAGAACAAAAAAAAGAGTTGGATTTATTTAGCAATAAAAACATCAGAACATATGTAGGAGTAGGCTATTCAGTCCATCATAGCAGCATCATTCAATTGATCTAAACACATGGAGTCACAGTGTTACTCGGCACAGAAACAGGCCCTTTTACCCACCACGTCCATGCCAACCTTATTGCCCATTTGCACTGATCCCATTTGCCTGCATGTGGACCATATCCTTCTATGCCTTGCCTACTTAAGTGGCTGTCTAAGTGTCTCTTAAACGTGTATCTGATTCCACCATCTCCTCTGGCAATGCGTTCCAGATACCAACCACCCTTTGTGTAAAAACCTTACCCCTCAGATTCCCTTTGAACCACCTTCACCTTAAACCCATACCCTCTTGTTTTTGATACCCCAACCATGGGAAAAGATTTTGACTATCTACCCTATCTCATAATCTTATAGACTTCTATCAGGTCTCCCCTCAGCCTCCTTTGCTCCAGGGTAAACAAATCCAGCCTATTCAGTCTCTCCCCATAACTAAAGTCCTCCAATCCAGGCAAGATCCTGGTGAGTCTCCTCTGCACTCTCTCCAGTGCAATCACATCCTTCCTATAGTGTGGTGACCAGAACTGTGCACCATACTCCAAGTGCGGTCTAACCAGTGTGTTGTAAAGTTGCAACATAATGGCCCAGCTCTTCTATTCCAGCCCTGATCTATGAAGGCAAGCATGACATATGCCTTCTTCATCACCCTATTGACCTGAGTCCCTGAGAATTATCTCCAATAATCTCCCCACTGTTACGAACCAGCAACAAAAGAAACACACTGAGTCATGATTCAGTGTTAAAAACTACTTTATTAATAACTACTTATAATAAGAAGAAAAATAAAAGTTCGAATGTTAGAAATAATAATGTTAAAATCTTAAACATTAACCCCAAAAACTAAACTTGTCATGTGTGTGTGGCAAACTCCCAAAATCCACGTCCAGGAATGGTTCTTAAAGTTCAGTTCAGCAAGCCATAAGGTGAAACATGAGCAAAGGCTTCTTCAAAACCACCGTTGTCTGAAGATAAGCCGTAGATGTAGAGAGACAATAGAGAGTAATTACGAAATCCAAATGTTCCACGATGGAACCCAAACGACACCTCAGTGTTTACTCGGCAGTGACTTCCTCACCCCGAAAAGCATCTGAATCGTGGTCATCCACACAAATACCTGTTACCCTCTACAGGTCAGCAACAAAGTGAACTCCACCGGATTATTCCCAATTTCCATGTGTGGATTGTAGTAACAGACACAATTATTGTTTCTCATTCATCAATAGAGAAACCTCGCAGGCTGGTGTCTCTCACACTCTCTCTCTCTCTCTCTCTCTCTCTCTCTCTCTTCAGACTGACTTCTGATTTCTTCTACAACTTCATTCCGTCCTTTATCTTTTATTGAGGTAAGCACGCCACACACACACACACACACACACACACACACACACACACACACACACACACACACACACACACACACACCATTTTGCTCTATCTTAAAGGGACATTCACTAATAGTAACCTAGTCCGTAACACCTCCCACCTAAAAAGAATTTTTTTCCAAAAAATTGAACCGTGCATACAGTTAGTAATGTGTTAATAATTATTATTCTACACAATTAAAGAATATCAGATTACTAAAGATACATGTTTCTCATTTAACATTGGGAAAGTCATGGCTGATTGCCTTCCATGTGACTGTGACATATCATGTGTTCATACTCCATTTTATCCATTTTCAAACAAAATTAACTCTCTCACATGTTGACCTTGTTGCAATTGGAACTGGTCCAATTCTGTTTAAAGGTTCTTCGATTCAATTGTATTTTCCAGGTTTGTTGTGGCATTGCTTTGTCTACTATAATATTTAACCTTCGAATTTTCAGAAACTTTACTGTAAACAGAATTGGCCACAGCTGTTTTTTTCACAAAACAAGATGTTCCAATTTGGCAGGCTTTCTGCAGGTTTTTAAATTTCTGAACAGAGTCCAGCAAATTAACCCGTTGTTCTCCTGGCAATTTTAAAGTTACTTTTTCTCGATGTCCAGACACAAATTCAAAATCTAAGGTTTCCTGCACCAACTGTCTCACTGCAAACAAAAGCAAATGATCTCCGTCATCCCAAACCTCTGGCAAGGGTGTAACACAGTCCACAACCACCTTCGAAAAGTGTTCAGCAAAAGCAGGAACAAGCTTCAAAGGAACCACAAGGGAACTTTGATTTGGTTTTCCTACCATCTCATCACTTGAGAGTGCTTCTTCTCTCAATTCAGTAAGCTCAGGGTCTTTAGTCTGTTCCACCATAAATTCTTTCCTCAACAGAGACAAATCTTTATATTCAGGCTCAATACCAGGATTTTGATCCTCCAGTGAAGACAGAAAAGTCTCAGACAAGTCATCATAATTTTCCTCCTGTTAGGGCTGTCACAGGGAACAACTTCAGGCTGCACAGGACCATCGACCCTGACTAATTCTTTAGCTCGAGCTCTAACAAAATTCCTTCTCTTCATTGTTAACTTATCCTCTATTTTCTTCATTTCTAACTCATACTGCCGCTGTTTTTCCTTCTCCTCCCTATCCAGCTCCATCCTCCTCATTTCCACCTGGGCCTTCCTTTCCTCTGCCTCAGCCTTAAACTTCAACCGGGTTAGCTCCTGTTCCCTTTCAGCCTCTAACTTCAACTGAGTTAGCTCTCATTCTCGTTCAGCCTCTATCTTTGCCAGTTGCACCTGTGCTTCAGAAATCGCTAGTTCACTGCCAGGAAACTGTTTTAACACCTCCTCCTCAAACACCTTCCTTTCCACATAATGGCTAGCTATCAGTCTCTGAATATCTGCCTTTCTCAGAAATCGCGTTACTGCCTCAAGATGTAGCTCTGCAGCAATTTTCACCAAATCAGGCTTCCTCATCCCCTGCAATCCTCCAGGGGTGGTTTTTTTCAAAAATGTATCCTTTGTTGCTGGTTTCCACACACACAAGCAAATTAAAAAGAATTTATCAGACCGACCACAATCAGTCGTCCACTAAGACCCCAATTTGTTCAAACTCAGACCTCCACTACCAGTCTTGAGTTCGATTTCAGACCACCCTTGTCAATCTTTGGATTGGATCCCGGATGAATCTCGACAATCTGGGGAACTATCCCGGACGACACTCGTTAATCTTGGGTTGGATCCCGGACGAGCCCCCAATTTTGTTACAAACCAGCAACAAAAGAAACACACTGAGTCATGATTCAGTGTTAAAAACTACTTTATTAATAACTGCTTATAATAAGAGGAAAAATAAAAGTAAAAATGTTAGAATATTAGAAATAATAATGTTAAAATCTTAAACATTAACCCCAAAAACTAAACTCGTCGTGTGTGTGTGTGGCAAATTCCCAAACTCCACGTCCAGGAATGTCTGGACAAATACCTGTTTCCTTCTACAGGTCAGCAACAAAGTGAACTCCACCGGATTACTCCCAATTTCCATATGTGGATTGTAGTAACAGACACAGTTATTGTTTCTTATCCATCGATAGAGAAACTAGCAGGCTGGTGTCTCTCGCTCTCTTTTTTCTCTCTCTCTCTCTCTCTCTCTCTCTCTCTTTCTCTCTCTCTCTCTCTCTCTCTCTCTCTCTGCAGACTGACTTCTTCTACAACGTCATTCCGTCCTCTATCTTTTGTTGACGTAAGCACACCACACACACACACACACACACACACACACACACACACACACACACACACACACCATTTTGCTCTATCTTAAAGGGACATTCACTAATAGTAACCTAGTCTGTAACATTACCATTGATGTAAGGTTCACCAGCCTGTGGTTACCTGGCTTATCCTTGGTGTCCTTCTTAAATAAAGGAGCAGCATTAGCTATCCTCCAGTCTTCTGGCACCTCACCTGTGGCTGTTGACAATGTAAAACTCTGTCAGAGCTCCAGCTATCTCCTCCCTTGTTTTCCATAGCATACTGGGAGCTTTACCCAGTTCTGATAACAGGTCACTGAAACATTAACTCTGTTCCTTATCCTTGCAGCACACTACTCGAGAAGGTGGTGGAGGCAGGCACTCTCAGAGGAAGAATCTAGAAGAGCTTTTGCATGGAAGGCTATAGATCGAGGGCTAGTAAATGGGATTTGACCACGTCCGTAAGACCAGGAGCAGAATTAGGCCATTCGGACCATCGTATCTGCTCCATCATTCAATCATGGCTGATTTTTTTTCAACTCCATTCACCCACCTTCTCCCTGTAACCTTTGCCCACTTTACCAATCAAGAACCTATCAATCTCTGTCTTAAATACACCCAATGACTTGACCTCCACAGCCCTCAGTGGCAACAAATTCCACAGATTCACCATCATCTGGCTGAAGAAATTGCTCTTCATCTCAGTTTTAAAGGAACGTCCCTTTATTCTGAAGCTGTGCCCTTGGATCCTAGACCATCCTACTAATGGAAACATCCTTTCCATGTCCACTCTATCCAGGCCTTTCACTGTCTGGGAGGTTTCAATTCAATTACCCCTCATCCTACTGAAATCCATCAAGTAAAGGCCCAGAGACATGAAACACTCCTCAAACATTAAGCTTTTCCTTCCTGGGATCATTCTTGTGAACATTCCTTGGACCCTCCCCAGGGCCAGCACGTCTTTCCTTGGAATAGGGGGCCCAAAATTGCTCACGCCTTATAAAGCCTCAGCAATACATCCTTGCTTATTAACTGATGGTTGGCATGGACATGGTGAGTCGACTGTGCTATACTGTATTTCTCTGTGAGATGCTGCCTGACCTCTTGAGAGTTTCCTAATTTTTTGTTTTTATTATTTAACATTTCCAACATCTGCAGTTTTAAAAAAAAATTTAAGCTCGCTACATAACTGGCTACACAACGGTGTGAGTTTGTTTGGATCCAATTGTTGAACTCTTGAGGTCAAGCTGATAATGAAGTTTCCACATCAACACAACAGGGTACCATCTCTAGTTCCAGTGAGTTTGGATCCATCCCCACAACCTTTGAAGTTGTAAATATCAGATTTACCTGTACATTAGGGAATAGGCTTCTCTGAACAAGGCCTGCGATGAGTGTTTGAATCAACTGGAGTTAAGGAGGACTGTGCATGTGAGTTAATGTTTTAAGTTAATGGGGACAATGTGTAGAATTGCAGATCATCAGTTATGAGCACTGGCTTATGGACACCTGTACATATGAACGAGCTCCCACAATATTATTAAATTCAAAAATGTGACAGATGTACGTACATCTGTTCCCACGAGCAGCAGAACTAGTTTCCTCTCTCTCTCCATTTTAGTAATTGTTCTTTTTTTATCATTTTTGTGTGCTTTTGATGCCATTTATTACAATACAGTGGAGGTGTGGTAAATTTATGGAGTGATTTTTGTGTATTTTCTGACATGAATAAAACAGAGCCCATACATTGCCCAGGGATGGCTTGTAGTGATTGTACAGTACGAGTAGCTACAATACAGTACATAAGGAACACTGAGTTCGACTGCTTTATGAACCTTGACCTCACCTCACCTCAGGTCAAATTCAGGAATTACAGTATTATAGAGTAGAGGAGAGTCCCTGCATGGCAGAAGTGGAAATTAAATCACTTTGTAACTTAATCTGGCCAAGGGTTTTATGTTGAATTTGTGTGAAATTCTGAATTCATTTTAAGATCAGAATGCTTTAGATTTTGAACACATTTGTTGTTGCTAAAACAGAAAGAGAAAAGCCAACATGAAAACCCTTGCAGCGCAGTTTGAGTCCAAGGAAACAAACTGGAATTCATATGTGTCTGAAATAAATCAAGCAGATCAGTAAAATTTGAAGAGATACCTGACGCCATTTTTTGCTGCATGACATGTCAGCAGAATAGCAACAGAGCAACTGGGGTCAATATCCTTGCTTTTTATTTAGTCTGGTTAAATAGACACATGATACTTTTACTTTGATATTTCATGCAGAAGTCCACACAGAACCATCTGTTGGCCTAATGAGTGGCTGTGGTGTATGGTTTATATTCTAGTTGAGTGCAAAGCAAAATTCTCATGCTGGTATTGTGAAAAAGTTAATGGAATAAATCTATCCAACACCAACATTTCCTCTGTAACTCTCAAATCCAGTTGATATTACATTTATTTATTAAGGAGGAAGTTCTGCTTCATTATTTTAATTGGGTTAGTTGTTTAATTCTTGAAGTTTTCATACTCTGGAGATCCCTTTTAATCTCATCAGGCAAAAGCTTTTCCAGTTTTAATATTTTTACTGCTGTGTTTTATTTCTGTTGAAGGCATGGACTCAAATACTCAGGGAACATGTAATTTGCCTTCTAACTAGAAAATAAACCCCAGACCCTTTCTCTGAACTGTGCACAGTTTTGGTCGCCCTATTATAGAAAAGAGGTGGTGAAACTGGAAAGAGTGCAGAGAGGATTTACAAGGATGCTGCTAGGACTATAAGGCCTGAGTTATAGGGAGAGGTTGGCCAGGCTAGGTCTTTATTCCTTGGAATGTAGGAGAATGAGGGGTGACCTTATAGAAGTGTTTAAAGTTATGGGAGGTATACAGTAGATAAGGTAGACGGTAACAGTCTTTTCCCCATGGTAGGGAAGTCCAAAACTAGGGGCATAGGTTTAGGGTGAGAGGGGAAAGATTTAAAAGGGACCTGAGTGTCAACTATTTCAAGCAGAGGGTGGTGAGTATATGGAACAAGCTGCCAGAAGAAGTGGTTGAGGCAGGTACAATAGTATCACTTAAGAAGCACTTGGATAGGTACATGGGGGGGTGGGGCTCAGAGGAATATGAACCGAACACAGGAAATTGGGACTAGCTGGGTGGGCACTGTGGTCAGCATGGACTCGTCGGGCTGAAGGGCCTGTATCCGTGCTGTATTGCTCTATGACTCTATAACTGTGTGACAGATTTGTACCGTCAGGCGGAATGGAAAGTAACACATTTTGAACATCTGCCTGACTCACTGAAATCCATAACGTCTTGTATCAATGCAGATTGGGAATTTTGCTATCTAAAAACAATAGTAAAGATCTATATGTAGATTATTGTCCCTTGTCCTATCTCCTGGGGCCAGCCTGAAGCTACCTAGCTGGGATAAAACTAGTCAAAGTTGATCAAGATTTAACAAGTGCCACAAAGACATAAAAATGCAAACATTAATTTTAATATGACATAGGATGTAAGCAGGAATTACCTAAGATTACAGCATGTAAAATACTACAAGCTATTGTGCCCTCTGTACACAACCTCGGCACTTTAACTTTTCCTGTAACTATGTTTCCACTCGTGTGCTCTCTAACCCTGACTCTGAATGCAACTCATTCTGGCAATCACTCAAAGGATCACCCTTGTGCCAGTTGCCTAAAAGGGTCAGTTTATCTCTAAATATTAATCATTTGTTTACTTTAATGATTTATGCTGAATGCTGAATTTTCATAATTCAGCCCAACAACCCTTCCACCCCTATTTGTAAGCTGCTAAGTTTATCCTTGAACCATTCTCTTCTACAATACAAAAATCAGAGTTGTGAAAATTTGATTGATGCTGCCTCTTCCTTTGTTATACAGCCTTCATCTGGTTTGTCTGCTGCAAGACCTGTTCATTATAGAAACTTATAATGTTCAACATTAGCATAAAAATACTTTGATGGGAAAAAATCTGAGTTTCTCAGCATTCAGGAAAGATGGTGAACAGGTTTCGCTCTGGTGTCAGTTCTAATTGGTAAATTAGTAAATTGTTTTTTATTGTCACATGTTCCAAGGTACAGAGAAAAACTTTGTTTTGCATGCCATCCATACAGATCATTTCGTTACAACAGTGCATTGAGATAGTACAAGGGAAAACAAAAACATTGCAGAATGAAGTGTTACAGTTACAGAGAAAATACGGTGCAGGGAGATAATAAGGTGCAAGGCTATAACGAGGTAGATTGTGAGGTCAAGAGTCCACTTTATCATACTATGGGACTGTTCAATAGTCTAATAACAGTGGGATAGAAGCTGTCCTTGAGCCTGTGCTTTCAGGCTTTTGTATCTTCTGCCTGACGGGTGGGGAAAGAAGAGAGGATGACTGGAGTGAGTGAGATCTTTGATTATGCTGGCTCCTTTACTGAGGCAGTGAGGTGTAGACAGAGTCCATGGAGGGGAGGCTGGTTTCCATGTTGTTCAGAGCTGTGTCCACAACTGTCTGTAGTTTCTTGTGGCCTCGGGCACAGTAGTTGCCGTACCAAGCCATGATGCATCCAGATAGGATGCTTTCTACGGTATATCTATAAAAGTTGGTGAAGGTCAGAGGGGAAATACCAAATTTCTTTAGCCTCCTGAGGAAGTACAGGTGCTGGTGAGCTTTCTTGGCCGTGGCATCTATGTGCTTGGACCAGGACAGGTTTTTGTGATGTTCACTCCTAGTTACTTGAGGCTCTCAACCCTCTCGACCTTAGCACTGATGATGTAGACAGGTGCATGTGCACTGCCCCCCTTCCTGAAGTCAATGACCAGCTCTTTTATTTTGCTGACATTGAGGGAAAGGCTGTTGTCATGACACCATGTCACTAAGCTCTCTATCTCCTTCCTGTACCCCGACTCATCGTTATTTGAGATATGGCCTACTACAGTGGTATCAACGGCAAACTTGTAGATGGAGTTAGAGCAGGATCTGGGCACAGAGTCATGAGTACAGAGGGCTGAGGATGCAGCCTTGTGGGGCACCAGTGTTGAGAATAATCGTGCTGGAGGTATTGCTGCCTATCCTCACTGATTGCAGTCTGTTGGTCAGGAAGAATCCAGTTGCAGAGGGAGGTGTTGAGTCTCAGGTCTCGGAGTTTGGTGACAAGATTGCTTGGGATTATTGTACTGAAGGCAGAGCTGTAGTCAATAAACAATAGTCTAATTTAGGCATTCTTTACCTTTAACCCATCCCCTGGTGGATCTGCTCTCCCCTCTTCCCCCTCACCTGCCTATCACTATCTCTTACCTGCATCTACCTATCACCACCCTGTGCCCACCCTGTCTCCCCTCTTTTCCCTCTACTTTTCCCTCCTATATATTGGGCTTCCCCTTTTCCTATCTTCAGTCCTGAAGAATGGTCCTGACCCAAAATGTTGACTGCCTGCTTTTCTCCACGGATGCTGCCTGGCCTGCTGAGTTCCTCCAGCATCATTGTGTTTTTCATCCCTGACTGACGAAGGCCAGCATGCCAAGCACTTTCTTCACCACCCTGTCTACCTGTAGTGCCACTTTCAGGGAACCATGTACTTGTACTCCTCCGTCCTTCTGTTCTACACTTCTCCCTCAACAAGCAAGTGCTCATTAACTTTTTGTTCAACTTGCTGCCTGTGGAGCCTGCCAGCAGTTTGTACTCCCATGTAGGTTCAATGAACTGAAGTTTCCACAACTGATGACAAAAAATCGATTTACAGGCAAAGCTGTAAAAATTGCACAATCTTGCCCATGGTTTTCCCAATTATTAATGATATAAGAGGGAAAATCCAACTATTTGCAAAACCTTTTGGTATTAGTATTGGTATTGGTTTATTATTGTCACTTGTACTGAGGTACAGTGAAAAACTTGTCTTGTATACCGATCGTACAGGTCAATTCATTACACAGTGCAGTTACATTAAGGTAGTACAGACTGCATTGAGGTAGTACAGGTAAAAAGAATAACAGTACAGAGTGAAGTGTCACAACTACAGAGAAAGTGCAGTGCAAGTAGACAATAAGGTGCAAGGTCACAACAAGGTAGATTGTGAGGTCAGAGCCCATCTCATCGTATAAGGGAACCGTTCAATAGTCTTATCACAGTGAAATAGAAGCTGTCCTTGAGCCTAGTGGTCTGTGTCCTCAGGCTCCTGTATCTTCTATCTGATGGGAGAGGAGAGAAGAGAGAATGACCTGGGTGGGTGGGGTCTTTGATTATGCTGGCTGCTTCACCAAGGCAGCAAGAGTTAAAGACAAAGTCCAAGAAGGGGAGGCTGGTTTCCATGATGCGCTGGGCTGTGTACACAACTCTCTGTAGTTATTTGCAGTCCTGGGCAGCGCAGTTGCTGTATCAAGCCATGATACATCCAGATAAGATGCTTTCTATGGTGCATCACTAAAAGTTGGTGAGTGTTAAAGGGGACATACCGAATTTCTTTAGCCTCTTGAGGAAGTAGAGGTGCTGGTGAGCTTTCTTGGCCATGACATCTACGTGATTTGACCAGGACAGGCTATTGGTGATGTTCACTCCTTGGAATTTGAAGCTCTCAACCCTCTTGACCTCAGCACCGTTTATGTAGACGGGTGCATGTACACCGCCCCCTTTCCTGAAGTCAATGACCAGCTCCTTTGTTTTGTTGACATTGTGGGAATGGTTGTTGTCATGACACCATGCCACTAAGCTCTCTATCTCCTTTTTGTATCCCGTCTTATCGTTGTTTGAGATATGGCTACTACGGTGGTGTCATCTGCAAACTTGTAGATGGAATTAAAAATATGGAGCCTTGCTGGTGAAGTGGAACCACCATTTTTTTGCCCATTGTGTATGAACAGCTAAAGAGAACCATTAAATGCATTTTTCTTTGTAATTAAATACAGCTAGAAAGATTTCTGGTGTATAGGTTTAGTTTGTGATCTGGGGTCAGACTATTCATCCTCTTTATGCTGGCTTCATACTAATTGTCCAGGGATAAATTATTCCATTAATCTCTTATAAAATGTAATTAATCAAATAGCATCAGGATGGATGAATCACAGCAGTATGTTGCCTTTCATCGATTTAAATTCAATTCCAAATCATTCATTACCCTTATTATAGTTACATTTTGAATAAAAGTGTTGCATACAACAAAGGATGTCACTGAGGGTCACCATATTTCCCTGAGCATTGTGGAACCATTCAAACCAAGCTTTTCATGTGTTCACTTGAACATCAGAATTAAAAGCAGAAAAGCAAATCACCGCGGATAATGGAAATCAACCACATGTTGAAATATGCCGGAAACACTCGGCAGGTCAGGTAGAAACTGAGAGCCAGTTCATATCAAACTCTTCTTTTGAGTCAAAGAGTAACACAGCATGGAGACACGCCCTTCAGTCCACCAAGTATGCGTTGGCCATCTCGCACCATTCACCCAAGTCATATTCTACCATTTTGGTCTTGCCACGTTCCCATCAACTCCTCCCAGATTCTGCCACTCACTTACACTTTAAGGGCAACTTATAGTGACCAATGACTCACCTGCCTTTAGATGTGGGAGGAAACTGGAGCACCTGGGGAAACAAGGTGAACGTGCAAACTCCACATATACACCACCAGAGGTCAGGACTCGACCTGGGTCTCTGGACCTGTGAGGTGGTAGCTCCACTAGCTTCAGCCTATGCTGTCCAGAATCTTTCTCCATGGATTCTTCGTGAACCATGGGTCATAGAATTAGATAACTAGATGCACAATGGAGATGATTCAAGGATGTGCTTTAAGCCTCCCTAAAAGAGATGACTTTGTATGTGGGAAACCCTGCCTCACAAATTTGATTGAGTTTTTTGAGGTGGTAACAAAGATGGTTGATGAGGACAGGGCTTTAGATGTTGTCTACATGGACTTTAGCATACATACACAAAGGCCTTTGACAAGGGCCGCATACTAGGCTGGTCTGTAAGGTTAGATCACATGGGATCAAGGGTGAGCTAGCCAGTTTTGGCTTGGTGATAGGAGACAGGGGGACTTTTTCCCCTTGGAGTGTATGAGGCTGAGGGGTAACCTGATAAATGTATGTAAAATCATGAGGGGCATAGATAAAGTGGGTGGCCACAGTCTTTATCCAAGGGTAGGGGAGTCCAAAACTACAGGTGAGAGGGGAAAGATTTAGAAGGGGCCTGAGGGGAAACTTTTCCACACGGAGGGTGGTGGGTATATGGAACGAGCTGCTAGAGGAGGTGGTAGAGGCAGGAGCAAGTACAATGTTTAAAAGACATTTGGACAGGATAGAAAAGGTTTAGGGGATATGGGCCAAATGTAGGCAAATGGGACTAACTTGGATATACATCTTGGTTGACATGGACGAGTTGGGTTGAAGGGGTTGTTTCCATGCTGTTATAACTCTAATGCTGTACATTACCTTGCAGTATAACTCCAAAAATTGCAAATTCCCACTGACTCCGAGGAACCCCTGGCCAACCACCGCTCAAAGTGGAGAAGGAGCATTGGAGACAGCACCAAGAACTTCGAGTCTGTCCATCAGGAGAACACAGAAGCCCTGTGTAAATGGATCACTTCACAAACTACTCACATTCCTGTCATGTCAGGCACCTCTTACCCCACCCATGGAAGAGTCGGGGGTTCCCACATTGGATAAAGCGGCCATCTCAGAACCTATGGTACCAGAATGAAAACAAGTCATCCTCATACCCGAGAAACAGCCCAAGAAGAAGAAACATTTTCTTATAATTAATTCCAGACTCTTCTTTCATGCATTTTCTGTGATTTTGCATATTCAATGCCTCTGGAATGTTAGTTATGGTTGTACCACTGAATCCATGCGGCAGACAATGGCTCTCTTTTCCTTAGACAGTCCATTGGGATCAGAGATGACTTATTTTCACTCTGATTCTGTGGATTCTGAGGTGACAGATGAACCTCAAAGCCTGTCATAGATGGAGGTGCCTGATGGGGTAGGTGGTGGAGCAGTGCACTCCTTCCAACAACTACGCAGTGTGCCTCCGAAGCGCGGCCTTGGTGTTCTCCACACCATCCTGGATGCTCCTTTCCCACTTTACATAGTTATGGGCCAGGAATTCCCAGGAGTGAGTCGGAATGATTCATTTTTCCAAAGAGGTTTTGAACGTGTCCTTGAATCTTTCCCTCAGGTTGCCTGGGAATCTCCTCCTGCGACAAGAGCTCAGGAGAGAGAGCCCATTTCAGGAGTCTGGTATCAGGCACATGGAGGCACACCTGGTATAAGGGGTGGGGACAGAGTTTTGTTGTGGTTCTGAAGGTTACTTCCCATGGCTTTTTCACCTTTCAATATTTCAGACATTGTTCTCAACTACAGAGGCTAGGAGCCTTTCATCTGAGTTTATTCAGCACATTCCTGTGCAGAGTCAAGTTTATTGTCACGTGCATAAGATGCAGGTACAATGAATAACTTGCCTGCAGCAGCATCACAGGCATTTAGGTACAGAACATAAATTATACAAGGCAGTGAAGAGAGAGAGAAAAAAAGACTGTGCAAAAACAAGACCAAAGTGCAAAAAACAGACACAATCAGAGACAAGTCCATGGTAGTGCAAGAGGTGTCTAGTGTTCCATTGCTGAGGTAGGGTTAGGCTCTTGCAGTTTGGTTCAAGAACCTGATGGTTGAAGAAAAGTAGCTGTTCCTGAACCTGGTGGTGTTGGACTTCAGGCTTTTGTACCTCCTGCCTGACGGCATCAGCGGGAAGAGGGAACGGCCCGGATGGTGGGGATCCTTGATGATAGATGCTGTCTTCCTGAGGCAGCTCCTCCTGTAGATGCGGTCAATGGTGGGAAGGGCTATGCCTGTGATGGACTGCGATGTGAGCTTCTGCCCAGCAGACTGTACATGATGAATTTTCATGTTGGCCAGGCCACTGTGTAAATGTCACACTTGTTATTGAGGCACTGCAATGACGGAAGGGAAACAACCTGACATGTCACACTTACTACCCTTGCACAAGCTGCCTGGGAGACCTTTGGTTTTCATTTTCAGGATCCGGGCATTGTTGATGAGGTCAGTATTTATTGCCCATCCCTCAGTGCCCTGTGAGGGTGGGAGTGCACCACTCCTAGAACCACTGAAGAGCGCACGGTGAAGGCACAGCCATAGTTGTGGAAAGTGTTCTAGGATTTAGACACAATGACGATGAAGGAACCATGATATATTTTCAAATCAGGGTGGCGTGTGACTTGTAGGGGAACCTGTAGGTGGTGGTGTTCCCGTGCACCTATTGCCTTCTTCATTGGTGGTAGAAGTTGCGAGTTTGGGAGATGCTGTCGGAGTGGGCTGGGCAAGCACGGTAGCGTAGCAGTTAGCGCAACGCTATTACAGCGCCAGCGACCCAGGTTCAATTCCCATCGCTGTCTGTAAGGAGTTTGTATGTTCTCCCTGTGCCTGCGTGGGTTTCCTCTGGGTGCTCCGGTTTCCTCCCACATTCCAAAGATGTACAGGGTAGGAAGTTATGGGCATGCCATGTTGGCACCAGAAGCATGGTGACACTTGCGGGCTGCCCCCCAGAACACTACACAAAAAGATGTACTTCACTGTGTGTTTCAATGTACATGTGACTAATAATCTTACCTTATCAAAAAGGTGATGCAGTGCATGTTGTAGATGTCCACACTGCAGCCACTGTGAACTGGAGGTGGAGGGAGTGAATGTTTAGCATGTTTGATGGACAACCAATCGAGTGGTCTGCTTTGTCCTGAGTAGTGTTGAGCTTCTCGAGAGTTGCTGGAGCTGAACTCATCCAGGCAAGTGGACAGTATTCCACTGCAGTCCTGACTTGTGCCTTGTAGCTGTTGGAAATACCTGGGGTATTGGGAGGTGAAACACACGGCAGGATACATAATTGCCTTTCTGCTCTTGAGGCAATGGTATTCATGTGGGTGGTTTTTTGGAATTTCTGGTCAATGGTGACCCCAGGATGTTGAAGGTAGGTGTCACTGAATGTCAAAGGTTGGTAGTTAGATGCTTCTTGTTGGAGATGGTCATTACCTGGCATTATTGTGACATGAATATCACTTATCAGGCCATGGAACAGAGATCAAGAGACACTGGATGGTACAAGTGGGGATGATGCTGGCTGAGAGAAGGGGCGGGGGGTTGAAAGCTTGTTCATGGCAACTGATCTGTCTGAAGGGAGTGGTAAATAGAGGGAGATGGAGGAGGACAGGAGAGATGCATAAAGAGTGCTGAAACCGTGAGATATAAACTCTCTAGTCGACGTAAAATCATCCATCAACATGGTTGACTTTGTTTCTCTATCCACACATACTGTCTGTCAGTTTGTTATTACTTCACATTTCCACCATCTGAAATCTTTTTTTGCTGTTTGAGACTCTTTTGCACAATGTCCCTTCATAAGTCAGGATCCCAGAGTGTCAAAGTCGAGTTTGTCATATGCACAAGTACATGTATGCACGGATGCAATGAAAAGCTTACTTGCTGCAGCATCACAGGCACATAGCATCAGATAAGCAACACTCACAAGAAAAAAATACAAATTAAACATAAATTATGCACTGTTTTTTTTACGAAAAAGAACATAATTAGAACAAACAAAATTCGAAAGTCAATTGTAATGCAAAGTGATCAAAGTGGTCATAGTGTTTCTCTACAGATGCAGTGATTTGGGTTGCACAGTTTGGTTCAAGAATGGAATGGTTGAAAGGAAGTAACTGTCCTTGAACCTGATGGCGTGGGACTTCAGGCTTCTGTACCTCCTTCCCAATGGTAGCCACGAGAAGATGGCATGGCCTGGATTGTGGGGATCTTTGATCGTGGATGTTGCCTCATGTAGGTACTACCAATGGTGGGGAGGAATCCTCCCATGATGTATTGGGCTGAGTCCTCTAGTCTCTGCAGCTTCTTACATTCCTGTGCATTTGAATTGCGGTACCAGACCACGATATAACCAGTCAGGATACTTTCAACAGTACATCTGTAGAAGTTTGGCAGTGCTCGGTGACATGCCGAACCTCCTTAACTTTCTAAGAGAGTGCTCTTTTCCTTTGCGTTGTCTCTGGGTGTATTGGCTGCTGCAGGTCTCCTGCAATCCAATAACCACTATCAATTTTATAAATTACCTGACTGATGATT